>NC_092459.1:109073923-109673923 GCF_047495875.1 Pithys albifrons albifrons
AAAGGGCTGGTGCAGCCTTGGGCTGGGGTTATTCCAGCTGGGATCAACTGTTCCTCCATCCATCAAAGCAGAACCTCCCTCCAGATCCCTTTTTTGCACCCAGGGCTGGTCTTCACCAACCAACTGCACAGAAGAGCTTGCACCCACCACACCCTTTAACCAAGGTGGGATCCCTTTTGGGTGCCAGAGGTTCTCTCCCTCCCTTCTCTCCTTGCCTGGACTCACACCAGGGCAGTGGGAACAGGTGCCAACACTGCAGACGTGTCCAGGCATGATCAAAGCCCTACAGCAGAGTTATGTCTGTGCACACTGAGGACCAGACAAGCCTATTGCATGAACGCAAATTCTGGGGCTTTAATTAGCCAAGCAAGGAAATGATGCTCTATCTCTAAAGCAATCTATGTATGTTTAAAGGGAAAAACAAACGCTTTGAAATCAGAGACTCAGAAGGAGGGAGAGAAGACTGAGCTCAAAAGCATTCTATTGCTTAGTGGCATTGTATTAAATCAAAAGTCTTTTGGAAAAAAAATTCCATCCCTATTGTCCCTCCTCTGAAAATCAGTCCTTGGAGGTGTCAGGGTTCACATTGATTGGAGGCTCCAGCTTGCCAAGGCATTAAGAATTGCAGAGAACTGAGGTAGGGATGAAGCAACATCCCTCAGAAGAAAACTTCCTGGGATCAGTGCCTCCATGACCTCCCAAGCTCTCCAGCACCCAGAGGTCTTGTACCAAAGCCATGACCACAGAGCTTTTTTTTGCATCAAGCGTACAAGAAAATAACTATATTAAGATCTATACCCAACAAGACACACATCTGACACTGAAAGGTGCACTGCAGAGGGGCTCAGAAGATCAAAGGCTTTTCTACCTTCCTTGAATCTGTGCTTGAAACAAACAACTATTCTTTTCAAAATCCTGCATTTTATTCAAAGCTCAGTGGGAGCTGATGTCTGGCCTGTTTATTTTCAGTTGCTGGTGGTTTGTCTGCAACTAAAATAAGTATTTTCTTAATCCTTTCTTTGCAACATCACTGGAGGAATGGGAGCCATATGTGTCCCAGGGCCAGATCCTTCGGGTTCCATGGGCTCATCCTGCCTGGGACAGCCCTGAAGTCTTTCATGCATAGTCCCATGCTGCATTTTGAGGATGTGCTTTGAGGTTTTACTACTGCAATGTCTCATTTCTGTCACCAAGATGAATTTCCTCTCTTTGCAAGGCTCTACCAGTGGTCACCCAGCACTCACTGTAACCTTGGACAGTTTGACTTTTAGCACCAAGTCCCATTTTAGGCAGAACCCATTAAAATTAGTATGTGCTACCATATAAATCTCCATCTGCCATGTCACACGGTGAGTGACATTTCCTGACAGTGTGTTCCATCATCACAGGACCTATTTTTTTAAAGCTTTAAAAGTTGCTTTAAAGTTTAATGAATATCATGGATTAACATGTGTCTGAAACCACCTTTTCCCCCAAAACCCCAAAGTTTTTGACTCTTCTATCCTATTGTCTTGAGAGGGACTGTGCCACTCACTGTTTTTCAAGGCTTTGAGTCCAGAGAACTCAGCCTTCCTTTTTGGTTGCAAGGGCTCCTTTTAGGAGTTACAGCTTCCCTGCCATGTACCTGCTGGCATAGTCTTGCTGCCTCCATTAAGCAGGGACACCCCTTGCCTAATATCAACAAGCCACTGTAGAGGGGAGAACCCTCCAGGGTTGTTATTAAGGCTCCACAGGTTTTCACTGAGATTGTTGGGTGGCCATAAAATTCAAAAATAACCCTACTGATAGCTCAGCTGGGGGAAGGGCTGTAGGTTGGCCCTTCCCACATTAGACATCAGAAAATCCATGAGAGAGCTGTTGAAAGCCAGGCTTTTAGGTATACCGAGCAGCTCACTGCTGAAAAGCATCTCAAATTCAGATTCACATTTCTATTTTCTTTCCAAGATCAATAATAAAAATTATGGAGGATAGAGAGGGGCTGAAATTCAACTTCACCCTGATGCGCCATGTTCCTCCACTCTTTTGCTCCAGGTCCTGCACTCGTGTTCTTCTTCTCATTGCTGTTGTTGTTCTTCTCCTTCTTCATTGCTACTGCTACTACTACTGATTTCTGTTTCAGATGCAAACTGAACACCAGCCACACTAAAAAGAGGACATGGCCTTCAGGTACCCCTGTGGAGCAGAGATGTGGTGCAGATGCAACAGGGGTAAAAAAATTGAAAAAAGGGAGCTTGGGGGGTGAAAGAGGGATTTGGTGCCCATTTAACATGAAGAAGTTATCACAGAGGGAAACAATAAACAAAAGTTCCCTCTTTATGTGAGGGAGCAGGTGAGTCATGGAGCATTCATGACTTTCATCCAGGCAGCTAAAAATGAGAGAAGCTGCATGTGTGGGTCCCAGCCCTGTCTAGACTTCATAGATGTTCACAGAGGGAGGATAACAGGCAAAGGAGGTGAAGGGACAGGCTCCTTTCTCTAAAGCATCCAAGTAATTAAGCAGAGACATTGTTAAACTGTGGTACTCTGGCACCTCAGAGCTGCTGCACCAGTGCCTTGCACCGACCTGCCCATGTGGGAAGCAACAGTCCTCTGGCAAAACCCATGCTGCCTCTGCCTCCAGCCTCCACAGGACACAGCCAAAATACTCTCTTGGTGATGTGTTAAAATTAGATGACACCAAATAGGGTGTATGACCCAAGGCAGACACCCAGGTAGGCACGAAGGTCCCACCAATTCCAGTGCAACTGCTCGATTGCCCCACTGTCTGCACAAAGCTCAGCCCACGGCAACCTCATGCACCACAGCAAAAAGAAGCAAACTCAATTCATGAGGGGGAGGGAAAAGAAATAAGTCAGGCTGAAGAGTCCTAAACTCTTCTTTTACCATCGTGTGCAAGTCCTACAATGTCTCCCAAAAGGTTTGAATGGGACTTCCATTTCTCACTGAGAAATGTTGGTGGATGAGACCTCGAATGGGATGAAATCTGCTGCCTTTGCCATTTTGCCTAAAATCAGGGAAAATATTGAGAGCAGCCTGTTCAATATGGTAGCAAAGTTGGCCACGACAGAGGCTGGGGCAAGGGTGTCGTGTTGGCCTCCCAAAAACTTGTCCCAGGCATGGGAGGAGAGGAGAGGTAAGGTCATATATCCAGTACATTTTGTCAGTTAGGAAAATGAGAAAATGATGCTTTTTAATTTCATCAAAATGCACTTATTGCTGCATCAGCAGACTCCTGTCACCCTCTGGACTACAGAAACCCATCAGTGCAGTCTGAAAGAAAAATCATGTGTATCTTTTCCTGTTTTATAACATGACTGATATTTCTGCAATTACTTGGCTTCAAATAGGAATCTTCAGGAACAGGTGCAGAAAATGTCCAGCCTAAAGCGGGGAGCAGCCTTCCCTGAGTCATTATGGACTGGTGAGATTCATCATGCCCTTCATAAAAATTTGAGGGCAGGCTTAGCTGCTTACATAAAACTCCTATTTTTGATTCAAATCATGATGTAATTTAAATATCAATCATTTTTCTTAGAAAAATCAGTTGGGTCTGGATGGCAAGGCTGTATGTCTCTGCTGCCATAAGGCTTCCTCTGCGTAAAACAGAGAGACCTTTTGACCCAAGGGACTTCGCTTCCTACAGAGGAAATCAAGAAGGAGCAGAGTTCACTGGGATTGAAACAAGTCTTTGCACAAGAGCAAATTTCCACGCACATGCCTGTATGTGAGAAGGGGATACACAGCCCCAGTAGCCCAGAAAACGTCTAATTCAGAAAGATATTTTCACCATGACTTCAGCTTCACTCTGTTTCAAGGTTCCCTTCAAGCACAAGGAAGTCATCATGGCACTGCAGTTTGGTGTGGATCATTAGCAAAGCCCCAACTCCAGTGTAGCCGTGGTGCTTTTGAGTGCCAGCAGCTGGAGGTAGTGGTGGGTGCTCTTGTGACTGGTTGGTTTTGGGCTATTTTAGGGAAACTACCTTGGTTCCTGCTGCCTTCAGCAGGCTGCAAGACTTCGCTGCCAGCATTCTTTTCTACCACCCCTGAGAGTGGGTTACTGGGGCCACCACTTTGGTGCTTGGGTCAGCATCTCTGTGTCATCCCTGTGTTCAAAGCTGGCCAGACCAGTGTCAAAGGGAGGATGTTCTGGGAAGAAAGAGGTTTAGGGAGGGAGGAGCCAGGATGTGCTCCTCTCTCCTTCCCACTCTGCTGCCAACAGAGCAGAAAATGAAAAGCCACAGGGCTGCGGGAAAGGAAGGGAGTTTGAGAGGGCAGTCTGCATTTCCTCTTCTTTTCCATGATGGTTGGAAGTGGGTGAGCAGCAGAACACCACTACCTACAGCAGCATGGGGAGAGGAACATCCACTTGGTGCCCCAAAATGAAAGAAGTTACCCAGAATTTTGGGAAACAGAAATAATGTGAGGGGTATCTGGTACCGACAATTGACTGGAGACAGTAACTTGTGACTGAGTGACAGCACAGCCCTTGGGAAAATGGGAGGGATAGGGAAAGCAGCCCCTTTTATCCACACTGGCTGCTACATTTCTCACTTTTGGAGCAGCAAGTTGAGCAGCTGCTGTTGCTGGGACTGCAAGAAAGCGTCTCTGGGCCACTTGGCATGAAAAGAGGGGAGTGGATTCATCCCAGGGGAGTCCTGGAGGGAGCCTGGCTTGTCGACCTTTTTTATTTTTGCTTCCTTTAAAGGCTAGGAGGAAAGAGGGAGAGAGGACCAGAGCAACTTGGTCTGAAAGAAAAAAAAACAGGCAAGTTGAAAATGTGGAGTGCCTGGCAGAGACCCAAAGCACAAGAGCACAGAGACCGTGAGAAAAATGCAAGTTTACTGTCCGAGTGGATGGAAGTCAGATGTCACATTGGGACTTCACAGGACTTATAAATGAATAAAGGAATGGACAGGAAAGGAAGGAAGATCCAGCCAGGCTGGAGGAGGCAAACCAGCAGGGTCTTGATCCCGATATGGTTAATATCCGTGGGATTTATTCCTACAGGCAGCAGTGAGTCTCCTATCACAGCATAAATCCTTCACCAATGGCTAAACCAGATCTCCTGAGAAAGGAGGAGTGGACACTTCAGGGCTTTGATGTTGTAAGTGGCTGAGGAAGAGGAGGGAGGCATGAGAATGGGGAGGAAAGCCATTGCCAGCCTTGCTGGAAACTACCACGGGCAGAGCCAGCCGGTAAGGACATCTGCTCAGATGGCACTAGACAGCATCCATTGCTGTTCCCAATTCACCTGACAGCTTCTCAGATACATGTCAGGGTGTCTGCTGAGGATGGGTGACCCTGAGGTCCAGAGTGGCAGGAGGAGGACAGAGGGGTAGCAGAAGAGAGGGGATACTGCTTCGGTATGGCCTGCAGCAGGATGGGCACAGCCACCTTTGGAGCTCAAGTGACTTTTCCTGTTCAATGTGCAATCAGAGCATGGTACACACATTGAGATTAAAGGAAGAAATTGCCCATGCCTGTAATTTTATTATGCACATGCACATGCAAGTCCTGCTCTGGCTATTTCACTTGGAGTACCATTTGATCCAGCATCTCCTCCAGGACCTCCTATTTGTACCCACCTGGTAAAAGGTGAGAGTCATGCAAGAAGCAGCAGGGACAATTAAAGAAGAATTTGTGAGCTCTGTCTAAACCATTCTAAAAAGGGGAACATTAGAGACTTCTGCTTGAAACTACTCACAGTTGCTCCTGGCTGAACACCTGGGTGGGACCTGCCTCACACCTGCTCCTGCACAGAGACCAAAATGACCCATCACTGGACTGAGTGAGCAGGCCCAGGGTGGGCACTGGTTGGAAACACACAATTCAGAGCATCCTTCTCTATGCACTGTGCTCATCCAGGCAGGGACAAAAGGCCTGTCCTTGCCTTTTCCCAGCGACTCGCTGTGGAAAGATCATTCCTACTTGCCCCAGGCTGGGAATGGAGCCACCACACTGAGATCCGCAGGGCCCCTTTCTGTAAGGAAACAAAGCCGTGCTCCTTACACAGGAGCACTTGGGGGCTCCCTGACAGCCAGCCATGGACCAGGACAGTGCTGTGTGAAAAGCTATAAAAGCTGTATAAGGATGGCTGCTGCCCCAAAAGCTCCACACCACATCTGGTTTTGCAGCCGGGGCATTAAGGTGACAGCCCTCTGTTAGTGCAGTGACCTTGGAGGCCATCATGGGAGGAGGTTCCCCTGTGTCTACCACACCTTCAGTGAGGTCCAAGGGGGAGAGATGCTGGATGTGGGTGAAGAAGCAGCTTGGGAGACAGGAACAAGCAGAAAATATTCAGAGAGGGCAAGTGAGCCTCATAGCTGTGGTAAATGAGGTCATTAAGGCAGTGTGGAGCTTTAAAAAAAAGCCCAAACAGCAACTCGCCCACAAAATCTCCATCTGAACACATAGAGAGCATCTTTGTGACCTGATGGGACCTTGGCTGGGGATGTCTGGGATTGGGGCTCCCTCTAGAGGGTTTTGCACAGCCAAGAAATAGCCGTACTGTGGCCTTGGGAAGGAAGTGGATGAGATCCCCAAATTACCCTGAGCCAGATGAGTATCTTCAGCTCTGCCAAGGGGAATGACAGGGCCAGTCACTCAGTGTGCTTTGCAAGAAGGTTGTTTGCATTTGTGGGGTGATGGCCCCTGACAAGGCCTGATGGGTTGAGGGAGACGCCTCAGCCCCCTGGAGGGGTGCTCCCCGCAGAAGACAAAAGCAAGGCAAACTGATAAGATTAACAAAGGATAGAGTGTTAAGAAGTAGCACGGCCTTCCTTTGCGATATCTTCTATGACTGCTCAAGGGCCCACCTCGCCTCAGGCACCTGCATCACCATCACCCCCCAACAGAATAACTATTAGTCACAAAACCACATGAAGGAAAAGAAAAAGGTATAAAAAGGGTGGAGTTTAAACTCCAGCAGAGAGGGGAAAATGACACCACTCTGTGAGGGTAACTGTTGCAGCTTGTCCTGTCTCCTCCTCCCTCCTGGAACAATGTAAGTGTGAGAAGACCATGTGCTTTCTATTTTTCTATACTTTACTTTCTTAACTTTACTTTCTTACAAAGCTTATTCCTTTATACATTCTATCTTACATCTTATGCTTATTCCTTTATACATTCTATCTTACATCTTATGCTAACAGCTACTTTGATTCTTGTTTTATAAGCATCTTCTTTCCTGACTGTGTTTTGCTGCCTTAATACTAACTACAGTAACTTGCTTCACACTTTGCTACTTTATATTGGTTATTGCTTTTTGCTATTCTTACTTCATTACACCAGCTCTGTTTTGCAACTACAGTAACTTGCTTTACTTTCAATGTGCAGTTTCTTTTTCAACATGAGTGTTGATAAAAAGCTCTCTTCTTTCCTTTTGTGTTACAGAGAGAGTGGTGTGCGAGACATTTTATTGTCCTATGTTATTGAGAGAGTGTCTAGATAAGTGTTTTAGGTGTCTGTGTTTTTAGTTAGTAGTTTTTTGTTGCTAGTTTCTGTCTGTTGTGAAAATGGGATACATTGCTGTATTGTAACTTGAGTTTAGTGTGTTTGTCTCTGTAGAATATGTTTTGTGCTGGTTTCTTTTGGGGTCTTTTATTATCAATTAAATACAATCTTGCAGCTGAATGTTATCACCAGCAAAGCGGAACCCACAGTAACTGTCACATATTTGTAGTAATAAATGTTATTTCGTGAGGAGTTGTGGGAAAAGTTCTTTTCTGGCTTAAGTGTGGCTTCATATTAGAGGTCAGAAATCCTTCCAACCTGTGGGCTCTCCGTTAGTTGACAGACAGTGCTGGGGACATAAGGCTCTGATTGTCTAGAAGTGTTTATAGCTAATAACTTTTATTAATACAGTTAAGACTAGAAATCTTTGCATTTCTGTCTCCCTCCTCCCTTTCACATGACAGCATTGGTTGTTTAAGACAAGCAGGATATGGAGAGAGGGGCATCAGAAGTGACTTTGCTTTGCTGCTGCAGACAGAGATGGATCCATGCCTGGAGATCCTGTTGAGGGGTTGGAAAGATTTACAGCCAAGCACCATGTCCTGAGGTCAGAGCAGCAGGACTACAGCCTGGAGCTGTGTAACTGCATGAGGAAGGCTTAGATGGGCAACAGAACTCAGAGCAGGGGCTACCACCAGGAGTCACATCACACCATGAAGATCCCAGTTTCAGACACCAGGATAAACTCCCCATCATAGTGATGCTGTGCTGCCCTGAAGGAGCAGCCTTGGAAGATGACCCAGGCAGCAACCTCCAGGGCAGCTCATCACCGGACAGACAGCTCCTGGCTGGGGGCTTTGGCAGTGATTTACCGTTACTGACTTGTCCTCAGACATCTCTGACTGCTCTTGCATCAAAAGGCATTTTCCCTTTCTAATAAACCTGCTTGACAGCCCTCTGAGATATTTTATCATAAAGGGTGATTGTAAAAGCTTAAGTTTCCTTGCTAATAACATAATTACAGCACAGACTGCCCAAAGCAATGAGGCACTTCAAACATGTCCATAAAAAAAGAAAGAGACATGTTAACTCATCTTTGAGGCTTTAATTAGAGGCTGCGGGGGGGGGGGGGGGGGCGGCGGGCAGGTGTGCAGCATCTCATGGTCTTTGCAAGGGGATCTTGGCTTTCTGGCTGCTCAGGCCAGAGACACAGATAGAGAGAGGTCACACAACAAAGGGCAGCAGTTGGAAAGAGTTTCATAGAACAAAAAAAATTGAGGTGCAAACACATGAAGTTGTAGGGAACCTGAAATTCTCCCCAGGCCCTTTGACAAAGGGCTCTGCTCAGCAGCAGTTCTCAGCTCAGCTATGATCATCTATGAGCAAGACTTTTTTTCCTCATCTGTAAACATGTCCCAGCTGCCCTGTTCACCCCAGGAGGAACAGGAGACAGCTGGAAAAAGATGTGCTGCAAGAAGTTGCACTCCCTTCTGATTTCCACCTGTTCTGCTGCTTAGACTAATATTCTCTGTGGAAACACTGGAACAAGACGAGCAGGATCCCTGCCCAGTGCCATCCTAAAGGTGTAAGTATCTACAGTCAAAGTCAGCATGGGTTTATGTAGGTAAAGTCATACCTTACTAACTTAATATTCTTCACTGAAAGGATGGTCAGTGATTGGAACAGGTTGCCCAGGGAACTGGTGGAATTACTATCCCTAGAAATGTTCAAAAAAAGGTATTGATGTGGCGCTTAAGGAAATAGTTTGGTGGTGGACTTGGCAGTGCTGGATTAGTGGTTGGACTCGATGATCTTAGAGGTCTTTTCTGGCCTAAAAAATTCTGTGATTCAATGATTCCAGGACACAGCTGGTCCCAGCTCAGTGTCCTCCAGGCTGGCTAATGGTCTCCTCGCTGGCTTTCACTAGATGGTGCTCTACACCCTCCCAAGAAATCCCCTTTGACAGCCAGAGCTCGTTTCTCCTGTGCTGCATTTCCAGCTGCAGCCTAAGGTGGGAGAGAACGGGCTCTTCGGGGGCTGTTTTCCACAGAGGCAAATCATGCTGCGTATGGCAGGGGGGTGTGAAGAATCGGCCATCCCTCAGGTTGCGCTGAAATGCAATGGGAAATGCAATGAAGAAGAGAAGTTTGAGCAGATGGAGCAAAGGACAAGGTCATTTGGCCCCTGCCTGAAAGGTCCTTGTTGGGGCGGTCCCGTGGTGTAATGGAGAGCACTCCGGACTGCGAATCCCAAAGTCGTGAGTTCGAGTCTCAGTGGGGACCGTCCCCTTGCAGTTCAATGCCTCCCTGCCATCCGATCCCATCAGATCTTGGATGCTCAGCAGGGTCAGCCCTGGTTAGTACCGGGTGCTGTGACAGTCCCGAGGACTTCACTGTCACTGTCCAAGCTCGCTCGGCCGTGGCAGATGGACCTTAGGACTTAAATGGTGGGGCCAGTTTTGCGCATGCTGTTCCTCACCTAAAAATTCCACTGCGCGGGCTGGAAGGGCACACCCATTGGGGGGAGAGCCCTTCCCAAATCTTTGTTCATGAAATTTGGCCATACATACCCCTTGGAAGGTCCTTGTTTGCACTGCTTTGCCCTCCACAGAGGAATCCCGTCCTGGCAAACAATGTCCAAACTTGCTCTGACCTGGACTCCAACCATACATGTGGGCACCACTGTGGGCAACCACTTCCAAAAGCGTCCTGGGAGCTTCAGCACCTGCGGGGACAGTGTCTCCTCCTTTACCCCTTCAAAACCCAAGCACCAGCCCCAGCCAGCCCTCTATCCTGGAGCCGAAGCCGTCTTGTCCTATCAAATAAAATGCAACCTCACCAGAGACTATGGCACTGAATGACACGGTCTGCCTCTGTGGAGCACCAGACACACTCCAGCACCCTCCTGGCATCAGCCCAGCGAGCCAACTTGGAGGGAGAGAGGACGGCTCTTTAGAACTCAGCAAACTAAGCTCCTAAGCGCAGCTTGTCAGCCAACAGATAAACACACTTAGAGTGTGTTTATCACCCTTTGATAGGGAATATGGCATGTGTTTATGCCACAGCTTGAAAGTGGAGAGGCTTTCTTACCATGCAAGAGAGCTAGCCAGTGACAGAGATGGGGCTGCTTGAGGTGGAAAAAGGATTTTCAAGTTTTAAATGATGAGTTTTCTTGCCTGATTGCCATCTCCTGCGTTTTCTTTGTGAAGTGTGAGGGGTAGCTCATCTTGAATCCCTCCAACTCAGGAGTCAACATTTTTGCATTTGTTGCTCTTTTAGAAGCTGCTCAAACTCCCATGGTGAAGACAGAAAACATTGCCCAACAACAAGTCTTTCCTGGAAGCCAGTTTAGCAGGAATAAAAACCCCCAGAGAGGCTGGTACTCTTTACCATGGATACTTTCTGCACACAAAGCCTAAGACGTCTCCTTTGACAAGCTGTCAAGAGCTTTCAAGAGGCTCTTTATTGCTCTACACACCCTGGTTGGGAAAGCTCCAGCAAAGAGATTTGCGGGAGTCAGAAGCCAGTCCTCTTCTCAGACATGGCATTTTGGTCACTACCACCCTCCCAAAGTTCCTTAGTATAATTTCAGTGTAACAAAATAATCTGGCTCAGCCTTAAAGGCATTTCAAGTCAGATTTTAAGCAGACATTGCTGTCTGTGGGGGAATGGAGTTGTTTTTACGTGGGTTCAGGTAGTTTCTTCTTCTGAGGCAACAGGTCCCCAATATTTCCTGGGCTGACTAGGTTCTCCATGTACTCCCTTCAAGCTTTGCCACTGTCCAAGCCTCTTAAAATATGATTTTCTGGACACACAGAGGAGAAGAAAACAAAGCTTGGAAACTGCAGTCAGAGTTTCAGACTGTGATGTCACCTAGCCTTGTTCAGACACCAGGTTCAAACCAGAGGAGTTCCTGGGATCTGGTGCACAGCTGATCTAAGGAGCATTGATAGCACTTACTGGAGATGTTCCTTGGAGGAATCAATATTGGCAAGTGCTGCTCCAGAAGGTGAAGACCCAGTGTTGCTTTGATTTATGATCAATTGGTGTTGAAAGACAGGAGAGCCCATCACTGAGCTGAGAAAAAGAGCTCCTTTCCCAAGAGAAGGAGGGAAAAGGGGAAAAAAAAGATACTTGTTTCACCAACTGAGTTGGAGTCATTTCCCTGACCATCTCCATCCCAACACCATGGAAGGCAGCATGCTGGCAGCTGCTCCAGTCTTGCCTGACACCAAGTATATTTGCCTTTTGAGAGATGTTTGAAGATCAAGAGGTTTACAGAGGAGTGTGTGGAGATGAGTAATGAGGAAACAGCCCTTAGGAGGCTGTTGGGGCCAGTGAAGAAATTATCCCAACCCTTTATGCCAAGCCTTGCAACTTTCAAGAGGCTCAACCACTTCCGCATCTGGACAACATCAGTGGGAAAGGACGAGAAATGGAAATTCCTTTTCCCCAATGAGCTACTCTGCTCTACACGTCAAAGGCAGTATCACAGGAAACCCCACAAGTGGGTCTGGCTCTAGAGATGCTCTAGGGCTCTCCTGGTGTGGATTCTCTTTATGCCAGCCCCAGGTCCAAGTCTTGCTGTGAGTTGTTTCCCTGCCCTCTGGCATCGAGTAGCCCCATTGGCTTGGCTGATCTGAGAGAGGTGTTGTTACCTGTCCATACCAGCAACACACCTGTGTTCCCTGAGGTGGGTGGGAGGAAAACACTTTCTAACTTAACACTGGAGGTTTTAAATAGGACTAAAATTCATCTCTCAGGTGCTTGGTTTTCATGTTGCATGAGGGCTGATGTGAGCCAGCCTCGGGATACCTCATGCTGCTTACTTCCTCCCATTTAACAGACGTGAAACATGTAAGGGCTCATTAATATTGAAAAAAGCCATCTCACTGTGCCCTCATGCCTGTTCAAATCATCTCAACCAACTGCAGCAAGCTCTCCGCACCCATGAGTGCATGTCTACATGCAGGTTGCCCTCGATATTCAAACAGCAGATTAAAACTGGGCTGGATTTTAACACAGGCTTCATGGAGTGATGTTTGTAGCACACAAGTGATGCTTGGGGCACGCACCTGGGGCCAGGGTTGCAATTCCTGACTGCTTAAGAAGTGCCCATTTGTAATGCATCAACATCTCTTTCTGGTTTGTACCCTCAGGGGAAGCTCCAGGGACAGGTTTTCAGGCAGAAAATGGGGTGCCATCCCACACAGGGACATGGACACGAGTTCTGAGCTGGGTCACCAGGACAGCTCAACAGCATGAACTGCAGTATCATGGGCAGTTTTGGGACAGCTGTTCGCTTTGTTTCAGCTCTTCCCTGGACAAGCTGATAACATGCAACTGATACTGCACTCAAGAACTTGCTGCAGGGAGCAGAGAAATCCATAAGCGGCCATGGATGGCCCTGCAGGGTTTGGTTTTGCTGCAGGGTCAGTATCCCCACTGCCTCTGTGGGCCGGAGCAGCGCCAGCATTGGGGACACCTCAGTCTGGCGACAGCTGTGAGACCAAATTTCCCAAAGGAAAGCAAGGATCCTCCCTGCCTCCAGCCTGGAATATGGGCAGGAGCATTTCATTGCCAGTGCTAGAAGAAAAGGGAAAAGGATGAGATGGTGCAAAAGTCCTGACCTCATTCCTATCCTGCCTGCATATGTTTTGTGGTAATGTTGTGATAATCATCAAATACTTCCTTTACATTTTCCCAGCCAGGCACCAACATTATTGCCATCACCCCGTCTCCTTGTCTCTGCAGGATTGTCTTCAAGGAACACCTTTGCATTTGCCTGAACAAGATGTTCTTGTCTTGGGGAACCACAACAGTGTTTTTCCTGGTTTTTCATCCATCCCATTAAACCACACCAGCAACTTTTCTTCCCCATATTTTGAGTAGGATACATTCTTGTGACTAGTGTTATATGGACAACATGCCTGTCATTTCTCATCAGCTCTTGGTTAGGTGAGCCCAGAGCTCCAGGTCAGAGAGATGGTGTTCCTGAGGGGTGATAACATAAGGAGATACATAAATACAGTGTCCCAAAGCAGACTGGATGGTGTCCTCCCAAGCAGATGTCAGAAACATGTGAATGGTGGCCTCATGTGTCAGTGTAGAAGTGTCCACAGCACCACTGGTGTGTAGGGCCTGTCCTGGGGATCAGTCAGACAATAACACCTCATGTAACACCTCCGGTGTTCCAATGGTGATGGAGAACACAAGGAGCTCTAAGCCAGTCTGGCCATTGCAGGTGAGTGGTGTTCCAGGCATGAAGTGCAGGCTTTGCTGTGCTCACCTGTGAGCTGGCAGCAGGATCTTGCAGGAGGGCTCAAGCAGTTCATGCATGAGAGCAGATTTAATCCATGCATGAACACCCAATTAATCCATGCATAAGCACTCAATTAATTTATGCATGAGCACCCAGTTACCTCATGCATGAGCAACCAAACAACTCAGGCATGAGAGAGCCATTGATTCACACATGGGTGCATTAGTGCTCAACCTGCACACATCTGCACACCTCCTTTGTTCATGCATAAGCACCCACTTAAGTCAGGCATGGGCACCCAGTTAGTCCAGACATGGGTGTCTGATGAGTTCGTACATCAACAAGTGTTTACTCTGACTTCCACAACCCCAGCTGATGGCTATATGGTGGCCATGGTGGTGGCTCTCTCCTGACCCTGACAGGAGATTGGTGCAAGCCCCACCTCACTGCTCTCTTCCAGCACTCACAGCTCACAAGCATAAAAAATGCAGGGGCATTCTGAAAATGGACCTTGACTTTGCCCTTGCTGTTGATATCAGTGCCTGTCTTCTTATGATTGCTAGTCTCCTTTAAAGGCATCTCTGATGAGCTTTTGCCCAATGGGACTTTTATTTCTTGGAACATTGCCATGTCTTCTGGGAACTTTCTCATGCCTAAGGATGGGGCAGAAACATATTTACTGTGGAAAGGTACCCTTTGAATGAGGGGAAGCACAGTGGGTCTTCCAGGAGGGGACAGCCCCAAACAACAACAGCATGCAGGTGTTTTCTCCATGCTATTTTTGATGGGCTTGAGGTAAAAGCACTAGGCTCTGGCTCCCATGCTGGTCTGACACAACTCTCGGGTGTCTCTGCTCAATCCCTCTGCTCCTCTCTCAGCCCTGACACCACCTCATACCAAAATATTCCCTTATTCTGTTCCTGCAAAATAGGTGGCAAAATATGCATTGCCACCAGGGAAAGCGATAACAACCACTGGCACAGATACAAAAATATTTTTTCTTCTCTCTTGAATGAAAATAATTCATATCATGGGTCACTTACTTAAGTTAAATACTCTCTAGTAATGCCCTTTTTTTTTAAGCTTTTACTAGTACAGGGACAAATCAAGTTACCAGCTAATGTCACTGCCACTTCCAGCACTCCTAAACCCTAATCTGCCCCATCCTGAGCAGACATCCCTTCTTAATTGACCAAACAACACATTTTACCAACATCCCAGGCAAAGGTCTTCAAGACTCTTTTTTCCCAAAGAGGAAGGAAAAAACAAAGCATCCCTGTGTGACTATTCCAGGGTTTTGAGTCAAACTTTCCAGGGGGGAATGCCCACCGCGCTATCACGTGGCTGTTGCATGCTCCAAGTGGTGTCCCAGCTCCGCTGGGATCAGGGTCAGGTTCTAGGGCTGCTCCAGGGCTTTTTCCCACATGTCCAGCCCATGCTTGAGTCCTGCCCGAGCCCTTAACACTGCTGAGATGCCTTTGACAAATGGAGCGAGCTCATCTCCCCACACGGGGCTGTCCCGGCAGATAAAATAAATATTTAGCTTGAAAACATCTAACAGTTTTCAAATAGCCCGGGATGGCCCGAGCGTGTTTAGACTGTGTGAGTAACGAAGGGTGCTAATGGCTTTAATCATCCTCGTATGTACTCGCCCGCTTTTATCTGGAGATCTTGACAGTCCTCCACAGAGAGGTTTGTCTTGTTCAGTTCTGCATAACAGATAAAGGAATGGAGGCATAGCCAGTGAGGGCTGGATTTGGAGTGTTTGGGTTGCCACGTTTCGAGCCAGTCTACTTTGTGTTTCCTCTCCAAGGCCAATGCTTCTCCGACAAGATGCTGTGGGAAGTGGCAGAGCTTCAGTGGGTGTCTCATCCATGTTTTCCTGCTGCTGGTGGTGGCCAGTGTGGCTGGTGCCATCTGTGCCCATACCTCAGCAACAATGTGCCCCCTGCCCCGGCTGCAGCCAGGAGATGGATGTACAAAACGGCTCCCAGTTGCAGATGAAAAGCAATGCTGCTTTCTATTTAGGTGCTTTGCATCGTGGTGTAACATCTCTCCAGCAGGCTCAGCTTTATTTAATTATTATTATTCATTTCCTCAGATCACAGAATCATAGAATCGAATGGGTTGGAAAAGACCTCTGAGATCATCAAGTCCAACCCTTGGTCCAACTCCAATCCCTTTACCAGATCATGGCACTCAATGCCACGGCCAATCTCATTTTAAAAACCCCCAGGCATGGTGAATCCACCCCCTCTCTGGGCAGGCCATTCCAATGCCTGATTACTCTCTCTGGAAAGAATTTTTTTCTGATCTCCAGCTTCAATTTCCCCTGGCAGAGCTTGAGCCCATGCCCCCTTGTCCTATTGCTGAGTGCCTGGGAGAAGAGACCAACCCTCACCTGGCTAGAACTTCCCTTCAGGTGGTTGTAGAGAGTGATGAGGTCACCTCTGAGCCTCTTCTCCAGGCTAAACAACCCCAGCTCCCTCAGCCTTTTCCCAAGATGCTATAATATAAAGTAATTAGTACTGAGGGTAGCATCAAGCTAAGAACAAATTCGGTTGTAACACAATATCTCCTCTGCCTGAGTGCTCCAGTTTTTGGGAGCCCAGCAGGAGAGGCTCCTGCCTGAGTTCAGTGGCCAAGAGGATCCTGAGGGGCTGCAGTGCTCTGGGGCTATGGGCAGGATGAGGTCCAGGGGGCACTGGCCAGAACACACTGCTGCTGGTGGAACATGCCAAAGGGAAGCCTGACCTGATCCCAGCACCTCCTCAGCTCTCCCCATGGCTGAAGAGGAGTCTGCTGAGTCCTAATCCAAGAAATGGATTTTCTCTGGAAAACTAGTGGGTTTTAACGAGAGCCTTGATCCAGGGCCTGATAACCTCATTTTTTAAAAAAATTCTTTTTGAATTAACAGATCTGCTTTCTCAGTTCAAATGCATATTTCCCCTGCTCCACAACTTCATCCGTACAACATTTTTCTGAATTAGATTTTCCCAGGATTTTTTACTGAAAACAACAGTCTTGCAGCTTCAAAAACATCCAGTCCCACTGATATAGCCCTATGGAGAAAATAGATAAACTGATGGGTCATCCTCAAATGGAGGTTGGCCCCAGACTAGGGGAAGAAGGCATCCCTGAGCATCCCTGGACATAGCACTGGAGTTGTCTACCCACTGGTGATTTACAGATCACTCTGCTTTTTCCTGTTTCCCCATTTAGCCATGGCAAGAATCTCTGCAGAGAATGACAAGTGTCAATCCAGCTTTTGGTATCAGAAAGCAATGTACAGCTTTGTATCCCAGGAACATCATCTTGCCTGGCTTTGCCAGCCCCACCCATCTTCCAGCCCTCTGGGAGGCAAGTGGGTACAGGGTACTTGGGTCACATCCCAGCTGGGATACGAGACACCTGAATGCATCATCTTTTCAGAAACTAAACTAATTTTTCAGGCTGTGGGTTCCCAAGGCCACCAGCTTTCCAAGAAATTTTAAATCCTGTAAAATTCACCCAAATCCCATAATCACTCATGGAAACAAGGGCTGGACTGATTATTTTCTGCTAAAAGGTTGGCAGGCTTCCAGCTTTTTGAAATGCAGCTCTGCAGAGAGAAAAAGCTTTTGTGGGCAAAATCATGTACCAGTGGTTTTGGAAATACAAATGAAAACAAAGGCATTTCAGGGAAAAAAAACCCTACCTTTAAAAATAATCTTGAAGCTATTTTTATCCTCAAGTGTGAAAGAGGAAGGTTCACACTTATTTTTCAACTGCTTTCCCCTATGCCTGCTGAAAGGAAAAGGGGCTGAAAGGAAAAGTGGATTATTTGAGGGATTATTTTTGGGCCCCTGTTTCCTGCTGCAGATGCAAGAAAACTCACTCTTCTCAAAGCTTGCTGGAGCTTTGTGTCCTGGACAGTTGTGGAAACCTCTGTTTGCCTCAGCTATGGGGAAATAGGGCTTGGGGAGGGGTTTGGGGACCAGGAAATTATTTCTGGGTGGTCAGATGGGTGCTGGGGTAGTTCAGGCTTGTCATTCCAGGGCAGTTCCCAGGGGCTTTCTCACGGGGAAGTCTGCACAGATTGAACAGGTGCTGCTGCAGCACCTCATCACCACTCAGAAAAAGGCCTTTGAGTCTGTCCTTACAGCTCATTTTGGAGTGCTGAGAGCAGGGTGAGGAGCAACACCCAGCCCTGTGCCACACATATCAAGGTGGCCACGGCAAAGGGGCTCACGATCCTCCCTGCCTGAGCTGCTCCTCAGCACTGGGGTGCATGGATGGGCAGGGAGGCATCTTGCTCCCTTGATGCCACTGCTCTTTTCCAGATGCTTAATAATCTCCTGGGAGTGCCAAGATCAGAACTGCACAGAGCCCTCAGGATGTGCGTGCAAAATAGCTTCAGAGAGGCAGGAGGGTGTTCTAAATTTAACTCTTTTCCAACCATTTCTGATACATGGTTTATCTCTACTACTGCCAGATGTGGAAATATTTGAGTGAACAAGGCTACCATAGCCCCAGGTTCTTGTGCCCAGGTGGCAGTGGCCAGGAAAGAGCACATCACTTGAAAGGTGAAGCACATCATTCTTTGGTACCTACCTACAATGACTTTCCCACTTTCAGTTTCATAAAAGCTTTTTGCAATTTCCCAGTCTACCTTCTCCTTTAGCATCCTAAATAACTGTCCATCATCAAACAATCCCTTGGTTTTTAATGACCACCTTATCCAGCCCATGACTAATGACACATGGCACCAACAGCCTCCCTTCCTGGAGAAACACCCCCTCTGCTTCCCACCTTTAATCACCTGTGGGAGGACTTCAACTTTTATGACAGCTTTTGTGGCTCTGTAGAAGCCAGTGGCAATACAAAACAGTTCATCCTTACCCATGTGTTTTTTGAGTCCTTCAGAGAACTCAAAGAGGTTTGTGAGACATGACTTCCCTCTACAGAAGCTCTGTTGACTCTCCCCAGATAATTAATTGTATTCTGTGGTGTAGTTTCTAGTCATTTAGCCAGCACAGACAAAAGGTACAGACACCAAGAAACCACCCAAAGGCTTTTTTTAATGTCCTGTGGAAAGACTGCCCTGGTCCAGGAGCTGTTTGCAATGCTGTAGCTTGGGAGGATGCAAAACCCTCCAGGGCTCCTCATGCATTAACTGCTGCCCAACCTCACACCAGCTACTCACCTTGCCTGGACCCCTTAATCCACATGCCAGTGGATTTAATACACTGTATTAAAGAAGACAGCTTAGGGAGAGGTTGCTGGGAATTCACTAGCTGGGCTCCTGGGAGGCAAAGCTTATAAAATAGAAACTTAATGAACAGGGTGCTGGGCAGAGAAGTTTAAATCATGCATAGGAATCTGCATCCTCCTCTAAGGCTGATGAAGGCGTTTTCAGTGGAAGCAGCTCCATCCATGAGCATCCCAACAGGGACCAGGGTCACTGCAGAACCCTGGGCATGGGTGAGGCAGGAGCCAGGACAGCTGCTTTAGATGATTTACAGATTTAGTGAAACAGTGGTAGAATTAGCTGATTTATTAGAAAATAACACACCAGAACGATGAGAAGAATTGCATTACACTGCTTTTAGTTTTTGCTAAATGTAAACAATAGCACATGTTATTTTGGAATGTAGCTTTGCAATAGTATTGCAGATGCTCAACATCTGAAAGCACCTGCCATGTAGAAACACTTTCCAGACACCTATGAGGCACCACCAGCTCTTGATTAGGCACAGGAAATAGAGGCAGTGGTCCAACAACTCAGCCAATACTCATCTAGGCTTCCTATTCCCAACTTAGAAGTGGTGAAGCCACATGAGAAGCACTGATCTAGGATGAACTTGCTCTACCAGTTCAAATATTATTTTTTTGTCTTAAACAGGCTTCCTTTGAAGCAGCAGCTTCACCCCAAATCAGGTACCATCTCATCTGTACATCTAAACTCCTTCTGGAGTGGTCTCACACCATCCTCCAGCAGGAGACATCCAGCCAGTGCAAGCTCAGCAAAAGGCAACCCATTTGTGTTAGAGGTCTTCAGTGACTCCTCCTGCCCCCTTGTATATCAAACATCAGAGCAGACACTGTAAAGGTAGATATCAAGCTGGAGTATCTGTTCCTGTCATGCTGAAGAGAAGCAGGAAAGGGAGCAGTCACTGCCTGCAGATGTGCCCACAGCACTAGAGCTTGTGGATACTCAATACCAATAGCCAAGGGAATGACAGACCTCCCACTGCTCACCTGGACTCCCAGGGACAGTTCACTTAGATCTACACTTCAAGGAAAATGAGCTCCCATGGGAAGAACACCCACAGCTGTGAGTGCAAGCCTGCCCAGTGCCTGCTGGCAGCTCTCCTGGCGCTGGCGGGAGAAAAGAGCCACAGCTCAGGCATCACAAAGATGCACAGGGCTACCCAGCTGAAGGTCCTCTTCCTGCACTTTTCCAGAGTGAAATCAAAGGAATTCATGACAGGGCTGTGAGTAGCTGATCCAAGAAAACATGGGAGCAACACAGGACTGCAGGCCCAAGCCATCTGTGTTTGGAATGGAGAGTAAGAGGAAAGACCATAAGGCAATTGATACTGGAAGCAAAAACCAGCAGATGCCCAGTTCTTTTTTCTCCCTTTCAAGTATCTGCCACAAGATGCCAGAGGTCTCAGGGCACTGTGCCTGACGGGTCTGAGATTTCTGACGCTTCCAATGGTCTCCTACAGTGCCTCCACAGGACTACTCCCAGCCGAACAGCAAAGATCAAGGAAGTCCCTGCTAGCAGAACAACTAGGAAAAAAACACAGAAGCATGTTAAAGCATAAGAGAAAGACAGGGTCTCTCTTGTCATACCCCAGCAATCTGTACAGGGGGCATTCAGGAAAAGGGGAAAAAAAATATCCCCTATATAGCATCCATTGCCCCTGGAGTTGTATTTCTCAGAGTTTCACTGCTATACAGTCAAATTCGCCCAATGCTTCCAGGTCAAGGCATGTCCAAAAAGGGGGAGGCTTCATGGACGCAGGAATTAAAATGCATTACATTAACAAAACACTCCAAGAATAGTCAATCTATATAAAGAAACATGTACTAGTTTGGGAAAAGCACATTTTTGTCCTACCAGCCAAACAAGCTGAACCACTAACAATGAAGTTTTGCTTGTAGAAATGCACCTACTTCAGGAACACAGTTGTCTGCCAGAGCTCACACACATCATTGCATTCCTGGTGGCCCTAACCATGAGGATACAAGCCTCCAGTGCCCCTGTGCCTGTGACAGACAACCTTTGCCAAGTCCTGTTTGGTGCTTTTAGACATGACCAGGCAAAGGGAACACATACTGGAGTGGCTGCAATGGTGTTGCCAGTCCAGGAATTAGCTTTAGCCACTGGTATGTGGCAGTGGGAAGGCTGAAGGGTGGGAACATGCTCCCTTTTGCTGACCCCACAGTGGGAACAGGCATCTCAAACTGCTCCAGCAGTATTCAGAGCTCAGTCCTTTTCATGTCAGCATAAAACTACTCATAATGGTATAGCTTTTGCCAGACTGTGATTGTACAGAATTTGGACAGCTTAAGCCCTTTTACAATGGATGACTACACTCAACTCTGCTACAGTGGCTCACAGCAGCCAAATAAGTCCAGGGAAACTTGTTAAGGCCAGTCTGAGCTCTGCACGGGAGAGGAGCATGTGCACGGGTTTGCACTGTGAAGCCCTCTGTGGGTCAGAAGCTTATTCACTGCTCCTACATCCCAAACAACACAGGGCAAATGGAAAGTCCACAGCCTTCTTTTCCTTTGGCCTGTCCTGTGATGTGGACTAGTGAAGGACTCAAGTGCGTGATGGAGGATAGTGGGGTAAACATATTGCACTGGGAAGTGAACTTGAGACAACACAAGGTTTGGATTCAGCCCCAAGGCTCATGGGCAATGATCTCTGCTCTACTCTTTACTTAGCACAATGAACACCTTCAAATATATCCCTAATTCTGTTTTAATAAATAACACTCTAACAGTGGCAAGTCTTTCTGCCCCTAATACACAGGAAGGATGTGGAATTGTTTACTGGCCTTCTTTTACAGGAGTTGGAAACAGTTCAAAAGATTCACCTATATATATGTTGTTGGTCATTGGGGATGAAAAGGAGTTGTTCTTACACGCACTGCCAATCAGAGCTGTTATGACTACTGGGTAGATTGTGAGGTTATAGCGGACATACTTGTCAAGAAAGAAGTTCTCTAGATAGAACCTGTGAAGAAAAAGAGTGACCAAAGTTAGCATTTTCTCTAATTTTTTTTCCATTGTCTAAGAAAGGAATTAGACAAACAGTGGGTCTTTTGAACCAGAGTACAAAATTTTTCATTTTCTAAAATTCATAAATAATTTATCGGAGGTAGATTTAGGGAAAAATAAAGCCACATTTTGTATATTTTCCATATCACACTCTCACCTGTAAACCTCAGGCAGGTTGGGCTCATGCAGGTCACACAACCCTGTTCCTGGCCCACAACATTTGCTTATTGGCATTGCTGAGTGTCAGGGAAGAAAAACTCTGCCCAGACTCCCAGTTCATCTGCCATGAATTATAACAGATGCCTTTGTGCTCAGTGTTGGGACAGGGACAAACCATGAATGAACTGGGACAGACAGTCACCACTGGTGAGAGGTGGAAGGGGTCTTTGAGGCTTGGTGGGAACCCATGAGGTCACTTACCATACCACGAGGCTGAGGGCAAGGATGCTGAGAGAAGCAGTGGTGGCTTTCTCGTGGGACACATTCCACTGGTATATCAACACAATGGCGAAGTTCAGCAGAGTGGCGATGGTGGTCCATGTTCCATACAGAGCCAGCCCATTCTGGACCTGCCACACAGCACAGCAAGGTGACAGTGATAAACAGGGTAATCTCTGTCTTTTGTGACCCAGAGGCCTTGGGGCAGTTAAGCCAGCCTTCTGGACCTAGCTGCAGGAGAAGTCCCTCAGCAGGGAGAAGAACTGAAGCCTTGGAGTCCCCAGAGGAGTCCAGGGGCCCACTCCAGCAGTGTATCATACTGGTGTTTCAGGAAGTGAGACAGAGGGGTGTAAAGAACAGAGCCCACTCCCAATTTGTGCCAAGAGATGTCAGCTTATCTCCAGAAGGCTTGGCAGGAACTTTACTGTGCAGAACTACCTAGTTTTGCAGACCGCCCCTCCACCAAAAACTCCCCTGCCTTCTTGGATGGTTTTTTACAGTTGACCTGCTTGCTTCCTGAGCAACCACAACATTAAGTGAGGAATCAAAGGTGGTTAAAGCATACAAAGCAGCCATGGGAGTGCCATGTGAAGTGTCCTGGATAGGGGAAGAAGGCATCAAGGCAGCAGGTTTGAGCTAGGAGAGAGGAACAGGGAGAGATCCAAGGAGTGATGAAGTATGTTCATGTTTATCTTTTTTAATCTGTGAGGTTTGCCAAACAGTCACTTTTTTCAAGGACCACAGAAAATTAACCTTTCATAGTTTCACAAAACTCAGAAAGACAGCTGCATTTGAAACCTTTAGCAATGACTCTTCTCCATATAAGAAACATGTAATTCTTCGGGACTCGGGTGTCAGGGACATCAGCATCAGATACAGCATCAGAACCCATCCTCAGCAATGGCTTCTCCCCCTGCAAGAAACATCCTTCCCACCCCAGACACAAGTCTGGCCTGAATTTTTCACACTCCACTGAAAACTTTATTCTGCAGCAGCTGGAGAAGTACCTTGCTCTGAATCATTCCCATGATGTCCCATAGGAAGCAGATGCAATTTAGCCTGTGTGCACCTGCAGCAAGCGCAAGTTAAAGTCAGGCCAGAAATCTTTCCTTACCTATGTCCTGCCATTGAATCTTTTGCTCTTGATGCCTCCAGCACTACTCAGAGGGTTGGGTTTTTTTAGCCTTTACCCACAGCACAGCTTCCTAAATGCCACCTACCAGAATGCGGATGAGCCAGAGCTCAGCTTTGTGACCCTTCACAAACCACGAGGAATTGGTGCTCAAGGCTCGATGTGAAATGAAGAGGGAGGCACAGGTGGTAAGAGTGAGGACTGCCAGGAACACCAGGGCTGGAAGGAGGTATCTAGAACAAAGAACACACACAGGTGCAATAGACAATACACTTTTTTCAGTGGTGTCACAATGCATTAATTCGTGGCTTTAGTGTTTGGCCCCTACTGAATTTAGAATGGTCAGCCTTTAATAAAGGTAATCAATACATGTAGCCCTCATTTTGACATACTGCTGTTGTTTTACTCTATTAATCATGAAGTTATTTTTCTGACTGCAACTGATTTCTTCACCTCTTGAGAGTAGTGCATTTATAAGCCCTTAATGTGACCGTGATTATGAAAACAATCCAAGCCAAGGAGCTTAACTGCATTTATGAAGAGAGGCAGAGCTCCTGTCTTACCTGTGAAGGAAAAACATAGAAGAACAGCAGCTTTGAGGAGATCTTAGACTTCAATGACCAATCTAGCTCATGGGCAAGATGACAACATCATGTAAAACCCCCAAACTTTTATGAAACTACATTTTATCAAAGCCTGTTGTAGAGTTTTACAGGTGTGATTAAGTGTTCATACATAGAGAAAAAGGCAAAATGAAGTACTGGTACAGTCCCAACAAGAGGGTTAGAAAGCATTTGTAACAAAAGGCAACTTACTCTTGGTCCCACAGAAACAGCCATCCTACATTGAGGCCATTATTGAGACACCAAGCCACATAAAAAGGTATTGGCAGCAAGTCGGGCTTTATGAAAACACGTCCGAGTTCATTCCTGACAGGAAAAAGTGGGTATGAAGAAAGGAAAACAATGCCTGCATTGACCAGCCAAACTTTCCTGGCCTCATTTTCCTTATACTAGTAGGGACTACACACTGGAGTTAAATATTTCAGCTTAAATCAGACTATTTCTCCTGTGCATCCTCCTCTGACACAACACAGTCCCTGTGGCTTTCCCCATCAGGATATTGTCCCACAGTGCAGAACTTCTTGCTGATCTCTGCAGATACATCTGTTATCACAGACGTAGTGGGTACTAAGGGCTGCTTAATAGGTTCTATAAGGCTTGTGCCACTGCTAGAGGCAGCAATGGCATGGTCATGGAATTCTAGCACAGTTCCTGGGGCTTTTGGGATCATCGTGTGAGTATATATTTTGTGTGCACATACATGTGTATGGGCCAGGTCATTCTGTACAAACACTTCATTCTTCCCTCAGCCTTCAGTGTTGGCCAGAACCAACTGAGAGACTTCTTACAAACCATGTAAAAATAGCAGATACACAACTCAAACTAAGCAGTCCATGGTCCCCCTTGACAGGAGAGATGTAGTGTTAAGTCTGTCCCATGGAAGACATCATGGAGTATTGCAGGTATTGCAAGGAACCGCATGAGGCACTTACTGATCCCATAGTCCCAGGGAAAGCTTCAAGTCCAGTTCAATGAACCAAGAGACCCTCCATTCTCTGATTTCTAACAGTTAAACTCAAAGCATCAGTTCCATCATCCATTCCTTTTGCCCCTGTGGATTCTCAGCATCTAGCGGTGGGTAAAGTGCAGGTACTGGGTAAATCTGTCAGATCCCATGAGTTCATGGAAACAAGGCCTCACAGAACAGTTTACACACTTTGATGACTGTCCACCTGTTAGAACAGTTCATGTACATCTCCAAATTGCTTCCCAGCTTTGAATGCTGAACCTAAGAGATGGTCCAGCAGCAGAGCTCCAATATGTCAAGTCATGATAGATGGCAATGGGTTTACTCTTACTAGAAACCTCAGAAACGGGGGGAGGATACTGAGCTACTACAGAAGGGAAGAGTCACTGCCCCTTCCCATTTATACCATAAACAGTAAGTGGGGAAAATACCTTCGACAGATTCCTGACAAGGCATAGAGAAGCCAGGCAAGCTGCCAAGCATAGATGACATTCCAGATGAGGAAGGTCCAGCCAGCTGGTGTGAAATCAGTGCTGTACTTGTCCGAGATGTTTCCAGGGGTTGTCCTGAACAGACCTGTGGTGGTGAATGTTATTGCAGGCAAAAATGTTACTACATTCTAAGGGTGGGGAAAAGCTGCTGATTTCCCTCACCCTTCAATCCTTGTCCACACCCCAGGGGGTCTGAGGATGATGGGAGCACTCTGGTGCAGACAAACCATGCGCTGCAGCTGGTCGGCCTTCACACACCCACTGTGGGTTCACTGTACCTATGGGGAACCCTGAGTACCTTCCCTCCCATACGGAACCATGGGAGCCAGTTGTGTGTGAAATCCAGAGAAAAGCATGCTGGCAGATTCTGCTGTGGGTACTGTTCAAACACAGCATCACTGCCCTCTACAAACCCACAGAAACAGCCTGAACATCTTCCGGCAGGGATACAAGGGCAGTGTATGCAAAAGCTGCCTTTCACCCACCAGTGGATCCAGGTCCACCAGGGACAAGACCATTGCCTTGGATTTTAGGGGTTTGGATAGGGTTCAGACATCTGGCTGTCACACCTGAAGGATGCACGAGCACCTTCCGCCTTTCACAGAACAAAGTGTATTTGGAGAGCTGATGAGGTAATAACAGATCTATCCCATCTAAGCCACTTAATATTATTAAATGGTATAAATGTATGAGATCCACCTCTGAATGAAGACAATTTTATGAGACAATTTTCTTGTGTTACCTTTGAATATCCCAGTGGCATTTCCAGCATTCATTATCACCATGACCGTGAACGTAGCCAGAGACAGAAACATCACCAAAACCTTCAACTTGTGTATAGCATCCATCTTGCCCTGCAACACATTAGAGATGCTGTTTGACTATTCTAAAGGATGCCTGGATTTGTTTCTGTTCTGTAAAACAGAGACTGTTTTAAAAATGTCATAAGTTCCCAAGTTTTAACTGCTGACCTTTTATTTGTGGTGTTTTCATTAGAACTAAAAAGGCTTGGCCTGGGCTGGGAGCATCTCTGTTTGAAGAGCCCTCACTGGGTGGTGGAATGGAAATGGGAAGCCATGAGCTGCCCAGTGAGCAGCCTGTTCCATCCCTCCATCCCTCACTGGCACAGTGCAAGAGCCATAGCTTAGGTTTGCCTAAATCACAGGTTTTAAGGCCTAAATACTTAGCCAGCAAAAGAGTGATTCCAGCTTATTTACACCACTACTGTGGTTTTGCTGAAAAAAACAGGGCTATCAATTTTACCCACTCCGGGAAGCAAATATGAAAATATTGCAGTCTTGGCCTTGCAGCCAAGTGCCTTTTAGTGCAACGTAACTTTTCACATTTACCTCTATAATCCCATAACTCCTACAAATTAACTTCCTTTCATGGTGGTATTACCTTCTCATCTACTGGCTGCCAATAAGATTTAAACGCTTTAGCAGGTCTCAAGAACTTTATAGAGTGTAAAATCTACATCCTACATTTTTTCAAGGTTAGTAAGTAGTGACTTGAGATCTCCCAAGTGATTTCCATTATTCCAGCATTTGTTCTATTGCAGAAGAGTTCTGTGCCATCTCTAGGAGTAAGCATATATAAATGCAAACTATAGGCAACAGCTTTATTTCTTCCCATAGCTCAGCGCCTGACCTGCCTTCTCTATACAATGGCACTCTAATGCCTTCCAGAGTTGGCAGGAATAACAACTGGAGTTGTTCCAGACCGCTCAGTCTTGAGCTAATAAATTCCAGTTCCCACTTTTTGTTTTGTAGTTCCAGGCTTTGTTCATTGACTGAGCTGCATCCAGACACGTCACAAGGAAGTGGGAAGGGAATTCCTGTTTTCTGCAAAGCCATACATGTTTTTCCCTTTTCAGTTCTATCTAAACAGAACTACCCATTTTAAAAATAAAAATTAAAATCCTATGGTAAAGAACTCATTTAACTTAAGATATCAAATCTCAGTTAGATTTACATCAGTCAAGTCACAAAACAACATAATGTCTTCAACAGATACACCGGAGCAGCAAATTCTGAAAAACAAAATCTATTTGCACTATTAGAGATACCTTTTCTGGCTCAGGAAATAACTGACATGCAGATTTCTGAAAGCCATGAAAGCACAGGAGAAAAGTATCACTGTACACTTGTTAATGATCAAGGAAACAATACAAGAACAGGGCATTGCCCACTCCAAACCAATACACAGGACTAGATGGTCCTTTGATCTCACTGTCACATCAAATCTCTCTCCTCCTGTGGCCCTGTAATTCACTTCAGCATCACATATCCTTGTCATTGTCATATTTGAAAAAACTTTGATTTCACAGCCCCAGAGAAACCCACGGAAGTCTAGGAGGAAACCTTATTAAACCAGTCAATAGTTTTAGTACTGTCTCTCACCTTATGCCCCCCTCTAACTTATTGCTTCCAATAAACTGCTGCAATATTTCCCTGTCTGCAGTTTCCAGTCACAAATACCCTTATAACAATCAGAAATATTACTCACAGGGATCCACATAGGCTTTTTGGCAGCGTTGAAGTTCAGCTGCAAGCAGCACTGGGGAGCCTCCGCCGCCTAATTTTATCTAAAGAGATTTTACACAACTTTCAGCAGAGTAATAATCATGTATTGTTAACAAAAAAAGTATCACAGTAGTTAGACATACTTTCTGTCTGTGAGCTGCTGCAGCCTCCAATTGGCTAAAGCCTCCCAAAAACAAGCACTTATGCAAGAGAAATGTGCTTACTTAACCAAAGCCTTTTATAACAGCCAGACATTGCCTAAAACACTGCATGATCCCAACTTGTTGGCAGACAGAAAGTAATGAGTGCGTGTTCTGGGCTCTCTCCTGCTTTGTCCTTTCCCATCTCTGCCAGGAGAGGGGAAGCTGAGCACTTAATGTAAAATATTGTATCTCAGAGTCACAGCACTGCCGAGTGGGAGAGGGGATGCTGGCAGAAGGTGCTGGAGGAACAGCCTGGATTTGGGGCTTGGGAAGGATGGATATCATCAAATGGTTTGAGTTGGAAGGCACCTTTGGGGTCGTCCAGCTCCAACCCCCCTGCTGTGAGCAAAGACACCTTCTACTAGACCAGTTTACTCAAAGTCCCATCCAACCTGTCCCTGAACATTTCCAGGAGTGAACACACAAATAAAACACACAGAACCACAGAGAAGTTTGGGCTGAAAAAGACCTCTAAGATGCAGTCTGACCATTAACAACATAGTAAGGTTTGGATCCTGTGAGCAGCTAAACATCCTTCTGTAGCCCCAGACAGAGATTGGTTCATAAGGAAATTTCTGTTCTTAGATATGGGAAAGGCTCCTGCCTCCATCTGCAAGCCCATCCTCAAAAGCAGTGCGAGCCATGATAGATGATCAGTCTCCTCCTGCATCTCTGTCTGCTTTGTAACCACATCTACTCCTTTCATTTTATATTTCTGCTTATTTCCTCTCAAATTTAAACTTTTTTACCAGATTTAGAATATTCTTCAGCATCAAAATGTTATTTACCTTGTGCAGCTACAGTGTCTACCAAGCAGACAGTCTTGCTGGGAACTGCCACATGTCAAATACAAAGGCAGTGATCAACTAGCACCTTATCTTCACTCATTGGAAACAACATCATAGGATGGGAATTAACCCAGCTGGAGTTTCCTTGGCCATTGAGACAAGGGTACAAAGCACATGTGAACATGGATTATCCAACCACGGGAAGTGCAGGACATCCAGCCAGCACTGTCGTCACCTGTTTATCAGAGTAGGTATGAGGTCCACCCTCTGAAGGCATTCTGAGGTCCACCCTTTGAAGGTATTCTGATGTGGAAACCTGTGGCTTAAGTATGATTATTTCTTACATTACATTATGTCCTACACATCCATCACAAACAAGAGCTGATGAGCTGCTTGTACTTAACCAGTTCCTTGAAGAATACAAATGCCTGAGCTCACAGCATGGTGCCATCAGCATTTCCCTCCCCTTTTTTCACTTTCTGTATCCCCCAGATATGTACACAGTGACTCTGCCCCTGTCCTGGAGACTGCCTTCAAGTTACAAGTTTATAAGCACTTGCTACAGCAACCATGGGCTGAAACACAAGCAGAACCACTGTTTCTAGTATATTAAAATGTACAATGTACTTTTTTCACAATCCATGTCGTATTTATATCCCACTTGTATAAAAATAGTATATGTGTATATACATACACACATACACACACACAGACACACACACACACACATACATATATGTTTTCACTTGTCAGCTAGTCCAAACTACCTCAGCATGATGTCAGACATTATGTTTTCATCCAGCAAATGGATGGCCTGAAATTCTTCACTGAATACAGACCACTTTATCATACACATGTCTGTTGGTCACTGCTGGTAAGGCAGGTCCATGTTGATCTAAATCCAGGGCAAGTTCTGCATATGGGAAACATTGACCAAGTGGGAGAACCAACACACACGCAAACACCCCCTTTGCCATCCCATGTTCTTGCTGGTTATTCCATAATTCACCTCTTGTTGCAGTGAGACAACTGGAAAGCAATGCCACCATAATGGTCCACAGTTATCCAGGCAGAAGTTTTAGGCCCACATTCTGGGTTTCAGAAGGGTTTTTTGCAGAATAAATTGCAACAGAGGCCTTGGATAAAATATTCAAAATTATTTTATCATGCAGCTCTACAGAAATCCCCTGAAGTATGTTTGTAAAGTACAGAGGAATGTACTTAGTGCTTATAAAGGTATTAAAATTGAACAGCTCTTGCTTCACTATGCTGTACAGCATTCCCAGATGTGGGAATGCTCAGGACAGCTACAGCTTTAAGATACCAGAGTCAAACTCAACATTTATGCAAAGGCCCTACCTTTCTCTAGTGAATCTTCTTTGACATAACTTTTAGGCTTATGTCTTCCACATGGGTTTCAGCTGAACATCTTTGCTGGCCTGCTGAGGAAGAAACATTGTCAGAGGAGTGACAAATGCAGTTACATGCACAGAATCACAGACTATTCTGAGTTGGAAGGGACCCACAAGGATCATTAAGTCAATGGCCCACACAGGGGATTGAACCCATGACCTTGGCATTATCACAACCAAGTTTTAACCAACTGAGCTAATCTCAGGGCCAAACACATTTCAGATCAGAAGTGGCTGCTAATGTTTGCATGCACAAAGAGAAGCATGATCCAGTCCACACTCACAAAAGGATGTGTCTGGAAATCCAGATATGCCGTGGCAGCACTGAATGAAATCTCTAGAACCAATTCCATGACACAGACAGTGGTCAGTACTTTTCAAGAGAAGCTGCTTTGAATCAAATTTAAGTTTGTAATCCCCTGGCTCATGACAGAGAAAACCAGTTTCCAACTAATAGTTATTTTACCATCATGGCAGCTTTCCACTGATAAACAGACAAAAATACACACTCTCCCTGTATTACCCAAAATTTTAAAAGGGTGTATCTTTGGACTCTACAAAGCCCTCATTTGCAGTTTCACAGAGGAAAAAATAAATAGGAAAAAAAGCTGCTTTTCAAGAAGGAGAGGAGACCTGCCATGCCCGTCCCTCCCCATGCACACTCCCTGCAGCAGCACCATAGTGTGTTCCACCAGGATCAGTGCACCACAGGCAGCAGCTAACACACAATAGCTGGACTGGGTGCAATGGGACCACAGCTCCACTGCCACTCCCCCTGCACTGGAAAGCCATGTAGGCATTTACAAGGTGCTGACTTTGTGCTGGTATTATTGCCCGGCTAACAAGAGGAAGATCCTTTTTTTAAAAAAAAACAAACATGAGTCCTCCTGCTAGTAGCTGAAATAAAACATTATCAGAACAGACAATCTAAGTCCCAGAATGGAGTGGAAGCCAATTGCTTTCTACCTAGAGGTGCCCCTGTGGAGACCCTGTCCTCAAAATAAACTCATTTTGTACTGTGCAGGAACTGGGACAAGATCGTCTGTGGGCAGCTCACCCACCTAATGGCACACACTGTCACCAACGGGGAACTCCAGAAAGCAAAACCCTAGAAACACCTCCCCAGCAAGGCAGCAGCTCAGCAATTTGGACCAGACTGCCAGAGACTTTTGTTCCCATCAGCAGCAATGAAGAGTTTAAATCCTAAAGGTATTCTGCTCCAGTTTAATCTCTGCAGCCACTTGATTTAACTCCAGCCTTTTCTAGAGTGCTGGGCAAAGTGGCACCCAGGAGTCAGCGACCTCGTTGGAAATCATTTTCAGGCCAAGTTCAGCGAGTGTTGACAACCAAATATACTAATCTTCTAACAACAGCTCAAACATCCTAATCCTGCAGTGGGTTAATCTGGGTGCCTGCAATGCCAGGGATTAGCCTTTCCTTGCTGCTAGAAGGGATGGGATTTGACTGTGCACACTAGAATGGGCACACAGTGAAGAGGATCTGTGTTAGCAATCCCCTTTGAGTATTTTAAGAAGGAAATCATCTGCTTTTTATTGTTGGAGAACAGAACAGATCCACCCTTTAGCAGCAGGAAAATATCCCTAGGTTTGAGGGAGCAAGAAGAGTAAGAGGAACTCACTACCCTCTTATTTTCAAGCATACTTTAAGCTGTCATGCTAAAATTCATTGGTTGATCTCAAAAATCTTTTCACTGAACTCTAGATTAAGGACATTATTGTGAGGATTTAACTAAGTCCAAGTAACCCCTGTCCATTCTTGTGAGAGAAAGAGGAAAAAAGACAATGCACTTCTGTCTTTTAAGCTAAACTTCTAAGAAGTAACAGAAAATATTTGTCCCAGATGTTCTCACTTACTGGTTAAGGATTGGTACATTTGTCTTCTTGAAGGGCAGCCTGAGTGTCCAGTGTCTGGCAGGCAGCACCCACAGCATCAGACCAGGAGCACAGCAGCAGGCAGGTACCAGGCACCAGGAACTCACCTGCACAACCCACCCCTCCAAACAGGAGGGCTGTGAAGAGATGAGGAGAACAGCAGAGTTGAGAAGGAATAAGCAAAGACACGTTTTTATGGCTGGTCATCTTTAATTTATATTGTGTAAAGTTTATTTTATTCAATCCTATGGCCGCCCACAGGGCTTTCCCATGTCCTTCTCCATCAATGAAGGAGTGATACATCCAGGAGCATTCCTTCAGCACTCTGCTCAGTGTCACTTTCTGTATTGATTTTAAGAACACAGCCACATTACCCTCCTGGATAGTTTTTCTCTGCCTTCACTGCTATCATCCTGGAATGCTTCACAAACACCTTTTTTTTTCTTCATCCCACAACTCTATGAGAAAGAGCAAAAGGCAGCCAGGAGACAAGCCCCTTGCATCAAGAACAGCACAGCTGTCTCTGAGCCCTCACTGGGAATAGGTGGCTGTTGTGCAGAGTCCACATGGCCACCCAGTATGGTCAGGAACAGAGACAGATACAAAGGGAGAAAAAGCACCTGGATTGTGGTCAGAGCACAAGTTTTTCTGACTTCTGTGAGAGCAGAGAGCTGCCTTCATTTATAGCTGCAGCATCCAGGTCAGAGAGAACCTCTCATGCAGAAAAGCAGCTTGGGAGGCAACTTGGGTGGCCTGGTTTTCTTTATGGCATTTTTTTGGTGGCACTTTATATGCTTAAATGCAGTAGTGCCACCTTTAATTGGCAGAATTCAATGCATGTCTCAAGCTGGGCATTTAGAAAATGAGAAACAATTTGATGGCAGTAGCTTTCCTACAAGAGGGCAGCATGAAACTAAACTAGACAACTTCCATTCCCAGCAGTAGAGTGCCTCACTTTAGCATAAATAATTTTTTAACATAGCAATTTTGCAATCCAATTATCTAGGCATTTTTAAAGGCAACTAGTGTTTATATAAAGTGCCATCACATGGATATATACCACCTCCTACCTGAATTATTAGCAGAACTAGAATACTTGGTCTCATTTCTGTACAAAATTAGTGGAACAAAACTCTTTGCAAGACCTCAGTGAAGGAGAAGGTGATTTTTTTTTTTAAAAAGATAAGATTCCAGTAAGTTGGTTCTACCCATTCCCACTCTCTCATGTACATACTCACATGCACAGAGCTGTGTCCATCAATCCAACCAGGATCAACCATGTGCAGCAGGAAACACGTGGGATAACATCACCACCACCTCACTGCATCTCTGGGATGGCTCTTCTTCATTTTTGGATGCATCTTTTATACCCATCAGCAGTGGATCTTGTGTCTCACTCTTCAAGAGCTTCAGGCAAAATGGAGTCTGTTGTTACCCTTACCTGGGTATTTCAGTTTCTGTTCTGTGGGTCACCACCTTTTCAACTTACCTCTAAGGCTTTTTTGTTTGGTTTTTGTCCTCTGGCTATTTATTTGTATGAAGCACATGGGGTGGTTCTGCAGCAACTAACACATGCCACTCCTTTAACCCTTCATCTGCTGGTTTTTTTCTATTGTTCTCAGCCAGGCATTTCCATTCACACCAGTATTAGTATTTCTTTTAAAAACCTCCAAATCAGGCAAGTCTTAACCGGGTCAGACTGTGGCACAAGTTGAATGCTGTTAACTTGCTGTGAACCAGAGCAGGGAACAACCTTGGCAATAAATTACACAGCCTTTGGCTGGCCATACAGAAATGCAGAGGTTGAAAATTTCTGTATATCGTGGCAAATTTTAGACAGCAGTGCCTCTAAGTTGTTCTCTTGTGCTTATATTGCCATACAAGCTTCACTCACCCTCTTTCCTGCATCCCTCATCCTTGCTTGTCCATCTGCTCACCCCTCTCATTCTCATCATTCCACAAAATTCCTCCCCATCCGCTGCCCCTTTGGGAAAATGCCATTTCCAAGAGCTGGTTTCTGCCAATATCTACCCTCTTCTCTCCCTCAAGAATGCGAAAAAGTATTTTCAGAGCTATAACTCAACAGAATAATTTGGTTACTTTCCAAAGGCAAAAGAGCACACTCTGTGTTCTATGTTGATCTTCCAGCCAGATTTCCAGGTTGCCTTTCAAAATGTGAATGTGTTCAAATAATCAAAGAGTTATTTAAATCCGAAATTTAAGGCAAAACATCACTTTCCTCCTAAACTTAGTCAAAACTATCAAGACCTCTTGTACTGTAACTTCTCAGAAACAAGCTAAGCCTGAGGCAAGCAAGAAACAATGGGAAATGGCAGCAATAAGGGAAAACTGCAGCCCAAAAGGGAATTTTGGTGAAGTCAGAAGTGAAAGAAGGGAAACATTTGGAAGCCATAACTGCAAACAAAGTTGTAGTTTTTGCCTGCAGTAAATGCATGTATTATTGAGGACACATGCATGCACACACACATATCTAGATCCTCACAGAGCACTTTGAAGCCTCCCCACAGTCACCTAGTAGATGCTTTTTCTTATTCAAGCTGGAGACCAGATGTCCATGCAAAACCAGGTGAAGACAAGGGCTTTGCATCTCAAGAAGGTGAAATGTAGTTTCTCACAGAAGTCTTTTTCAGCCTACAGATGTTCCCAGGCCTTGCCACCCCACTTGAGATCTGACTACTCCTGCGGATGCAGGTAAGGACCTACCCCCAGTGGATCTGGTGATTTGGGGTAATCTGTGTTTTGGGCCTGAAATGCCCTAGCTTGTCCTTTGGCTTGTTCTTCAGAGCGACTGGAATTCTTTCCTTGGGCAATGTAGAACCATAGAATTACTTAGCTTGGAAAAGACTTCTAAGATCATCGAGTCCAAATGTTAACGCAGCACAGCCAAGGCCACCACCAAACTATGTCTCCAAGTGCCAGATCTACACATATTTTAAACACCCTCAGGGATTGTGACTCCACCACTTCCCTGGGCAGGTTGTGCCACGGCTGGGCAACACTTTCAGTGAAGAAATATTTCCTACTATCCAATCTAAACCTCAGAACATCATAAGCACCCAGAAAAATCATAAGCAAGATCAGCCAGCTCTTTCAAAAATGATTAGCAGCAGATTGACAGAGAATGAGCTCCCAAGTGTCAGACACAGCCAATGAGAGTCCCAGCCCTGCACACCTTGGTGAGGTGCCTCAACTCTGCAACATCATCCTCTTACTGTATTTTCCACTGAACACCAAACCCCTGGTTTGTCTGAGTCCAAACACCCCTCAGGGTTATCATGGTGTTAACTTTTTGCAACTCAATCATCAAAGCAGTGCCTGCCCTTCTTCCTTTCTCTCCTTCCTACTAATTAATTTTTAAGTGAAACTTATGGTGTTAGCAGTTTTGATCTGGTTATTCTGTTGAGGCTTGTCTACAGCCAGAATCCTCAGTAGTGCCATCACTGCAAGTTTGCTGTCATGCCTGGGAAGACAGCTGAATTGTCAGCTCTCTGGATAGTAAGACAACATCCTTTTCCTCTGCATTACAGCTTCCAAATATCTGAAAGTGCCATCAGCACAGAGTTTTGGTAGTCTCACAGACTAAGGACCTCTCTGGGTTGTAATGTGGGCCATGCAAAATACAGATGACTGGTCAGTCAGTCCCCACCACTGTTTAATCATCATTAGAAGCTCAGGCTGTCATTCAAGTCAAGGCATATAATGACTTATTTTGTTTGAAAGTCTGTAGAAGGGACAGAGTCAGGTCCTATAGATAAATACAGGATCATTCTCATCAAATGTATTTTTTAAAGACACAGAATTGTTGTTATTGCAAAAGTGATTATTTATAGGCTGCATAATCTGCCACATGGCCCTCCTATGTTAAAACTGCAGCAGATGGATATGACTCACTCTGAACAACTTACCTGTAAGCAACTGGGAATCAAGGAGAATCAGGGCTGGTATTAATTGCTAAAATACTCACTCTGACCACAGATACTTCCTCAGAGACCCCACCAAAAATGTGAGAAGCAGAATACAGGAATTCCACTTTCAAAAATTAGGAAACACACACTGAAAAGAGTAAACTCAAACAGCAAGGATTTGGGCTTTTTTTTTTCACCAACATAAACCAGTCCACACTGGACATGCAGGACAGCTTTTCTTAAGTGGGTTTGAACCACAACAAGTCCAGTGTTATCCTCCAAACACATTAATCCTTTGCAGCAAGTGTAGCTCAAACCTACCTGTTACATTAATAAAGCAAAGTAATAACTAGATCCATCATTCATTATGATGAAAGGACTGTCACAGCTGGATCACATTGTATCAATGTAGGCTATAAATCTCCCCTTACTTTACTCCCCATAAAAAGAGCACTTGCCCAATCAGAGAAAGTTTCTGGGCCAGAGATGTGCTCTCAAGGCATGCAAGTGTTCTGCAGGAACACATCTGTCACTTGGCAGGGTTCACCTGAAAGGAGAGCCCTGGGTGATATGGCACAGAAATGAAAGCCTTCTTTTGCAACATGCCATAAAACAGAAAGTGAAAGTGTCTGAAGGAAGAGAATTTCAGCTTTGCAGGGGAAGAGGCACCATAATCACTTCATAAACTCAAAATATTAAAAGCCACTACGCTGTGTTCACACCCTATGTACACCATACTAAAGAAACTCCACTTCCAAAGGCTGCTCCACATGCCAGGTAAATCTTTTATACATCAACTTCTACATCCAAAAGAAATGAAAATTAGTATTTTAAACCAAAAAAACCTTCTCAAAGTCCCAGTAGCCCCTCCTACCTGCACCACCCCAACCATGGGCAGGGGACTATCCAGAGGTGCCAGCAAGATCTCTGCAGGTACTGGTGGTTCACTCAGACCCTTGGATGCACAGCACCAAACAGCCCTGTTACACTGCTGCCCTCCCAACCATCAGTGCAGAAGTTCACTGGTCTCTTAAAATAAAAGCTTGGAAGAGAGCTCAGACCATTCCAAAAGGATGAGTGCTAGGCTAAGGCTTCCAACTGGACTATCTGGGGATCTTTGTGTCTTGGGTAAGGCTAGAGGTTGTTGCTCAAAACTACTCATTCATGGCAGTCACAGACAGCAAGATTTTATCATCGGTCAGTACAATTTGCAGAGATGTTTCAGAGAAACCATTTCATCCACAGCACTTAAAAAAAAGAAAGATTCTGAGACTATACTGAGAACAGAAAAGGAATATAAATATAAAAGTAAATAAATGAACATGAACTAGGAGGAACTTCCATTGAAAAATCCCTGGAGGGACAAGAATTGGAAGCATTTATCTATGCTGGGAAGCAGTGCTGCCCCACGAAGGGGGATAAGGAGACCACAGCACGGGCAGTGCCCTTACCCACAAGCACAGCCACTGAGCAGAGCTGGGTGCTGGCAGCAGCTTCCACCAACAGCCCCAGACACAGCAAAAGGGTGCACAAAGCCCAGGGGGTTGGAGTAAAGCTACCACACACTCCTGAACAGTAAAATCAGGGGATAAACCATCAGCTAGATAGCTCAAAGCTGGGCTTTATCAGAGCTGCTGGGCAGAGGGTATGGGTGGGGGTCCATACTGAGGCTGCTCAGAGCAGTTAGGACCCATGGGTGCATTGGGAGTTTGCTGGGGGTTCTACTGCAACCCCACAGCTGCAGCAGGTCACAGCTGGGAAGCTGGAGAAGGAGCAGGATTGTGACTCCATGAGGAGAATGGCAGCTGGGAGAGTTATTCCCATCACACACAGCAGAGCTCTGCCTGCTGTGTGAATGAGACCGACTGACCGCTATGGACCTTTGTTCTTCTTTTTGGGTCTGGCTGTTGGGACTGTCAGGGATTATAAGCATCAGCACTGCAGATTTTGGTGTTTGTGCCAAAAGGCAGGCAGTCAGAAGCTGTGCCTCCTCTTCCTTTCCAATTTAAAATGCTGCAGTTAAAAACTAAAAAGATTCTTTTTTTATAAGCAGTGCCATATAAACCTTGATGGAAAAAAGAAAAATCATGGACTTAAATCCTCATTTTTTAAAGGCCATCTAAACTAGTGCTTGATATAAAATGTTCCCTCTCCCAGAGTTGTGATAGGGAAGACCTCCAGTTTATCCCTCATTAGTGCCTGTAGATTTTTTTTTCTCCATGGTTTTATTTTTTTCCTTTTTTCCACCTCTGTTCTTGTAGCTTTTTTTGGCATCAGCATCCCCTTTCCTGGTCCCATGTAAAAAATCCTTTCCTTACATAACTGGACTTTTCACAAGGATCCAGGGCAGCCTCTCTCAAAAAAAAAAAACAAACAAAACAGGAAGGACATTCACTGAAAAGGTCTGAAAAGTTCAAGTTTGTGTCTTTGCTTCCAGGCTTGGGGTGAGACCACACAACAGTTCATCTTGAGGGTAGTTAATAGGAAAAATGCCAGCAGGTGGCATTCCAGAATAGCTCCTGGAATCAGTGATGCCAGAAAAGCCTGAGCTACAGCCAGGGTTCCTCTTACAGCTGTTGGTGTCTGGACAGTAGAAGGGGATGCAGGGCAGCTGCAGTGGCATCTCCACCCACAGCACCTTCAGGTGACAGCTGCTCCCTCCCTCTCTCACTCCTTCCCTTTCCTCCCTCCCTCTTTTCTTCCCTCTCTCTCCCCTTTCCTCCCTTCCTCCCTTTCTCCCTCACTCCCTCCTTCCAGTCTTCAAGTTGTTTCTCACAAATAAGCACTTTACTGACATCTATGTGGAAATTTCTCCTTGGAACAGAGTAGCTGGGTGATGGATCACGCTCCCACAAGAACATTGAGACAGGCTCCATTTCTCTCTTCCAGCACTCAAGACAAGAAACAGCACATGAGTATCTCTAAGTGCCATCTGAGCTGAAAGCCCTGAATAGAAAGTCACATGGTGAATCTTCAATGGGAGATACATACATGAACATGCATGCAGTTGTATGTAGCATCCAAAAATGTCAATGGCCACTCTGACTCAGCCTAGTTAAGACAGCAAGTTTTCAAAGTTTTCCTCTATCACCCTTATGCTTTAGTGGGATAAAAGTTACACCTACATTATCCTGCAGGAAGCTGAGCAAATGCTAGATAGGTGCTCTGATGGTGGCTGGAAGAAAAAGCTATGACTCCTATTTACAGGTTTCTTTCTGCCATCAAAAATCACCCCTTGCCTCAGTTGTGCCTACTTCAATGCTCAGCAAAAGCAGGTATTTCCCAGGCTGTGGCAGCAAGACACCTGCTGGTTGTGCTATAGCCTGTTATTTCAGAAATACCTTCTTGTTTTGAAAGTCTCACTCCTGCAATGCAATAAGTCATGTGTAAAAGCTAAAAAAATCTTGTTCTGGGCATTTTAACTTGATTTGCTTCCTGGAGTTATCTACTGCAAAAACTCAAGGTTACATTTTGACCCTCAACAGGAAAGTGATCTTACTTGTGTAGCAATAAATTCTCCTCATTTACTGGGACAACTTTTACCACAACCATAGAAAAAAACCCAAAGTCAAACGGGTGGAGAAAACTCCAGAGAACCTGTGGAGATGCTGTGAGCACCCTGCCTTCCAGAATTGTAAGGATGGATAGCTGGTGGTGCCTAAGGAGGACACACCACCTGTGTAGGCTGTGGAAACAGAATTTGATTATACCTGCCCCAAAGACAGCAAGAGGGGTGAAAGACAGATCTTGTCCTCTGCTTTGGCAGTATTTATTCAGAACATAACACTTCAAGGCTATCCTGCTCTGTCATCAGCCTTGTGGGAAAACAACGGCTAAATGCTGCCTTTGAGGAATGAGTGCCTGGCCTATCTCATCTCTGCACCTCTCAGTATACCCTCTTCTTCCAGGCGTGTGGCTCAGTTTGCTGGAACAGGGAGTCACCCGTGCATGGCTCAGTGGCCACAGGTCCTGCATGAACATTGCTGCCATTGGAACAAAAGCAACAGAGGTTGGAAAGCAAGAACACTCAGTGGACGGTGTTGGGTGTCTATCACTGTGGCTTCATCCTAGGCCACTGCCTTTCCTGACTTGGATAAAGCCAGGAGTCCCAGATCAGCACAGCTGGAGTGGGGGAACAGCAGAGAGCAGCCTGATGGGTGATGCCTCAGAAGGAACTCTTTCCTGCAAGTAAACTTTAGGATTACTGGGAGAACGAAAACTATGAGAATCAAACTGGTCTCACACATACAACACGCAGGTTCCAGATGTCAGTCTGGGTTCACTTGAATGCCAGGCCATAGGCAGTAGGTGTATCCCAGAGCCACTTCAGCTGGTCATGGCACTGTCTGTGGACTCAGCTTTGCCCCAGTAGTACTTTTGATTTGCTTATCCCACTGCAGTTGACAGAGATGGCACTGGGATTCAGTGACTGAGGCATGAATGGAAGTCAGGGAAACTGGTTTCTGTTCCCATCTCTGCTACTGATTTGCTGTATATCCACAAGTAGTTAATTAAGCCTCTTTAGAACTGTGATAATTACATTTATCTTTCTTTGTGAAGAGTAAGGGCTTGGAGACATTTGAATAAAAGCCCTCAAAGAACCAAGTGTTGTCATAGTTAGTTGTAATAATCTCGGCCCTCCCTGAAATTATGAAAGTTCTGCTGTTCCAGTGACTCTTCTTCACAGACAAGGCAGAAAGAACAGGAGTATAATTACAGAGTGGCTGCATATTCTGCTGTGGGCACCTTGTGTGTATTTGGCTGAAGCCAGCTCACCTCCAGCCTGCTCCCTACCTTGCACAGGTCCTAAGGGAGCTGTTAATATTGCAATGTTATGACCATCACTGCAAAGCAACTAGAATTTTTGTCACACTGTGCTGGTGATTAAAAAGCACCTTCATTGCTTTTAACTTCTGAAATAACAGTGCAAAGTACTAAGCTGCAGGGATCCTGGCATTGCATAAGTGACCTTTTTCAGAACAAGGGAAAAAACAAGATCTTACTCTTCAAAGGTGTTTAGCACCTTGGTTTTTCTTTAGGTGCCTAAAATTCAGATGAGACTGCAAGCTCTACAAAGCAAATAGTTCAAGTATTGCTGATGTTTACAGTGAGCAGCCACTCCAACTTTCATGAGAGACTTCATGTACAGGGCCGGGGGAAATCCTACCTTTTATTCTCTGTATCAGGTTGTTTTCCAATCTTGCAAGGTCCAGGTTTAATTTGCTACCTAAGATTACTCCTGAGGGTTTACAAAGTCTGAAGTAGAACTCACTCCTTTTGCTGCTCATAGATAGTAAAATGATAGCAAGCTATAACCTTTATATCAACAGAAACATTGAATAAATTAAACAATCCTGGGGAACAATCCTGGGCCCTGGGAGCAGATCTATGCTGTTTAATTCCTTAGAAAACTGCCTGGTTTGACCCAGGCCAACTGGCAGTCTCCCAGCTGGAGCCTGAACCACTGCAGCGGTTAACCTGGAGCACAGACTTTTCTTGCTGTTTGCATGTTCCTTCTCTATGCTGGGAGCTCAGGAGGTTTATGGTATGGACAAAAACCTACAGAAGGAGTTCCACAAACCTCAAAAGCTCTGTCTTAATTCCAGACATAGATAAAGGAGATACGTAGCAAAAAGGATTAATTGCACGGGTCAGATGTGCTGCTCCAGAACTTAAAAGCTCAGAAAGAAGAGGGAAGTGTCTGCATTTGCAAATGTGTGTGAGTCTGTGTGGGTGTGAGTGTAAACATGCACATTCAGGGGGGAAAATCTTTCAATAAAATCACAGAATATCCACCACCTTTTTTACAAGGAAAAGAGATGTCAAGATCTTGGACTTAATTATTCTCAGTGAATCATTCTTGCAGTTAAAAGCCATACCAGCATTTCCAGAAAAACTTTCAGTTTGGTATATGTAAACAAATTTAAAGAAAATAAACAGACAAGAAAATGTGAAGATAAAAGGCTTGCGATAATAAGATTAAAGATGTTAATTGAAGACTGTGCTTCTACAGACTTTGACATTGCTAGCTGAGTTCCTACAGAATACTCCAGTTCTGTTCCCAGTAGGAGTGAGCCTGTAGCCCAGCAACCCTCTTGCCACAACCCACCTCACTGTGCAGGCTTTGACTCAGCAAAGCACAGAGCCACATGTTTAGGGGACAGTTTTATGTTTGTCCAGGTATTTAGCTGCTTCAGGTCTAGGTTTAAATGCATAATTACACACAAGTATCTGCACAAGTGCTGTGAACTTGGGCAGTGATTCCTACAGCCTGCATGTCCCCCCAACCTCTCTAGCTTGCTTTATTCCTCACCAGGGATGCCAACATTTTGGTATACCAGCCTTGCTTCAAATCAAGACCTCAGTGTCCTCCACGTGCACATCACACTTGCTTCTCATGTGTAGCACAGGATTTTGAAGTCTTGAAATAATAAGCTTTAAAAAAAAATGAATAGTCTGAAGAACAGGTGGAGAAAAACAGGGCAGAAGTTTTATGATGTGTTTGTTTTACTTTACACCCTAGATTTACAGCTGATGAACTCATGGGGAGTCATCTATTGTCCTTACTCTTGCTGAATTAACAGTTTTACTTGAAAAAAGAAACCAATGGATTGAAGCATTTGACCTTAATTATCCCACAGTTTTAAGTGCTGTTAGAAAATGCCTATCAACTTTAAGCCTCCTTTATTCCAGGACACCACTGGATGAGTGTGTCTACAAGAAAAGCACGCTGATGGGATAGGCAGTGACCACATCAGGGTTTGGTAGGCCTGTCAGTATGATTCTTCTCATTACAAGCAATCATGCTTACATGTACCAGGCCATCGTAAGTGTATTGCTGCACTGCTGCTGTTGCAATACTGCAGTTGCAAGAGGTGGTGTCAGCCAGAATAACAAGCCAGGAAACACACTGACTCTTTCCAATTAAGTTTTTTTCCTAACCAATGTTAATTCAAATGTTGGAAAAGATTAAAGATGCCCTGAAAAGGGCCCACATCTTCTGATAGGGACAAAACAGACTGGGAGGGTGAGGGGGGAGAAAAAGCTTGTGCAGTAATAGAGATGGGCTAATGCATTGCAACAAAAACATTTCAGCCTGAGAAGCTGCTGCTGCGACCGTGGGCTGCCAGCAGGGCAATGAGCCAGAACGCTTCTGAAATGCGACTGCGGTTGTAGAGCAGCAATGAGAAAATGTCTCACATGCCAGTGCAAACCTCTGCCATCCCAACACAAAACACAGAGGAAATGGGGATGGAAACAGAAGCCTTGCGTGGTGAGCTGGAAGAGCAGCCCTCGCTCCCCAACATATGTGTCACCTGACGGAGTGCGAGACAGGAGGCGACACAAGCGCGCTCACTGCACCTTATAAATAGCGACAAACTCTGTCTGGAGTCCTTCTGGAACTGTTGCTCCAAAAATGAAAATCTGGCCTGGTTACATAAAGGCTTCTGCTGTGTCAGACCAACTCTGCTTCAGATGAAGCAGGACATGGCTGTGCCTCTGGCTAGAATGCCAGGGGTTTAATTACTGCCTCTGCCGCCGACATCCCCACCAACCTCACACCAGTCATGACGTCAGCTGGTGAAATCTGTTTCAAGTCTGTAAAATTAAGCCAAGTACGTGCTGTCCCCCCACCCGTTCCCCTGCCTGTGTGAATGCTACATCTCCCTGGGCAGAGCTGCTCTCCTACATTGCGTCAATGCACAGTGCTGAGCACAGAGGCAGAGCGAAGGGCTGAAATAAAATCCTCACTGGCAAATAGTAGTTGGTTGGGTCTTCTTGCCTTGTTTGGTTTCATGTTTTTCCCTTGCAGGTTTTCCATGCTGCCTTAGCCTCGAAGACCTCTTGTGAATCTGGTGCCCACACCAGCCAGCAGTGATGGAAGGGGAGCCTTCCAAGGCAGAGCTTTCCTGGCATATTTTCTGCTTGCCATCTGTTTAAAGGGAAACATCCCCAGGGCAAGAGCCTTCTGTGTCGCAGGTTATATTCTGTTGGTACCTATCAGATAATAAAGCTGTTTTTAATTAAGACAGGCTGAGCAAGGGACTGGTGCCATATATATACACTGGGCACTGTGCCCAGGTGAGTGGGAGGTGAGACTGGCAATCTGGAGACCTACTGAGTCTCTCAGAGGTCAAACACAGGATTTATCTTGCCAATACCAGATATGTGCACTGTATGTGGCAGTTCTGGGCTCCTTTAAAACCCAATAGATAGAAATAGATGATTGTAGACCAGGGTTCATTCCATCCTAAATTCCGTTATACAGAGAGTCTCCAGTGTTGAGTAGATGGTGCTGATGGTGGCAAGCTAAGTCTGACTCCAACTCACCTGACTCCTCACAGTTGCCCTTGTTGATATGGTGATGGTGAGAACATATTTCAATCAGGTGGCCAGTGAGTGAAAATTAGCACCTGGCTTATTTTTGTTTAGCCTTATGTTCAATTACAATACTGGCTTTCCCAACATATAAACAAACCCCCATGTTTTTGCTGGCATAATTCCTACTGATTCCCAGAACCATGCAAGCACATGCATTTTTATGCTAGAAAAGCCACATGTAGCTTTGCTATGCAAAGACTTTAATATCTGAACATCATAAAACCGTCATTAAAATTAATTATTTCCCCAAGTGAAGCTATTGCAGAAAAAAAGGCATTTTTAAAGATGTACTGTGGGCAAAGAGGATCAGAAACATATCCCTGTCAGAACACATGGAAGAAACTAGCACCAATATCTCACTGCCACTTCTGTGCTGTAAAAGTCAGCCTGGTTAGGAAGTGGATTTACGCATAGAAAAGCTCCCCAGCTATTTTCTGGCACAAATCAATGTCACAGAGCTGCTCTGATGGAATAAAAGCTTCACACCACACCACTGTTATTGCATATTGATTCAGAGTGTCCGCAGGGTCTGTCCATTTCACCAGTGCATTGCTTTCAAAATGGGTTTTGGTGTGTCCCATCGTGCTGCATTTCTGCTTTTGGAAAGACCTGATGGATTGTCTGAATTGTTCTTCATATAGATGTTGAAATCACGGCAGTTCCTGAAACAGGTGGCAGGAAACAGGCCCCTCAGATCCAGCCACCCCTAGCAGGATACTGACTTGATTTACAGGTCACAGGTTCTGGGGGAAATATGGCAACTTTGGCTTTGAAGGACAAATGAGAAGGTCAATTCTTCTGCTGATGGTTTGATCATTACATGCCCTTGCCCTCCAGCTCCACTTGTTTAAAAGGCATAACGCTTCTTTGGGGATAGGAGTGGCTGGTGACCTTGATATTTAACTAATAATTAAATGTGATCATTGCAATGCAAGGCAAAACCACCACTTTTTGACAGAGATGATTTTAGGAAGAGGGTTGTGCAAAGACATTCAGAGCATTCAGGTTCCCCTTGCAAAGCCCTCTGTCCCCCTGGCAGTTGCCCACCAGGGCTGAAACAGCAAGAAGAAGAGAAAAAAGATGGGGAGATTGGGAACAGGGAATGATGCGGGGAAGTTGGAAGGAGCTGGAAGAGACTTGGAAGAGGAAACAGCTGGAAAATATGCTTTATTTATTCAGTGGACAAACAAGGCAGCTCCTCCATTATTAACAATTAATGACCCTGGGCGCTCTGGCCCCAGACTGACAAAGTGTTTAGGTGTGGTGACAGAAACTCCTACACCTCCTTTCCATGTGCCTGGATCCAGCAGGAAAATACCCAAACCCCTGCTACTCACCTACACCTCCAATATGAGGTACCACAATTGCTGGTAATTGCAATTAACACCTAAAATGGCCAATAAGAACTAAAAAAATGGATTCCCCTCCATTGAGCCTCCTCAACGTGGATTTTGAATCCCACAGGTACATGGGAGCAAAAGGGGATTGGTCCTTGCTTTAGCTCTCACATTGTCATACCAAGATTCAGTGCATCAGCCAAGGGAACTGTGACACACCAAAGGCAAGGCAGATGTGGAAATGCCACCTTCAGTCTAACAGAGATCAAACCAGCATCTCCTGTCAAAGCACCCACACTGGCTGGAAGGAAAGAAAGATTTCTTGGCTTGTCTTGACATCACACCACTGGGCATCCAGCAAGGAATGTTAGGTTCATGACACAGCAGAGATAGAGGACCAAGACCACCTAAAGATCACCTGGGACAGAAAAAGAATTTTCTCCTCGTAAGGTGTGAAGAAGAGGGACCTTCAAGTATCTCTCCTCCACCATCATCTATATATGTTCTCCAAATAACTGAACAACAGCCTGTAAAGCCTCACTAGTCCAAGGAACAGTGGAAAGGCTTGGTGTTAAGAGGAGAACATTACTGAAGCACCTGGGGATGTAAAACATTCAGTAGCCAACCAGTGGACTAGAAGCTAATGGGTGAGGGCCTTCCTCTCCCATTAAACCATCCTGCCAAGAGCAACCAGACCCACAGGGATCCCACCAACGCAGTACCCACTGGAAGAGTCACTCACAGCATGTGGATGGAGAAAAAAATTCTGTTTAGCAAACTTACTTTCACTTGCAAACTCCCATTGATTTTGTTGCTTCCTACAATATGAGTAGAGTAGGACAATCTCTCAAATTATGACCACGTCTCAAAGTCAAATCCCTTTATGCAAAACACTCCAAGACCTTCAATTAGCTCATGGACTCATCATGCCATGAAACTCATCCAGCCACTATCTTCTAGTCCTCAGAGGGCAAGATGGTTTCTTTTGATCCATTAGAAGCCCCCCTGAAATACCAGGGGTGTTCTGTAGAGCAATTGGTTGCAGTTTTTGGCCAGCAGACCTCTGCCATCCATGGCCCACCTTTACTGCAGCTGTTAAAGTTAAGAAAACAAAGCTCTTATAAGCAGGTTTCAATTTACCATAAAGGAAGCTGAACAGCTTTCCAAAGCATTTTCAGAGTTCACACATCTAGAAAGCTTGAAAACCACTCATTTAGATTTTAACATCAAAATTCCCATTTAACCTCCCTCTCTCCGGGTAACAAGATGTGACAGACCCATGACCCAAGGGGCCATGGCTGCAGGTGTGAAGAAATCTTCTCACTCGAGTTGCTCATCATATGAATAACATGAATCTCACTGTGTTGTGAGCCTCTCAGGGCTCAAAGAATTTGCAGCTACAGAGTTGGAAGTCCCATTTTGTGTCTCCCCTTGGGAAACATTTTTCCGTAAGTAGCTACTGAATCAACATTGTGAACGTCCTTTCTGTGCCACCCTTTACCCGCTTTCAGAAATCTGTTACAGAGAAAAGATGTTCAAAGCAACAGATCTACAATATTAAGGTGTTGACTGATTGCATAGTTCCATAGGATATGGCAACCCCAAAATTCAATACCAAGCCAACCATGCCCGTGTGTGCATGCAAGGATGTGTCCCCTTGTAACTCCACTGCCTCACAGTGATCACAGATGACAGAAAAGCTCAAAAATTCTCAAGTACCCAAAAGTCTGGGTAAAACAGAGAACAAAGCTGAGAAGCCAGACTCCACCAGTGCCCTTGGTGAGAGAAAGACCACAGTGGCACCCCATGATTGTACCATCAAAGTACATTGCACCTGGGACTTGGTTGTCCTGATTAGGTGGGGATGGGTTTGTTCTCTACTCCCTCACCTCTGTCTGCAGTACAGGCTCAGGAAACTCTTGCTCTGCTTTGCCACTGACCTGCTAAGCCACTTTCCCACTCAGCACCTCTGTTTCCTCATTTTTGAAATGAGGATTATGACCTCTGTCATACACTTTGATGTCCACAGATGGAGTGTGCTGTGGCACATTTGCATGTTCTCTCTGTTTTAAATACTGGCTTATATATCACTGTGGGTTTTTTCTATTATTTATTCACATTTATTATTAAAAATGGAAAGAAATGAACCACCCTGAAAAATAAAAAAAAAAAAAAAAGGAAATGTTTTGGATCAGCTTTCTCTTTTGAAGATAATTTTGGGAGAGAAAGCAATTTTGAAATAAAAGTGGCAAAGCGCAATGCTTAGAAACTGTAGGGAAGAACATATTTTTTCACCCCACAGTCTGCTGTTGCACTATTCCTCTTCCATTTTTCTGAGTCGTGTACACAAGATGCTTCCTAAATGAATTATTTAGCTCTGAACTGCTGCAATGCACAGCAGGACGCCTGTAAGAGCAAAGCATTGCTCTTACAAAGTGTTGACCTCATACGATCCAGATGGGAAGACTGCAACAAGTCCTGGGTGGGAATACAGCACCTGAAATCCATGTGTACAGGCAGGAAAACCTGCCTTGGTCAGCCACACAGCTCTTCCCATCTCTCCTTTTCTTCCCAGGAACAGCCCCATTTCCAGCCTGGACAGATGTGCTGTTTGAATGGGATCTTCTGAAGGCACTGTTGGATGAGGAAAGGAAGTTGTCAGTCTCATGCTGTACCTGCAGTTGTTTGGGACTCAGTCAGATGCTTGCTGTGCTCCTAGTGCACCAGAACCAGAAAACCACTTTGGACAAACCAGTGATGTCCAGCAAATCCATGCAGGGACTGCACTGCCCACATATGACCAAGTGCAGAATTTGCTCTGCTAGCAATTAAAATGTAAAGATGTGATTCTCCTGTTCCACATTTCATTTGCAGAGAGCACTTTAAACTCGGAAATATTAAGGCAGGTCTTTTAAGTTACAGGTGAAAAATATTCCCTGTGGAGCTTCTCAAAATAGTAAATAACCCCCACTCTGTTCTGCAGACAGTGAAAAGCTACAGGAAGCCTCTTCTGGACTGAGCAGCGTCATGGTATGCTTGGATACTTCAAATTTGCAGTACAAGGTGCTCCATAAATTCAACTATATTTTATGAGCTCATTGAAAAAGCAAACAAAAAAGCCCAGCAAATAAAGGCTCCTTCCCCTCTGTACGTAGGAGTCTTACATGTCATTTCACTCATTCACCACTTAATTCATTAGGTTTTGAGCACCCAAGTTCTCTAATTCATTACAGGCAATGCACAACTCGTAACTTGTGCACTTATGAGCAATACAGGGACGATGGTCAGAAAGCTCATCCTTTCTCCTCCATCAGGTTGCGGATATCCAACTGGATCATGCCAGGATGCCTGCACATCTCAGCTGTCCACTTGCTGGTGTTGCTGCTTCAAAGGCTTTTTGGGTGAGCTGATGGATTTCTATGACACAGAATGGAAGTGAGTCTCCCATTTCCCTGAGTTAAGGGGTCTGAGGAAACTGCCCAACACCCAATGTGCAAGGGGGGTGGCTGGCTGCAGGGGACAGCAAACTGTGGGTGATGGCAGCTGTGAGAGGCCCTTCAGCCCTTCCTGTCCACCATGTCCACCTATGCCTTGCCCTCACTTTGGCCATGTGGCCCTGCTCTAAGGAGATCCCCTAAACTCACCAGGACACAGCCCTGGCCACCCTGCTCTAAGGGAGCAGATTGGAGCAGATGTTGGACCAGAGGACCTTCACAGGTGCCTTACAACCTCCACACTCATGTGGGATATTCTGCTTTGGTTTGACTCCTAAAGCACCTCAACTCAGCACTGTTGCCTACTGGGAAGGATGCTGGGACAAGGAATGATTCCAAACTCAATCCTCCCCCAAGATTTACCCCTAAACAACAGCTCCCACTCCAGAATGGCAACACAGTTAGAAGAGAGGAAATATCATTTTATTTTGGACAACAACTGTGGGAGGCCCAGGAGTTACAGCGCTTCAGCTGATGAACAGGAATCACAGTAACAACAGTCACAGAGCTCTGAGAAAACAGGAGGAGGCAGCATTTTGTTCCTCTTGGTAGAGCAGCTCCTCAGCAGAGGCCACTGGTGAGCTGTCACCTGGTACCAGCAGCCTGAGCATGGCAGAGCCGGGACCCTCTGTCCTTCTGGGCTCCCTGTCCTGCATGACAGGTTTTCTCCCAGCACCACCAGCAAGGACATACCAGTGATCCTGGTGGCTCCCCAACCCTCTGCATCTCCCTGACTGGCACTATGGGACTCCCTGTCTGTAAAGAAGAGAGACAAGCAGGGACCTGTAGGTGGCTTCCTTGAGTCCTGATCCCCTCCTGCCCAAAGTTGGACTGAAAATCAGAAGATTTTTAAATACATGTGTATAATGGTTCTTTTTATTTGCCACTAGATTTCAGTTCTTATGAAAGTAGCCAAATTCTCAAATTGTTAGAAATGGCTTCTTTAAAAAAAAAAAAAAAGAAAAAAAGGCAGTTTAAATAAAATAAGAATCAGGAATTTGTGAAAAAACAAGGGCTACAAAACTGAAACTGAAAGACAAAAGAATCAACTGTATGAGATTCATGAAAAAATTGTTGAGATAGGATAATATCAAAGAAGTGCCAAACAAGACAGAGCAGGAAAGACCAGCCTGTGATGCACCTAGAGACTGATTCTCTGTAGAAAGGACTGGAACAGCTGAAAGATCCTGAATGTGAACAACCTGCAACCAGCAAGTAATGCCATATCCAGTATGCCTTTATGTACATGCCCCTGTTTCCTGGGGCAAACTCCAGTGAACAACCTTCAAGACAGGTATTTCTGATACACACGTACTTTGTACCAGATGTGTAGCAGTTCTGTGTGTGACCAAATGACTCACCCACCAGGACCATCTCTGTAAACACCAGTTTACACAACCTGTTACTGGGAGCCCCAGGAAACTGACTTCTCCACTGGATTCATGCACAACCAGAGCTTGAACCCCTAAGGGCAAAACCCTTGACTGTAATAATTCAGGGGGCAACAAGAAGCAAGGAAGCCACATGAAATAAATGTCAAGAGAGGGGTGCTGCTTCTGACCCCAGGTTCCCTCCTCCATCCCTGAGGATGTGACAGCAAGAGGCTGTGAGGGCGCACAGGCGTGGCAAACACTCTCTCCACGCTGTCTGTACAGATAACTGTCATTTGTCTTTCCCACGGGTGAGTGTGGGAGGGCAGGCTCAGGAACATTTCCACAGTACACGGCATCTTGTGCTTTAGCCTCAGCACACAGTGCCAGAGGAACCTGTCCTTGGAACACTTTGAAGCCACATAGCAAGAGGGCATGTTTATCTCCTGCTCTGCTCTCCAGCCCCTTACCCCTACTTACTGTCACTACTATCTTCTCCCAAGTCCTGTCTGCAACACCCACCCAGGAGAAATCTATGCCTGAAAAAAAATACCTCTGCCTGAGGATTTGCAGTGGCAAAGCTACAAAGGTAAAATACAACCTAAATAATTGTTTATTAGCACTGCCATTTTACTGCTGTAATTATGAAAAGGAGGGATTCCTCTGAACTATCAAACACTTGGCTCCAACCACTGAATCAAACTTCTTCCAAGACATTATCCTTTATTGGATGACTCAGCTTTTTCCGAGTCTTACAAAAACCAGGACTTGGGTGCCTTGCCACCCAGAAACCAAAGGAAGCTTCCATGAAACCAGCAAACACCTCCCATCTTCTCAACATTGTCATTAAAAAAGCAAAACAAACCAGAGAGGTTCTACAAGTCAGCCTATAAACCCAGGCATGAGGAGAGTAATGTCAGTGGTAATGGGGCAAGAAAGGCAGGGTAATTATACCACACCAAATTTGCAATCATGCTGCATTCCTTGCTGGTGAAGGCCGGCTAAGAATTAGATACACCTTTTTAAATCATCAAAGGGAGTGGTGCAAGATACAAGGTGCTGGGATTAAGATGAAGTTCTGGGTTTGCCAGTTCTCAGCAAGGGCTTTGGTGGCTGGGCTGGGCATGTCATTAAATACTCCCAAATGGTGTTCAAACCATGTCACTTCTTTTTAATCTTTATATGATTCTCTGTATTTCAAGAGTCCCAGGCTCCCACTAGGCAAAAGGCTGTACAAACCAAGAAACTGAAGACAATACCTATCTAAAAGGTTTTTTGCACTTGGTCAACCAGACAAATTTGGTAACTTGTACCTCAGCACTATTTCAGTGGTGCACAAATATTTATCATGTTGCTCCAGCTACTGCCACAAGGTCTGCAAGCTCAGACCATGAAGCATGAAAACTCAAGAGCTTCCCTGCCAAGAAGGCTGTTAAAAATACTGAATGGGAAAAATACTACCTTGTGAAGATGATTTAACAAGGACTACATGAGTGAGGGAACAAATTTGGCTCAGACCTCGCCTTTATCAGAAGAACAAGTACAGGACTTCAGGTGCAGCACTCACCCTGCAGATCTTTGCAGAGGGGAACCTGCTGGGAAGCTGGGTCTCAAGGAAGCCCCTCCATGGATGAGAGGCACAGTGCTGCCAGACCAGACACAGAACCCTGTTCCACAGACTGCTGCACAGTGCAGGGCAGGTAGTCTTCTGCTGGAGAACACCTCCCTTGGCAAAACCACAGAAGGGACCATCACACAACAGGACAGCGGCACACAGAGGCAGAGCTGCTCTGGCTGCCTCACCTTGTTGTGGTGTACACAGGCTTTTCAATGTCCTTCTGGGCTGTTAGAGGGTAAGAGGAAAATGTGGCACAAAAAGAGAAATGCACAGACCACCAGAACCTTAAAAACTCATTTATGTCCTCTCCCATCATAATTTCATACTCCAGGTTGTTCCAGTCAATCCATGGCAAACAAAACAAATGCGGCATTTGTGCTAGTTTTTGGAAAACATGCCAAGAAGACAAACACAAGGCAAAGCAGCCAGCCAAATGGACAAGTCTTCCTATTTAATTATTTTGAAATTAAAAAGTACAATTAAAACCAGCTACAAAACAAAGACATAATGATTACCTCTCTCTTCATAAGTTTGTGCTTTGGCACAAATAACTGGCTGGCCTGATTTTATGTCCAATGAATTTAATCTTATCCAACAAAGTGGCTCTCTGTACAGCAGAGAAGACAAGGGGCTCTGAAAAGAGCTCTCGGGACAATGTGTAACAACATACAACTAAATTTAAATTAATTAAAAAAAAGGCCAAAACAAACTCAGGGAGATTTCTGTTCTGTCTTAGGCCAACAGAAAAAGAAACCATAATACAGTTGGCATTGGCATTGTGGCGAGGTGAGCAGCACACAGGAACTGACAAAACCATCAAGCCAACTCCAGTTCCACTTTGTGGTGAACTTGTTTATGCACTCACCCCTCCACCTGAGAGCCAGCTGTTTGTGTTGTGTGATGGGTTCACTTTACTGCACTATTTACAAATTCAGTCTCCTGGCAGTAGAGGAGTCAGATGCTTTTCCATGTGGTGATGGCTGGCACCCAACGTTTTGGCATGAAGAAAACAGTCCAGTGGTTTTCCCATGCCAAGACCTGGGCCCCAGGGATGCTTGCTGCCCTCGTGCCAAGCTGTGCTAGTGTGCCTGAAGAAACCATGACTTCACTTTGTGACTTACAGCGGGGCTGTGTGCTCAAACATTAACTCCTATGAGCCATCTCCAGCTGGGTATCCAGAGATGAAAATATCCCCAAATTAGTGGGCACTGCTGAAAAAGTAGCCAAGTGTACAAACACTTGCACAATCGGTACTTACTCTCAGTACCTCTTGATTTCTCAAATGGCATCACACACTGATTGCAAGCGTTTCCCAACAGACACAGTCATATTGAAACCCTAAATATTGCTGTGACTTAGTGTCTTCCACCCCACTTAACTCAATGTAATTAATCCCCACAGCACCTTGGAGGAGGAAGGACACAGCACCCACCAAACTCAGCCCAACATGCAGGCAAGAGGCACTAAAAGCCAAGGGACCCATGTGAGGTCCTGCAGAGTGTAAGTCCATTTGCTGTGTCATGTTCCTAAAGAGATGCTCATGTCCATCAAATCCCAGTGGTGAGCAAGCGGGAAGAAAGCCTTCCTCATTCCCTCCCCGCCCAGGACCCTCAACAACAGGATCATTACACACGTTTGGCGGGACAAGTCCCTCCTGGCGTGGTCCAGGCGAGGGATTCCCGGCGGGGCACGGGCAGGGTGGGACACCCGCAGACCACGCCGCGTTGCATAACCACGGACACGGCATGTCCGTGGAGCTCACCGGGATCCACCGGCTTATGTAATTGCCGCGCCCCGCCGGGAGGCTGCGGGGCAGCGGCTTTGGGATGCCCACCCACTTCGCTGGGGGCATCGACCCCCCGAGGGTCCCTGGGGCACGGAGGGCAGCGGGGTGGGCGTTCATTTCGGAGGGGCCGAGGCGTGTTAAAAAAGAAGGGAATCACCCAGGGCGCGCCGGCACCTCGCCTTAGGTGGCCAAGCTGAGACATAAAGGCGCTCCCCGGCACGGGGGGGCTCCCGTGGCCCCTCTGCGGGCATCCATCACCTGCGGGCGCCAGGTGTGGGTCCGGCCCCCTCCGGCCCGGCCCCAGCGCCGTGCCCGCACCCTCACGCCGGCGGGGCCATGCCGTGCCCGCTGCCCGGGGGCCGGGCCGTGCCGTGCCGTGCCGTGCCCGCTGCCCAGAGACGTGCCCGCCGCGGGGCTGCGAGCGGAGGGAGCGGCCGCAGCCCCCGCCCCGCCCTGCCCGGCTCCCCCGTGGGCCAAGGGCTGGGCTCCCCGCCGGGCGAGGCACAGCCAGCCGGCCACCTCCCCTCCTCCTCTTCCTCCTCCTCCTCCTCCTCCTCGCCTTCATACTTCTGCACCGGCTCGGCTCCGGCTCCGCCGCTGCCCCTCCGCCGCCGGGGCTGCCACAGACCCCCCTCCCTCCATCCCTCCCTCCATCCCTCCCTCTCCCCCGCCCTCCGCCCTGTCCCCAGCGCCGCCGCCGCCGCTTCCACAAGATGGCGGGGACCGTGGCCGAGCGGGACGCGCTGGTGAGTGCGGCTTTCCCGGGCACGGGCACCGGGATCGGGATGGGGCCGGGCCGGGCCGGGCCGGGCACCTGCGAAGCGGGGCGGGGGTGGGGGGCCCACCTGGCCCTGCCCGGCTCTGCCCCAGCGCTCTCCTTTTTACCTGCAGAAAATAGAGGACGGGCATTTAAACAACTCCCTGGGATCCCCGGTGCAAGCCGATGTGTACTTCCCCCGCCTGGTAAATCACCTCTATTTGATTGGGATTGGGGTGTTTTTTCGGAGGGGGATGGGGTGTATTTTATTTTTTAACCTCTTTCCTCCGCTCCGGCTGCACGACGGCGGCCGCTGCTGATGCCGAGCTGACCCTCGCCACCCTCTCTCTGTCCTTTCCAGATCGTCCCCTTCTGTGGGCACATCAAAGGAGGAATGAGGCCGGGAAAGAAGATCTTAGTTATGGGCATAGTGGACCTCAACCCCGAGAGGTAACACCTGGGTCCGGGCAGGGGGTGAGGGGGCAGCGGCCACACGCACGTACACACAGACACGCACGGATCCCTCCTTTCTGGAAAGGATTATTTTTATCATTTTAAATATAGCATGCTGATTTCTCCTTTGACCCATAGAGGGGGCATTTCTTCAAGGGATCCCATTTTCACTTGGGAATAAAGGAGCATGTAGACCATATATATATATATGCACATACGTACACATGTATGTGCACTGCCATGCACACACACAGACATATATATGCTATAACCATGTGCTTGTCCCTGGTGAGCTGTCAGAGGTTTCTCTGAAGGAGCTGAGCTGTCATCCCCCCTGTGCCAGTATACCAATGGCTTTAATAAGCTGAGAAATGAGACTGGGACTTATTTGCTTTCCTCTGGCTGAATGAGACCCATTCTGTTTGTGTTGCAGCTTTGGCATCAGTCTGACTTGCGGGGAGTCAGAAGATCCTCCTGCGGATGTAGCCATAGAACTCAAAGCTGTGTTTACAGACAGACAGTTTGTCAGAAACTCTTGTGTAGCTGGAGAATGGGGGGAAGAGCAGTCGTCTATTCCTTACTTTCCATTTATACCGGACCAGCCTTTTAGGGTGAGTACCAGGATGGCAGCGGCTTACACCGTATCTGATAAAGTGTTATTTGATCTGAGTTGCAGCAGAACCTGACTTGGCTTTCATGAAATCACAGTGTACCCCTGACTTCTTTGGTTGAGACACCAGTTGCTGTCTTGTTTGTATTGATCAAAAGCTGTGCAGAGATCCTGCTGCTACGTGCAGTTCAGATGGGGCTATGAACACCTCACCTGGGCACTATGACAAGTCGAAGGTTGTAATGCTGTGTTATGAAGCCCAACTTCCTGAGTTTAGTTTTATAGCTATGAATTAAAAAGTACCTCTATGTTATTAGTACATTACAAGTTATTACTGGAGAATGTAACTACTCTGTGGGACTGCTGTATGTTTTGATGGTATTTTAATAGACACAGTGTTTGCAATTTAGTGCCGCTAATAAGGATCACGTTCATCCTTTGTCTCCAGGGATGTTCTGTAAAGGTTGTCCATAGCTCTTCGTGTTAGCAGATTAAACAGCTAAGCAATAGTGGTATTCTTTCCTGAACCCTGGGATTAAATCTCCCATCAAATTTAAATCTGTAGTCACTTGAAAATGGTGTTCTGGGAAATGCTGTGGTGCTGTGGATGGACTGAGTTGACCTAGAAGCGGATTCCCATCTGTAGTGTTTATGGTTACGTGAAGATGTCTTTGCAAATCAGGACTAACAAAGTCTGCAGCTGCAGAGGGCTCCTTCTCTCTCACCAGCTCCACTACATTGAGGAAAAAAAGGCTGCATGCCTTTTCTGTGCAGCTGACCCAGAAAAACCCTTCTCCTCCTCCCTGCACTTCTTACAAAACCTCACTGGCCCCTCTGCTAAATGCCAGTGCTCTCACCAGCTGCCAAACTCTCTTAATCCTTCTTGCCCCCAAGATAATCTTCCACAGCCCCAAAAGCTCCCCATCTCCCCAGATGCTTGGGCTTTAAGAGGGTGTTTGTGACTGGTTTTGCTGCAAATGGGTTGCACTCTACTTGCTTCTGCAAACTCTCCCATCAGAACTGGCAACACCCTTTGGTGGTGTGGGAAATGCAATTGAAAAGGCTTGGAGGTGGGTCCTGCTGCAGCTGAGAGGGTTCCACTACTTGCTGCACTGGGTGGTGACTGGGCCCTCAGACGAGCCAGACAAATTACCCAGAGCATGTTTTGTGGGTGTCCCACTAATGGCAGTTGATGTTAGAGGACAACAGTATTGCATGTTTACCATGAGATACTGTAGAAAGGGAGTTGTTCTTTTCCCCCTTTTTTTCCTTTCTCCTTTTTTCTCAGATGGAATTTAGGCTCCCAATGGACTTTGTACCTTTGATGGTCTCCCTCTCAGTGAATAAATTAGACTTTTAAGGGTTCTTGCCAATTACTTGTGACCCAGTCCAATTATCATTCCAGTGTGGCCCCAGGTGATCTGAAGAAGCAAACTGTGAGCAGTGTTGAGGGTAACCATATCTTTTACATAACAAGGCCTCGGGCTGGCTGTGCCTGCTGCAGTGACACAGGAGCTATGTGGCAGCACAGGCCCTTCCCTGGTGCTTGGCGTGCTACCAGGTGTCCAGGAGTTTAAGCTCTCCTGGACTGTCAGCTGCCACTTCTCCCAGTGCGACACACTCTACGTCAGCTGGGCTTTGGCTCAGTCAGTTCGTCGCTGACCCCGTTTGCATTTTTGTACTCTGTAATAGCAGCAGAGACAAGTGCCTGGAAGCAGCACTTCACTTGGACTACCTCTTGAAATGACCCAGGGTTTACGTGTTACATTTTCTCCTTAGCCTGTCCAGACCTGGAGGTCTCTGAAGACCTGTGCAAGAAGTGCATGTTCTGTTCCCTCATGTCCCTGCTTCCTGCCAGGGCAACTCCAGCAAAGCTTAACAACAGGGACATTGTCTCAAGCTACCCCTAATGTTAGAAATCTCCCAACCTGTCCAAGCTTGCTCAGCTTCAGGCTTTGTTGCTTTTCCAGAGCTTTTCTGCAGGTCCCTCAGGAAGAGGGATGAGCTGTGTCCCTCCCTGATCCTGTTTGTGCCTCTTGTAAACTGGCAGCTGAATCCCAGCAATCCTGCACCATGTTTCCTTCACTGCAGCCCCAGGATGGAGTCTGGTCCAACAGGGAGTCCTGGCCAGTCTGCAGCCACAGGAGTGAAGGCTTTTTAGTTTTGCTGCAGCTCTGTGTATGTGGGAGGGAAGAACAACCTATCTCCCTACTCGCTCCCTTCCAGTAAATGAACAGTAGCATGGAAAGCATTGCAGAGGGAACTGCCCCCTTATTCTGCAGCAGAAAAAAAAATGTAGCAAGGAATGCAAGTCTGGGTTGGAGATACAATTTCTTCCTCCTGTGATTAGCAGTTTGAGTCTGTTTCTGGCATTATTCCAAGAGGCAAAACCTCCCAGTAGCCAGTGGGACTGGGTTCCAGTGTGCTTACTGCTATGACAGCGTGAGATTGGATTAATGTCCCTGTGCACTAAGAGCAGATCCATTATAGTGTAACTGGTGTCAAGGGGGCAAACTGGTCTCTGCCCTGGCTGTTGCATGGCATGTAAGTAGCACAGTGTGTAACTGTGCCAACTCTCTTAAAGCGCTCTTTGTGTGCTGTGAAATAGCTTACCAGTTACACTGTGATCAACGTGCTTCAACATTTTATCTTTTACAGGTTGAGATACTTTGCGAGCATCCCCGTTTTAGAATATTTGTGGATGGACATCAGCTCTTTGATTTTTACCACCGTATTGAAACACTGTCAGCAATTGACACAATAAAGATAAATGGAGACCTTCAGCTTACAAAACTTGGCTGAGCTTGTTAGGACTGCAGATTCCAAACCAGCTCAGGTGCCATCGTCCGTTTGGAGCAGTGACAGCCAGCTCTGGACACAGCTATGGTAGGAAGGCTGCCCTGTTCCTTTTCCGCATGCAGTTCTTCACTCCTGTGCCGATGAATTGGGCTGGCTTTTATCCTTATGAAGAGCACTGTTGGTTAATAGACATTCAGCCGTTTTTCTTGGATCAAAATAGCCCACTTGTGCTGGATAATCAAATTGGAATGGATTCAGAAAGACTTGCAGTCTTGTTTCAAATCTCACAGAAATGCAATTTCTGAAATGCAGCGCTAAAACTGGTTACTGAACAGTAGTGACAACAAAACCGATTTTTTCTTTTTCAAATATTGTTTCTGCACTGAAGTGGAGTAGTGTAGCACAACATAGGGCCACGTGCTGGCGTCCTTACCCGGGGCCTGAGCCTGGTTCCATGGAAATCAATGGCAAAACTCCCACTCACTTTAACGGGGTACAATCAAACTGTCTAGTCCTTAGTCAAGCACAAATCCCACTGATTTCTATGGCATTTTTGCACACACCTTGGGACCTGCTGTTCTGCTGGTGTAAATTGGCATCACCTCCACAGCTTGCAGTGGAATTTTGCTGATTGCTCCCAGTGGATGGTTTGGCCCAAGGGCTGTGCAAAAACTGACTGAGGGTGTGCAGACACAGCCTGTGTATTTTAGTCAGGGTATTTGCATAGAATGTAGGTCGTTATGGGTTTTTGCACAACGTATTGTTAATACGATTTTTAAAGCTTATCTGTAGTTTATTTATTTATACTCATTGTATGTATTATTAGTAAAAATGAACAATCTTACTGATGGTTAAGGACAGCAAAGTGTAAACATTTTGAATGTACAAAAATGTCTTGAGGTTCTTTGGGTAAACTTTACATATCGTTCTTGAAAAACCATGTTTCCTGTCAAGCACTTAGTTACATTTTAATGGAGCCCTCTAGGCCCTGGGAAGATGTGGGCATGGTAGTTGGTGGGGGGAACTCTGCATATTCACTAGAATCTGTTTTTCAGGGCTTACTAACTTTGCTGCACAGGATAGGTTTGAGTTGAAGTCAATGCATCTTAAAAAACTTAAACACTAAATTTTTAGGTTTAACTGTGCTTTTATAACCTAAGAAAAAGTTAAATTTGGCAATCTCTTAGATCAGAAAGAGAACCAGCCCCTTTCCAAGGGAGATTCTTTACACTTGTTTGAGAACATATTTGCCCTTTGATATGACAATTAAAACTTGTCTAGACAGCCAAGTTATTAATGCTTGAAAATCAGCTACTGCACATGAATAATAACTTTTCAAGTAGCTTTTAAAATAGTAGGTACAGCTGTATAAACACAGTCATTGCGCTACACTATAAACGAACACAGCCACTTTTCTTGAATTCTTTAGAACTAAATACACTTTTTTCCTTGGCTGCTCACTGTGGACTGTAGTGGGTCTTTCTGAGTAGTTATGATATAAATATACATTTAGACAATTTTGAAGACATGTCATATAGGGACTAAAACACAGACTATAAAACATCCTTTTTAGCACTGTATTTAAAAAAAAAAAAAAAGAGAGAGAGAGAAAGAAGGATCTCACAAACAGACCTATGTTAAACCTGCAATAAAACTGTGGTTTAAAGCCACCAGAACTGGAATATCCAAAGTTAAGGGTAGAATGCCAATGCAAAGCCTCATTTTGTGCTAATTTGGCCTGCAGTTAAGAAGCCTTAGACTGCAAGCTGAAATTCCAGCTGTGGCTCTAGTCCAAAGCCTGTTGAGGTCAATCAGAGTCCTCTGAGCATAGAAGCCTGATTCTTATTTCCTGCAAGTGCAATCTCTTTGTAAAGCTGGGGGGTTGTTGCTGCTGCTCCAGATGAATTAAGAATCAGGCTGCCACCTGTAAAATACAAGTTAAAAATTCAATTTTTAGCCTTAACATTTGACATTCCCTGACTTTTCTTCATATTTCCAAATTAAGAGAGAACTTGTTTTCCAGGTGATCTTTTTATCTGGTGTGTAGCTTTTAAGCTTTACATCAGATTCTATTTGTACTCCAGATTGAATTGAAATGTTCCTGTCTTGCTCTGTTTTTACTCTTTTACATGATACATGATGACTGTGTCATTTTCCATTGTATAAAGAATGCTGACAGTGTTTCGGTACAAAATATATTCTTAAAAATTATGATAATAAAAATCCAAGGGAAAGGTGCTTCTACAAGAGGTGTTTTGGATTTTTCTCCAGCTTGGAAATGCTCTGTGGTTCCAAAGCTGATGCAAGCAGAAGACAAATTCTGTTTGGAGAGAAATTTAGCCCCCTCTGTGCCTAGTGCTTTCTCCCAGTTGGATATCTGAAGCCAGGTTTGTTCATGCAGGGCCAGTGCCTGAGGCCAGAAGTAGAGTCTGTTGAGAGTAAGTAGCACTATGACGCTACAGCAGCACAAACCCAAAGGGCATCTCCCTGACAGCACACCAGTAGAGATTTCCACTCCCATGCCTTTACTGTATCCCAGATAAAGCAGTTTGGCTGTCTTGAATTTTCACAGCCCTCACACTTCAGTTCTCCTGCACGGGCTTGGCACAGCACAGTGCCTACACCAGGGATGTCAAGGTGAACTTGGTGCACCACTGTGTCAGTGGCATCTCTGGTGGGAGCAAGGGCCTTGTGACACTGCCTTGCTCCTCTTCCCACCCTCTGTGCTGGGCACTCCCATTTGTCCCTGGTCCAGGAGTTTTCTGTCTGGGGAAAATGCTTTTTTTACCCTGATTCTGGTTTTGCCTTTTTATAACCACCAACCATGATGCCCACCACCTGATCATGTCCCGTTGTTGTTTCTGAGCCAGGCTTCAAGGCAAGAAGGGTTGTGAACCCTCTACTGTCAGGCTGTGGTTTGACTGAGAGGTCAGGAAAGGGCAGAAAGTTACAGTTAAGGCTTCCACATCTATCTATCTATCTATCTATCTATCTATCTATCTATCTATCTATCTATCTATCTAATCTATCTATCTATCTATCACCTGCTTGGAAGTCTTCATATTCTTTTTTGCTCTTGGGCAGTACCAGGCAGTGGCAGGTGAAAGAAGGATGATGTCTGTGCCACCAAGGGCTGTTCCACAGGTGCTTGGCTTACACTGGCTGTTCCTGTTAAGGAGCAACTACAAAACACTTGCAAAACACTGAGGCCTTAACTCTTTCTGCTCAGTTGGACCTTGAGCCAAATCCAAATGTTTAAGATGGGAGACTGTGCTGCAAAACTTGTATCTGAATTTTTAGGTCTCTGCAGCTTAGGGATTATTCAGATCTTCATTTTGGATATAAGCTCTAATAGACCTGAAATAAAGACTGTTTCCAAATTGGGACAGGTTTACAAAATATTTTTCAGTAGGGCCAAGTAGTCTGTGAGCTTCTTGGAAGCTGCAATTCTTCAGAACTTCAGGAGTGTGTAAACCAACTTTTGAAATTTTATGCTAAAGTTTATTAGCTGAATGTTTCTGTGGTTTCCTCTGGATGAGGAAGTTGATTCTGGAACAAAAAAGCCTTGAATAGGTAAAACCCGCATGCCGTGGAATCACTCAACTTGGCATAGCCTTATTTTTTCCAAAGAGGAAGAAAAAAGAAACCAAAAAATCGCAACCAAATTATCTAGTTTTGTTTGGGATTGGCTGTCATAAAGCTGATTTGATTAAAAAAAAAACCAACAAAACTAGGTTATTGCCTACTCAGAAAGAGCCTTGAAATATTTCAGTGTCATGTGAGGTAGTCTGTGTCTAAACATATTTCACATAAATGCTTTTTTCACAGGCAAGTTGTTAAAAACGTTACAAAATACCTTCTTTTTGTGTCACAATTACAAATGTTTGCTCCACCTTGAAAGAACATTTTGTACTAAATATTCATGTTGTCTATGAGAACTTGCACTAACATATTATATTCTCCCTCTCCTCCTTGACTAGTTTAAGCAGAAATAGGTGTACTATTGCTAAACCGGTTGAATGTGACATCTGCTGAGGCCTTGCATCTTTCTCAAGGGCTGCTTTGAGTAAACAGCCTGAAAACCAAAGGGAGAGCCTGATTCACCATTTGCTGTGCCAGCTTTCCACCCTTGTCACTCTCCTGCTGCGAGGCTGAGACTGAAGCCCAGAGATTTTCATGTAGGGAGCAGCACTGAGATTTTTGTCTTTGAATTTGAAACTATTCACAATGGAGGAAACAAGGCCAGAGTAGCCACAGCACTCTTTAGTGTGGTGGTAAGGTTGGAGTAGCAAGATGTGCTGTAGCCTTAACAGAGCAGGAGTTCAGAGGGCATTCCTGGGCATTTCAGAGCCAGACAAGAGCACAGGCTGTGGAGATACAGGAACAGCTTCCCAGGAATGAGCTTTTGCCACATTTTTATTTGCCACCCTCTGCGACCCCCTACCAGGATACATGGCAAAAACCCAGCATTGCTTACAAGTTTGGAAGGCATGAATGAGCTCATGTTCCTACTCACCTGATGGAAGAGAGGCTCCCAAATAAATAATAGGAAAATTTAGGAGTAACCATGCCACTAGGGTGCTTTTTCCCCAGAGACATTCAAGCAGCAGGTATCTGATGTGGGGCTTATTTTGCCTCCTGTCAACAAGACGTGCTGCCCGCAGGAATCCAGCACTGTTTTCTGCACTGAGGCTGGTCCCAGAGACCTTTGGAGGCAGAAAACCACAGAACCACAGCTCTGCTGAGCCAGTTAGTAACTTTCCAGCACCCCTGGAAGTGATATGACAGTGTAAGGCACAAGAATCTGGCTGAGGGCAGCCCCAAATGCTCACTGCGATCAGCAGAGAAGTTCAAAAGAAAAGCTTTCACCAGTCTAGTGACAGTAAGTGACCTTGTGAGGTTTTTGTGTAATCGTGGGTATTGTTCTGATTTTTATCACATGGATCAGAAAGTGTACAGGTGAAAGTCACTTTGCAATGAATGGTGTGTGGGGTTAGAACCAAGGCCAACCCAAACAAGGAGAAAAAAAATGAGCTGTAGACACCCTATCTGGCTTTGATACACCCTCCCAGCTCCTCCCAGCAATCACTGCTGTTATGAACACAGACAATTACTACAACAAGGAGATTCAGCAGCATGTGCAGGATCTAAATAATAAACTCCTACTCTACCACAGGTCCTCCCTAGCTCCTGTTGCTAGGCCTCTCCATCTGTCTGTCAACAAATAACCATGTCCTGCTGCTTTTAAAATCCATGTCAAAAATCCCTTTAACTTTCATGGGAATAGGTCCCTAAGGAAAGGGTTATTTCCAGCTCTCAGTCTCCAGTTATTTTCAGCTGGGGCATACTCTAAAACTGAGGTTATTTTTAAGTGTGAATAGAGGACTATTTCTGCCTTGATTATACACTGGGTAGAGTCAACAGGAAGCACAGCCTCTCTCTGCTGCAGGAACACTGGTTTCACAGTTCCCCAATGAAATGTCTTGTATTCATTACCTTCTGATTTTAAAAAGTGAGATTGTGCACAAAAGGACCGGGCAATAACAGTAATAAGTACCATTCACCACAGATCTATTTTTATGTGTTGTGCTGATTTCATAATGAACTTTTAATAACAATAAAACATGAAATCTTCACTATGTTGTTCTGTTGTCCGTCTAAATTATTAATGCTCATTATATACCCTCCTGACTTAAACTTCTGGCTTTTTTACCTTCTGTCTGTTTTCCAGACGTGGCTAACTCTTTCCCTCATAAAACTGTGGTGTCAAACTTTGGAATGGGATGTGCAGCTTTTGTAACAGCTTGTGTAAAACTGCTTTACAGTTTCAATGCAGTATACAGATCAAATAACTTCATTAGAGGAAAGAACAGCTTACTGACTCTTGCAAGACTCCTGCTGACATCACTGGGCTTTGTAAGCCGCAGGAATTAACAGGCACAACTCAGACCTCATGGCCAGGCCATGAGACACAGGTTGCTGATCACTTTTGCACAGGATAAAGCAGCAGTGTAACTCACACAGGTTTCAGATCACTCTGGTGGGACTGAATTCATAGGCAAGTGTTACATGGTGAGTAAAACCTCCAAATCAGCTCCAGAGGCACATTGTTATTATTATTATCCAGTGTTTCACTTGTTCATAGAATCATAGAATCCATTGGGTTGGAAGAGATCTCTGAGATCATCAAGTCCAACACTTAGTCCAACCCCACTTTTATTACCAGATCATGGCACTCAATGCCACGTCCAGTCTCACCTTAAAAACCTCCAGGGTTGGAGAATCCACCACCTCCCTGGGCAGCCCGTTCCAATGCCTGACCACTCTCACTGTAAAGAACTTCTTCCTGATATCCCACCTAAACCTCCCCTGGCAGAGTTTAAGCCCATGCCCTCTTGTTCTACTGTTGGTTGCCTGAGAGAAGAGATCAATCCCCAACTGGCTACAACATCCTTTGAAGTAGTTGTAGAGAGTGATAAGGTCTCCCCTGAGCCTCCTCTTCTTCAGGCTGAACAACCCCAGCTCCCTCAGCCTCTCCCCACAGGACTTGTGCTCCAGTCCCTTCACCAGCCTTGTTGCTCTTCTCTGGACCCACTCCAGCACCTCAATATCTTTCCTGAACTGAGGGGCCCAGAACTGTTGGCATCATCTTAACTGAAGTTCACATTGGCCTCATCATATGCAAGAGGAAACTATAAAGTCTCAGCTTCTTTTGATTAAAGTTACTGGAAAACTTCTGTATGACCCAAGTGGGAAAGGATTATGCCCTCCATCCAGTTGTGGCTGTAAAAAGCAAGTGAGGTTTCTGAGGGAAACCTCTAATTCAAACAGCACTAAAGCAGCAGATGAACAGGAATTGAATACAGCTAGTTCTGTGTTTTTTCTCCCAATAAAATGACTATGATTCAGATGCTCCACATGAATTTCATCCTACCTCTACTCATGAGCATTAATCTGTGGCCACCTCTGCTCAAAGCCAGCCAGAGACCAGGCCTTTGTTTATTACACATGACCCTAAGAGGGGAGGTGTTGACATCTAGAGATTCTGAGATAAAACACAGCATCTGTTAATCTCCATGCAAACCAGAAATGGTTGTGAATGGTATAAAAGCAGCATCTATTCCCCATCAAACAGCAGAACCACAGCAGATGGAGAAGTGCCTGGGAGAATTTTCAGAAGGAGGAAGAGATACATCAAATTTCACCATTTGCTTAGGCTGACTCCTACAGAGGCCCTTGGAAAGCTCTCACTTGACCTGTAATACTGAGTAAACTGCGGACATGAGTCTGGGAGGAAGGGAAGGCACCTGATGTGGTGAATGCCATGAGTTCTCTCCCATTCAGATCAGTACTAAGAGTGCTTCACAGCTGGGTCTTATTTTGGTGGAGTGTTTCTGAGCTTCAAGTCAAGCCAAAGGGATTTACTCCTAGGAATACCATGAATATGACTCTTTGCTAGCACTGCACTGGATCTTATTTTTAAATTATGACTTTTACCACTCTTCTAAGAATAGAGCCTGGCTCTGAAACATCATTCTTCAAAAGCTACACATTTCTCATCCTGTTCAGGTTTTGAGGCTTTAATTTCCTCACTGGTGCCTTGCTAGACCAGGGCTGTGATGCCAGGAGGGGTCATTCTGTGAAAGACCGTGAGAAGGAGGTGTCTTTCAGCAGCTCTCTTCCCAGCAGGCAGAAGGAGACCTGCTACTCTCCCCCAGCAGTCAGGCATGACAGCAAACCAGAGCTACACTGACTCCTGGTTGGCAGGACAGCTTCCTTGTGACTCTGAGAAGCTGGAACAAAAGCCTGGTTCATTAGAAAAACTTCACAGTAAATCTCAGCAGCAAAAAGGAGGATTTCAGTGCTAAGCAATCTGGTAACAACTGCAGAGCCACCCTGCCTTGGTGCCCAGAGGCCACGGACAGGTGTTGCTTCGATCCAGAGAAACAAAGCTCCTCTCTGTGGAGCAGCCTGTGGCCAAGCGTGGATGAGGATGTTGGAGGTTTCTGACAGTGTTCAGTGGCTCTGCCTCCTCCTGGCTCCACAAACGCCTGTGATGGGCGAAAAGCCAGTGCTGACAATGTTGTAATCTATGACAAGCTCCAGTAGCTGCTCCAGAACTGCATGCTCCAAGAGGCAAAGAGGATTCTTTCCTGGCTGCTCTCTAAGAAATTTTCTGTTCAATGGGAAAGATAATGACTGACTAGAAGAGATCCAAACCAGTACTAAGGACAGAATATAGCTTTAGGTAGAAGAAACTTTCTTGGCAAAGCAACAGATTCACTACAATCTCCAGGGAAAACCAAAATACTTTAATTTAAAAGTCCAAAGGCTGCAGCAAGGATAGAGATGTTCCTTTTACACTCATTTTTGAAAGAAAGATACGATGAGCTACAGTGGCTATTAAACAGACTGAGGGACAAAGCTGGGAGTAGCTCTAGATTATTGAATGGAGGCAGAACATGGATTCCTAGTCCACTCTCCTGTATTTGCACTGCCTTTTCTCAGGGGTGGCCAGTCCTCTCCCTGAGAGAGAACCATTGCTGGAAACCCCACTGCCAGGGGAACTCTTCTGTGGCTTTAGACCTTTGTGTGTCTTCTACAGACACCGACCAAGGTGTACTTTATTTAGTGTCACTCACTGAAGAACTTCAAAACACTGACTAAGTTTAAAATTTGTGTTAATTCATGAATGCTCCTCGCCATTTCTAGCAATACTGCTGTTATTCTATAGGTAGGGACAGGGAAGAACAGAGTTGAAACAACCATTTCTCAGGAATCAGTGCTGTAATGTGGGATACACTGATTGGTACACAATGTCTCATCACTGTGACTTTTGGCAACAACACCGAGGTTCAGGCTCCCAAGTCCGCTCCTTTGCTCACCAGGCAGATAGAATAGACAATGGTAAGGCTGAGTAATGCTACACACTGAGTAGTTCCTCTGGGATCAGAGGGACTATTTGTAATGGAAAATCCTCTCAAAATATGATTTCTATTAACAATAGTAAAAATTAATGGGATTCCGTCAATATTTTTTCAGGCTTTGCTGACTCACAGTGCTTTCAATTGCCACTTAAATAATGCAGAGGAGAAGCTGGAACAAGATCAGGTTTCTTGGCAGGGAATTTGCTGCACCTTAAATTCAAAAGAGAATGCACACACGTTTCCCCAGACAAAACACAGCAGTCACAGCCTGAGTGATGCAAACAGGTAGATCTCTCTTGATTTTGATGTAAGTACACTGATTGACAGCAACTGCGTAACTGCTAGGGTAGGAACTGGTTTAAGGATCCCATAATAAACCTTACCTCTTTGAGCTATTCAAAAGATGCTCCCAGGCAGAATAACAGGATTCTATTTAGCAAAAAGAAGCACATGATTGTTCTAATGTATTGTACAGCTGAAGCTGTGATAATGCAGGCCAGAAGATGATATTTCAAAGTGAAAGGGAAAATAGTTGTAATTATAATTGTTGTTGTCTTTACGTATTTCCAGCTGTATTGATTACCTTCTCTCTGTATGTCATTGGCAAGTAGGGAACATGATACATTATCTCATGCTAGCGCTGGAGAGCAGCAGGGATTGGTGTATTTTTAGAAACAAGATTCCCACAGTGTAATTGTAGCAATTGGATGATCATGTACATGCATATTAAAATGCCAACAGATGAATTCCTGGACAGTGCCAGCAAACATTGCACTGTTTGGGGTAGGAGGAAAGGGCAGGAATGCACAGCTCAGAAATTCAGTGACTGCAAGCACAGCGATGTTACCTCTGAGAATGTCCTCTGAGGGATTTGTGGTTCATGTTGGCCTGTCTGAAAGGGAAGCTGTGAAAGAACAATCTTTTTTTTTCCAGGGTGAAAAGCTGATACATTTGCAGGTCAGGGGGCCCATATCTCTCCTGCTTTACCTGGTCCCATTATATATAAAATAACATTTCTGTACCAGTACACACAACTGATGGCCATCTCTAGACACCCTTCAAGGGCTCAGTCCTGCGCCTCAGCCACCAGCAAACTGTGTTTGGGTGCCTGTGTTGTACAACAAAACATGGTGCAGAGGTCCCTGGCTCTCTAAATCTCACCAGGACTGCAGAAGTGCAAGACTTGCAACTGGGCACAAACCTGCACAGATGTGGGCAGCCAGCTGGTAGGGCCAAGTTGCCTGTAAGCAAAGCTGGTTGTGAGGCAACCAGGAGCTGCCTGGGCAGAGCTGATGTGTGGCAGCATCTGCTGGGAACTTACATGTCTCATAAAGCATTTATATGTCTCATGTCAGAGAAGCTGTTTCAGACTCTCTGAGAATAATCTTAGCCAGGTTACCAGTCCTGTCATTGAGCTGGTTTAGGCAGGACTAGTACAGGACCAGTGGAGGTCTGAACCTTTCCATTAAGAATCAACCCAAGTGTCTGTAAGTAGAGCACAATATGAGTTCATTTGTAAAAGAAATAACTAAAGTACACTTGGAGCACTCAGCACTCATTCAGGCAGTGTCAGAAAGGCAGATATCTTCCTGTATAGTGTACACAATTAGAGGACTCAATATAAGCAAACTGATAGTCACAGACCATCACAGGAGCACGCTGACTATTACACTTGATAAAATGGGCAGTCCAAATAGCTCACAGTCCTTGATTGTGTTAACTGGAATGATTCTGGGGGACAGCAAAAGGGATGCTGTGACAGAAGCTGGCCCCAGGCAGATTTTTCTTTCAGTTCTCTTTAAGTAGAATTAGTCTGAAGCCAATTCAATAATCTTGAATGTTATGCATTTATCAATGATTGCAATTGGTGTCAGAGGCTATTTAATGCCTGATCTTTCTCAGAATCCTCTTAGGTTATGCTGCATGTAGATATTGCTCATGAATGGCGATGTACTACATGCAAAGAAAATTCCTGTCTGCCTTCAGTGTACCACTCTTCTGTCTCATTATATGCCCTTTTATCCTTTAATAGGTGGATGAATAAAGAGAAGGCCATAAACTAATTTCTCAGCTTTCTCTACACTTTCATCATTATCACCTTTTTCAAGGTACACAGATCTTTTCAACCTAATGACCAAATAACAAACTGCAAACTTTTCTAAAAGATGTCTTCAATCCACGCTGTAAGAATTAACAGTTGCCAGAGCCAAAGCAAATTGCAGGTGTTGGTATATTTCCCAACATCTTGATGTAAAGGTAAGATAAGGGCCTACTCCAGGTATGTAGCACAACACAAAATCCAAGTGTACAGACTTTTCATATCAAATTTTATCTTCATTTCAGAAAAGCCTCTAATTATGCTTAAATGTGTGCTTTCAAGCTCTCCTACGCTTGGTCTTAAGGAGACTCCCCATCAATTAACTGCAGCCAATAACTCCTTCATATCATTCTCTCCCCACAAGGGATTTTAGGCACTGAATCTGCATAGCCACTCACAGACCAAACAGACCTCCATCTCCTCAGCCTGTTCCCACCTGCCTCTGGCCAGCCTCCAGATAATTTTCGTGTCTTCCTTCATGTTAAAGCCATCTTTTTCTACCTGCAGTGCTGGAAGGGAGCAGCCAGACCTGGCCTCTCAGATCATACTGCTCCACAGGGAACATCTTGTTCTGGAGAGGGCACGGCAGGAAGAAACATCCTGCTTAGCATTCAGGGTGACATGAACCAGGTTTCAAACAGAAGGCCATGACTTGGTCACTGCCAGAGACTGACACCCATCTCAGGCACACAGCAGGTCCATGTGCCATCTTCTAAGCTGCTTAGTTTAGACCTCAAACAAATCCAAAGGGAGATTCTGGTTGCCTTCACAGGTGAACTTCCATATAGGGCCATGAAGCCACAGGCTGTGGTGGTTGGCATGCAGGTGTATAAGAGCATGCCAGAAGTTCCACAGCAACGTGTAGCTACTGTACACAAATACAATTACACACACATTTATTGGGAGAAGGTGGTAGAGTGACTCGAACATGTGTCAACAGCTTCCTGGGGTGAGGATTTAAAAGTGCTATTTGGTGCAATTTTTTGTTTTTGCTTAGGGGAGCTGAGTGACTACATTAATGGGAAAACTGGAAGCCTTCCAGTAATAATTTGGTCTGGTCTCTGTTGATTCCCTATACAGGCAATGGAAAGAGAGATGCTTCTCCAGAGGATGATTTAGCAGAGACAATTTTGATGCCCTGAATGGTTTTTCAGAGGCCTTAGCTTCAATGATTACAAGTGGACCTTGAGGACATTCAGTTAATACCAAACACTCAAATGTAGGCATCTGATCTTTTCACACACATACACACTCTGTGTTTGAAGTTAACTAAATAAATAAATATATGGAAACTACAGGCCACAGATGGTGACTTCACATGTTTCCTTAAGCACCTGCTAATAGGAAAGAAACTACCACCCTAAGACAGTGAAAACCAGCAGAAGCTTTCAGTGCTGAAGGCAGAGGGTTATGCATGAGACAATAAAGGAGACACTTGAAATTTTGCTTCCACAGGGGTTCACCTGTCTTGTCAGGCTTGGAAAGAGATCTGAATAAAAAGCTCTGGAAGAAGCCAAGGCACTTAGGGAGCACCTGCACAACATCACTCTTCAGCATTGCACAAGCAAAACAAGCATCCTCTACACACAGGAGGAAGAAACAATACATTCTATCAACTAGCAGTGCTAATGATGTGGGAAGGGCTCTGTAAACATGTGACCTTTATTTATTTTTAATTACTTTCCATATTGCTGAGAGCAGAGTTTCTTTTTAGGTTATTATTGGTTACAGGAACTTTAAATGGCTTGCAAGCAGGTCCTGCAAAGCCAGAAACAGGTGGCAATCAGAAAACAATGTGTGCCTCCCGTTCCACTAAAAGTAAAACCAGATAAAGCAGAACCATATTTCAAGAGATCACAATCACTTTTCTTGGACTGAACAGTGCAATTTTGTTCGTCTTTGTCCTTTTTGAACTGTTCAACACTGGCATATATAGGAAGACACAGGACAGTGCCTTCTTAGAAGCCAAGATATGGAATAGCTCTTGGCTGGTGTGATTCTTTACAAAGAGTATTAGAAATGCTAAATGTTTCAATATTCAACCTTCATTCTTTGGTGGTCTCCTACTCTTGAATGTAGAGGAAACAATGCTGCTACTCCACAGATGTTGAGGAGGTTACAGCAGCAAACAAATCTGACCTGAGCTGTTTTGGGTTCCCAGTTTTGCGCATAGCTTACCATTTTATCGTAGAATCTTAGAATCATAGAATATACTGAGATGGAAGAGAGTCATCAGGATTATCAGGACAGATACATTGTTGTCCAAATGCTTCTGGAACTCAGACAGCCTTGGTGCTGTGACCACTTCCCTGGGGAGCCTGTTCCAGCGTCGAGCCACCCTCTGGGCAAAATATCTTTTCCTGCTGTCCAAGCTAAACTGTCCCTGACTCAATGTCATGCCATTTCCTCAAGTCCTGTCACTGGTCATGAAAGTGAAGAGATCTGTACCTGCCTCTCTGTTTCCCCTTCATGAGGACACTGAAGACCACAATGAAGTTCCCCCTCAGTCTCCTCCAGCTGAACAGACCAAGTGCCTTCAGCTGCCCCTCACGTGGCTTTCCCTCAAGGCCCTTCACCATCCTCGTTGCCCTCCATTGGACACTTTCTAATAACTTAATATGTTTTTTATATTGTGGTGCCCAAAACTGCACACAGGACTCAAGGTGAGTCCACACCAGTGCAGAGCAAGGCAGGACACTCACCTCCTTTGAGTCCAAAAGGGCCAAATGCCAGGGATGAATGAATAACCACTAGCTACACAAAGCCTGATTCAGCCTGTTTTGGAGCAATTTACCAAAATGTATCCCAGGTATTAAGTGGCTACCTGTGGGAGAATGGACAGAAATCATTTGATGAGCTCAGTGTCGGGTCACACCAGCACTATGTTGTCCGTGAGTGTGCTCACCCTGCCATAAGGCTGGAGCCGTTATAAAGGATGGGGAATGGGCAGAAAGCCTGAAAACAGAAAGGGAACAACCCATGGCTCTGCACAGAGACAACACTCCTCCAGCTGTTTATTTAGCTGCAGTCAGAATGCATCCTCTTTTGGGAATCTGCCAGCACACAGGAAAAAAACTCATAGGATTGAAACCCCTTGCTCAGCAGATGCAGGACAGAGGCTTTTTAACTTTCTAAGACAATATTATTTTTATATGCAGTCTTAGCTAAACTCAGGAGTCCTGATGTGCTCTAACTCACTTCAAATTCCTTGTCTACTTTGTCTGGCTAAAGACTGATCAAAGATTTGGGGCTACAGGTTCTAATGGACCACAGTAACAGAGGGACAAATGATAGTTTAGTTTCTTAAACCTGGAGACTTCAGAAATACAAGACTACATTTACAGGCATTTTTTACTGCCAGTGGCATTCAGGGTGGTAGGGTCCTTGGAACAAAGAGAAACAGTGCCTGAATATTTTTTTTACTTATGCCTATTTTACAGTCTCTGTATCAGGATAATCCATTTTAATACACCCTAAGGAGAAAACCCTTAGATTCCTAACTAGGTTAGGGTATACTGAACCTTCTATGGTCAAAGAGCTAGGCAAGGGTGATCCTACTCTGACAGAGTGACAGTGCTAAGGATGTAATTTAAAGATAATGGATGTCAAAGAATGAGATTACAAAAAAGGACTGGGGCAGGGTCTTCTCAGTTCTAATGGCAGCTGGCTCTTCTGCAATATCCAGTGGAAGAATCTCACTGAGAGTAGCCCATTAGCTGTAAATGACCATGCATAAAACCTCAGAGGAAACAATTTTCACAGAGAAAAGCAATATTTAATAATGAAAAATCAGACCTCTCTTTTTTTTTTTTTTGTTCTTTGCAACAAAATTGTAAATCCATAGAGGCAGTCACATACAGATTTATTGCTGATCTTCAGAATTATTTTAACACCATCGAGTCCAAAGCCTACATATGTGTGTTAGGTAGATATCACTGCAGCTTGTTACAATCTACCAGCACAGCAACTTGTCACCTACAATCCCTTGGGACACGCCTCTCTTCTGGCAACCATTGCCTTGGCAAAAACAGTGATTCTGTTCTTTCATAGCTGAGCAATACCAGAGCAGTGGGAAGCACAAACAGCACCTCTGAGGAGGTCCTGTGGTCGTCATGTTTGCTTTCTCAGAGCTAAAAGGGTTGAATTAAACATCAAGGTGTTCGATCAGCCAAAAAGAACTCACGGGAATAAAACTGGTACTTGAAAGTTCATAGAAATGCTACATAGTTTTTCCCCATACCAGCTCATACAACTGCAGAGATTATTTTCTGTTCTTCATGGAACTCATTCATTCAATACCATAATTTTTGACTTCCAAAGGAGACTTGGAGACTGCTGCAGAGGCTTACCTAGGGCCAGCATTAGACTGGAGTCCAACACAGCTTTGACCTACTCCTATCTGCTCCATCTCATCAGCTCCAGTGCAGAAAAAGAAATGGCAAGATGCAGCTCAGGATGTAATGGTCCAGCCCATCCCACAGAAAATGTGACACTTCTCACACAGGAAGCTTTCCCACAGGCAAAAATGATCCTTGAAGAGCTATAGAGGTAAGTTTATAATGCAGTGATGGCTCCTTTACCCAATCAAGAGAGCAAAACACACCATAGACACTCAACTGCAGCAGGCCCTGGGGCACACTTGTAGCTGTGTGTTGCAACCAGAATACACATTAAAAAGAGAGCAAGAACAAGGTAATAATTGTGAAGGAGGAAGAAATCTATCTGATCCACTCTTTAACTGAATTAAAGGCACCACAGTGGTGTGCACATAACAGAATCTGGCTCAGAAGAAACCAGTCCAGCTCTGTACAAGCAAACCCGCTCCAAGACAAACACGAGCACGCAGTGACTTTGTCGTGCTTTGTAGGGGGTTATTACCCTGGATTTCTTCTATATAGCACAGTGTTGTGGCTCTGTCTGCCTGCATCTCTGTCGGATAGAGAACGGGGGCTCTTCAGAGAAGTGGCCTAGCTAGTAAGGGTGTTTAAGTGTCAGTCAAAGCCAGGGATGTGTAAGTAACACAGGCCTCTCTGAAGGCGCTGCCTGTAGGATAATTTAAGCTTGTCTTGATAGTGCAGAATGGCAGAGTGGAAAAATCTTCTCAGTATAACCTGCTGTCAAACTGCATCTAAAGACATTTATACAGAAAGAAGATCAGGAGACTTATGGATCAGCAGCCATGAGTGGATACACCAGTTATCCCTGACTTGCTGGCTATGAGCAAGAAAAGAATAGGTCAGTTTGTGACAGCTACCACAGCAGGTTCATGCTACATTTTCCTCACCCCTGAAGCAACTCTGCAAAGGGCCATCTGACAGCAATTGAGTTCCATCAGCACAATTCAGGTAAAATGATCCCAGAAGGTACAAGAGGACATGCTTGTGTGGGGCAGTCGTGTGTTAAAATGGCTATGTTATTTTTGAACAAAAGCTGGTTCATGTCCCACCACCTCTTTGAAAGAGAAGAACAAGCATTTGACTGGTGGGAGATCTCTGCAGTGCTCCTGGGACTCCCTCCTGCTCCACATGATCATGTGCACAAGAATCTTTGCTCCTTGAAAAAACCAGGCTATGGCAAACAGGTTTTCTATCAAGAATTAATTGCTGCTCAGAGAACAGTGAATGATCTCATAAACTGCAACATTTGAGACAGGCTGCCAAGGAGACAGAGGCCTGATTTTGGGAGATAACTGCATCACTAGCAAGGGTTATGCCTCTTGGTCTCTCCAAAGAGTTGGAAATTCCACCCAGCATGAAATAGCAGTATATACCCAGTATAAAAACAGTGAGTTACTAAGGATATGTTCTCTACCAGGGGATTTCTTGCCAAAGGAGACAAGACTGTTTGCAGCAAAATATGGATAAATATGGATAAAATATGGATTGTGGCCAAATTTGGAAATAATTATGTCTGTTCGGCTCTTATAACATTCCACAACTGGGCAATTGGCCTAATGCCATTTCCATGCAAACCAATTGAAGGTCCTCTTTCATTTAAATCCACTGAACTGTTGACCTACATCCAACCAAGCAGACAGAAAAGACCCTGTGGCCCATATTATAAACAATTTGATAAATGCAGGGAAATCAAGACAACAGATTCTCCTTTGAAATATCTGGCAATCAGCTTGTGCTGGGAATCGAAGCTCCTGGCAACAAGCAGCAGACCCTATAAACTGAAAGATTTATTGTGCTTATTAAGCTTTGTTTTTCATCTCAGTGATTAGAAACTGAAACCTGTGAGACAGATTCATCACTAATGCACACCCCTTGAGTTCAGTAAGTTTAGGGATGGGGTGGCTGCAGCTCTGCTCCCTGGAAATGCCACAGGCTGCACTGGGTTGGTTGCAGAGATGCAGAGAATGGTGAGGGGAGGCACACCTGGCAAGGGCTCCTGTACATCAGTGACACCATGTAAGCCTGATGGGATCATACTTGCCTTCTAGAACCAACAAGCTGACTCAGAGACAGCATCCCTTTCCCAGGACTGAAACCCAGTTAGCCAGGATTCAGAAAGAGGGTTCCTTCTTAGGGCCTAATGAATTTAAACAGATCGCTCAGATATCTGAATTTACCTCATCTCATCTTTCCTAGCTCTCCTCATGGAAACAGAGGTCTCTGACTGATCCTGGATATTGAAGGGGTGGAGGTTGGACTCCTCATCTGCCCCACTGTCTCTGTGCTTGCCTTTGTCATCCTGCTGTTTTTTCCCAACCTGTTCTCCACACTCCCCTCTGACTGTTCCTTCCCCCATTCTGCCTGTTCTTGGTACAAATGTCAGACCTCTTGCTTTTTTCTTTCTGCTGATAAGACAACAGCAGGGGCTGACACAGAGATTAACAGATCCCTCCACCTGAGGGTCTCCCCCTGGCTGCTGGTGCAGCCCAGGCTCGATGCCTGCAGGATTCTGGGGCTGACAGCACCTCTGTTGGCACTCAAACACATTTTAGCTATTTGCAGCATGGCATTTTCTCTCTTCTTGTTTATGACAACAGCCTTGTCAGGGAGTTTAGGATCAGGTATAGCCAATCTCACATATTTCTTGTATAAGAGCTTTCAAGAAAGCAACACTGTTTTTCTGAGATCTAGCCTTCTTTTGTGCCTACATCCCAGATGCTTTGCATCTCAATAAACACATCAATAAACACAGATCAACAAAGCAAACCTGTGGTTGAAAAATATGACAGGATAAAACTGGTACTGAAACAAGGCATCAGATATGAATCTCAAAGACAATGACAAGGAATTTGACAAATATCTGTGAAGGGAACATCTATCCTTGTATAGCAGTTGCATGTGAGACAGAAGTTGTCATTAACTCAGAAAAACCTCAGCCATTTCCATCTTAAAACCTGAAACTGAGTCCTGCTTTCACTTAAGCATAATGGACATTTTGTTATTCACTGTATATAGAAAAGGACATGATCTTTGCAAAAAATTCTCCAATTATTTTTATTGATAAGCATCACTGCCAGTCACACAACACTGGTTTGTGAGGACAACTTCATGGAAACATCTGAATTTGGCACCTGAATTTCACTGACTGTGCTGACATACAGAAAAGAAATGAACTTGTGTGATTGCAACAAGATAGAATCATAGAATGGATTGGGTTGGAAAAGACCTCTGAGATCATCAAGTCCAACCCTTGGTCCAACTCCAGTCCATTTACCAGATCATGGCACTCAGTGCCATGTCCAATCTCAGTTTAAAAACCTCCAGGGATGGTGAATCCACCACTTTCCTGGGCAGGCCATTCCAATGCCTGATTACTCTCTCTGGAAAGAATTTTTTTCTGATATCCAACCTAAATTTCCCCTGGCAGAGCTTAAGCCCTTGCCCCCTTGTCCTATTGCTGACTGCCTGGGAGATATTACAAGTCTTCTAAAATATATGTTAAAAACCACCTGCAGAGGTAAGTTTCAGTATTCCTAAACCTCAGAAAACCCCAACCAAACATCCCCAAACTCTAAAATTACTTGGAAATTAAAATGTCTTAAAATAGAAGTTAATAAAGATTACAAAGCATGTATGCTACTACTCTGCACAGCTCAGTATGCCAAAGACTGCTGTAATGTTGCCTGTCACATACACAGAGTTGGTAGTTTCTACCTTGGAATTTCCCATCAGCTGATGGATGTTTGGAGGCTCTTGACTCCCTTTGAGACAGAGAGGAGCTGAGGCACAAGGAGGGAGGATGATTATGGAAATCACCTCACCTTTGTCCAATAAATAAATTAGTTCATTAAAATGGAATAATGGTCTCAAACAATTTTTAGCACTTTTCATCTTAAATGCAAAAAGCTCACAAGCCATGCCTCTTAAAGGCAAGCAACTGTCTTGAAATGAGTAATTTTGATTTTCTTTTCATACTGGCTTTCTGCATTTAGAGCTTGTATTAAAAAAATAATTAGTTGCACTGTACTGAGGACTCTGGAAATCTTGCTTTCCTCCTGATGGCTGAGGTACTCACACAACACCCTCTTCTAGGAAGTATAGTCATACCTTGGTTTGGCTACCGACTCTGCTGACAAGCCTTGCCACCATTAGTAGGTACACACACTAAAATACGCTTTGCGCACGTTGCTGATGAGTTATGTATAAAAACAGGTTGAGGCCAGGTGTACACATAATATTGCCACACTGAAGCCATTAACTTCCACCACTTGGAGGATGTGGTCTAGACCATGGCAGGTAAAGTGAGGCTGTTCTGATATTCATGATCTGGTTAATCCACTGGGTAGCCCTCACATGGCAAGAATGTGCCTTCATGTTCATTAGATGCTCCCAATCAGCTGTAAACGTGGTCAGGACTCAGAGAGGAGTTCCTTAAAAGAAAAAACAAGCAAACAAACAAAATAAAGTAAAAACCCCAACGCAACAAACCAACCAAAAAAACCCTTCCCAACAAACCATGTTGAATGGCAACAACCCTATTCTTGCCCAACTAAGCCTGAGACAAAAGCCAAAGAACCTACATACAGATGTAGGAAACTTCTAAAATAACTGCCATTTCATATTTTTTCTGTAACTACACGGAGTTCTTTGTGGTTAACACATTCAGGCCTGTTTAAGGACAGTTGTGGAATTTTTAATGGCCCATAAATCACAAGAGAATGGGCTGCTCTTGTAGCAATGCCTGCTCAGCTTCCTACTGTGACTCCAGTGCAGGCAGCCAGGGAGATTTGTAAAAAGTAATTGCACTCCAAACAGAGGATCTCTTTGTTCCATCTAAAACACGTATTACAGTGTTTTATATTTTATGTCATTGCATAAAGGAGACAGTCCCTTGCTTGAGGAGCTGGGAAAAGTTAAAACACCTTTGTTGGATTCCCAAAACAAGAGCAACCAATGCCTGGTCATTCTGCATGCCCGGAGGTCAATGCTAAAGGAAGCAGCAGTGATGCAGAAGATGTGGGCATTTGAGATGTTTACTAGAGTATCCCAGAGCCTCTGAAAAGCTTTGAGAGGGACTGAAGTCCTGCAAGGAAACTGAGACCATCCCATAGGGATTGTCTTAACAGCTAACACCAAGCACAGGGAGGCCAGACACTACAGCAGAGAGACATGTGAAGACCACATGGTTCAGAAATTAATTCAGGAAGTCTTAGAACTACAGCAAAGGGGGATCCTAGGGATTTTAGCTCTACAAACAGGTTACAGACCCAGGTGGGCTCTTCACAAGGGGGTTTTTGAAGTGGTTGGATGATGCCCTGAGGAAGAGCCAGGCAGTCTGCACTGATTCAGGATGGAGCTCAAGGCACCAACCACCCCTTGAACAAACAAGAATCCACTGCTCATAGATCTGTTTTAGATCTTTCAATGCCAAAGAACAGTGCAGTTAAATAACAGGCAGCTTTGGTAACAGTTCATTCTCTGCTCAGCTGCAGCTTTGTTTAACTCAGCTACCAGTAACTGCAGAATTTTTCTTTTACTAACTGATGCCCACTTAGAAGCCAGCAGAAAGCACATATTATTCATTCAGCTAGCTTTGATAATGCCCATCTTATGAAACCACAGCCATAAAAAAATTAAAGTAAAGCTTTTGAGGCTGACTGGTGAATTTAGTCAGAAAAGCTCTTTCTGCTTGATAATGCAGTAGTTGGGGTAATTTCAGCTCTAAGGGTCTAAGATAAATGCCCTTTTACTGAATTAAAAACATTTCAGAGAAACATACCAATTCATTTTCATGTCAGGATGGGAAAAAGTGAAAAAACTGTGTGAAAATGAATTTGCAAAGGTTTCATAGAACCACAGAATCACAGACTATGCTGAGATGGAAGAGACTCACTGAGTCCAGCTCCTGGCCCTGCACAGGACACCTCAAGAATCTCACCACGTGACTGACACCATTGTCCAAATGTTTCTTGAACTCTGTCAGGCTTGTTGCTGTGACCACTTCCCTGGGGAGCCTGTTCAGTGCCCAGCCACCCTCGGGGGAAGAACCCTTTTTCTGAGTGCTCCCTGACTCAGCTTCATACTATTTCCTGGAGTCCTGTCACTGGTCCATTTCCCCTTGTGAGGTTATTGAAGACCCTCAGTCTCCTCCAGCTGAACAGACCAAGTGCCCTCAGCTGCTCCTCATGCGGCTTCCCTTCAAGGACCTTCACCATCCTCATTGCCCCTCTTTGGACACGCTCTAATGGCTTAATGTCTTTTCTATATTGTGGCACTCAAAACTGCACACAGTATTCCAGGTGAGGCTGCCCCAGTGCAGAGCAGAGCAGGACAATCCCTACTCTCCCGGCTGGTGATGCTGTGCGTGAGGCCCCCAGGACACAGTTGGCCTCCTGGCTGCCAGGCTGACTCAGATTCAACTTGCCATCCACCAGGACCCCCCAGGTTCCTTTCCATGCCACTTCTTTCCAGCATCTCATTCCTCATTCCCCAGTCTGTCTGTACATCCAGGGCTGCCTCTTTTCAAGTGCAGGATCTGGCACTTGCCCTTCTTAAAATTCATATGGTTGGTGATTGCCCAGCCCTCTAATTTGTCAAGGTCTCCAAAGACCATTTTAAATTCATTTTATGGATAATTCCAAATCTTTAAATGTCTGATTCAATTGTAACCTAAAGAAAAAAAAATGAAAAATTAAAAATCAATCAGGATTTCTTGACTATCTAGTTTCTGCTCAGCAGTGTTGCCAGACACAGCAGAGAGGGAAGTAAACTGCCTGAAATTTGGAGATTTATCTAGACTTTGATTAGAGCAAATTTCTTCTCCACTGAGTGGGGAAGCCAGAAAGACCTTACACTGCCAGGAGCCATGTTGTACTGAATGTATTTTTTAAATTAAAAAGAAAAAAGAATTGCACTATCCCCTACCAGTAGTATATATTTCAGAAGATGTTCTGCACCACACTACACAATATATGGTGCAGCTTTTAGTATAACTAAAGTTTATATTCAGGAACTATGTTGTAAACTTCAAAAGGAGAAATAAAAAGTTGTTTCCCTGTAAATACTACATACTCATTTTTCTTGAGAATTATGAATGCTTAAGTTTTACAAAGGACATGGATGTAGACCATAACAAGTTCCCCCTGCCATCCTTACTTCCCAACCCAAGAGGAGTGCCTGAGCCTCCAGACCACGCAGGTTTTTGGGAGAGCCTTTCTGAATCATCTTGACACACCACAAGACCTTTTTCCATAAGAGACTTCTGGGAGGGCTGCGCCCTCTCCTGACAGTTCAAGGCTCAGTAGCAGAGACTGATAAAGCTGCTTTGCTGCAGCCAAGAATTCAAGGATCAGCCTCGGAGTTACAAAGACCAGCCCTGCTCGACTTAAAACCTCTATTGCACTATGCAGAAGGGCTTCCTTGAGATGTGATATTCCAAAACTGAGATGAATCTATCAAAATTACAACTTTTTTTTCACCATGCTGTAAGGAAATAAGTGCCTTGGAAGTACACGCTCTAAAAACACCTCACCATATGTTTGAAAATGGATAGAACATCTCCATATAAGATACAGTTTTTACAATCCATGAAATTCTCTAAAGGAAACTTTCATATGCTAAAAAATATAACCTTGAAATTAGTGTTGTAGCCCATGAATTCCATTTCACAGAAGTAATACATAATATGGCTAAGGTTATTATAAAGAGTCAGTCTGCCTTTGCAAGCACATGTAATCTCTCCCAACCAGCAAAGCTTACACAGGAATGACTAAAGAAACCCTAAATCTTGTCAGTCATTCACACTATGTCTAAGTGAATATCACTTTCATTTTTTTAATGTGAAATGTTTACCTCTCATCTGATCCTGCACTGAAGTTAAATGAATTTTACGGACTCACAACTAGATACTGATTAAAGCTTCTGGTCCTAGAAACTTCTGAATACCATCAAAATAGAAAGGAAAGAAAATTTTCCTCTGATCAGATTGGCAGGGACCATTTGGAGGGATTTTCTGCTTTTCTTTGTAGCTTAGGATATGAGCCAGTTCCCCAAATCATCTGGGAATTTGACTTAAAAAATTTCTTTCTACTATAGAACCTAATTACTGACACGGTTGATCTTTCTGGCTCTCCCTCTGGAGCACATGATTGTGCTTGTGATTTTGGACTTTTGTACAAGAAGGGCTTCACTATTTTATTTTATTTTAGGGTGCTAATGTTGCAAAATGCGGAATATGTGAAATTTTCTTGAGAAAGGATGTTCTTAAATGTTTGATCTTTGTATACTTTCAAGCCTAATCAACAAAAAGGGAGACTTAATCTGTTAAACAGATTGCACCTAAAAAGTAAGCTCTAAAAGACAGGTGTTAGAAAAACAAATTACTTGGAAGAATCCCTTGCTAAGGTTTAGGACTGGACATGCTTCAATGATCTCAGACCTAGGGGGAGGTTAACAAACCATGGGAAGAAGGATGTACCACTGATAGTGGACACGAGGAATGCAGAATTTATAGGCCACAAGGACATTTGGCAGATAAGGAAGAAACTAATAAAGCCAACTCAGCAACTGTGCTGAATCAGCTCTGACTGGGTAAAAGGTAATTGTGGCGGGGGGAGATCGTGACCAGCAACTCACAGACCACTGACTGAAGAAACCCAACAACCCAAAAGAAGAGCAAGACTTAGCATGTGGACTAATTAGTCAGAGAAGCTAAAGAATCATTAGCCAATAGAAGATAGAATACTAACTAATAAGAGAATATGCAGCCAATTAACACTAATCCCTCTGCTAAAATGTATAAATAGTAAAACGTTTTGATAGTTGGTGTGCATGATTTGCAACACACCACTGAGCACCCAGGCTTGCACAACTCTGAAATAAATAAATAAATAAATAAATAGTGTCTTTCTCTTGTGTGTAATTATTGGCTTGTTGCACACTGGGTAATGAATCTGATTTTACTGGAAACACAAGAGCTCATGTTGCTGTGTGTGGAGTTTACAGGCACTGTGTTTATTCTGTATGATCATTCAAATTATTGATACAGCAGCTGTAAAAGAGAAGGTAATTATTATTTTACCTCCTCTAATTACATTATTTACAATAGGATGACTAACACTCATAGTCAATGACCACCAATTAAACACAGTTGGAATGGAAAATGATTCTTCATGGACTAGCACCACACACTCAGGTGTACTTTGGGCCCCTGGAACTTCATGGCTACTGCCACATATGGGGAAAAAAACCCCATCTAGTTGGTCTGTCATTTTTCAACAAAGTATTTCACTGCTTTTACAGGGTCTTCTCTGCAATTTGTAAAACACATTGTTGTACACTGCTTGAAGGTCAGAGATCACTGACTGCTAAATCACCCTATTTACTGTTCCCTCACGCTTCTCCTTCTGTCCTGCCAGGTTAGCACAAGCTTTACTCGGCGTTTCTGACACTAAGCTGAAAAAAACCAGAGAACAGCCACCAGGCGGCGAAATAATAGAGAATTAATCACACAGCCTCATTAATAGTCTCTCACGATTATCATCAGGTATTGTAACAGGATTCCTAACGTCACAGAAACACTGCATTAACTATACAATTCCCCTATGCTTTAGAAAAGCTCTCTATTGCTTATTACATTACCATATTAATTATAATTACTCTTAAATGCATTTGAGGCATTTTTATTCCACAAACCCATCTCAAAGTGGAAGTTCTATGAATGGACTTGCTTTGAGCCTTCCTCAGCCAAACTACTGTGGGTTTAAATATGGGGTGTGTATGTATGTGTGGCCTCTGGAGGAACACAGGAGGCTCGGAGATGACCTTATCACTGTCCAGTTCCCTGGAAGAAGGGTGTAGCCAGGTGGGGATCAGTCTCCCCTCATGGGCAACCAGTGACCTGACGAAAGGACACAGTCTTAAGTTATCCCAGGGGAGGTTAAGGTTGGACATCAGGGGGAACTTCCTCACATAAAGGGTGATGAGACCTTGGAATGGGCTGTCCCAGGGAGGTGGCGCAGTCACCGTCCTGGAGGTGTCTAAGCAAGGCCTGGACAGAGCAGTGTCCACCAGACCCTGGCGCCGAGTCCAGGATTTGCTTAGGTGGACACTGCTCTGACCAGGGCTGGGCTCCATGGACACTGCTCTGCCCCAGGCTGGGCTCCATGGACACTGCTCTGCCCCAGGCTGGGCTCCGCGGGCACTGCCCTGCCCCAGGCTGGGCTCCGCGGGCACTGCCCTGCCCCAGGCTGGGCTCCGCGGGCACTGCCCTGCCCCAGGCTGGGCTCCGCGGGCACTGCCCTGCCCCAGGCTGGGCTCCGCGGGCACTGCCCTGCCCCAGGCTGGGCTCCGCGGGCACTGCCCTGCCCCAGGCTGGGCTCCGCGGGCACTGCCCTGCCCCAGGCTGGGCTCCGCGGACACTGCTCTGCTCCAGGCTGGGCTCCGTGGACATTGCTCTGCCCCAAGCTGGGCTCGATGCCCTCGGGCCTTTCCGAGCCTGACCAGCCCCGTGATTCCAGGACAGCGCTTTGATATTCCGCTCCGCTCGCAGTTTCACTACTGCCGCCCTCCAGCGCGTCGCAGCCACCGCACGGAGCACAGCTCGGCCTCTCCCGCCAGAGCACGAGGCTTCCACGGTACTGAAAAACCACGCTATAATTTTTAAATTTTAACACAACACAGCCGGCTTGCCGCCGGACCCGGCTGCTTTTTGCGGCCCGTTCCAACCCAGCCCACTACGGGCCCACACCATGACACACCACAAAACGACACAACGCAACACCGTACGTCCCAGGCGGGTTTATCCCCATATTTCCCGGCCCGGCCGGACGTGACGCCGCCGGGAGGCGGTGGCGGGGCGGGAGGCGGTGGCCGGAGGGGGCCGGGCCGCAGCGACGCGGTTCCTGTCGCCCACAGCGGCTGCCCCTCCATGGCGGTTGCCGCGGGAGGCCGCAGATAACCGGCCGCGGCCCCTTCTCCTCTCCCCGTCCTCCCCTCCTGTCCCCGCCCCGCCCGCTGCCGCCATGCCCTCCCAGGCCCCGCCGCCCCCCGCGCAGCCCGCAGGTAAGACCCGGCGCGGGGGCGGTTCGTCCCCTCCGGGCCCGGCCGGGGAAGGGCAGCGGGGGCCCCTCGGCGGGGCTGCGGCGGCCGTGGCCTGGCGGGACAGCGCCGGCCTTCCCCTTTCGGCCCTAGGGGAGGGCGGCGCGGCCCGGCCGGGCAGGGCAGGGGCAGCTCCGCGAGTCCCCTTCGCTGCGGCGCCGCTGCTCGGCTCGTCCCGGCCGGGCTCGGGGCTCGGCGTTGCCCTCCGGCGTGGAGCGCGCCCCGCGGTTCTCTGGGGATCGGCTGCCCGGGGACAGGGGCGGGATGTGGGTGCCCTGGGGATCAGCTGCGAGGAGACAGAGTCGGGATGTGGGTGCCCTGGGGATCGGCTGCAAGGGGACAGGGTCGGGATGTGGGTGCCCTGGGGATCGGCTGCGAGGGGACAGGGTCGGGATGTGGGTGCCCTGGGGATCGGCTGCGAGGGGACAGGGTCGGGATGTGGGTGCCCTGGGGATCGGCTGCGAGGGGACAGGGTCGGGATGTGGGTGCCCTGGGGATCGGCTGCGAGGGGACAGGGTCGGGATGTGGGTGCCCTGGGGATCGGCTGCGAGGGGACAGGGTCGGGATGTGGGTGCCCTGGGGATCGGCTGTGAGGGGACAGGGTCGGGATGTGGTACGAGAAGTTCAGCTGCTCTGTGTACTTGGCGTCTCCAGGCAAGCTTTCTCTTGTAAGAGGGGCAAAGCCAATCAGTTGCTAAATGCAGCTGGAGGTAACTCAGCTTCAGCCTGTAGTGATAATGTAATTATGATTATTATTATTTTTTAATAAGTAATATCATTCTCAAATGGGGTAGAATCGCTCAAATGCTTATAAGGTCCTGACACTTGAGTTTGCCATTATAAATATCTACCTGATGAAGCAAAATACTATTTTTTTCCTTGGAGAAGACAGTGCCTTAAAACAAAGGTTAAGCCTTGGGATTCCTTCAAGGTGTCAGTAAATGGGCCTCTCCTTCCAGCCCCTTCCTTCCAGCTTCAGCACAGAAACCGAAACCTTCAGGAGTGTGATGCTCCTTAAGCAAACATCCATTCACAAACGAATGGAGTGAGTAGAGGAGCACTGTTGACAGGAGCTGCACTGTCCGTATGAGTTTTGTTTCCATGCATGGTTTGCAGCCCAACGTGCTTCATTAGAACTAATTTTTCAGCTGTTGTGTCTGTGGTAAAGTGAGTTTGATGGATGCTGCTTTTTAACTGAACTGGTCCTTGGAGGCTGAACAAAATTAAAAGTATTTCCTCCTTGTTTTATTCTCTGGGCATATGAACTAGACTTGGAAAGCCAATTAGCCCACTTTAAGCATAAAAATGTTCAGCTGTATTGTTGGCATAGAAGTAGCCATGTGGGCTCACACAGCTAATGCATGTGCAGTGGTTCCTCCTCCTGAAGTTGGAGCTGTACCTGGAGAATTATAACATTAATTGTGAGAGCCCAGGGAAGAGGTGAAGTAGCTGTGACTACTGAGGGGTTGTGGGATTTTTTTTTAAACAGTTTTATCAGTGGGAATAAATAGCACAAATATGGCAATATGAGTCTTTAGGCTTAAAATTAGAAAGTAATGTAGAAAAACTAATGTGGCTACAGTGTTTTCATTCCACATGATATTTGCACGAGGTACACATTGTATGACCTTCTAAGGCAGTGTGAAAGTATGACCTTTTTACTTCCTTAATTTGTTTATAAGTAAGCAGTTGAAGGAGCTTGGCCTTAGTTTGTTTTTATTTTATTTTTGCTCAGGTCACAGTTTTGTTTAGCAAAGGATTTCATAGGCTGTAAAATTTTGAGTTATACACAGTGAATTGTATTTGTGTTACGTATTTCTGTTGATGAAGGCAGCATGTGATCTTACATTTCTACTTAAAAACATTCCTCTAGTAACTTATTGAGCATTTTAACACCCTAATTAAATGAAGTAATAATCTGAAACTTTCTGTATTTTGCAAAGACTTGTCTTTCACTGTGGAAATAATAGAGCAGGTTAGATGGACCTCAATCAACTCTTTGCCCTTGGCTGCTGAAATATTCATGTAACTCTCCTTGCAGATCTGTGGTGGCATCAGCTGGAAACCCAGCGGTAAAGAAATTGATGCTCAGTGTGGTTGTTTTCACTCTACTCAGCGGCATAATCTTCCTTCAGATACTCATTATCTTTTTCGACAGAATGCTCATTCCTTTCTCTGCTGTTGTGTTGTTTGACAACCTAAACTACTCCTTTGTGAAGGTTTCAGTGCAGTGACATGCCTACCCTTTCACAGGGATTCAGAAAACTTGGAACTTTTCCGGAGAGTCCTCTTAGAGCAGTAGCTTAAATCCAACTCATTCCCAGGTGTCAGAAATTTTGTCTGTTAGGTTTTTTTTCCTTTGTGCAGTAAAACCACACTGTGCAAGCTGCTGTTATTGCACACACAGAGAAAAGCCTTGAAATGTGCCTTGTCTGAAAACTGACAGTCTCATTTTCAGTAGACTTCCTTTCATGCTGATGTCTTTAGCAATTAAATTGTTCGATTGATACTGCAAGGAGTTTTTCTGTCTTGGTGCCACTTGCAAGGTGATCTAATAAATTCGCCTCTGTAGGGCAAATAATCTGAATTTATCAATTCCATGAGCCCTGTTTTGTGAGAACCACAATGACAGGTAAATCCTGTTGTCACCTTAGTAGGTTTGAAAGCTGGTAACAGGGGGAAGGAAATGTGAAACCTCAAGTTCATTTGTTCAAGTTTATTTGAAAAGCGATGAACAATATATTTTATTCTTTGGAGTATTAGGTGTCCCCCCTGTATTGTGCTTTTAGTATGATGTAATGTCTGTAGGTGGGATAAATGATGAATAATATAAGCCTGTTCACTGAAAAACAAGCAAAAGTTTGCAGAAATGGGAAGAAGACCTATGTGGTTGTTCTCCTTATGCAGCTGTATTTCCTCTGCCAAGCTGCAGGAGAACCTTTCACATCAGAGTACAGCTCTGGGCAGTTGTAATCTACTCTTTACTGTAGTTTGTGTGAAAATTGAAAGGTTTATATATGATGGAGAACATACTGCTCTGTATATAAGTCTCGGGGAACAGTTCGCCTTAGGTAATCTAGTTCTAATACTTTCTAATCTAGCATCTTTTTATCTTAATTTAGAACAGGTTTTCAGCTAGCATGTTTGAGGGTAACATCCAGAAATAGCTTTTCTCAGTGAGTTGAACAGTTTTGAAAGGAATTTAAGAAATCGTAGGAAGGAAAACATCTCAGTTATGTGTTACTTACGACATCTGTCGTTACACGTTGTGTGCTGTACATTGGACACGGGTATTGCATTCCTGCAGAGCCAGATTTTAAACCTGATGGACTTTCCCAGCCAGTTGTGTTGGGCTGTATGATTGTAAAATATGCTTGTTCTTATGAACATTTCCCCCACTGTCTCTTTCCAGATTTAAGTAAAGGCAGTGCCTTCATCTGCAACCGGTGAAGCACGTTAGGAGATTCTGAGTTCAGACTTTTTTTTGTTTATATTAACTTTATAAAGATAACCTGGTCTTTTACATTTGGTAAGTAATGCTATTCTTGGTTAAAAAAGAGCCTACTGAGCTAATGCAACATCTAGATTGATATTTTCCAAATCTTCCTCTCATTCCCCAGCTAAGCCTGAAGGAAATTCTTTCCAGAGAGAGTAATCAGGCATTGGAATGGGCTGCCCAGAGAGGGGGTGGATTCACCTTCCCTGGAGGATTTAAACTGAGATTGGACGTGGCACTGAGTGCCATGATCTGGTAAATGGACTGGAGTTGGACCAAGGGTTGGACTTGATGATCTCAGAGGTCTTTTCCAACCCAATTGATTCTATGATTCTGTGAAACAGGGAGAAGTGAAGCAGCATGTACATGTTTGATTGCTTCATAATGCAGTGTAATGAGATTTAAAAGGAAGATGCCTATATCCAAGACATGTTTAAATTTCACATTTTGCCACCTGACTTAGTCTTCCTGTATTGTCAGTGATGAGAGGACGAAGAGCACTGCCAAAGTGATTTGGATATTGCATGGGCTGGGTTGTTGTGGGGTGTCTGGTGTTTAATGCCACCCTGGGAAGGGCAGGAGAACAGGAAGAAGGAGCTGCCTGCGATAAGTGCCTGATTCCTGGTGTGAGTCTCCTGAGTGTTGTTACTTTAATGTTTGTTGCACATACAACACTTTGTAACAAAGGTGTCTCACATATTTGGTGTTTGTTGAAACCACAGTAATGTACAGTGGTATTGATTAATTCTGAATGTTGGGTAATGAGAAATAAGGCTTGGATATGATTGCCTTACTGGAACTGAAGAACATTGTTTTCCTCAGCTTATATATGTCCAAGGAAAAAAAAGTGCTCTGAAACTCCAGTTTCAGGTAATGGACCTTCTGGCTGTAACAGCGTTAGGTTCAAAATCGAAAGCATTGATTTCCAGGAGGCTTTATGAAGTAAACACTTTCTTGCTGTATTTTGTTTGCTCAAGCTAATTCCAAAAATAAAGGTAAGCTTATTAAACCAATTTAAGAACATATTGACTTCAGCCTGGACAGCAACTCTCTCTCTAGAGTGGATTTGGCTTGTAGAAATGCTGTTGTAACAGACAGGCTCTCCTCATTTGCAACCACCCTTCTAGAAATAGGTTTTCAGGTGCAGAGAGACTGTGAATCTGTTTTCCTTTGTTCATAAGCCAAAGAAAAGGCAAAGTGATAACAGAAGAGGACAGCTTTTCCTACTGGAAGCCAATGTTTTGCTGTAATAAGAAGTCTAAATCTGGTCCTTGCTGTGGTATTTTTGGCATCTGCTTGAGGAATTCCCTTGCAGTAAGAGTTAAATGTTCTTGGAAAGATCAGATGCTGGCAGCTAATAACTTGAATCCATCTCCTGCCATTGCACTCCAGGGTGCTTCTGTAATGTTTTTGTCATTTCTGGCATGGAGATCTTGATTGTGCCATTTCTGATTGTGTTTTCTGTGGCTTTAAGGGGATGGGTTGCTTAACTCAGCTTTGTTTTTGAAATAATCCACAGCTGGGAGGTTATTCATTGCTTTACTTCCTCTTAAGTTAAAGGAAACATTCTGCTCTGCAAGGGGTTTCTTCTTTTGAATTTACAAGCCTCAAGTATTTTTTTTAGAGATACTTTTTGTGACCTCCTGATTTTTCAGGTCTTACATAAGAGCCAAACATGCTGTTTCAGGTTTTGCCTTAGAAGATACCAGCAGAGGAACTATTTATACCTGCTTTTTGTGTAGTATAATTACATTGTTTCCTTTGCTACCATGTCTTTGTTAGACTGTTACTATTACTTTACCAAAAGGTAATGAACAAGGATGTGATCTGTGCATGAGGAAAGCAGGTATTGTTCCTTGTTTACTGCAGACAAATAATAAGATACCCTGGCTCATTGTAAATGTTTTGGAAACCTGGTTAGTGACCACAAAAGAAGGATGTGTGTTTTCTCTTTCCAATTCCTTGCCCTATCAAAACTTAAGTCAACTGCTACTCCTTTCTAGCATTACAGATTTCTGGTTTTGGTCTTCTTTTAGATTAACCTGAGTTACATTCTTAAATGCTTGTGGCTTGAGAAAAAATGTTAACAGAATCAAAATTGAATCTTACTAAAGTAATCAGCTTTTTTGTTTGTTTGTTTCAAGTAAAATGTCACTGTATACTCATAAGGGTATTGGTGGATTGCATTTATACTGTGACTTTCCTGGTGGTCTTCTATTTATAGGACTGAAATTTGTTTGAGAAATTCCTTGATAGTGAATGTTAGAGTATGAATATAAAGAAACACATGGACACAAGAAGTTAACTGGTGTTTCCAGTCAAAAAAACCCCAAACCAACAAGCAAATAGGTAAAAACCAGAAACACTGAAAATGGCATCTGAAAGAGATTGCAATTCTTTAACTTTTTTTTTTACAAAAAAAACATTGGGACAACTGCATGTCATGAGCAATTGATAGAAATTCACCTTCAGTCTAAAAATAAACTCTTGAGATCTGCAAACATTGCTGACACTTGTCACCATAAATCTGTAATTGCAACTAAAGTATTCCACTCTAAACATGAACACTTTAACTGTGTCAGATTCTTCACCTCGGGGTGTAAGGTCTTATGCCAGAAACGTGGGTTGTTGTGGATTGCAAATCATAGACATTATGTATGTTGTGCTCTGTTACACAATTAAAAACTGTTATAATTTCCTTCAAATAGGAGTCCTTATTGTACAGTCTGCTGAAAAGTTGGTGGTTGCCCTTTGTTTAAAAAGTGCATGTCTAAGGAATGTTTAAATGAACAGATAAGTGCATGTTAACTTCATAGCTGGCTTTAAATTTGGGAGCAAATTCCCTGAAAAATACAGGAAAGATACATAATCCACATTGTTGGTCGTGGATTTGTTCATATTCTGCTTTGGGTTTAATCATGTTTTGTGTTCATCACTTGAAATACCAGGTTTAGAAAATTATATGGCCTCATGTCTTGACCAAGAATGTGTCTGAGCTGGGTATAAACTACTACAAAAGGTAGAGCCATGGTTGGTTCCAGCTCTATTTGAGATGCCAGACAAAGCAGGGATTAACTAAAGGAATTAAGGAACAAAGTCATTGTTCTGTCAGACCTGTGGGTTTCACCACATTATTGTTTCAGTGGACGATAACAAATTGCGTTTACAGTTGGCAGATGGAACACTTTCAGAAGTCAAGAAAGGGGACCATAATTAAATTCTTTCTGAAGAAAACTACATTAAAGCAATAAAATTCCCACGCTGTTTTATATTGTGAGGAGAACTGGGATTATGCACAGTTTATAAATTTATCACTAATTAGTCAAGAGGAGGGGGAATACTGGGATGACTTTTTCCCTTCTCTTGCAGTTTATGTTTGTGTTCTATAAGCAACAATTAAATTATGTTGACATAACAACCTAAGACTTATTTCTAATACAGGTTCATGCATTTTGGTGCTCTTCATGTTTGGCTTTTAAAATGCAGCTGTAACACACAAGTGGAAATGGTTGTCATTAAAAAAAATTATGCACAAGTCCAAACAGTTGGTTATGTAGTTGGTTCTTCTGTGTTAAACTGGTTAATCATGTAATAGACTTTCAAACCTATGATCAGATTTTTTAATGCACAATTAATGCTCCTTGCAAATCCTGTTTTGGCAAGTGTTATTGAAACTTATCTGGAGCATTGTGCTGCTGGACTGCTGCTGTGTGAATGATCCCTGTGATCTTTTACAAGTGCTTTGAAATGAAAAATTGAAGGAAGTTTCTTCTGCTCTAAGGCAGAAGTTGCAGGAGAGAAAATTTTTAAATGGTCAGAGATCTCCCTGCGTGTTCAGTTGGGCTTTGGCAGGCTGCTTCAGCCCCCATGCAGTCTCCACCAGTTATCTTTGTCCTGTGCTTGTCCTTATTGTTCTTGTTCCTTTTCTCCCCTTTTTTATGGTAACTGGAAAGAAAAGGAGTCTTGTAGGTAAAGTCCCTTTGATTGTGGCATTTGCTGCTCTCACATTGTTCAGTTTGTTTTCTGTAGCTGCATACTGTTGTTATTTTAGATCATCCTTGCCTCTAAGGATTTTCTCAACTCTATTATAATTTATTTTTGGCTGAGGTCAAAATACTAATACAGTAAGGGGCCAACAAAAAAATGGGTAGTGTTGTTTTGATGGATAGTGTATGGATGTATGGCCAGTGTAGGATAAGAATTTTTTTAATTTTATTTCTTGCATGAGATCCTCTGATGTCAGGTGGTAGTTACAAATACAGACGTGAATGTGATATTTCAAGTAACTCTGGTGAAAACCAAATTAAACAAGCATGAAAAGGCTTAAAACATTTGTGCTTTTTGGTGAACCATACAGGCAGATTTTTCTTTTAATGGGGAAGTTCAAAAGTTTTTTCAAGGTCTCTGATTCACAGTGTTAGGATATGTCTTTGAGATACAAGAAAAAACTTTTTACTCTAGGCTTGGTTTCTTACCCTGAGTCATGATGACTGCCATTTTTGAATTTATTTGTTTAAGTAATGTTGGGCTATTGATGCATAAATTAAGATGCTCATCAGCATCCTCCTGCATCTGATTCTTATCCATGAAGCTGTGCTAATGCAGGGAGACCACTGACCTGGTGATGTCTCCTGGCCAAACACAGGCATTGCAGCTGAGCAAAGTACTGTCCCAGATCTTAGAAAACTTTAGGCTGTAGGAGTGCAGTGTGGATTTGTTTTATTACCGAGCCAGAACACTGGTCATTGTGTATATACAGGGCTGTAAGTTTATATATTTGCCAGTTAGAAACAAACTTAAGGTTGCTTCTGTTCTTTGCTTTTTCCTCCCCTTCTCATGAGTCTTCAGCAATATAAATAAAGTTCTGGGAAAGGGGAGACTGATCTACTTAGATTTATTTTCCTATTTACTTCAATATGATTGTTTGCATGACTCTATTATTTTAAAACTGTTTCAAAAGAAAAATCTGATATATCTCTGGTTTATATATATATATATTTATATATATATATATACATATATTATTTGGTGCTAAACTTGTATCTTTATTACTTATACTACACTAAAAGGTTCAAGAAAGGGTCTTGTGGACTTCAGAAATATTGGTTTCAAAATCAAATGTGTTAGCTTCCTACCTTTAAGTTGTACTGCCATTGAAGATTTGTTTTGTTTGTTTTAAGAACTAGTTTTTTGCATTTACCTTTTCTTCGTTTTTTGTCATGTGGGATAAAATGATAAATACTCTGTCAACTGAATTTTCCAAATAGGTGTAAGAGCTCTTGCTAAATTTTGAAAAGTTTAATAATAAATTTAGTCTGTTGCCTACTAAGATTCAACTGAAGATTCAAATTTAAATACCAGGAGTGATTTCTAATTGCCAAATAAACCCATCCTTTCCCTTTCCTGACACTGGTGGTGAGGGGAGTGAGTCTCACTGATGTAGTTTTATATTCTTTCTCCTAAATGTGTGTTGTTACTAAAAAGCTCTTGATTCATGATCCTGGTAGTCAGGAATTCCAGTCACGGTGCCATTCACTGCTTAGGCAGCTCCCCTATAACTTTATATAGTGCTATCCCCAAGAGAAGGTGCCTTAAGGTAAGCACAGCTAATAAGTACCAGTATCTGCCTAACTGGTCTGTTTTCTACTAAAGAACAAACAGCACTTCCACCTCCCAGGGCATATCTTTGTGCACAGTTGATCAGTAAAACATTCAGAAAGCAGTTGTAGTCTGGATATATTGGGTGTTTAATCCTGGTGTTGACAGTTGACTGCAGTAAATTTGGATATAAAGAAGGAATAACTGCTGTGATAGTTACAAAGAAGAAATGCTATTGTGGTATTTAGTGAAGTGAAAACACAGAAGTCTGAAAACTAAACAGGCTGGAGTAATCTCTCTGTGTATAGAAAGTCACACTTCTGCAAACATCGTGGGAAGGATCTTTATATTCATGTAGGACACTGAACAGCAATTGCTAGACCGTGATGTGAAAGGGAGAGTGCACTTGAGAGATGAGGCCTCCCAGATAAGCGAGTGAAGCTCTTCTCTCAAATACCTTGTTAAGCAGCTGGTGCTGAGTAAGCCTATGTGGGAGCTTGTTGACAACTCAGGCTTTATTCTAAACAAAATTCCTTTGCTGTGCTCTTCAGTTTGCTTGTTATGTTACAAATCACTTCAGGATTTCATCTGATAAGCGTGATGTTCTCTTGGAACTGCAAAATACTCTTGTAAAGAAACTGTAGGTATGTTAGTCACCTTAAGGATGCCAGAGTTTCCTGGCAAATATCCAGAGTTGTTTGGCTCAAGTGCTTGGTATGTGGTGCTTGAGAAGAACTGCAGAGTTCATTTGTTGTTCTTTTACCCTTTGTGTGCTGCTCTTCAGGTGTGTGCACAAAGCCATTCGCTGAAGATGCTGAACTTAAGGGTGATGTTTTACCTGTGCTTCAGAACTAAAATTGTAAAGTCTGCACTTACTCTGGTGGTTAGAAATTCAAATATTTGCTAATGTATATAGTCTGTTCCTACTCTTTTTCTGTAGATAAGGCTTAGTGTGTTGTTACAGTTCATTCATGACAAGTGTTTTTGAAATGGAAAGAGATTGGTTGTAGCTTTAAGGGTTTTAAGGTGTGAACTTGTCAAGTGATAAGTACAATTATGAATCTATACATAGTAGTAGTTACTATTTCATTAATTGTACACAGCATTGAAAAAGTCAAGATGATTCTTTAGGAAAGAAAATTTTCCATCCACACCTTGCTTGTTCTTGTAAGGATTTGCAATGTTAAGAGAGTCCTTAATCTGTTTCTATCTAGGCCATGGGAATACTTTCTTCTTTTTTTCTTTTTCCCCTGTGATTTGGTGATTTGTGTTTAAATATTTTATGAATAATCGTGCTCAGTTCTCCTTTTGAGAATAAGCTTTGATGAAGTTTGTTTGGCTCTAGGCTTTGCTGGTGTTCATAATGGCATCTCTCAACTGGTTCCTAAGACAGAAAAGAAGCAGGCTGGTGGCAGCAGCTGTGGAGACAGCATGGAATTCCACAGAACAGGGAAACCAAGCAGAAACCCATGAACTGGTAGAAAGAAACTTAAGCAGCAAATCACAGCAAGGGATTCTAACAGCAGTTCCTTCTTCTGCTCCTTCACAATTTCAGAGCCTATGGAAACACCTTTCAAAGTCTTTGATGCTGATGAAGGTCCCTCATGTATGTGGCTGTTTTGGCATAGCCCATCAAGTGGCTTAATGTCTGTCACACAGCTGAGTGTGGCAAGAGATTGACCAGGTCACTGGTTGTTTTATGAATTCTTGGTGACGGGTGGTAGAGAAGTGATGAGTTAAAACTGAGTTTAGTTGTGTCAGTGTGTTGCACAACAGCTCAAGACAATCATTTCAGCACTATCTGCTGAAATTTGATCATGAAGTAGTTTACAAGGGATTTGAAGAGTCCCAGTAGATTCTCTGTGACTTCTAACACAATTGGGTCTGGGGGAGGTACTTTCAGATACCTAATACAGGCATTGAGCTCTCTCACACTTTTAAAATAAGGCATGAAGCTGTAAAAATGAAGTATATAAGAATACAGAAGCTAGCCAAATTCTGATATATCTCTCTTTTTCCCTGTTGCAGAAATACATTAACACTGAAGCAGAACTAGACAATGGAACCAGACATTATTCGAATGTACTCCTCATCCCCTCCACCACTAGACAATGGAGCTGATGATGACGATGAAGATGAATTTGGAGGGTTTTCTGGTGTAAGCACTGCTGGTGTGGCTTTTGCAGACTTTGATAACCCAGACTACAGCCATCCAAAGGAAGAGTTTATACCCACAAATCATTTCATCCCACTTCATGATTACTCTGACAATGTAGCCAGCATTGCAACTTTCACATCTGTTAAAAATGTTAAAGACTGCATTGCAGAGCTTCCTGCTCGTACCAAGGAACCTTCTGATATGTCAGCTACTAGTACTATCCAAGAAAAGTCTAAGTTCAGAACTTCAGGTACTGCTTTAGAAGATGTAAACAGAAGAGGGGAACAAAGAGACAACACTGGAAAATCGGAGGGTTTTTCTTCTCGTCCGGTTAGAACGGGTGTAACAGTTGAAAGCCAGGATGAGCCAATGGATGCTTGTAATGGTGAGAAACTTCCATGTCTAGAGATTCTAACAAACGGATTTGCAGCATCAGACCCTGTAAATCCTCAGGGAACAGAAGATCTAGACAGTGTTGGTGACTCAAAGGGACTGAAAGCTGTGAGCACCCACAGTAATGAGCAAAATTTGAACTCAATGCTGAGCTCAGGTGAAGACTTTGCAGATTTTGCTACATTCTCAAACAAAACCCCAGTTCATTTAGAAGGAACAGGGCCTACAATATGCAGGATGAGATGTGATGAAAGAGACTCACTGAGCATTCAGGAGAACAACAGAATAAACAAAATAACTCATATTGAAGAAGAGGTTGGCTCTTCAGAAATCAGTTGTGAAGAGGCCCACTCAGCACTGGAAGACAATGAATTTGGAATTTCTAGTACATCTCAAACAACTGGAAGTTCAGTATGCACTACTGAAAATGGAGAGCACAGCGGGAGGAGAAGGCAGCGTCATGTGGAGAATGGCAAAGATCTTCATAGGCCTGATGGTTCTTCAAAAGCAGCAGACACCAAGCTTGATAAGATCCAAAGCCTAAGCTGTGATCCTGCAGGAGAAAAATCGGGTGATTCTGAAGGTCTTAAGAATGGTGGGAGTAGTACTGAAATTGTAGCTTGCAGTGACACACATGAAGATGTTTTTGGTGATTTTGGTTCAGTCAGCAGTGCATCTCCCGCCTTCAGGAACCCTCAAGAATCAGTAAATGATCTAGATTTGGAAAGAACTTCTGAACAGCCTGCACATATTAGCAAACCTAGTGATGAATTTGGTGAATTCAGGGACACAAGTACTGTTTCTCAGCAGCCAGCAAGTTTGGATCAAGCCGAACTAAAGGGGGCTGCTGACACTTTAGAATGTGATACTACCAGTAAAACTTCTGTCTTAGACTTCCAGCATACTACTGAGGTAGAAAATGGTGATGATAGTGAGTTTGGAGATTTTGATTCAGTGCCAAAACCTCAAGATGAGAGTGTTGCTTTCCAGGACTCTGACGACTTTGCGGACTTCAGTTCAGCAGGTTGTAACCAGGCTACAGACTGGAATGCTTTTGAAGATGAACAAAAAGGCAGCTGTTCTTGGGCTGCCTTTGGAGATGAACAAGCTGGTGAATCTCATCACAGAAAAGAGACGTGGCAGTCACATAGGACAGATGCACCTACGAGGAGTGATGGCCCAGTATTACACAAGACTGACAGTTTTGCTTTAGCATCTTCCCAAGGAACTATCAGTAAGCAATCTCAAGAGCTAACACCTTCAGTTCAGGTAAGGGTGTTCCTGATTTTCCTCAGTCTTACTCTGTTCTTGTGCATACAGCTCTTCCTGGTTCCTGCTTCTGCATAAAAGAAATATTTGAGTAGACTGTTTGCCTTTCAGGAGAGATTTAATGTGGCTTGTGAGCAAGGCTGATATGAAACTGTGTGCTGTGTTTGGATCTTGCAGCTCTTGTACTGTTACTTCCTGCAGAAAAATGAGCAGTGTGTGCTGGAACTTGTATACATTTGTTTTGATGATTGCATGTGATCCTTTACATAAATTGATCAAAGGAATAAGCCAGCATGAACATTTCAAAGCCTGTGATAGTATTTCCTTTTCTCCTCCTTTGCGAGGGACTCTGTTGCCTTTTCATAAAATATTGGTGTGACTGGAAGCTGGGATTACTGGTTCCCAGAATTTTTCATCACCAATCTCTATCATGTTTTCAAAATCTGATTAAAAATTATTATTTGATTTGTAAATAGCTGCACTCATTTGCTTAGAGCAGAGAGCATGATAAAACACAACCTGTGGAGTTCTGTCCCTGGTATTTCAGCTCCTGGGAAGTTAACCATTAAAAAGTCCTTTAAAAATAAGTCTCTGTTATACATTAATTGTGGAAAGCTGCACAGTATAGGAGCATCACAAATATAGGACTGGTGATTTGTTAAAGCTGCTGCTATTTCTGATTAGGAGTTCTAGGGAGGGTGAAATAAATAGGTTTATTTCTTACAACCCCCCATCTTTTTTACCTTCGTTGCTATCTATTAATTCCTAATTAGTTACTTTCTAACCCTTTTTACCAGTCATTTTTGAGATCTGTGCCTGTTCATACATTGACTGTTTTTCACTAAGTGTTTAATACTACTTTTACAAAATTCTGAACAACAGTTTGAGTTTAGAATTCTCTTCAATGCTTCTTTTTATTCACATCATCCCATAAGAGTAGTTTAGAGTACACTCTGTTTTTGAAGTGTGCAGCAGCACCAGCAATAACGGGTGTTAGTGGTGATGTGTCTGAAAGGTCTGGATCCTCTCTGGCAGTAAAAGGAAATGAGGTAAGTCCTTCCTTCCAGGCCCTTGCTTGGTGACAGCCCTGCTGCTTCCCATTTCCTGCCAGTGACAGGTGAAATGGCTTTTCAGAAGGCGGCTGTGCCAGCTGGAGCTTTGCCAGAGTGAGCAAATAGAATTGAGCTTTTGGGACTTAGCTCTGGTTTCTTGTCATGTTCAAAGCAGTGACCCTCAGTCCTTACACTTCCTGCTCACTGTTCCATGTGATGACTAACACTCCACATCTCAGTGATTTCACAAGCCAAAGAAAACACTTCCAAGTGAACCTGCAGATAGACTTTGGTGCCTGTGCAGAGCCCTGCTTATCATCACCTCAATGTGTTGGTCCATTTCTTAATTTGAAAGCACAAATCTTTTGTTACCTGTTCTGTTAGTCATTCACCCATAAAATTGGAGACTACTAAGGTCATTAGTGCAATTAATCTCATTGTATCTCTTGCCACTTGAAAAACTGTCCAGAATCTGGCAAAGTAATAGAGTGGGGAAATGATTCTAGTCTGTCATCTGAGTTTTTCCTGCTTAATAATGCTATTGTGGGATAGTCTGAAGATTTCAAATATTTATTTTCTCTTAAAATTTTCAGTAATTTTACGATGGGTTTTCAGTAGAAAATGCTTCTGAATGTAGATGTTTATCAAAACAGAACCTTCAGAGGTTCTGTAATTGGTTTTTTCCCCTTCCCAAGTCTTAACAAAAATACAGTTAAAACAGGAGTTCTTTGCTCAAGGTCTACGTGAAGTCATTTGGTAATTTGATTAGGTTGTAAAGTATATTTTTAAACGTTTTTTTCATTCCTTCTCTTTATGCTAGAGTCAGTTGAGACTGTATGTAAAGGGATGTTCTGCCTCCCCTGCCAGTGGGGAAGTACAACTGTGACAATGTTTTATAGAAAGAAGATGGAGAGGAAGTTGAGCAGGACATGCTTTCTTTGTTGTAATAGTTTCCTCTGTCTTGAAATACGAGTTAGTTGCTACTTCTTTTTTTTTTTTCAGTTAACTCTTAAAGCAGTAGTTACACATTTTCAAAATGTACTTTGTATTCTGTAAGTGCTTTAAGTTTTGGAATGATCTATTAAAACCTTTGTATATTAAAAAATACTTGGTTTAATATTAAATAGTAATTCCGTTTTTAATCCATTGAGCCAAGCACTAAGTTGCTCAGTTAGAAACACTGAGATTAGCTAATGAGTCAACATGAGCCAGCAGACACTCCCAGTACTTTGAGTGCAGAATTCTAGTAAAATTAAACTCAGGTTTTGATCAGCTTCCTTGCTTTCATTTAAGAGGATGTCACTGAGGTCAAAACACAAAATACAGCATTTTAAGTATTTCCCAGTCTCCTGTTTGCCATGAGTTAAAGTTGAGTTCTGCAGCCATTTGATGCGAAAGCAGAAACACGTGCATGCAGAATAAATCTTGTGAGAGTTAAGCTAACCAAGTTTATTACCCTGCCTGAAGAAGGGTAGGGAGGAGGAGATCAATGTGTTGCTGGCAGATGTAACAAGCACTTGCTGTAGTAACCCAAAGGGAGCAGGCTGTGTCCAGGAGAGAAATACTGCACGTGGGAGACACCTGAGACACATGTGGAAATTGAGATCTCGCCTTAGGCTAAAGGTGAACTGGGATAATTTACAAACTCCTGTGTACACTTGATCTGTGATGGTGAGGCTGGGAGAGTCACTGTAATGTGACAGTGAAATAATTGAGTTTTGTATGAGCAGAATAATCCCAATGGAATTCTTCACAAAAGCAGAAAATTGTAAAGTATAGTTAGCATTGCTGTTTAATCATGGAAATGACACCAGTTTTCATCTATCCAGAATGCAGCATGAAAGCAAAATTTTCTATCAGTACCTCAAGTTTCCTTTCCAAAGGGCTCCATGTACTTTCCTTTCTGTTTTCTTAGTTTTTATATTCTGATTGTGGAGGTGGCAGCAAAATTTTGTGCTTTCTGAATGTGATCATGATTGTACAGTATGTGTTGGGCAAACTGCTTTAAAGATTGTGAATTTGGTATAATCTTTAATTAAAAAACAGACTTTGTTTCAATTCAAATATTTAATCCAGTTTTTATTAGAAAATATCAAAGACAAAATTAAGGGGAGGTCACAAAAATGACCTTATATAGTGACATGTAGTGGCCAAAAGATCATTATGCCTTTTCATCACTGCCTTTAGTCTCAGGCTCTGCATCCTGAACAAAATCTGCAGTGCAGGATTTGTAACATGCTGACCTCTTCTATTCAGTAGTGCTTTGTAGAGGGGAGGAGAGAAAGGGCATGGTGTTTTCAGTTAAACCTGCTGAAAGAATTTGTGACCCCTTAGAAAAGGTTCCAGTGTCAAAGGCTGATGGACACAGATACACAGGCCGCTATCTGAACCCGTATGAATGCTACCATACACCTTAACCCATTTAATGTCTGTCTTCAGCTGAAAATGTGTAATACTTGGCTTCAGTGTAGCTGCAGTTTGCATTAGAGATGTGCCTTTGTGTTCATTAACACATTTAGGATGTAGCTGTGAGTGAACTGGTTGAGTTAACAAGCCTTGAGCAAACCTGCACTGTACCTAATGCTGATGTGATCACACTGCACACTAATAAGTTATGTTTATGAGGGATGTCAGGTTTGTAGCACTGCTTTTTCCATGAGACAGGATTGAACATTAGTCAGCTGAGGGGGTTACTCTGCTGCATTAAGAATATATATAGATATAGATGTATATGTAGGACTTGAGCAGTGAAGCACAAGAGCAGTTACAATCCATGATAATGGTGTGGGTGGGTAACACGGCTGTGCCTGGCTGTGTTCAAGGAGCATCCCCAGAGGAAGAGGAGATATGTATTGGCTTGCCTGGGAGGCCAAAAGTCTTACCTGATTTAGCCAGGAGTTAAGGAATTCTGGAGAGGAATGAAGGAAAATGTGAACAGTCCTCCAAATGGATTTTAAGAGTCTGTGCTCATGGGCTCTGCCGCTTCAGATTAATCAGTGTGGGCGATGCACAGTTACTAAGCCACAAATAGGCATCAAGACAAAGAAAACCCTGGATCACTGTCACTTGGAGTGTACTTTGTCTTGGGCAGTGATCATCCTTTTGGATGAAAATAATTATGACCATAAAGACTTCAGCCTCCCAGTCCTCTAAGGTAAATTAAAATATAAGGTCAATTAAAATTCATTTGGCTAAATTATGTTCAGGCAGTTGGGTAACAATTTGCAGTGTAAATAGAACTTTCTGAAAAGCTTTGGAGTTGTTAAGTCCATAGCACAGTTCTTAAGTATGTGCAGCTGAATACCAGCAAAGATCAGACTATTAAAATAGCCCATAATTGCTGTTTTTTCAGAACAGACTGGCTAAGTGGAATCTTACCAAAGAAAATAGTTTGAGAGGGGATTGTTTTAACATTACCATTTGTCTATCACAGGACCAAATTATTCCCCATTTTGTAAACAGGAGTATTGTCTGTTGTACTTCCCCTCAGAGCCTGACTGAAAAGTTAGTAACACATCAGTAGATAACAACAACATGGCAAACTGAAATGGTCAGTGAGTTTTATGTAGGCACAATAAATAACTGTTAAATTTCACTTTGCCTGGATGGAATGTGCAAGATTTTATGAATTCTTCAGCTGAGGGAGAATAAATGGTCAAGGCTTCCAGTAAAAAATGAGACATCTTCACACTTCTGCCCTGAACTTCCCTGTGCTTTATAACTCTCTCATATCAATCAGTAAAAAGAGCAGAGGAGTCTTGTTCTTTTCTTCTCAAGCCACTGAATTTTCAGATTTACTTTGCAGCTGAGCTCAAATCCTTTATAGTTACTCTTTAAAAATGAGTTTGGGGTATTTAGGACTAACATTGTCTTTTTTAATTCTTTAAGTTATTGTAAAAAAAATCTGAATCTTCAAATTGGTGGAGGCTTTTAGCTCTTGTGGCATCCTCTTCCTGGGTTGCAAATCTCTGTTTAGGACAAGTGTTGTTTTCATTATAAATTTCCTCTGATAAGAAAAATGCAATGGTTCAATTTTCTGCATCTAAAATATTTATGGCACCACCTCATATTTACCTGCTTTTCAAGTGGGGGTGGAGAAAAACCACCACATTTGAGTCATGAGAAGTTAAACTGGTGTTCTTTATAAGCTTTGCTTGTCTTACTCAGGAGTTTTTCTGCCTGCAGCTGTTCTCCCATTGCTTTTGAGGGGGTGGTCCCCTTTGCCAGGCAGAGCCTGCACATCAGACAAAGAAATAAATTGTTGCTGTGTGAAAAGGACATGGATTCATAGTTTCAGCAGTCCGTAAACTATTCCAAAGAAGAAGCTGTCCCCGTGTAACTAAGAACTTAGTGATCTGTTTGTTTGCTTGTGTGCATTTAATTAACTGTTTAGCTTTGTTTAATTTGAGTCCAGAAAATTTTGAGACCTGCTGAAGTTGATTGATGTGCTCCCTGTGGTGAGTTGCATCCACTGAAATCAGCTTTTCAGCTCCCTTGTGTTATCTGTATGGTGACATAGTCTGTTAGAAAAATCCCCAAACTCATTCAAAAAACCCCCAAAAACCCAACAAAACAAACACACACCTCGAGCACACCCAACCCACGCACACACATATGGTGAAGGTACAGGAGTATGTGGCAACTTAACTCCTCAGACAAATGTGTTGCTGGAAAACAGGCTTTGGTTGTTAAGACAGCCCAGCAAAGGGAGTTTCTCATTTAACCACTACTTATTTTGTTAAAGTGGTCATAAATACCTGTGCTATGCACTCTGCAGAGCAGCGAGTTCTTGATTTAAAATAAATAAAATCTCTCTGGTTAATCAGTTTCTTTTCTTGGCTTCTGAGCTTTGTTCTGTTGTTTTTTGAGAGCCTTCATTCAGCTTCTGAGTTCTAACGAGAAGCCAATCATGTCCATATGGACTTTATTCCTTTCATAAATTATGCATTTATCATCTTGGATCCTTTATATGCTCATTTCTCTCTCTTTTCTTGTGGTTTTTTTTATTATCTGTCATATACATTTGAATATCTAGGTATGTTCAGTAATTTAACTATTGCACTGATTTTATTTCTTAGGTCGTCCAGTTTTGTGTTTGGTAGATGGAAACAGCTCAGAGCTTGTGTTGCTTCCTCTATGGCCTCTTTTCCTGGCAGCAAGATAAGGAGGGCTGAGGGCACGCTCTGCTTTTGGCTCTTTCCTTCCTAAAGCACCCCTGAAGGCTGCCAGCACAGAGAGGCTGTGGGCTGTAAGGAATTTCCCAAGGAAAAATAGGGGATTGTGTTGAGAAATGGGGCTGTGCCCCTAGAGGAAAGAGGGGAGGGAGGAAGCACAAAGTACCGCTCAACTCTTCATCCTGAAGAGTTCACTGGACGAGCTCTCGTGTCTGCTCCACAGCTCATGTGTGATTGGAACCACTGAGAGAAGCAAGACTGGGCGTTTTCCTCTCTTTTACACAGAGTTCCCTGAAACTTCACCCAGAGAAACATTACAAAAGTCAGGTGGCAAAAACTGCAGTTTGTATCGACTGTTTCTGTAGTGGGGCTCCCAGGTGTTGTTTTTATAGCAACTTCTAATTCTTCTCTCTTCACAGCTCTGAAGGAAGGCAGAGCTGTCATGTGGAGGCAGCTGGGAAGGGTTTGGTGTGCTGGGTGATCAGGGCAGATTTCCTGTGTTGAAGGGATTCATTGACTCTCTAGTCTTGTGGTGGAGAAGAGGAGAAAAACAAATTCTGTAAGCCAGCTACAGCTCTGAGGGGTGGATCATGCCCCCTGTATAATTGCCACGAAGATAAATTGTAATCCTGTGTTATTCTTATTTGTAAGTCTGTTACATCTATGGTATTTTGATTGGTTCTGGTGGTAATTAACATATTTAAAGTGATTACTAAAGAACTGCTGTGCAATCGCAGAAACTTTAGGGCTTTGAATTTGTCACTATTTGGAGAATCACAGTTAATGTTTAATGGCAGCCCTAACCTTTGTTCATGTCTTCAGAAACTGCCTTTAAGAATTATTCTTCTCAAGTGGCCATGGAGAACGCTTGGGTATCAAGTGCTTTTAGTGACATTAATAGTGAATGAAAGTTTTTGTTTTCTGCTTTTTTTTGCAGAAAGACAGACATTACCTTAGTCATACACAGTAATATTTTCTTACAGTGTGATTTATGCAAACAATAGATTGAGGTTTATAGGAGATGGACATTTAACACTAACTTTAAAATCTTGGTAATGCCCTTTATACATGGAAGCTGTGACCACAGGATTTCATTACCAATTAGAAGAACAAGTTCAGCTGCTTCCATTACTGACATTGGGACTGCCTGGAGATGTGTGTTTGTGCACTCATCCCTGTGTTCATTTGCACACACAGGATTAATGACTCTGGTTTGCTATGGAAACAGTTCTTTTTCCTATAGAAATAAGGGCTAAGTATGTCTGGAAATTCAGGAAAGATGACAGGAAGTATAAAGACTGCTATAGTTAAACTGCTCCTGAAATTTTAACACAAATCTTAAGCTCAAATTTGAAACAGGATGTTGGCTGAGATGCTACTTGGTTCTTAGAGACTTTCTGTTAATTCTTTCATTATCTAAGTGAGGATATTTTTGATCACTAGCATGTTCTTGAAGGTCGATCCCTTTCAAGAAATGTGATGCCTTGTTGTTTCCATGATCCAGTGCCTTTCATCTGCCTCTTTCTTTGCCCTGAGGATGTGTACTCTTGCTGTATTACAGCAATGAAGTAAACATCACCTGTTGATGTAAGATAAGGGAAAGTGATATATTGTAGGCAAAGTTAAGTTTTAAAACTCAAATAGAGTGTGCTTTTGTGTGCTGAAGCATTAGGCTGAAGCCTGGAGTACTGTTTAGTTTTACTTCCAAAAAATTCAAAGTAGTGTCTTAGTTCTGGTCAACAAACACAGTATTGTAACTTACTGTATGCCAGAATGACTGGCATTAAGAGATGATTAAAAGTAACATTATATACTGTAGAACACAGCTCATTATGGTCAGAATATACCAGTGTGGTAACGAAGGAGAGATATGCTCTGAATTCAGATCCTTTGTGCATTTTGTGATGATGCTTTTCAAATTACTTTACCTGGTGACTGTTCCTATCACGCTTTTCTTTCACAGACAGTAAAACTGAAGAGCTGAAGTTGTAGGCCAAGTTATTTTCCTGCTTTTTGCAGTCAGTGGCTGAATAGAGAGAACAGTCTGGACAGATTCAGTTCCCAGTTCCTGACTCATCATCAGACTCCAATACAGAATCCAGATAGTCTGATAATGTGGTGTTTGCCTCTGTTATGTTTGCTGATGTACATGGTCAGTGAGCTGCTTAATTGAGACAAGAGAGAATGTAACTTTTAAGCTGAAACCACAAAAGAGAGATGTAGGTAACTATTGGAATTGTGAAGCAGATATTTTGGTGTATGAACATGTGTCTCAACTGTATGGAGACTGACTGACTGACTTCCTCCTACAACCTTGCTTCTCTGAATTTCATTTCAGCTGTAACAAACCCCCCTGTTTGGAGGTTTATGTGTGTAAATTCAGCATTGTTGCTGGAATATGCTGACTCTCCACAGGAGGGCTCTGCTGGCACAGCAATACCAGCACACACCGTGGGATGCTCCTGGGATTTCCGCCTACTCCGTTTCTTTTCCATGTCCCCAGTGGAAAAGCAGGTGTTGGAGCTGCTGGATGCAGCAGAACACTGGGAAAGTGGTTGTTGAGGAACTCTAAGCTAGAAAGATAGAAATGCTGCTCTTATTGCCAGGCATATGGCTCCCTTCTTTAGCAAGAAAGAAGATTCAGCTGTTTCTGGTAAAAAATGGGCACATTAAAAAAGGCTTTAATTCCATTTTTATGAGTATCCCATGCAACTGGAATATTAAGAGCTTGATGGTTACCGGTTTTTTAAGGAGCTGAACTACAGAAAATAAAAAATATTCCCTATGAATGGTGCTTATGATGTCTGAGACAGTTCTTAGAACTCTAAGAAGTTGAAATTCTGTCTATATGGAAATGCAAAAGAGAGAAGAGTTTAAAATGGAAGGGAAGAACTTAGAAAAAACCCATAGTATGCTTGGCAAAAAAGGGGGGGAATTTATGGTGGTTTTGTTTCTTTGGTTGGTTTTGTGGGGGTTGGAGATAGTTTGATTTGTTTGTTTGTTGTTTTCCATACTGTATCTATCTGCCAAGGCCCAGTGTGTGCTGTGGAATTAAAATGCCTGGAAACCATTAGTACCAATATGTGCTGTTTATATTTCTGAGACCTTATCATTATATTGTGTAATTCTTGTTCCACACATTTGCTGCTAATTTATAACAAAGTGACTGGTAACACCAGATCTGGACATTCCTGTAAGAACTCACTTTGCAGAGGGCAAGGTCCTTACTGTTTCTTAGTAGCTATAAACCTGTATTTGATGCTTAAAATGTCTTGTAGTCCTCTGACAGTTAATATTTTGTGGTAAGTGAAACCTTGCCTTAGCTACATACTGTTTTCCACCTTAACTTAATGTTATCATTTTGAACTTCTTATCTTTAAAGCAGTTAACTTGACATATGTTTTCTCTTTGATATAGACAACGTTGCTAAGTCGTCTGGAACGAATATTTGAAGTCTGTTTTCCTTCCACGCCTGTTCTTGAAAGTGAAGAAGAAATAAGTTCCTTGAATCACTTGTTGGAAGCAGCTGAAAAGCAGGTGACAACTGAGGAGACTTTAGCAAATACTGGGTAAGAAGCCACAATGCAACAAACTTAAAATGAACTTGAAACACATATGTCAGTAATTCACAATCAATTGTTTGCTTCAAGCATTTGAGAGGCTATAAGTAAAAATTATCTATGTAGCTGTCCTGGGTTGAGCTGGCAAAACGCCAACTGTCCAAGACAGAGTGAAAAGGGTTCCTCCTCCCCCCAACCAGCTAAGGGGAAAAGAAGAGGGAGAGAGGAAAAAAAAACTTCCAAAGCCAGGTCTATGCTGAAACTAACTATATGTATTTATACAGAAAAGAGAAAATTAAGAGGATACTACAATATAACACACACTTACACAAGTTATGTATAACAAGAAATAACTTCCCACTTCCCAGTAAACACAAATTCTACCATTTTAACTACAAATCATTCTAGAGAAGTCGGTTCTTCAGAGGCAGACTTAAGCAGAGAGAAAAGCTAAGAACAAACATTTTACTTCCCTCAGATAAGATGATGTTAAGCTGGTGCTCTGGGCTTCAGCCTCCCCATCCCTCCTGGGATGGCAGAGTGTCTTGCTGGGACCACAGCTGTGAAGCAACTGCCTAAACCACTCCCACACACCAGCTCTTACCCCTTTTGAGATGATGCAATATGGTATGGAATACAATATTATTGGCCAGAAGAAGTCAGCTGTTAGCTAGCTCAGTCCAGCTCAAGTCAGCTGACAATTCCCAGGCCTAGCTGAACTTTTGAAACCTAAATTTAGGCCCATCTGGCCAAACCCATAACAGTAGCAGAATGCTTGTTTTTAGTGACTGCATGTGCCAGGATTATTTCACTTAGCAACTTAGCAGCAAATCATCTTCTTTGCTGCTGAATTAATCAGAATATGTCTTATTAGTTACACTTACTATAAATTACTGTATTTATTTATGTGATGATGAATTCTAAGTAGGCTTTGTTCTGTCTGCCATTTTCCAGTACGAGGTCTGAACTATAATTGTTCTGAGAACACTGTGCAGTTTCAGTTCCCCTGGGTATTGGGCTTGGACGTAAATTTAATTGGCACGTATAAAAAGTCACTTATATTAAAAACTAGAATAAATATTCAGGGCTGCCAGGCTGTTTCTCCAGCTGATAACTTGATGTATGATGGGTTGTACAGGGAACTGATGGACGTGTGGACAGAGCTGCAGGATATCCATGATGCGCATGGACTGAGATACCAGTGGGGTGGCTCCCACAGCAACAAAAAGCTTTTGTGCTCCTTGGGGATCGACACAAGAAATATTGTGAGTCTGTCAGTAAAACTGGCTTTCTAAATAAATGTAGGATCAGGTGGAAGTTGTTTTGTATGAATGCTTGTCTCCTAATTGCATGGCTGCACTGAACATGGCTTTTCATCACAGATCATCTGACAACTTTTTGTAAGCCCTATTAATATTAAGTTGTATTAGCTTTAAACCATTGTATTATAATTAACATAATATTTACTCTCTGGTTCTAATCTTATGCAAGTTATGTAACATTGGAAAACATTTTCATCCCTGACATTTACTCTTGAATAAATTTTCTTGTTGTTTTATCAGCTCTTTACAGGCAACAAGAAACAGCCTGTTATAGTGCCCATGTATGCAGCAGGACTGGTAAGTTTTTTTAGCATTACTATTTTGTTACAGTTTCAACAATATTATATAATGAAATACATTAAAAGGCTTTAAGCACCAAGTGTGCTGAAAGATATTTTTGTGAGTACAGTATTGGCTTAGGCTTCAGTAGAAATGCTAGAAAAGCATCATCAAATACGTGATTTTCATTATGTGTGCAGGCAGATACTTCATTGTAAGTGAATGAAGTATATAGTAAAAACAGTGAGAACATTTGTGATTTTTTTTGCTAATCTGAACTGAATAAATGTTCTTTTGTTTCTTGAAACCTGTGTCTATATATGTATACACATACACAAACACATTGGTGCCTTTATATGATTATTCAGAAATGGAATATGAAAAAAGTAAGTTTTCTTTGGTATATATTAAGCTGATTTAATTCCATAGAATGACTTTTACAATCAGTTTCTAGAGTTGTTTTCTGATGCATCAAGGTCAGCTCATGTACTTCTTTGGACATAAACATGGTATTCTGATACAGATAGTTAAAACATTTCATAGCAATTGCTGTTGTCTTCCTATTTGTGAGCAAAACTATGTTTGCAACAAATACAGTTATTTTTTGCCACAGATTGTTGTTTGCTAATTAATTACCCCCTAACTTTTTAATGTACTTTTGCACATGATAAGCTGGATAGCACTTGGTAGGAGTAAAGTGGTTTGCTGCTTTTTCTTCCCACACAGCTTCATGTGTTTCTCCACTGTCCAAAAGAATTGATTTAACTGGTGGGTAAACTCAAAGCTCCCCTAACACGGTGAAGAAGCATTTGTGGGACAGCTGATCTTGGCAGCTGACTTCCTGAAACTGTTTTAAAATGCTCTATTGACAAATCCCATGGTTGTATTTGGAGGTTTCTCATTGTTCTGGGGGTATTTGCCTGTCTCTGTGCAAACTTTGGGCTTTCTGTAGATCTGCTCACCCTCAGGAGAGTGAGTGTTTTCTTCAGGAACATCAGAGATTTCAGACATTTTTCATCTCTCTTTGGAATGTTTGTTTAAAAATGTGTATTTAATTATTTTCTTAATACATTTATTTCCATGCCAATAATTATTGTTCTTGGTAGCATTCTGCAAACTGATAATTTGACTTGTTCCTTCTGAATTACTTGATTGTTGAAATGGAATGAATGTGCCTGTGCCTTTGTGATGGGTCATTTGATATTTCTGGCATAGTCTACACACAATTGGGAGGAGAAGACATCACCTTATCAAGTAACTGTTTTCTCCAGCTTAAATTACATTATTGAAAGTTGAAAGCAAGCTCCAGCTGAACACTTAGATTTCTGTTCTTGGCTCTAAATTGTTTCTTAGGCCTAAGGACCCAGGATGATTCTCTATTCTGTTCCATCTACTCCTGCCCCTCTCAGTGAAAGCATCCCAAAGATACATGGTTTCCCCCAACCCCTTAGCTGAGGGTAGTACTACCTAGTAGTGTGTTGTAGTTTTCTGCATGTGCAGTTCTTGAAATATATATAAATACATGTGTCTGTGCATGCATGTGATTTCTAATTTAGATTTTTATTTATTTTCTAGGGTATGTTAGAACCCACCAAGGAACCTTTGAAACCAATATCTGCAGCAGAAAAAATAGCTTCAATAGGACAGACACCTCCTGTATCACCTGAGATGAACACATGTGCATCTGATCAGTTCCAGGTAAAAAACAGAGAAGGGTGAGGAGAGGAAAAGAAAGAATGAGGGAAACAATGGAATGCCTTGTCTCTTCCTTTTTTTAAAAAATATTGAGATGGTGTGTTCAAAGACACCTGTATGTAAAAGGCAGGTGTTGCTTGTGTCAGATTGAAGTCCTGCTCTTGGATCTGCTTTTCATGTGTGACTGGAAGGGAGTTCCTGTGATGGTGGCCAGCATTTCAGAGTCCTGATGAGACAGTTACACAGCAGTGGGCAGTTACTTGCCCAAATTTTATATGCAGCATTAGACTCATCCAACCTCTGGCTAAAGTTCTTCATATTTGCTGCTTCTAGAGCTTATTGTTGGAGGTCCTCCTACCTTTTTCTGAATCATCCTATTTCCATGTGTACTCCTCATGTTCACTTCCTTTTACCTTTTCTTCTTCAGGGTATCATGAAAAGCAGCTCAGCTGCCTGGAAACAGATTCTGTGTGTGATCATTGCTAGCATACATGCCTGACTTTTTGGTTGTATGAATTCTGTTGCCCTTTGTGCCAGATTTTGAATTGTCTCTTGAACAGATTTGCTTTGCTGGCTTCTTGTCTTTAAAGTCAGATACAAAATGAATCCAGAGGAGTTTAGCAGTGAGCTTTGGAATGTCATGAATGCTGTATTGTCATTGTTGTTTTGATGTAATGTTATTAGATCACTTCAGTGCCATACATAGAATCATAGAATCAATTGGGTTGGAAAAGACCTCCGAGATCATCAAGTCCAACTCTTGGTCCAACTCCAGTGCCTTTACCAGATCATGGCACTCAGTGCCATGTCCAATCTCAGTTTAAAAATCTCCAGGGATGGGGAACCCACCCCCTCTCTGGGCAGGCCATTCCAATGCCTGATTACTCTCTCTGGAAAGAATTTTTTTCTGGTATCCAACTTAAATTTCCTCTGGCAGAGCTTGAGCCCGTGCCCCCTTGTCCTATTGCTGAGTGCCTGGGAGAAGAGACCAACCCCCACCTGGCCAGAACTTCCCTTCAGGTGGTTATAGACAGTGACGAGGTCACCTCTGAGCCTCGCCTTCTCCAGGCTAAACAACCCCAGCTCCCTCAGCCTCTCCTCATATAGGACTTGTGCTCCAGTCCCTTCACCAGCCTTGTTGCACTTCTCTGGACCCGCTCCAGCCCCTCAAGATCTTTCCTGAACTGAAGGGCCCAGAACTGAACACAATACTCAAGGTGTTGCATTTGCAGTGTGTGAGGTTGTCAACAAGCTAATGGGATATGCAGAGATATTTCATTTTCAGAGTCACTACTGTGATGCTTGGCCTACAGAGAATCAGCTGTGTCCCTCCTTGATGCAGGTCTTGCTTAATCTACCCAGCATCTCTAGTTACCTGCTGTGCCTGTGACTTCTGATTGAAGGCATTCCAGAAGGAATTATTCTCTTAGGTACTTAGGAGTGTAGTGATTTTCTTGCGCTGCTTGCTCTCTGTCATAATGCAGAGCTCTAAGTGTGACATGCTTGCACCAGAGGAGAATTTCTCATTGTTGAGTATCAGTATGTCAGTAGGCTCAGAGCTGATGTTGTTTTATGCAGCAATACACATTTGCTGCTTCCTATGCTGCTTTTCACATGTAGTGGATCTGAGCAGCTGAACTGGGTGTAAGAAAAAGTAACTGATTACTGCAACCAGTCTGAGCTGAAGAAATCAATGGTTTGATTTCTATATGTGAACAAAGTAGAAAAATTTTACTGTCTTTTTGCAGCATTCAAAGTACTCCTTTTTAGAGAGGGAAAAACGTAAACCATACACCAAACATAAACCATACACCAAACAGCTCAGAGAGCTGCAAGAGCCTGAAGTAGCAGCATCTCTGACAAGTGCCATTTTCTCAGTTGCTTGGCAGTTCTAGTGCTGAAAATAAGAACCTCTGCTTACCAAAATCTCTCTTCTTGTCTAATTATGAATTCCTGCTGCAGAATTTCCCATTACTTGTCACAGTTTGATGATCTTGTCCCATAGCTTGTTCTAACAAGGCCATCTCTGTTCAGTAGTTGTGGTCCAGGAATACATCTGAGATGCTTCTGTGTTGTCTGCACTATTGGCCTTAGGTACTTCTTTCCTCAAAGTTAAATACTAAAATAAGCTTTTGAGGAAGAGGTGGGTTAGAGCTGTAACCATTAAGAACACCTAAGAGGCCCCAGTTAAGTGTCATTCAGAGAGTTTCGGGCATGAACGATCAATTCTCCACCTCAGAGACCTCATTCCTTTCTTTACTGGTCTCATCTTCTGTCAATGTTTGGTGGTTTCTGTTTGCTTTGGGAAAATCCAGCTTCACTTCACATGGTGCAGGCTGCCTTCTAGGAATATTCCAGATTGTAGTGGTAATAAGATGACATGCCCAAACTTTGGTAAACATTTCATGAAGGACTGTGCTATGAACATTGTTTAATATTCAATGGAGATACAGGCAATTTTAGTAGAGCCAGAAATTTCTTACTCTAATTAAGGTGCAATATCTTTCAAGTATATGTGTAATGTGTAATTATTTAGTTAAAACTTCTAAATTTCTCCATTTTCAGAGAGTGATGATTTAGCATTCTTATATTCAGAAATTTCATAATATTGGCTTTCTTTTTGGAAGGAGAGGCTCTAGTTAATAGATTCCTGGTCTTTGCTTAAGGAAAAGAGCAGAGTTCTCCTCTGTTCAAAGCCTGGCATTTATGGGACTTGTACACAGATCAGGTCTGTGCATGTACGTGTATGACTTTCTGCTGAGGGAATGAAACTTTGGAGGAAAGACTGCAATGGTGCAAAAGTAGGAGTGGGAAGAACATTTATAGAAACATAGAAATGCCTCCTAAATTTTTTTTTGTTGTAGGCAAACAGAGGAAAGCATGCAGAGATTTAAAATTGAGAACATTAGAAATAAAAAGAATGAGGTAAAAAGCAGTAAGTGAGCTGCAATGCTTTTTCCTAGTTATGATCTAAACTCTGTGTGGTTTGCCCTCATTCCCTGCAGAGGGTCTCACTGAATTGGTTAGGCCGTGCAAGTAGTGGTTAAATTTCCATCTGAGGGATTTAAGCTGTAAGGACAAGATTTTTGAAAGTAAGAATTCTCTCAAGCAAGTTACTGACTGGTTTGCCATCACATTAGTTTGTTGTATAAGGATGATTTTTTGTAGACTCATTCTGTTTTATATTTGAAGGTAGCATCTAAATTCTTCTTTGATCTGTTGTTTATCTTGACAATTGAGGGGTTTATTTCTCTGTTCCTCTGTGCTCATAACTGTAAGGCAGTAAACAGAATATGAAATAATCCCCTGATTACTGTTGCCTTGATCTAAGCACGTCTCAAAGACTTGCCAGGGCTGAAGTAAAAGGCTCTGTCAAGGCACATCAGGTGCAGGGAGGAGTGGCTGCTGGAATAGGCACCCTTTGATTGTGAGACCCAAGACAGGTGTCCTTCTCTTCTTTTTTTTATGCAGCTCCAGTGGGCTCCTACACACAGCCAAGTCCTCAGGCAGTGCAATTAAAATATACTCCAGTGTTTGTTGAAGAGGTTGCTGTGTGGACTTAATGATGACTGCTTTCTCTTGATTGGGTGCCCTTTTCTCATTAACATTGTTTTAGGGTTTACTTACCTGCTTCTCCTTGGATTTCTTGAGTAAAGTTGTTCAGATATTTCTGCTCTTTTGCTTTTGCTTGAAGGCAGCTTCTTCTCTCTATTTGTGACCATGTGTCTTTGATAGTTACCTGCCTAATTTTGCTTAGTAAGTTATATTGGAATAGAAATCTGCAGTGACCCAGACCTTTCTAGAAGAAAATGACGAGTGCTTGTTTTCAGCAGGTGCCCATTGCAGCACATCCCTTGCGTGTAAGCCACTGAATTAGGGATCAGGTTATAATAGAAATATGTATCTTACACTTGCTGGCTACTAGGACTGAACCTTAATTAAACCCTGTGGGGTGACAGTCTTTAAAAACACTTTTAATTACATAAGAGACCATCAGGACTTCTAACAATGACAGATGCAAACTACCGTATTATTGGCCACCAGCCAAAGGCTCCATCAGGAACTGCTTTCCAGTTACACATGTGAGAAAGATCCAAGAGTATGTGTAGCTTTGTTGACAGAGTAAGAGAAAGATTTTCAGGTAAGAGATGTTACAGAACTTCCTGTTCTATCAGATGTGACAGTTGCTTAAAGGAGTTGTCTGAAAAGAGCAATTTTCAGAACTGATGTAATTTTGCCAATGAATACACACAATGAAATGTATGAATTACTTCCAAGTAAACCTTTTTTGGAATGTTTATGATGCTCATTTGTGGGATCCATCTAAATATTGACATTATATTTGTACTGCAAGCCCTTTTATATCTTTCCCCCAGCTTTAAGACAGCAAAATGCTTCCTTTTTTTTCCCCTTTGTTTAATTTTCCTTGAGTAATTATTGGCACAGACACAAACATTTACATTTTACTTGTGTAAATTATAAAAGCTCTTACATAATACATTCTAAAATTACAGTGTGAAAACATCTCTCACTTTTATCTAAGTGAAATGTGATGCAGTAAAACCAGCAGGCACTTTAATTTCCTTTTTCTTACTTCCTTGACATTCAGACTAGTACTCTGACAGCTGAGTCTGTTTTTTCATTTCTGTACCATGTCCTGTAATCTAAGATGGAGGCCTTGAGGAGTAAATGCAGTTTGCCCCATTTCTCAGTATTCTCTTAGATTGGGTACTTTACCTTAAAGCATGTTATTAAAATAATAATTGTAAATGCAGCAGTCTAGCAACCACACAGTCTCTGAAAGGCAAAACATTTTATTCCCTTTGCAGGGTGTGTTCCCAGTGTCTGAAATTTTAATGCTGTGTTCAGGTGTCCCAGTGTGTAGTTGGTTTTCTTGGGGCTGAGGTCACTGAAACAGAAAACTTTCTGTTTAATTTTCTTTTCCCTCTGCCTTCTCCTTTCTCTTTGTTTGCTATTGTATAGACCCGGGTTTGCAGCATCCTGTATAGGTGGGTTCTGCTTTACTTACCCCCTCCTTTGCAAAGTGGTTGAAGTCAGCAGAATGGCCTCATCCCACAGAGCAGACTAATATACTTAGTATATTCTTACTGATTTGGAGTCAGATTCCTTTTTTCTCATTTTAGGAAGAATTCATCACATCCTTTGTCCTTTCCTTGACAAACTTGAGAATCAAGTCATCATTAAAGGCAGAAGCTTAGCCAGCCCTTGGTACCACTTTTTCCGTGCAGTTCTGTCACACTCATCAGTCCTGACTCAGGCTTTTGTCACAAAATGCAGTAGGTGTTTTCCTCACTAAGTGAGAGTTGGTAGGAAGCCACTTAGTTTCAATTTGATTTCATTTTGCTCAGGGCAGAAAGCTATTAAATTGTCATACCACCTTTTTTTTTTCCCCTACAAACTCGTTTTAATGTTAATATATCTCAGATGTAACAAAATTTAAACAAGCTACTGATGATAGTGATCATTACTTCATCAGGTGTAACTTCCACTCTGCTAACATTATATCTGCATGCAAATAATTTCAGTGCCAGTAATTTCATTACCAAGGCAAAGTAAAAAATGTAGGATCAGCTCCTTAAGCTCCATGGAGTGAATGCTGTTCAAACTGTGCACAGGACTGGAAATATTTTCAAGACATTAGGTAGCAAAGATTTGTCCAGGCAAGACATCTACTATAAGTAAATACAGAATTCTCTGTCTTCCTTTGTTTTTCTTTTTGTAACATCTATCACTGACAAAAAGCCTTTGACAGTGAGTTCAGTTGTACTCCAAAGCTGGCTCAGGTTGCTACAGTCTTAATTAGTGAACCTGCATTTTCATCAGTGTTGGATGGTTGAATGTTTTAAAAGCAAAAAAATAAAATTAAAAATTAAAATCTGACTTTCTACAAAAGCCACTGGAAACTTGACAAGTACTGGTGCGTTTTGAGTGATATTGCTGAGAACTTGGAGTGCTTTTCTTCCATGCTGTCAGGCACATCCTTTCCCAAGACTACCTTGACTTCACTGGGGAGGCAGCAGAAATGTAATGCACAGAGGTAGAAAAGATCAACTTATTTTAGACATGTCTGATACTGTCCCATCAGTTTGTGTCCTGAGAATACAGGAGGGAACAGCACTTGCAAGTTTACACTGCACCTGAACACACCTGCCCTATAGAGAGCATGGTCCCTGCTGCCTGCTTGTGTCCAAAAGGCTTAACAAGAGGAAGGGAAAAGCCAAGAATGGGCTCCCAGAAGGAGTCAATGTTTCCATGCTCCTCTTGTTCAAGCATTGCTACTAATGGTCTGTACATAGATAAGGATGAGTTCATTGTTTAAAGGATAAGTCGTCACATAGATTTATTTTTAAAGGGGGTGTAGTGGAGAAGGTGTTGAGTTTATCCTTCACATGTAGGGATTATGTCTCTTAAAAGCAAAACAAACCAGAAGAACCATGGGCTGTTTGATGGTAAATAGTGTATCAGAACAAAGCATGGATGTACAGACAGCTTTCACAATTCTACATTTGCCCTGTAATTCTGTGTACATACCCTTTTATACTGAGTGCCTCATCTTATAATAGTTTAATAGTAATAATAGTTTAACTTTCAACTGTGCCTTAAGTTTTGTTGTTCAATTCATGTGTTTTAGCTAATTTGCAAATCCTATTTGAGTTAGAAGTTACCTAATCTGTACTGTTCAGAATTTAATGAGACTTCCTGTGGTAGAACAAACCTACTTTGAATCTTTAGTGCATATAATAAAAATACACACCTCCCAAAATTTGGGGCTTGATCATTTAGTTGTCTTTTTTTAGTGTTTCGATGCTAAAAGAATCTGTTGTTTGAACTGCTTTGCATTGTTGTAACCTGAACTGACTATAAAATCTGATTTCTGACTTTTCAACTCTAGGAATCTCTACCACCTGTCCAGTTTGACTGGAGTAGCAGTGGCCTTACTAACCCTTTAGATGGTACGTCTCTCCGTAGAGCCTCTAGCACCAGAGCTAGAGATAAGAAAGCTACAAAGTTCAGACAAACATCTATCTGCTGATTATTTTTTTAAAATCTATACACACACACATATATAAAATATATATATATAATATTTATTTCTTACTCCTAACTTTGGAAATTCAGGCTTTCTTTCTGATTAACAGTGCCCCTAATGTGAAGTATTACATAGTCTGAGAAATACTAAGTTAAGTATTATTTTAGATTCCTGCCATATGCTAGTGACACGGTGGCAACATTAACATTCATTATGTATAACTGAAGATTATAATGAAATCCAGCAAACGAACATTTTAGATTGAGGAATTTTACTTCTTGAAAGTACTTTTCACCAGTCAGCTATCTCTTTAGACATCCTTTGACAAACTTGTGTATAGTGGCTACTTCAAAGCACAATATTTTAACCACAAACTGTTTGCAAAATATACACTTCTTGAGCTGAAAGTTTTCAGATTTAAAGATAATTTTATATTTAAAAAATATGACTTCATCCATTATCACTTTGCTTACACTGAAGAGCTAATTACAGCTGATACATTAAAGAGGTAGCTACAAACTTATTTGTATCTGTAAATGTATATAGTTGTCACATAAAAGACCCTTCACCTATGTCTATTTTAATAGCAGAGTGAGTTGTGCCACTGCCTCCAGTGTCAGAAATGTAAGTGCATGCAAAGGAAATAAAACAAGTTTTAGAAACTTGTTTGATTGACAGACTAGAAACCCATAAGGAAACTGATACCTTTACGAGGAGCCTGCTGACAGCAACTAATTCCTGACACAAAAGTCTTTCAGGGGCAGGCTCAGATAAGCAGCATCTCTGACTGCACTGGTGTTGCCACACTGTGTTGTTTCAGAACATGTGGGATGTAAGTTTGGAGAGCAATATGGTGCTGAAGGAAAGCCTGGATGGACCCTTTTGCTGTTGTCTGGTGTCTTATTACTTCAGTCAATCATCATGCTTTCTTTTTAACAAACAACTTTAAAATGTATCTTGATTTCTGTTTTAGTACTAAAGGGGAACAGTATAATTTACCAGTGAGGAACTGGACATAAGAGTGGCATTTGTTACCCAGTGGTCACACTGCTTTAAGATAACTAACTAACACCTTAAAGCTGCTAAATAAAATTTTAAATGTTTTTTTTTCTTTTTGTTCTTTGCTATTTGAGGATCTGCTAAGTCTTCCTGATGAAAGAATGGCTTTCAATTTCAGTGAGGGGAGAAAAAGCCCACTATATTTTAACTATCAATTGACCTATATATTGTTTCCCTTTAACTGATCACCTCTTTCTCTCTGGGTCGTGCTGGTTTCTCTTTAATTTTTAGATTGAAATAAATACTTCTATTTTAAAGTTACTAGTGTTGATTTCCTTGCTGCATTGTACATGAGGAAATGTGCACTGAATTAAGTTGTTAACATTCTAGAAGGTACAAACTAATACTGTAAGCATTGTTTTCATGTCGATTTTTAAATTGCGTACTGAGTACTAATTATAACTTGCATGTTCAAGTGTGTGTCTTACCCCTTTTTACACATAAACCCCTCCCTTGGCTTACCTTCTATATGGCTGCCTACCAACACGGTCACTGAATTTCAAGCTAGTGGAGGTTCCACTCTTCTGAACCTTGATTTCTTTGGGCCCGTGGATGACAGTAGCTCTAGCAGCACCACCACCATCCCAGGTCAGCAGAGTGTTCAAACCACAACTGTAAGAATATAACGACTTACTAAAAGCATGAGCACATCACTTGACTTTCCTACAAACAAGGAGAAATTTTACATTGCCTTTCTCTAAAATGTCTCTCTACTGCATTTTTTTTCCTTTAATCTGTGTTCTGTTTTCTGGTGTTTTGTATCAAGTACAAGTATTTAAAAGGTACTGTCAGCTCCATATTTGTCAGCTGCTGAAGGAATGAATGGCTTTTATGCTTTTGCAAACAAGATGTTAAAACACTTGGTTCAAATGAGAAATCCCGGAAGTTAACTCTTCTAAGCACTTAAGAGATTTTTTTTTAAATGGTGTAAGATGGGACAATTCCTAAAATATGAGGCTTGCTCTCTCCTCTAAATGAGTACCTTCAAATTATAGGATTATGATGTTGTTTGGGACCTGTGTGTGAATATAAATTTGCAGAGCTTGGTTTATCACAGCCCTGCTGGGTTTTGCTGCTATAAATTTTTTTCTTTGAGTGAACTACTAATGTTAATGATAAAGTGAAAAAAGTGTTTTAACAGCATTTGTAATAGAAAAGGAGATAATTGCATGTTTATGGGACATTAGAAGTTCATGAATGTTAATTGTAAAGCCAAAACACTTTATCTGCAACTTACTCCCTTTAAAAAGGAGATCAAAATACCACTCTCTCATTGAGTAATGTGTGAAAGGAATTGAATTCGTTTATCACACGGTTTTGACATGCTCTGAGTATTTTACATGAGCTTGTGAAAAACCTGCACTTTGAATAAATTTCTGCAGGAGTTTAAGTTAACATTTTTGGGATTTATTCTAGTGCACATGTGAAGTTGATCAGGCAAAGACTCTTTCAGTACAATGCCTGAAACCATGATAATCAATTTTTTCATAGGAAGGATATTTTTCCTATTAGTGATTTTCATTTTAAAAATCAATTCTGAAGATATTGGGGGATCTCCCACATAAACAAATAAGTGATTATAATTACTATTTTTTGGTTTTAGAAACACACTTTTTTAGTTTTGAAATCTGGTCACTGAAGGCCATTTTGTGGCATGGCAATCTAATTGTCTTTTTATTCCACCCTTGAGAAATGTGATTATCAGATGAAAGCTGTCAGGTTTGTCATGGGAGTCATAGCTAGTAAAGTCAAAGTGCTTGAGTCTTACAGATTTTTTTGTGTGTGCAAGTCACTGACACAATCACCACCAGTACATGAATTATTGCTTGTGCAAGTGGAGTGCACACTGGAAGGGATTTCTGGAGGAATACTTTGTTAGCCTTTTATTACATTTTATTTTTTATGTTGTTGTTCCATGAAGTTACAGGTATTATCACCTTCCCTGGTATGCCCTATAGTGCCTATTTTTGTTTGTTTTGTTGGGTTTTTTTGGTTTGGTTTTTTTTCCTCCTGACTTGTTTCTGGGAAAGTCATTTGTTTCATGGCTTGCAGCTTGTGTGTTTGTGTGTGTGTTTAGGAGCTTTGTGTGGGGTTTGGTTGACTAACTTTCCTTCACTATCTCATTAAGGTTTTGCAGTGCTTTCCTTAAATATTCTCGCATCATTTGAATAAAATGGAGAATATGCAACTCTTAAAAAAATAAATATAAGAATTGAAAGACAAATTGCTAGATCCCTTGGCTTAAAGAAGAAACTTTTGTCAGTAGTAGAAGTTTATTCTTTCTTTGAAGACCGTAGTTTTACTTGCTATAGATCAATACTGGATTCTTCTCAGTCTGATTTTTCAGTAGCCAAAATAACTTTTTAATAAAAATTTGCATTCTGCATCATGAACAGTGAGTTACTAATTTCTACTACATTCCCACAATTTAGTGTATTTTATATTTCGTGTTATTAGTTTAACATAAATGTAGCTGAGTAAGAACTGCCTAAAGAACAGTAAATTGAGCAGTGACATCTCTACAGCAAAAATGAATTCAGGGCTGGAAATGAGAATATCTAAATGATGTAACTTACAAGGTTGCATTTAATGTTTGTTGCAGAGTTGCATGTCAAAGGGCTCCTCGTTTCAATTAGCTTTCCTATTTGTACCTTAATGGGATTTCTCGGCTTCTGCAAGTCAAAGTGTGTTTCTTCAAGGCTTCCTCTCCCTGATTGAAAGTGGATATTTTATGGAATATTTGGGCTTTTTCCTATTTCCAACTTCTGTAAACATCTGACAGTACTAAAAGTCTTGGTATGCTGGTCTCAGGACAGTACATATTTGATATTTTGCATGGAACTGGATCAAACTGACTTAAAAAAATCTATATTGAAAGGACAGCTGATTAATTTCAAAGCAATTCATGTAATATGGAACAAATCTCCCCACCTCCTGCAGCTTAACTAGATGATTTTCTCAGTTTTACATTTTGATCATCTTAGTTTCCTTACAATAAAACAATTAATTTGTGCCCAAAGTACAACACAAGCGTGACACTTTTTTAAGGCCCAGGTGTTTGTGAAACACAGGGTTTGTGTACAAAAGTTCTGTGCAGTTTTTGAAAAATACTTCAAATTGTGAATAGCACATGTACATACAAAGCATAACATACCTGAAACTCTAATCACCTATTCAAAATCCTTCTGAGCAACAAAATCTGTTGTAAGCATCTTTCCTCTTGATATATAATGATAATTCTAATTCCTAGATTTTCTTTAAGAAATAATACATAATATCTGGAAAGCCTAGAGCTACTTCCTGCTGAGATGTGATGTTTGATACCAAACAGGTAGAATTTAACTCATACATGTGTGTTTTTTGGATGCAGGTTTCCATTGTGTGCAGTGTTTTCAGAATGACCTCTGCTGATAAAATTTGAAATCCATTCCCAGCCTGTGTGATGTCAAAAGTCAGTGTCTGACTTAGATACCTGAAACTAGGAATTCAAAGCTGAAACATCCAGATACTTAATGCTTTAGAAATACTTGAGAGATTAAATGGGAGCTCAGACTAAAAGTTTTGATAGTACTATACATATTAGTGTGTAACTTTTTTAATACCATTCCACTTCTGTGTTTCATAAAAGCTGCTTTTCCTCACCTGAGATTTCAGCACAGCCCATAGTGAAAAGCAAGACACTGAATGCACTCTGAATGCAGTGTTGTTTGTAACCTCCCAGTGAAGGGTTGGTGCCTGTTAACATGCAGTGTTCTTTTAATGCAGGCAGTTGAGTTGAAGTAATTGAAACAATCCATCTTGACACAGCTGACACCTTTACAGAGGTTTCACACTAAAAAGTAAATCAAATTGGTTTTGTTTACTCATAGACTGAGACCTTGTATGCCAGACTTGATCCAAAGTGTGTGTGTTTTGTAGTACAATTGAAAAAGCTGCTGAAAAAGGATGGGGAGACAGGATGATGCTTCAGAAATACAAACATGTTCTGTTGTGTTCTTTTCATGTATCTTGAAATTATAAATGATTCAGATGTTTACAGAAATTAGTCTCTAGCAAGTTGGTCTGTGACTAATTATGACTGTACTTGCCTCCAACCATCACTGATTGTTGTTTTGTACTACAAGGTGTGGATCCTGAGTTGTATGAATTGACAACTTCAAAACTGGAAACTTCCAATGCAAGCAACAGAGTGACTGATGCGTTTGCAAGGCTCATGTCCACAGTGGAGAAGGCAAGCACGTCCACAAGGTAAATACAATGCTCTTCCCTGCACATTTTAACTCTGTTTGCAAGGGTGGCGTGAAATGTGAGGTATAAATGTGTGTGCTGGTTTTAGGGCAAAAGTTCCTGAATTATTAGAAGCCTTAAATTTAATAATTAAATTTTAACTCTGAAATACACTGTACTGTAGTTCATATTTGAAATTGCAACAGGGCTATAAAATAAGATGGGAGAAAGTTCATGAGCTGAAAGAGACAGATCAGCAGTTGAAAAGCTGGAGCCAAAGACTGAACTGGAGAAGGTGACACTCTGTACACCCCAACTGGTTCCTAAGAATGGGAGGGTAAACTGAACCACACAGTTCAGAGCCCTAGGACTGTGAGAGAAAACTCTCCTTGGACCTCTGTAATTTATAAATATAGAATGTTCCACAAGTAAAATCATTAAACAGACTAATAATTGCAACTATATTTGTCCCTTCGCAAATATTTTGAGCACCTATTGAAACTTAAGTGACCAAACATCAGTTTAGTTTTGAGATGTTGCAGGTTAAGGAGCAAGCATGTAGTTGGTTTAGGATGTCCTTTCTGATTCTGTGGAGCACATGTGAAGTAGTTTGGGCTTTTTTATAGCAGAATCTGTAGAAAGTCTTCAGGTGTCAAATGTCTGTCTTGAAGTCTGGCCTGTTGAATTGGTACAGAGTAGTCTCTCCATTTATAAGCTTGTATTCTTTTTTTTTAATGTGTATCTTTGTCTTAACATATAATTAATGTCTGTGCTCATTAAAAGAATCACTGAGGGATGCTCACCAAAGTAAAATATTAGTGTTTTGGAAGTGTGTGCCTTAACATGCAACAAACAGATAGTAACATACCCTCATAAGTGAGTGAGCTGTAGGGTTTATTCAGCACTCTAAGATAGATGTGTTTTCCTGCAGCAGGGCACCAGGAGGAGGCATGGGAATGGTGGGGCAGAGCTGGCTTGCTTCGAATTAGCAGAACTATAATTTTCAATAGCTCTTTTAAAAAAATTGTTCCTTCGCTGAGAAAACTGTCGTACTTTCCTGCAGTGATCATTTTGAAAGTGAATATGAAATAAAAAAAGATCAACAAACCCTGAAATTTCCAGCGAGAACCACTAGAGGGAACTCCCCACTTCAGTGCTGATTTTGGATCTCTGCTTTTGGATTGCCTCTTTTTCTATCCATGGAGTCCATGTGCTCTTCCTGAAGATAGACTAGTGGAAAAGTTTGATTTTCACATATTAGAAAACATAGATACAGTTGAAATACTTTTGTATTATATTCTAAGCCTAATTTAGAAGTAACTGCAGCAGGACATGCAAACTCCAAATGTACCTTTATTTATTTCCATTCATAGTTTTGTACCTGCCTGCTTGCTTTAAGATGTCTTAGCTTACTTTTTACTTAAAAAGCACCAGAGAAGTCTGCTTTGCTTAAATGAGTGTTGACCCTCGTTTTTCTGTATTGCTGTTTTTTCTGGTATGAGGAGTTTGAATATTTTTTTCCAGTGCTTCCACAATGCACTTGAAAGCTCTTACTTGTGCACTTAAAGCTCTTTATCCAGATGTCAGCGTTCTTCCCCTGTGCTGGAGAGCATTGCTTCCCAATAGGAAGAGATACTAGATCTGTGGTGTAGCAATATGTCAGGCAGGGGACTTCAGGCTTGGAGGTGAAGTTCAGACACATACAGGGATTAGCTGTTTTAAAGAAGCTGCATTCAGTGTTTAATACATTTTATATGTTTTTGTCAACTCTGAATTTTAAAAAACATCAAGTGCTCTTTTTCTTCTTGATTTCATTCTCTTCAAAAGAAAAGCAGTCTGTTTTTTCAAGCTAGAAGCCTTCAGAGAAATAATGTGGTCTCATCTGAACACTATGCCAAATATGTTTGCAGAATGTTAGCTTTTTGTAATAAAGATGTTTTTCTTTCAAAATTTTTATTCTCTTGTAATGAACTGTAGAATTTGAAATAGGAGTGGCTGGTAGAGCCAACTCAATGAGGATGATGTTCATGCAGCAGCCTGGAAATATGGACTATTAGGTATCCGTGGTAACTGTTTGGGGAAGATGGAACCAGTGGCTTTGATGGCAACTTGGGCTGTGCTGAGACTTTGCCATGTCTGCAGCTTGCCTGAGCTCAGGACCTTTAGGGTAATGTGTAGAATGAAAATAGCATTGTTCAGCTGTAGGATGCCATGTGAGGAGTTATCTTTGTCTAAAGTAGCTCCATCTTTTTCTTGCAAAGCCATCTCTTGAACCAGAAAGTCTGTTTTCCAGAAGGAAGGTATTGGGAGAGAAGGGGAAACTTCCCCCTCAGCTTGAGCCTCAAACCTTGACAGCAGCAGTAAGTGCTGAAGGTCAAGGACCCAGGGCAGCATTCCAGAGAGACTCTGCAGCCTTGCCTGCTTCCATAGAATTGGCAGAGATCAAAAGTTTATCTGCTGTCTTGTTGAAGGAAAGCAGAGCACTGGTACTTTTCCAAGAAATGGCCGAAACCTGGATGTGAACTGAAAATGCTCCTTGGGGACGGTGTTGGATGGAGCAAACTAACTCTTAATTACAGCGTGTTTTTAAAGTGCGTTTCTCTAATCAGCTCCTTGTTGCTGATAAAGCCTGGCCTTGCTGGTACTATCCACAAAACCCTTTGCAAACATGAGAGATGACTGAAATCCTGAAAGACTTGAATGCTGCAGGAAGGGGCTGGAATGCAAAACAGAACAGTGAGGTGTGAGTGACGCATCGACAAAGCATTCCCTATTTCTTGCTAAATCATCTTCCAACAGCTTTCCTGCCCGTCAGTCTGGCTCATTTCTTGTGGCTTAGTGTTCACATGCCTTTTAAAATGAAACTTAATGCCCACAGGTAGAGGCACTGGCACAATTGCCTGTGTAGGGGCATCCTTTCTGTCCTCTCGGGAGAAAACATAACCTTGTGTAAGAGAAGAGGTGGATGGGGACACAGTGTGCTGTGGAGGATAGTGTTAAAACCTGAATGAGGCAGAGACCTTGTTTTGAGTGAGGGCTGGGTCATTCCATGTTTTAGGAATGAAAAGTTCTTGTTTCAAAGCAGACAGAAGTCCTGCAGCTGCCATTGACACTCTGCTCACTTGGGTGTCTGTTCTTTAAACCATGGTATCTACAGATTAGGAGGATATGATCAGGACAAGCTCTGCAATGTCCCCTCCACTGACCAGGGTTCAGCAAAAGAAGCTCTTGACAATGGGAACATCTTCAGCACAAGTGGTGACTGAAATTAATGCATTTATTTCCCTTGCCTCTATCAAAGGGCATCACAGTTGTTAGGCAGTTTGGGAAGTTTCAAGGCTAAAATCTGTCTGCAGTGATGATGCTACTTTGTCTTTTAAATTCAGAGACTTAGTAATTCTTTAGGTTTGCCCTGGTGATATTTGCTACCAAAAGTGTTGACTCTTACCCAGAAGGGTGCTTGCAGTGTCCAGTTTTATTGTATTGCAGAGAAACCTGCCCTTCTCCATTGAGGAATGGAGAATTCACCTTTTTTTGCACTGAGATGGTTTCAAAAAAGGGTTTGAGCCTCATGGCCAAGTGGTTGTATCTATACCACTACCTTGATCATAGTTAAGTAACTACATACATATAACATAGTTAAGTCTGTTGTGTTACTGTGTTAGCTTGTCATTCTTTATACTTTTTACATTACAGGTTAAGTAAATAAATTCTTTTAAAGGGCCTCCAGCCAGGAGGGCAGCCCTCAGTAAGTGGGTGAGATTCAGCCCTGACTGGGCTCACTAGTGTGCCTGTTCTGCAGTGATGTTGGTACAGCAAGAGTGGTAGCATTGTCCTGTGGTAAAGGTCCTGCATGTGGCCACCAAATAAAATGCAGCACTGCCTCTGGAACCCAGCAGGGCATTTCTTGGCATGCCCTGGTTGAGCAGGGGAGGGAAAGGCATAAAAATAGCAAGGAGTGTATGAGCTCCATCTTGCCTGATTAACAATTACAGGAACATCTCCGAGTCAGCCTCTTCTTTGGCTTCCTCTGTCAAACACTCCTTTGTTAGCTCTAAGTCCTTGATCACCAGGAGTTTGTACCTTTAAGAGGCTTGTGGTAAGTGATTATTAATAGTGGCACCAGATACTGATAACACAGTGGTGGGTGAGAACCACATTTCAACAGCTCAGAGATAGTCCTTTGAGTGCAAACAGAGCTGACTGTGAAGTTGTTAGAGGAGGCACATATTGGCTCTCTGCTTTTCCCTTCAGTAAATCCAGCACACAGCTTTGTTCATCCTCCAGAATTTGGTAATCTGCCTAGTCAGTAGCTCATGAAATTCCACTGCAGCAGTGAAAAAAAAATGGCTATTTTGGTGAAGGTAAATCAGATTTAGTATTTACATGGCCTCATCTAGAGAACTTTCATCAACTGGAGATTTCAAGTAGAAAACAAAATGATAGCTCAGTGTCAACGCAATGATCAGTGATGTCAAGGATGAGTTTGACTCCAGCTCTTTTTTTCTTCTCCTGGCTAGGGAATTCTGAGCCTGCTGTAGCCCCTTGCTCTCCCCTGGTCTCTGATCAGCTGAGGAAGCAATTCCCATGGTGCTGACCAAAGAAAATACAAGTACATGCTGCTTCGTGATTGGAGTGGTCATTGCCCTCTCATGGGCTCCGTTTAAAGTTTATAGATAAGATAAGAAAGGAAACTTCTGAAGTGTTCTAGGGAAAGCAGTTTATTTAATTCAAGCCTTTTCTCTCAGCTTTTTGTCCCAAAGGTGATGGAGCTTATTCAGCTGGAATTTCTTGTGTTGTTGTAGGACTTAGCAGGTGCCTTTCTGTAACTGGAATAATGTTTGATGGCAAATGGAGTATTTTTGGTAGTAGGGAGGCAGTGTTCTTGGAAGGTAAGGCAGATGTCTGTAAACTCTGGGTGTTTGGGCAAGGGAGGGGGGTCTGTAGCACTCTGAGCCAGGCTTCATTTTCCTTGGGAAGTGTGAGGTTTTTGCATAATAGTGAGAACCAAGCACATGGGATTCAGACCTCTTTATTCATTTGTGCTCAGTAATTCTTGTGAATAATGCAAAAGGCAAAGCAAACCCAATGATTCCCAAACTGCTGTATGTATCATCATGGCTCCTCATCCCACTGCACTTCAAAGCAAGTAGCTACACATTGTGAGCCACCTTTTGCTGCTGCTGAGTCCTGAGGGAGAAGTGAGTTTGTGGATCACAGTGTAGAGTGCATGATGTATAGTCTGAGAACAGTCATGTTGGAAACACAGCATAAGTACTTTTTGATTTTAAAATTATTGAGAATGTCCTTTTAAGATTTTTCCACTTTATTTTTGAATGCTGTGCCAGATTTAGGTAGTTTAGAACTAATGCTGCTATTGTTTTATCTCTAGAATATGGCATGGTTGTCTCTTCAAGCGAGTCTCTTCACTCTTGAAGCTGCCAAAAAAAGGAAAAAAATCATATATAAAAATTTTAATTTTAATAGGACTTTTTTTTCTTATTGGAACAATATAGACAGGAACATTTATCTGACTTTCTATGTTAACACATTATTGGTAGGCAGGTAGGTACTATAACATTAGACTACCTTCAAGTAGCTTACAGGAGTGCCTGTCAGTGGGAGACAAGCTGACAGAATGTTGTTTCAATCAGTGATTCTTTCAGTGATCCCAGGGATATCAGGTGCTGGATTAATGCACTTTGTTCTTTTCTTCTCAACAGGAAGCCTAAGAAGGAAGAACATCTTAGTGAAGAGGCTGCCAAGGTGATTTCTAGCCTTCCTGACTTAACTTTCATGCATGCCAAGGTGTTGATGTTCCCAGCCACATTAACACCTTCAACAAGCTGCCAAGAAAAGGTAGACTAAAGTGATGTGAATTGGACATTTTCTATTGATTTTTTTCCTTCCCTCTGTGGGTCTTAAAAGCAATCTTGCTTTAATTAAAAAAAATCAAGTTCAGATGATTTGTTGGTAAGCAGCACTAGAAAGGTATACATAGTAATGTATATTTATTTACATACTGGAGTCCTAAATTTATATTAGAGAAAAATGTAAATAATTGGGGGTAAATCTTTTTGAAGATCTATTCTTTTTGTTGTGCTGGGCTGTATACATTTATGTCTTTGTGAAATACACTGGTGGTGTCCTTCTTACAAAACTTTAAAAAGTTAAAAAAAAAACGTTCTATAAACACATAATGAAAACTTCAATCTTCACGATCTGTGAAGTTCCCCCTTAAGACTTTCAGATTGCATTGAGCAGCTTTTTCTTTCCTGCATATATTAAAACACTTCTTGCTGGAAAAAAAATCAAAAGGTTATGTTGGCCCTTTGTGGGTTTCTCAGTTACTGTTTCTTTAAAACCCAGTAATTTCTTTTGTGTTTTAACAAGCATAAGATGTGTTTTTCCCTTTTTTGCCCCATCCCCTCCCCCTGTTTGATTAGTTGGCTGATCAGTTTTTATGTTCTTAAACTTCAATAGTATGGCTCTGTCACTATATAGCCTTCTGAAAGGTATGCTGTCAGTAACTTCTTGTTCCAGTTATGGATTACTGTCTGAACACTTGATTTTTTTGGGGTCATTAGAAGGTTGTCTGCTTTTAAATCAGTTTGATTTGGAAAAGAAGGACCAAAACAATATGAATGTCTTACAATGAAATTTACCTGTTAAAAATTTTTATGTTCTGTTGTACCACTATTCCTGTTTGATTTTGCACAGTGTAAAATGACATAATCATAGATTGCTATGGTTTTAGGCTGTATATACAGTAAAAAACTATGGGTTGTAAATGTCTGGGGAAATTCCTATGGAAAAAAGAGAGCTATGTCGAAGAACCTCTAAAAAGGTCAATATGCATGCCCAAGGTCTTTTGAGATTTAAGTGTGTAAATTTCCTTTTAGCTTACACAAAATAAAATAATTTAAAAGATACATATGTAGTACAGCCTGCTGTCTTTTTATACAGAATGTATGCCATAGTCCCGTTTCTGTGGATTGTAGAATTGATGCCCTGTATTAATGGTAGGACCTTCCAAATTGTGTTTCTCAGTCCCACAAACCACACCTGGCAGGGCCCTGCAGACTTTCCTTTTATTATCCTCTTTACCCTGTTGTGATTTAGTCTTCTCATTTCTGACTCCAGCTTGCCTTCTGGCATTTGTAGGGCAGTGTGGCTCATGGTGTTTTGGGTTAGAGACTTCTTCAAAATAGATTTGGGATTAAAACAAACACCAGTTATGGTGAGGTGAGAAAGGACAACTGGTTTTGCCTATTTCTTATCTAGAAATAAAAATGTTAACATAGCTATTGCTGACATCCCCTAACAGATCAGCTTGCACTGTAGCTCTGGCAGCAGCATCTCTTCAGAGGGTCTCAGGTAAGGCATATTCTGGGCGCTGATATTTCTTTAGGGTGCACAGACACAGACTCTCCCATGTCTAACCTTTGCTGCGTGCACAACTCTTCAAGTGCTTGGTAGTCATCACCAATTCATCACTTAACATCTAGTTCTGAGAAATCTCCAGTGTGTTTTCTTACCTGTTCTTTGAATTCTTTATTTTCTGACAGCACTTGGGTCAGGAAAGCTCGAGTTTGATGTCATTAGCTGGGTAAGCAGAAATGTCCTTGCAAAAAGCAGCTTTTTACTTCTTGAAATGTCCTTGAGGGACGAGTGCTGGGGTTTCAGTGAGTTTCAGGAGTTTCAGTGAGGGGTGGCTGCTCAGAATTGAGAGAGCAGCAGCTCCTATGCCTGTGATAAAATTCATTTGTAAAAGCTAAATTGTCTCCTTTGCCCTCTAATTAGTACTGCAGTGTACAATGCTGTGGTATCAAACTGCACCCTGTTACAGCAGAAAAGGTTTATGCAAAAGCCATCTGCCTTTCTGTGTAGCCCCAAAGTCACTTCTGCTTGCAGTTCCTGCAGATTTTCATTACAGTACTGACTTCATGCCTGTTACATGTCAAAATTAGCTCTGCTAATCTCCCAGGTTTAGCATAGTATTCTTTGGTGCATGCTTATTATATCATTCAGTTCTGCTGTTGGGCTGCTGTAGGTTAAAATTGGTCCCTTTGTTTCCATGGCTGTGGCGTGTCCCTTGGAGCCGGAGCAGTGGGATAGCTGCAGCAGAGAGCTATAGCTATTGTTTCAAGGAGAATATGTTTAGGAGCTGACTCATGATCCTTGTCTGGCAGTGAGTGGACTGAAGTATTAAGGAGAGGTGGGGGTGGAAGTGCCAGCTGCAAGTTGATCTTTAGTCTCCTCACAATTGCCTCCAGAGGCAGCTGCCCATTTGTCTTCCCGTCTCCGAGTGCAGTTCTGGTGGGCTGCCGTGGATGGGGGAGGGGGAAAAAGAGATTTCTATTGTGACTGATGTACCAATCTGAAACTTTGTGAAACCTGGTATTACCCAGAGTGTGTTTATGGGGGTTTTATGTTCTCTCTGCCCCAGGGGAAAAAAAAATTGCATCCCACAGACCTTCACACTGCTGAAAAACATAAAGCTTACATCCAAATTCAGCCTTTTGAAGTGGATGCTGCCTGCCTTAAAGTGCGGCACTGCTTTTTGTCTCAGTTTAAGTCTCCTTTTTGCTTGGTGGTGGGATGAACAGACAGGATCCTCTGCCTCTCTCCTCCTGTCTTGTACAGGCAGCTTTGTTCTTACGCAGAAAGTTCTGTCCAGCAGATCCGGCTGCATCAGGATCGTGCTGTTCCCACTGACACAGCATGCCTTATCTAGTTTAATCTTGCCAGTAGCTTTATGGGCAGGATGGTAATTGATACTTTCTGCACATATGTGTTGCTGGGCATTGTCATCAGCCTGTCAGTGTGCATCACTTTCACTCCAGAGCTGGTGTCAGTCAGTAGCGAGATGCTCGTGTGCCCGCCCAGCACAAACAGCACAGGACACTCGGTTCAGATGCAATTGCCTGAGTTGGCACATGGCCATGAAGCAAAGTCCAGAGATCCCACTGTGAAGTGAGCTGCAGGCTCCTGACTGACTGCTAAGAAGAGCTGCACTCTGCTTGTGTTATCCAGAGGGCTGCACTCTGACACTCGGGGGTTCAGCCCTGCCTTGCCTGGGGCATCACCCCCAGCTGCAGGTGTGAGCAGTGCTGCACTGCCCACAGCACTGGAGAGTCTCAGCCCTTCTCAGAATATCACCCGCTCGACAGATTCATTTTGAGATGCCAAAAGTAAAGCCTGCAGACAATGTATGAGGCAGCCTCATATGCAATTAGTGTGTACTGAAGTTAACTCTTCATCATGTTGAATTGTTGTACAGCATTTTACCTGGTAATGAAATTGTCATGTGGGAAGTTTTGTTGTTGGACTGCTGTGCTTGAGCTGAATATCCAGTAGTCTTCTTAGCATGTGAGAGAGACTTAGTTCAGTGTGTGTCAGATGGATCACCCTTGGCCCAACCATTTACATCTGGGTGCAACCTTTTTGTGCCAGCTCGGCACCTCTGCATAATTATCTTTTAGATTTCAGAGCACTCTCAAAATACAGGATAGCTGCAAAATACACTTCCATTTATAAAATCATATGGCATCTAATAATTACATAGCACCTGCTAGAAGTGTTTGCTACAAAAGCAGAGAAGTTTTTCATCATCTGTGCCAAAGAGCACAGCCACAAAAGGCAAGCAAGCAGCCTGGTCTACTACCTCAGGAGAACCTGTAATGTGAAAGGAAACAGCAAGAAACAACAACTTCAGATTTAGAGGGCTAAAAAGAAGGGAAGGAGGAGCTGGAAATAAATACAAAGCAAAACCACAGGAGCAGCTCTGAGGAGGGAAGTAAGAAGGTGAAGCAGGACTCAGAGTTTAAGCAGCCGGGATAGCTCTAGGAAGAGCAGGTGGTGGAGAAAGTGGGATACAAGCGTGAGGAGCAGGAGCATTTGGAGAGAAGGGAAAGCCTGGGATGGATTACAGGTGCACACACTGTGCCCACTGACTGCTTTTCTCCAAAATCTGAAACTAAGCCTCAGAGACCCAAGTGCCTGAGTTACTGTACTGCAGAGAAAATGTGTCAAACCCATGGGGTGAGTGTGAGTTCTGTGCATCGCCACAGCCTGGCTTTGCTATCAATTATTTTGGGCAGAGAGCTGGACTGCAGACCTAAGGGGTTTAAATGCAGCTGCTGGTGCCTGTTTTAACATTGATACATGTCCAGATGTTAAAATACCTTTTTCAAAAGTTATTTTTAGATAAGGAGGTACATTTTAAATCCAGACTGTAGGTATAAAACCAAATCCTTCAAAGCAAAGCTCTGCCACTGTGATTTGGAACTGCAGCTTCAGTCGTGTCATGTGTCTGCAATGTGACAGTTGTTACTTACATATCCTCCTGTCTTCACCTGATCCTTGCCTCATGCCTTGTGCAGATTTATTCTCTGAATCAGCATAGTGCAGTGAAACTCCTCTCTGCAGGGCCTCTGCTTCATACAGCTGAAGAGAATGGATGGCCTTATGTGGAAATTGTGGAGAAGCCACAGTGGAGTGCAAGGCTCTCCTGGCTGGAAGCAGCTGGCCATGCCAGCTTTTTTGCAGGAGGTCACTTGTGCACTTCTGTCATTCGGTGCCCAGCATGAGTTGCCTGATTGGGATGTGCAGAAATGCTAATTTCCCTGTGATGTAGCTGAAGCAATTAGGAGCTTTGCTTGTTTGATACACAGTGGTGGCTCTGTGACACTGGGGGTCAGGAGCACGTGTGAAGCACCCAAAACTGATGAAGCTCTTGTTTTCATCCTGTCAACCTGTACTTAGAACTGTGATACACATTGTTAACCCTGTTACAGCCTTGCTGCAGAGATTACCTCTGTGTGAAATGCCATGCTCCTCTTTGCCAGCAGGATCTGGGAAGGACTCAGCTGATCCAGGTCTCACACACATCTCAAAGGCATAGGGGAATGCTGGCTGTCTTATGGTCACCAAGAAACGTATGTTCCTAGTGTAGGGTTTCTCAGTCTTCCTCTGCAGCTCCACTGGTTCTGTCAGGACTCCACTCACCTGGCATTTGTCTGCAGCGGTTCCTAGGGCTGTGCTCCACATAGTGATTGGATTGTGTGCCTTACATAAGGCTTGGGACTACTTCTGGAATATGAGAAAATCCTTCTCATTGAACTCAAGGCACAGTGATCCTGTGGAAAACAAAATAATTCAAAGGAGAGTCAAAATGAAGGTATTGTACATAGTTTTAATGTTTGCTTAAGGAGACTTTATGATTCTTCTGGCATGGTTTTCCATATGCTTAATGATCTTTTTGGCATAGTTTTGTATGTGTAGAATATGTACCCATTGTGTGCAGTAAACTGATCTGAGGCATCAGAACAAAGCTGCCCCTCTTGGGCTGTATTCCCTGTGGAGTTCTGCTGGGCTATCATGTGTGTTCTCACTGGTTGTGTGACCAAGGTGGCATTTGCCACACCTGCTGGCAATAGTGCTGTTGTGACTTATCCTTGCTTGCTAGGGCTGGATCTTGAGGGTTTTCTAGTACATGTGCATGTGCGGTTCCATGCTGCAAGTGTTTGCATGGTTGACTCCAGGTCTAGCAAGCAAATTCCCTTGGAATACAAGTAGATTTTCCACTAGGATTGTTGCCATTGTGTGAGCCTCCCCTCCCATATTTAAAGCAATGAAGTTATTAAGTAGGGAGGGAGGGGAAGCAGAGGGGCAGTTTCAACTCAGCAGCCTTGTCTGTGCCTTTGTCTCCACTTTTGCAATGAAATGTGTCTCAATTGTTTTTGACTCTTTAAGCGATAAAACACTTGGTATTTGTTTCCCTCAGCACAGAACTGCAGTGAGTGCAGCTCACTGGGGCCAGGTGTAGTTTTCAAGATAATCTTATAAATGGCAGGAAGCATTGTCTTGCCTGATCTGGGCTCCAGGTGGCATTACAGAAGGGGAGAGAAGCAAGTTCTTTGGATCAGACCTTAACTTGTCGCCTGGCCTCCAGCTCCTCAGGAGGATGCCTCGTAGGAAAAGGAGTTATCCAGCAAGCCTCAGGGAGCTGCATCTTGTGCACCCCAAACCTTGCTGCAGTACGAACCCCAAAGGCCACTCTGGTGTTCAGCTCCATCCTCCTGAGCCACACTGTGCCATGGCTGGGCTGCCTCTGCAGAGGGGGAAACCCTCTGGATTTGTGTCTTGTATCCTGGGGATGAAAGTCCATCCCGCCCCAACCACTTTTGGTGCCATGGTTACAGCGCCTGGTGCCACTTCAGGGAATTTGTTACAGACTCCTAGCTCTAGTAGTGAAAAAACCAGAAAATTGGCTTCTCCAGTGCTAGTCCCAGTGGTATTTCCAAGAGTTAACTGTTGGTATAAATACTCAAAAGAACAGCTAGCAAAGGTCTGCCCTAGATAGCAACAAGTCTTGGCCACGGTGACATGGGGAAAGAGGGCAGTCCTGCTGCTCCTGCCACACAGCTATATCCCAACATGCTTTTCCAGAGCCAGCTGTATGGTCAGAGTGACAGACTGAGGTACAGTGGGATGTGAAGAAGACACACCTGTGTGACTGTGGCAGAACTGTCTCTGTCTGATGTCTATTCCAGTGTCCCCCTGGGCTGTCACTCGGTCTGCAGAGCTGCGATACTGTCTGATTTGTGAGTTTTCCTGTGGTTGGAGCTGGTTTTTCAGGTCTTTTTCAGTTGGGGAAAAGGGTGTGAGGAGAATGCCTGGAAAGAACAAGTAAATGCTGGCAGCCATGTCCAGACACTCTATGAGTAACTGGACTGCTGATTTTTTTTTTTTTACTCCTTTATGCTCATCAGTCCAAGGAGTTTACAGAAGATGAGGCAACAAGATTTGCTGAATCTGTTCCTAAAGCCCTTCAGTTACAGCAGCCTTGGAGAAGGATGTGGGAGCAGCTTCCACAGGAGTTCAAAGCAGAGTGGGAAGTATCTGACAGACTCTTTCAAAAATGCAAAGGCTGGCTCAGGGTCCATAAGGCCTTTTTGGATCACATTTTGGCTTTTAAACTACAAGGAGCCTTAGCACAAATAGAAAACACAGATATTTTGGAAACAAATCAAAAGCAGTCATGAAGTGTCCCACACACACCTTCAAATCCTCCCTTGCCTCTCTCTCCCTGGCCCCAAATCTCATCAAACGTTTTGTCCCAAACTCAGCAACTTGGACCTGAAATCTGTTTGCACATGAATTCTACTACCAAAAAGAGTTGTGAGGTTTTTTTCCAGGGCTGTGTTCTTTTACTGGGTGCAGGGACTGTGTTTTCATTAGGAGCACTAAAGCCTTTTGTCACTTAGTTAATGCTGAAGCGAGTTAAGAATCAACATGCAGCTGGCGATGGGTGTTTTGCAGCTGTTGGGACTGCTGCAGGTTACTCCACTTTCTCTTGGACTGAGCTGCCTCCCTCTGACAATGGCAAAAGGAGCAGTTGTATGGCCGCTTTGTGCTCTTAAGGGCACAATTTCCTCCACTTTTCCATTTTGAAGGGGTGTCCTCTCCCTTTTTCTCAATGCTTGGCCACCTAGATGAAGTCTGTTCTGGCAACTTTCCCCCTCCTTTGGCTGGGGAGGAAGAAGCAGGGTGGAAAGGGAGGGACAAACAGCTGTCCCTTAGGTTTCAAATCAATGCAGCTCCTTTGCAGGCTGGCAGTGCGAGCTCAGTCCTTAGGAAAGCTCCTCTTTCATTCAGGAGGAGGCCTGAGCCAATTCTGAAGAGGTCAGGAGTTTGGGCCTTTCCAGCTTGTAGGACCATTGCAGCTGGCACAGGCTTCTATTCCCTGTGTCTGGTTTGTGCAATGCGCTGGTGTTGGCACTGTGGAGGCCAACCTGTCTCAGCACACTGCCAAAATGTTGCAGTGTCCCTGCTTAAATTCCCATCTCTCTGTGAAAGCCACAGTCCCCTGAGACTGGGAGTGGGTGTAGGAAGATTCCCACTGAGGTGATCTAGCACTGGCGAGGTGTAGCATGGCCCAGGCCAGCCTGAGGGCACCGCAGCACTGGGGCAGAGAGTTCAGGACTTGCTGTCAGCCTGTTTCAGAGTGTTCTAATCTCTGAAGTGTGTTTTGAGTCAGGAGGATCATGGCTGAAATCTCATTAGCAAATAATAGGCCTGGTGTGCAGAAATCTGCCTTGCTGACATCTTGATCTTATTCTGCCACTTCTGGTCAGCAGGGTTGAAAATTCATTCTTATTTTGCAAGTGTGAACACAGTGTCACTGCCCTGGTGTACAAGTGACAGAGGAAAGAGCCATGGTATGCAGTGGCAAGGGGGATTTCAGCATGTTTATAAGAGGAACTTTACACTTCTTCTGGTGGTGTTGCCAGAGAACTTCAGTTTTTGAGGGATACAGAAAGTGCTCTCTGCAACAGGGATTTCAAAGATAGCTATGCCTGTAGTAAGGCATCAGATCTCATTTAGCTGCAGAAAGATTGGTCAGTGGAAGAAGTACTTTTCTTAGGTGGTGTTTTCCCCATGAATTTGGGTGTCTTAATACCCTCTCTCACCTGGCGTACTGCTAAGTGGTTCCTAAATCAGTAATGGTCCTCAAATCTGAGAGCTTGCATGGTCAGGACATCACTGCTAACAGCAGATGAAAAGTGGAGTGATGTAGTGTTATGCTATACCTCCCCAAATTAAACCTTTCCACCTTCAGAAGTAGAGCCCTACTCTCCAAATTTTAAAGAAATCTTGCAAAATGCTGTTGTGCTGCAGGCAGGGATGGATTTGTGGGATGGGAAGTGGCGGCACAGCCATGGAGTTGCATTGTGTTACATACAGGCACAGTATTTTCTGGCCTTGCAAGCCTCCTGGTCCTCCACCCTTGGGAAAGGTATGCTCCTGGAAGATGGATATCCAGAGTGCCATTAGCTCTAGGCAGGCTTTCCTTGATGTAAGGAAAAAGGGACTGTGCAGACACTGGGATTAGTGAAACAGTTCTGATCCCGAGGAAGGGGAAGACTTTGATTTATGCATTAGTAGGGTCTCTTCAATCCTTGGTCTGCTTTCTTTTCTTATTTTCTGTCTGTGTTGCTTATTTGGTCTCGCTGGGTACTTCCCCCAAGACTTCTCAGCTCGTTGGTGTTTAATCTTCACATCTGTCTCCGGCCCCACTTGCGTAATCTCTGCAGGTCACTGTGGGGTTGCACGTTTGGTTCTCTTTGGCTGTTTGCTGCCATCAGCACATCTGATCGTGGCTGAATTTACATCAAAGGAACACCTGACAAAGAAGGCAGCCTGATAATAGGCTCTAGTTTCTTCTCAGCAGTCCAAACAGGTGGAGGCGGGTGAGGGAACGCTGGCAGGACCACAGGGGAGTTCATGCTCCACTTTAAACACGGATTCCTTTTCCCTCCTGCCTGACAGAGCACTGCAGAACCCATGGCTGCTCTAAGTTCCCCAGAAACAGCTGACCCTGGAAAAGAGGAAAGCAAAACAGAGATAGGCCTTGCTCTTCTCCTGCACAGCAAACTCACATGTGGGAAACTAATTAACCAATGAGGAGAGAGGAACAGGCTCTCCTGCAGTTGCTGTTGGAGCTGCAGAAGCACAGTGCCTGGGTTATAGGTGTCTTCCCTGCAAAAAAAGCTGGCTCAAGTGCCAGGATCAGGAGAGATGCTACAGTGGCACTATGATTGTTTACTGCCTCTTTGGAGCTGGTCAGAGAAGAGGCTGATAAACTGATAAACTCAAGGCTGGATTTTCTAGCAAAACAATTCAACACTTCAATCCAATAATAGGGATTTGCTTTTGTTTGTATAATTTATGCTGCCCAGACCTTTTTCCCTGTCTAGAGTTTGCTGTTAGGAGCTCATGTTTTATATAACTATAATACACAGTTATATGTGATGATACACACACACATTGATCAATGGAGGGTGACACTTCCTGCAGTTGGGGTTATTCTGAGAGGTGCTGGATGCTGTCTGGGTTGGTGCCACGGTCCAGGACAAATGTGTCTCATGAGTGCAGTGCCCAGGGTTTTGCAGCAGGTGGGAGCTGCTCATCTTTGGTGCTGCAGGGGTGGTCAGGGTGCCCTTTTGTCCTCTGCTGGAAGGAAAACCAGTGGCACCACATCCCACCTCCTGTAGGTTTCACCTGGCAGTGTTGGGCTCCTGGTACTCTCAGGGCCTGCAGTTCTCCAAGAAAAAAGGGAGTCTCTGGACTCTGATCTATCCTGGCTGTCGGCATTTCTTGTGCTGGGCTTGGAGAACTCTGACAAGAGGACAGCTCAGCTTCCAAAAGGCTGTGAGGGGAGATCTGGAGCAAGGGGATGTCTTTGTTCCTCTGGCACAGCACAGGAGGTGTGAAACCAGGGTAAGTGCAAGGGACAGGAGTGTGTGTGCCAGGAGCTCCCTGCAGTTTGTCTCCTCCAGGGATACGGCCAAGGACTGCAGAGGTCCTGCATGCAGGAACCCAGCTCCCCACACCTTCCTGCGCACAACCAAGGTTTTTTATTCTTTCATTTAACTCAGGCTAGGAAGGCACTCTGTAAAACCTGCATGTTTTGTGGGGTGCTGTAGCCTGGAGTAGGGAGTAGATGAGATCCTGTCATCGTTGGCTGAAGAACAGAAGTGGTGACCGGACCTATCTGGTGCTAGAGCTCTTTGGGCTTGCACTCAGTGTGCTGAGCTAAAAGCAACATCCCCCTTGGAGGGATTTTCAGCTTCTTGTCTTCCGTGTTGGGTTAGAGATGACTGGTTTCTCCTTGGTGCAAGTGCTGTTTCCCAGGAGAGCTGAGGATGGACAATCAGGACAGCCCTTCCCACCTACCCTGCTGGAAACCCCATGGCCTGGGGACCAGAGGTGCTGTGCTGCCCAGCTGCTCACCTGTAGCCCTGTGATGCTGAGAGCCAGCTGTTTGGGGATTAAAGGTTCTATTTAAACAAAACAATAATAATAACACTGCATGCAGGTTTGATTTATTATGTAGGGACTGTAGTATTCAAATGAGCTCATGATAAATGGAAGTACTGGCTCATTAAAAATTGCTTTGGAGTTCACCCTTAGGAAGGTTGATTTCATAGTGTAGTGGTGATTTGAGATGGTCCAAGTTCTTTGGGTGTTGTTCAGTTGTTTCGGAATTTTTTTTACCTTCCAAGGATTTCTCTGGGTTTAAAGTCACTTTCAGCTGTGATCTGTTAAAACAATTTCCAGCAAACTGTCACTGCCTGTCCTTGTCTGTTTATGACATATGAGAACCATTTCTATTTTGTTTTCTACTGTTTTAAATCCAGGCTTGGGTTTAATGTTTGGAATATCTGCTCTTGCCTTCTGCTGTTTCCACTGTGGAGCGTGGTGGGATGTCTGGAAGCTGTGAAGTACAAAGGCGAGCTGTGCTACAGCCCAGCTTAATTTAAAGTACCAGCAGTTAGAAAAACACAGTGCCTCGCTCCCACTTCTTCCCTGGCACGTGTAGCAATTGTATTCTGAATGGAAGCATGGATAAATCTGGATAAATCCCATCTCTTTTTCTGGTCCCACATGCCGGGCACTGTTCCTGTCCCAGCTGGCCAAGCCTCTGTCCCCCCAGGCATCAGAGCCATCCAGCAGCCAACAAACCCAAATATTAAACTTCCAGAAAAAGGCAAAACAGGAGAGGGCTGAGGCCATCCCGCCTGTACTCTGGAAGTGCATATGGATGGGCCTTTCCTGCCTCTCTGTCCCAAGGGTTTAACTCTTGGCTGCCCTGGATCTTACATTTGCAGCCATAGGGGTAGATGCACCTACAGAACAGAGCACAAGTAAGCAGAGGCTTTAATGAAACAAATCAGGAATTGAAATGAGAACCTCACCATGGCATGGCATTAAATCCTGGATTTGCATTAGACTGAGTGGAAAGTCAGGAACCTGCAGCCCCAGATTAAAAATAGCACCGAGCAGCACGAATGCCACTAATTGTGGGTTTACGGGAGAAAAGCAGAAACACGCTGAAAAGTTGGCTCACAACAGCACTTGCTGCATCCTAATCTCCTGGTTCCTTTCTTGCCTTGCTAATAAGAAGTAAGACTAATTTAATTTTCACAACATCCCAAATCTGTGGCTCTATGATTCAGAGACTTAATAAGATTCTCCCGCCGAGCCAAGGAAAGCTTAGTGGTTTTGAGCTTACTTTCTGCTGGGTTTCAGTTTCGGGACATTTGTGCAGTGGTTTGGGTATTTAAAAAAAAAAAAGAACTTGTATTCCATCAGGATTATTGGTGTGTCTAAGTTATTATATGTGTAAATCGGCTGTGCTGGGTAAAATCTTGAACAAAAAAGAGAAATTTTGGTAAAACAAAAACCTTTTATGAGTTGTTTTGATTTGCCACACTTTGTTGTTTTTTCTTTTCCTCTGGAGAGAAGAGAAACAAACCTATTTTGTTTCAGCGTTTTCCAAATAAAAGGCTTTGAGATTTTCCTCTTTGAAGCAACTTTTCATTTAGAATGATCTTCGGCGCTAACTTTTGTTAAAGGGCTGAAGAGTCAGAGTGGAACATTTGTTTCAGTCGACCCCAAATGAAATTTTTTTTCTTCTTTTTTGGAAACTTTTTTCAGGATTGCCAGCGAACCGAAAAATCAGTTATTCACCCAGCTTTATATCCCATATACTGATAGAAACTTCAGAGCACCGCCGTGACTGTTTATGTGGTGCAGCTGCCCCTGAGCCCTCCGTTTATATGTTGGTAAATTATTCTGCTTCTCAGGGTTGCGTGAGAGGGTAAACCATGAGTAAGCGCCTGGCTTTTCCCCCTTGGCTTAACAAGGAGGCAATGTTTTATAAAGTATGTTTTTTAACTCTTCTTTTTCATGGCAGGTATTACCTTTGCTGGCTAAGGTACAGTTGCAGGACCTGTTTTGTGCTAAAAGCAACACTTGGCTGTGTGAGGAGCAGGCACTGTGTTAGGAGCTGGGTTTAAAGCTGCGGAGTTGAGCTCGGCTTTGGGGATAGCTGTACTTCAAAAAGATGAGTGCAATAATGAAGAAAGAAAGTCCTTAATTTCAGGGTTAACCACAGTCAAAACCCACATTTAAAATGTGCTCTTCTTATGGTTACTCTGAGTGATAAATTATATATTCCATGAAGCTGTTGGGTTGTTTTAACTCTTTTCGTCAGGGCACATTTTCCCTGTGTGGAGAGTTATCTGCAGATGGCACAGGGCAGGCTGGAACAACAGAGCCAAATTTGCCTGTTTTACTGAAGCTGGTGGAGAAAAGTTTGGATCAATTGCTTTAGAACAGACACCATAACCAGAAGTGATTGGTCCTGGATTACAAGTCCTCTGGAGAGAAAGGAGTTGGGCCAACTGGGCTTGTTCCTGCTGTTTATCTTAAATTGCAATTTAATCTTAAACCTTGATGCCTCTCACTTGAAGCATTGGAGCAGTTAGAGCAGCACAAGAAAATGGCTGTGTGTGTGAATGTTCCTGAGGTTGCAGTTTTCCCTTTGTGCCACTGTCCCCCTGAGCCCTTCCCAGGCAGCTGGGTGTGTTTTGGCGCCCAGACACAGTGCCAGGAGCCGGTTCTGCCTGGGCAGGGGTGCTGGGCAGGCTGGACCAACCGTGCCTGCTCTGAGCCGGGTGAGCATCACCCAGCCTGGGATTGCCTGGAGAGGACTACTCTTTATTTTCAAATCACACCTTTTTTTATCCTCACATTTGGTGAGCACCGATCCTGCCTGAAGTCAAGGCACAAAATGAAGTTAGTTGGAGCCAATCAGATTTGCTGTCCCTCTGGAGCAGCCCATGGACTGTGGGAAGGTTGTTTTTTCTCCCATCCCTGCTGAGGACACTTCATTTTGGCAAGTCTTATGCCCCTAGAGCCCTTCTCCTTTCCCAGTCTTGTTCTCTTCACCCCCTGCACCTCTGCTCCCCATGGGGACCTGCCTGGAGGGAGCGGCTGAGCTGGCAGGAAGGTCGTGGCAGGAGCATGGGATGTGGGAGGAGAGGCAGGAATTGGAGCTTCTGGCAGGAGGGAGCAAGCTGGGACTTGCCACCTTTCCAAGCCCATCACCAGGGCCAAACTGAAGAGTTGTCCCTCCTGGCCAGCACGTTTCTCTTCCTTTTTCCCCCACTCCTTTGCCTGGGATGACACAGTCTTGTGTTGTCTTTGCTTTCGTGTGTGGGATTTCAAACTGGTTGAACCAATTCATGGTGGATGATTCACTGGGCACGTTTTGGCCCTCACTTTGTTCCTTCAGTGTCTGTCAGCAGCTTGCAGGTTTTAGAGCTGTGCTGTAGCTGCTGTTCTGCATCACTGCCATCCCCAGAGACCTCGCCACACACCGGGGATGTACAAACCATTATCATGCTCCTTCCTGCAAGTGATTCCAGCTGTCTTGGTGATTCCTGACCCATTAAGTCAAGGCTTTTCAATAGCCCAATTTCAGTGGCAGAGGTGATTAGATGATTTTATTATTTTTTTTCGTTGGACTGGACAAAGGAAATCATCCAGAATTCAGTTTATAGCAAGTAATACACCATGAGACTAGAGGGGCCACCCAGTGTTTGGGGAGTAACCTGTAGCACTGCAGGGGTGGAGGGGGTTGTTTTGAACTCTGCTTAGAACTCTCTATTTGAGGCTGTTGCCAAGTGTGTGTGGGGGGGGTGTCATCTAAATGGGGGTGGCGTTGCTGCCAGCATCGCCTCTGCCAGAGCTGTCACTGCCTCTGCAGAGCAAACTGCAGGCTCAGCTCTTCCCTGCCCTACTCCTTCCCTGAGTCCTTTTCCCTTCCAAGGAGGGAGCAGCCTGGCTCCCAGAGCAGCACAATCCAGTTCTGCCTCCCTGGCTGGGGCAGCTGTGAGTCACTGTGCTCACAAAGTTCGTCAGCGGGAGGAACTGGCCGAGGAACGTGACAGCAACGCCGTTGGAGCACGGCCAGCTCGGGTCTGTGCCCATGGTGTTCCCTGTGTCACACATCAGAGGGCTGGAGGCACAGCAGCTGCTGCGTGTGGAGACCACTCACATCCACAGGTAACCCCTGAAGGCTTTCCTGATCCTGGAGTTGAGCTGCTCCTCTCCTGACCCCCAAGCCCCTCCTTGGATGAAACACCACAGCTGGGATCAAGTCTCACTGTTGAAGCTGGATTATCTCTGGGCTGCACTCTGATTCTTGAGAATTGTTGCTGCTTCCAAGTGTACATATTTCCTCCTGGGGGATATGACCTGGGTCTAGACCCTGCTCTTACTTTCTTTTATCCAGTGAAAGCCAAAGTCTGGCAGCTCAGCTCAGCTCACCAGACCTTCCTCAAACCCTGGTGGAGACTAAAGCTGTGTCCCCACAGCCACCGTCACTGTAGGCTGGAGGGAGGTAAGATGGCCCACCAGTAGGTGCTCTGCTGCTGTAAGAATGGAGTCACATACAGGACAGATGTTCTCCTCACTGAGAATAAGTGCCCCTCAGCCCTGGACCTGGAGCATTAACTTGTCTGTCTTCCCTAGCTGGGGGCAGTCATCAGTGGCTGAGGTGACCCTCAGTCCAGTTCAGGGTGGCAGAAGCAGCTTCTGTACACTGTTGGCTGAAGGTGAGAGGTGTGGGAGCAGAGAGCTGGGCTTTAAACTGCCTGGAAATGGACTGTCCCCTGCATTCATGTCCTGAGCCAGCTGATGGGCCTTGCTTGAAAAGGCTGCTGCTAAACCAGTCAGGACTCAAAGACCCCCTCATTCACAGCCACTGGACTTTTCCAGTTCCCTCCCTGGATTTTTCCCCATGGGGTCTCCTACTTTTCCCACACACCTCTTAATTTAAGGTTATATTAGACAGGTCTGCTTCACCAAGTTTGCCCATCAAACAGAGCAGGCAGGGGATGAGATGCAGACCACTGTGTGACAGTCCTGAAGGAAACCTTTGGTTGAAGTAAGGTGCCACTTTGGCTGCAAAGATATTAACTCCTGTCAGGCAGGAAAAAGGTACATTTTTTCAACATCAGACCGAGGGGAAGGAGGTTTTGTCCTTCCATACCTCCTACCCCAGCAGACCCCCCAGCAGGCAGGAGTGGGCTGCCCAATTAGCCCTGCTGAAGGGTTGTGAGCAGGGCAGTAAATTCCCTTTGGAGCAACCCAAATCCCATCCCCATGAAAACTACAGGGCAGTGAGCAAGGAAAGCAAGACCAATGTTACAATACTTACCTGAGTATTGTGCTCTAGCAAACTGTGGCAGTTTTTTTTTCTTTTTCCTCCTCATCTCTAATAAATGCAGAGCTTGGCACAAGCACAAAATCCATGTCATTCCCACTCACACCAGGAAAGGAGCAAGTACTGTAGGCTGTGGGCCAAACTGTGTGAAGGAGAGAAAGCAAGGGGAGGAACAGGGTGAGGGTGAGGAAGCCCAGTGAATAGGGGGAAGAGGAGAGGAAACAGGAGAGGAAATAGTCCAGGGAGAGTAGCATGAGGTGGGGAAGGGAGGGCCAGAAGAATGGAAGGAAATCCTTGCAGAAAATGGGCTATTTGAAAGCTATTCCTTCTGTGCTTTCCCCTGGCAAATGATCTAGATCTGGACGTGTTTGGGGAGGAATCAGCTGGCTTTTGGAGACATGTTGGTTGGAAAAGCGAAAGGGAAGGAGTAGAAAGAAACCTCTCTGCCCCTGACCCCAGAGCACCTGGAGTACCTGGAGCATGACTCCCAGAGGATGAGGTGTGGAAGTCAGCAGGTGTGCCCAGCCCACTGTCACACACAGAGCCTCTGTGGCCACAGCAGGTCTTATGGCTCCTTCCCCCTCTGGCCACCTTGTTCTTTGGAGGAGAAGGAAGGCTGGGAGGAAAAACCCATGATCTTGCTGGCCTGCTGCCAGTTGCTAAGGCAGTTTCTTCAAAAGGGAGAGGAGCTGTGGAAGGAGGGAGCTGCGTGGAGAGGCAGCAGATGATGCACACAGGGAGCAGGCACAGAGAAGAGCCTGCACCCACCAGTGACAGTGGCAAAAGGGGCCATGGACTGAGCAGTAGCAGAGGGGAAGGAGCCCAGAGGAAAGGGGTGAAGTGGAAAGGGGTAGCAGGGGCCAGGGAGCAGCAGCTACTTGTGCAGCTTAGCCATGGAGCCAGCATCCCCAGGGACCTGTCTCAGCTGATGGGTTAGCTGTGGTTCAGAGCAGCCCTAAGAAGCACTGCCTGTGGCTGGAGGGGGTTTTATTCCCCACTGACTTTTCCCTGCTGTGGTTTCTCTGGTGAGTACAAGGTGTGTGTGGTCCAGGGAAGCTGACTGTGCTGTGTGGGCAGGACTGGGAACAAGGCTCACTCCTATTGCCAATGGTGGGAGGAACGTGTCCCATATGGGCATGCAGGTTAGAGGTAGGGAGCATCATCCCTCCTGGATGAGGGCACCAGGAGCATGGTGCCTTTTGCAGGGTGCCTTTTGCTGTCCCCTCCTTGCCTCAGTGCTGTGTTTGAGTGTCTTTCTGCCCACATGGCATATGCTTGAACAAGGTCTCTGAAAGCAGATGACTGGCTGGCCCAAACTCCCTGATGTTCTGTTTTTTTGGCCAAGAGGGTTGCTCAGTGTGACTCTTGTCAGCTATGGCATTGCTGCACTGACTTGTGGTGATGCTGAGCAGCAGCAGAGCTGAATGCAGACCTAGGCCATCACTGCTGGTAATGAGCTGCTGCTCAGCACTGCAGTGCCCCCTCTGCCTGGAAACCCACGGCTGGGGCACAGTGGCACATGCACCTGAGGGAGGCAGTGACTGTCCTTCACTCCTGAGGGTACCCCAAACTCCTGTCACCTCAAGAAACAAGGTAAGTCCCTCAGTCCAGGAGTGTGGTGTTGCTGTGAGATGCCTCATCCACTCTGGGTCAGTGCCTGTGCCAAACTCCAGCCAAACTCCAATCTGCTGCCTCCTGCCCCTGCGTGGGCAGGCTCAGAGCAAGGGCTGGTTGCACACAAATGCCTGGCTGCTGCCCTCGGGCTGGGGCAGACACTATGGGGAGATGCAGCTCCCCACACAGGTACCCCATCTTACAAGCCCAGGGCAATGGTTTGCCCTCACTGAGGTGGAAAACTGAAGGGTTGGAGTGGGTGGGAAACTGCTTGCTTAAGGCAGGGTGGTGGTAAGGAGAGCTTTGTGCAGAGTCTTGGTGTTCTGGGCTGGAGGCATCTCTTATTGACAAGTCACAAGTGAGGAAATAAGCTCTTAAAAGGTAGATGGCAAGAAAACTGGAGCAGCTTTGGGAGTGGAGCAGCGGCAATGCCACGGGTCCTGCCTCGGCGACTGGACATATCCGTGTGCGCGCTGCCGGTCCGTCGGGGCGGTGTAGCCCGGGAGGAAGCTGAGCCACTGGAGATACAAAAGCCGTCACGCCGGAGCCCTGGGTGATTTTCACCCCTCTGAGCCCCAGCCCTTGCTGAGCAGGCAGAAATTCAACCCCTGTCCCGGCCCTAATTCTCCCACTTCTCCTTTCTTTGCGCTTCTCGCGCCCTGTGTCCCCGCACCATTTGTCCCCGGAGCGGCAGCTGGTGCGGAGCCCGCGGGTAACACGAGCCGGGGCGCTCGGCCGCGGGGCTACGTGCGGCATGTCGGGCACCGGGAGGACTCGCCGCTTCTCCGCCGGGGTTTTGGTTCTCGCTGCGAATCCAAAATGGAGCAGCCGTGCTCCTGTGGGTGTAGGAGGCCGGGCGAGGCGCGCGCTAGCGGGGCGGGAGGGGTGACTCATGTGCTGCGCTCCGCAGCCCGACCGGCGCTCCCCGGCTGCTGCTCGGCCAACAAAAGGCTTGAGCAAAAGGCAGGGGCGAGATCGCCCTCCTGGCTGGCCCTGAAAGCAAACACCAGGCACCTGGAGGAGCCGGGGGGGAAGAGGGCACTGATAAATGAAGCAGTGGATTAAGGTATCAGATGTTTCCTGCTGGGATTTAATGCCCTAAAGGACAGCGCATTATGTGTATTAAAACTGGGCAGGCTCCGCTCTGGGCCAGCCCAACAGCTCCCTGGGCAGCCGCTCACACGCCACAGCGGAGCTGGGCATCCCTCGGCACAGAGCCCAGGAACAGCCACCGTGGACACCTCTCTGTGCTGGGCACAAAAGCCTCACGCCAGGAGCAAGCCTCGCACGAGGTGGTATTTCTCTTGTTCTGTCACTTAAGAAGGGGGGGCGGGGGGGGGAAGGAAGGGGGGGGGGGCGGGGGAGACCGGGCTGTCCCTCCCTCCTCACCTCCCGCAGGTGAGACCTCCCTCCTCCTACAGCCCTCACAGGGTCTGCCTTCCCCTGACTGTCCTCTTTGGTGGAGGGAAAGGACAAAGCCAGAATTTATTTTAATTGTTTATTGTATAATATAAAACTACAAAAGTAAGACTGCTCATTTCCATGTACATTTGTCCAATTGTTTTTTTGATTACAGCCCATACCTACATGTGAATACAGTAATCTGGTTTCAGATGTCTGTAATATTGCATAGAAAAGGCACAGCTCTAAGGTCTGTGGGAGGGGAAGGGGAAATACAGCCTGTTTTCTTTTTTCTTTTTTTTTCCCTTTTTAAAAATTTTTTTGACAATAACAAGCCCTGTTCAAACAACCATGCACTGAACATGTCACACTATTTACACCTTTTCCAGAATCTTGGCCTTTACAGGCACTAGTATGGAATATGCTCAGAACTAGATAGGAGTTGAGGTTGGGGTTTTGTCTGCAATTTGTGTTTTTAAAGAGGTTCCAGAACTTGCATTAGGCTTATTTTCAGAAAAAGAAAAAGTGCTTAAAAAAGAACTAATTTATTTTAAAATGTTCAGTCTCATTAATTAATAGAATATCAAAAGCAACTTGCACAGAAGCAGGATATTGAAACCTGATGGCAAGGGGGTGAAAGAATAAAACCAAACCAAAAGAAACCCTGTAACAAGAACAAAAACTTCACAACATGCCAGAGTGAATTAAACCATTTGTCAGACAGGACCCATTGCTATTTACTCAATGTAATGGTAATAAAGTGTTAACTTTGGATTCAAAATATCAGTTTTAAATAAACCAGATTCTTACCACGCAGCGTTGAGGGAAAACCAAATTACCTTTCACTAGGTCCAAATTTCTCCTGACAGTGATTGCTCCAGAGGGTGGTGGCTTTCCTGCTGTGCTGTTCCAGCTGGCTGTGAGGAAGGTGCCAGATCCATGCACTTATACACGGCACTGCTCGAAGCTGCTCTCCCGGAGGGACGTTCCTCTTCCTTTGCCTGCAGGGCTGTGGGGTCCTGCTGGACTCCAGAGGGATCTGTGGTGCCTGAGGACTGGCTGGCTGGATGCACAGAGCACCGTGGGTGGGTTGGATTTGGGCAGGCAAACCCTCTGCCTGGCCCTGCCTCCTGGCAAGGAGGTGGTGTCAGCTCTGGCACGACTTCTGGGGCTGGAAGTACCATCCTGCTGCCTTCTCCAGTTGTCCAGCCCCAGGGGCTTCCACTGGGCCTCCCGTGGGCATTAAAAAAAAAAAAAAAACAAGAAAAAAATCACCTTTTTCAAACCTTTCCTAGGCCAGCATGATGGAGGTGATTGCATTTGTTCCTGCCTCATGGCAGATTCCAGCAGCGTGCCAAGGGAGGCCCCTCTCAAGGAGCTGATGGGGGTAGGAGCCTGATTAGGACTAATTTGAACATAAAACTGTCCCTCCTCCATACCTTTTTTGCATATTTCAAACAACCAGACCCATATTAGAAAAAGAGTGTAGGGAAGAAATAATCCTGTGATCCATGCATATCCTGACTGGAACTCAGTTCATTCTTTCTGAATCTGGCTCCCATACCCTTTTTCATACAGATTTACATTCCTACAAGAGGATACATTCCTACCATACATTCTGTACATGTTACAATCCAGATGTTGTTAGCTTCACAATAAAATAAATATATTTACAGAAGAAAAAAAAGAATAAATAATTTATGAAAAAAAATCACTTCAAATCCAAAGCTCTTTTATTCTGCTCCCATCTTGTCACTTCATTGCACGTTAATTTCTATCTCCATCCCTGGTGTAGGTCTCAGAGAAATTCCATGCATGGCTGCTGTCAGGACTGTGGCAAAGGCCAAGACAGAGACAGTCAGTGACTGTGCAGGGAAACAGCCACAGCTAAGCCCTCCCCACCCTGGCCTGCACCAGCCTTCCCAACCTTTTGCTGAGTCCCTTAAAACTCAAGCATGTTTCAGTTCTATGGGATTCCTGTAAGGATTCTGCCACAGGACATGTGCCTCAGCACCAAGGAGCCACAGACATCGTCCAAGTTGTGAAGTGGATTTAGAGCTCTGAGGATACAAAAACTTAACTCCCTGCACTTCACAGCACAGGTCTCAATAACAGCATGGATGGGAGCTTTTGCCTGGCATGTGGTATTTGTCTAAATATGTAAGTAACCACCCCAAAACATGGGGCAGCTCCAGCACACTGTGCATCAGTTTTGAACCATGGCAAGGCAAGTGCCTACCAAGTTACTGTGTGAAACTGGTGGTTGTGCAGAAGACACACACCCCTGGCTAAGGTGTTCCCAGGTGCCAGAGGGGCAGAATCAGGCAGGGCTGTTGGTTCTCCTGTAAGGGCTGAGGGATGTGGCTCAGTGAGGGTCACTGTTCCTTTCCCATCCCTCCCTTCCCATGGTCCCTAAAGCTACACTTGGTCAATGGTTTTCTGTTTGAAGCAGTAACTTTCTTTCTTTTTAGGCTGTGTAAGGAAATGACTGCAAATCCATAGGCTTCACCGACTTCAGCTTGGGAAAAAGAAGAAAGCAACCCCACCCACTCAGCCAGTGCCCCCCAGCCTCGCCCAGCCCCACATCTCACCCTGGTAGATGAATTGGGAGCCAAAGCACATTTCACAGCTGTACACGATGCATTTCATTTCCATTACGAGTTCCTTCATTGCAACAACGTATTTGCTTTTATCCTGTGTCTGTGTGCATATCTATGTTACATCTATCTATATACTAATAAATATATATGGCCTGTTTTAAAGTGCCAATTTATAAAGAGCCGCCTTCTTAAAAGGCAGGCAAGACCCAATTTCTTCCATGACAAGAAGGGAGCAGAACTGACTGAATATTGCCAAATGACGTAAAACATAATTTAAAATTTCTTAAATAAATATAAAAGTTATTCCTAAAGAAGCCATAGGCATGTCAACAATATAGGTTGTAACCGGCACTCAACAACTAAAGTACCATTGGAAAACTAAAATGCCATAGCAACTTCAGCAATAGGCATGATACATTGCAAACATTTTTTTCTTTTTAAATTAAATGTACACCACAATGAACTTAAAAAAGAGGAAAAAAAAGCTATTGGTGCAGTAAGGAGAAGACTTCTCAGGTGTTACGGGGAAAGGGACCATGCATAGAAAGCTGTGTCTGTATATTCGTTGTAAAACGGGTCTATAAAGTGTAAAGCAGGTAACACAGTTGATACAAGAACCCAACTCTATACGAGATGCCAAGTGATGTCACACGACTGGCTCCAGTTTCAACAGCAATGGATATTAAAGCAAGTCCATCCAGTGCAGGTACGAGATGAGCTTCACTGCAGTAATACTGAAGTTGCCTCTTTCAGCACTTAGCACAGTGAGGTGGGACAGGGGAGGAGAAATGCTCCAAAGAAAGGGCGAGTGGGCGCTCTCGGCCTCACCCTTCCACCCGTGCCCGGCAGTCAGGAAGATTCCCAGGAGAGGTTGGCTCTCAGTGGGCGATGGGCACGTTGCTCTGTGCCAGAACCGTTTCCAGGAGCTTCGGGTGAGGAAGTGCCGATGTGCCACCGCACTGAGGCTCCACGTCAGGCGGGATGGATGCCCTGGCACAGGGAGCTGCAGCCATGGCAGCGCTCAGGGACCTCTCTGGGGGAAGTTCCACAACTGTTTCCTGCCAACTGCTTCACATACGTGTTGGAAAAGGACATGGCTCTAAGTTTCAGGAATCACAGTAGTGCGCAGTGGGTACAGCAGGGAGCAAACACTTGTGAAACTCAGACAGAAGCAGCTCCCAGCCCTTTCTTAAAGCACTTTTTTTGTTTGCATTCAGGGAAACCGACTGCAGGCTTATTTGATCCAATTTTCTCTTTGCACCATACACATATAAAACATTACAACTCTGTATAAAAGTACAAGTGGTTCTTGTACATCTGAATTATGCAGGAACTATGTGAGCAAATCCTATCAAAATAGCTATTTTTTGTGTGTATAAACAGCATTTGTTTTTAGAAAAAACAATATCATAAACTGCAGAATCTGTACAAAAATATAAAATAAATTTGGGCAGCAGTTTCTAAACAGCCATGTAAATGCAACACTTAAAGAGGAGCAGGTTAATGCCTCCAAAAGGCTGAATTGCTAAAGTCAACCTATACAGGGCTAAAATGGTATTGAGATTATCTAAATAATAAAATTTTTTACCTCTTGCAATAAAACTTATAGAAAAAATAGACAAGTATGCACATGCAATTTACAGCTTTCCCCAACATAAATCCTTGTGCTTAGCTTTTACCTTTTTTTTTCCTTTTTTCTTTTTTTTTTTGTAATAACATAACATTGTCTACAATACATATTCTTTCCTATACCAGGATATTCGGTCTTCCTTGAGGAACCACTTTAAAAAAAATACATTAGAAGTGGTCATACATGGATGAAGGCACTCCAACTCTGCTCGAAGCAAAAACTAGTGTGATCCTTTTCTTTTCAAAAAAGGCAAGCAAGGATGCATGCACAGTGCTGTGAATTGGGGTGGGAGGGACTATGGAAATACTACCAAGTGTATATACGGGTACTTAAAATTAAAAAAAAAAAGTTGCTATATTTCTAATATTTTAAGACCCAACAAGCACCTCCATGATGTGATCCAGTTCTGTGAGATCCATTTTGAAAGGCTGATTTGGAGTTACTGGCTGACTGCTGTACGGAGCAAGAGTTTTTAGGAGCTCATCTGCTGAGACAGGAGCCATTTTTGAGGCAGCCCCCGTGGCAGACGTGCAGGGGTCAAAATCATACATGGACGTATCAATGTCAGCGAACAGAATGTCATCCAGGGTCAAGTCTGTGAGGAAACCTGTGGAAGCTGTTATCTCAAAGTTGCCAGGTAGGGAGTCCATGAGTTTGGATTCAGCCGTTCTGCTCTCCGGGAGGCCCTCAGGCTTGTGGATGTTGGACTCGCCGGGATGGGCTTTAGAGTCATCGGCTGCTGTTTCGGCTGCTACTGCCTCTGCGGAGGTAGGTGCTGGACAAAGCTCCTCGATTTCGTCCAAGGCTGAGGAGAAGCTGTCCTTTACTGCTTGGAGAGCGGGAGGTGGTGGTTTTGTTGGACCATCGTGCTGGACAGTCGGGGAAGTGCAAAAAGTGTCGTCCTCGAGCAAAGAGGCTGGGGTGAGGCAGGACTCCAGGGGCATAGTGCTTACGAAGTCGGTGGGGAGCAGGGGCGGGGAGGCGAGGTGGCTGAACGCCGGCTGCGCCTCGCGGAAGTTGTCACTGAGAGGGTCGGCAGGCTGGGAAGCGGTCACAAACATGGGCCTCAAGCTGCCTTCTTGTTTGAGTTCTTCCTGGATTCGCCTCAACATGTTGTTAATTAAAACTGTCTTTTGCAAGCTTGGCTCGGTTAATGGCCTGTGGTTATAAAGTTTCATAAGGGAAATGTTGAAGATAGTCTGACGCTGTAAGGTGTAAGACACCTTAGAGGGACCGTCAGTAGGAGACACCACTTTGCCTTCCAACCCATCTTCATGCTCGTCAAACTTCCGCTTTCCTCCTTTCCCCAACATATATCTGAAAGGAAAGAGAGGGCACCGATAAAGACAGCAAAGCAAGAGCAAAACTGGCCACATAAATAACTCAGTCTTGGCCCACAGCAGCGTGATGAGGAAGCAGAAGCCGCCTTAACACAGTGCTCTGATCCATCCTGCTCAAGTGTGGCTATGCTGGTAAACTCCAAGCAGGAATTCAAACAGCATCTATAACACTCAAGGTATTGCATGCTTGGCAGCAAATTTCCCTCTTGCATACATAGTGGTCCCCAAATAACTGTACAGAGGTGCACAAGCTTCAGATACTGCACCGAATGTTTCTTTACATTTCCTGGCTGATGCAGCGTTATGCCTGGGAATACAAATGTAAAGCACCAAGGTTCTTACAATGAATTTCCTTTTTTATTCAAAAGTATGTTCAGGGGGAAAGAGAAGTGAGGCTCAAGCCTTGTATATTGAGAGAAACCTTCCCAGTGAGGTTGGGAGATCCAGCCCTTTGGTACACCAGGATATACGCATATGGGTTTATTTAACTGATCGCCTAAGGACTAAACTACCAGAGCAGGAAATTCAGTTATTACACTCAGAATTAGATAAATTACAGATGAAGAAGAAGATCTGTCAAGTCTTTTAGTCTAATCCCCAAGATCACGCTCTGTGCTACACTCTGCTGTTGGTCAGATGGCAGATTTTGAAGGAAACAAAGGGGATTTTACGAAACTTGCCCCGCATTATAAATAATTTCTGAGCTAAGATTAAGTAGGGCAGTTCGATCCCCAGTGTTATCTCTTCCAGGATATTTCACAGCGCCTGGAAATGCTTCTCTACACAGCACAGTTCCAACCTCTTTTTGTCACCATTATTTTTGTGACATGAAGATCCCCAAAAACGCAGAGGAATGAAGGAATCACTGTGCTGTGACAGTAGCACGACCTCACGTTATGCTCTCTCATTTTCCCAGGTAGACTGGTGAGATTCTGGAGCCCTAACCCACTCACTCTTTTAATACAATCATTCCTGCATCCCTCCCTCTGTTTAACAGAAATGTAATAAAATGGCATGAAGATTTCTGCCTTGATTAAATAAATAATTTTTTTAAATATGGAAGAGGCTTTTCAGCCACAGTTACCCAGAAGGAAGTGGCAACAGCTATACATATTCTACCCCAGATCTGACTCCCCTCATGTGATGCAGTTATTGTCTAGAAGGCAAAATTCACCTTCCTTATTTGAGTACCATTCCCAATTCCCCCAGTGGGATTGGTGCCTGTGAAATGACTGCACCAGGCAGGTCTAATACCAGTTTGATGCTCATACACCAGTTCTGCAGACAGACAACTGTAGGACTTACCAACATCCCCAAGAGTGATTGACAAACACTTAAGAGCAAAGAGCCCTTTGGAAAGCAGGAGAGGGGGCAAAAGAAGTCAGGGTTTCAATGGTAGAAGAAAGGGCTTCAGAAAGCATTTGCGGGTTGGTAAAGCCAAAATCAGATAGGGTGAAGTGAGCCTCTTCTGGTTAAAAATAAGTCCCAAATCCAGACAATTTTGTAGCATATTATGCAATTAAAAAAAGAAAGGCAGGGGGAGGGAGCAAGCTGAGTGGAGCTGAGGAACAGGTAGGCTGCCATCCAAGCTCCTTGGCCAGCTACCAGCGATTCCTGCGCCTGGAATCTCGGGTGAACAAAACCTCTGAAACTGAGCAGTACTGCTGAAGTCTGGTTTTTCTCTGCTCCCTAGTGTCACTTCCATGGACTACTCCAGAGCTGTCCACATGGGTTTGGAGTGCGAGGGGTAGAGGGGGGGACTTTGCTGTTCAAGTGTCCACAGTGGACAAATTTCCTTCCACTTGGGACAGATTGAGCACAAAAGGGAGGACCAGGCTAGCAAGAATCAAAACCCTGCCCAATTCCAGAATGTTTTTAAAGCAGCAAGAAGTTAGGAAGAGAGGTAGTGGTTTTCCATCCCTTCCTGCTATCTCCTCCCTGAAAAAAGACAGACTCTGTCCTAAAGACATACCAGTGCTCCTTCTGCAATGCTCTATTTAAAGAAGACATTTTTAAATGGCTTAGGGACTAGAAGAGTTTTGAAGTTTGTCAGCCTCTGCCAGGAATGTACAAAAACATTCACTGTACAAAGAAAACCTTTTCCCCCATGATAAAGAAAACAGACCCTGTGCTCAGTTATTAATTATTGCGAGGCAACATTGGCCAGTATTTTGAATGAACTCAACTGAGCCCATTTCCATCCCAGACCGAGGTGCTGGTAGTTAACATATTTTTTAAGCTGATCAGTAAGAGTTACGGGATCATCGTTAAGTAAACACAACGATAACCTCACTACGTCATTTTCCAGGAAGCTCAGGAATGATTCAAGGTTTCCTGTATGTATGACAGTCAAACTCTCACATCTCACTCGATCTTCACATAGCTTGATTCAGAGCTTGCCCTTTCAAAAGATAAAACACATCAGGCAACTCCCAGTTTCACCTACTAGCTTTTCAGCACAACTTTCAGTTTCCTTTTCCCCCACTATTACGCTCGGAAGAGGGTTTAACCACTAAAGCAACAAAGCAGGATTCTAGGCTAAGCATAAGGGGTTTATTCCACCAAGGAGGAGGCTCAAATAAGCACAGCTTTATTAAGTTTTATTTTATCCCCGGCATGCAAATGGGAATTGTAAAAAAACATTTTCCTCCAGTTTCCATAAGTCACTTTATTCATGCTAAGTGAAGCAAGTAGGCAGTATCTTTTTAGACCAACTGATAAGAGTTGGTAAAATCAGACATGCTTGAGGGCTTGAAGGTCTTTCGTTAGTTCTCCATTAAGGAATTACACAGTTTCTGATTGCGGGAGGTTAAGACAATGTTGCCTGTTTATTCTTTACAGTTCTAACCATCTCATTCCTCCTTCAACCAACAGTATCACACCTTCATTAAAGAGATCAGTTCTGTGTGTCTTAAGACACTGAACATTATTTTTAAAAGAAAGCAAGCTGTACAATACCACCATTTGATCTGAATTAGTCCTGTTCATTTCAAAAACTTTGTTCTTAGCCTTTCCAGCCAAAGCTCCTGCTGGGAAAATGAAAATGCCAGACTTACACATCAGCTTGACCAAAGATCAGTAGAAAATGAGACAAACCTGCACCATCCAAAGTGCCAAAAGACAGAGTTGTCCTACCGAGTCATACTGCCCTAACAGGGGCAGCCAGACAGCAGGAACCCACCCAAAAGCAAGACTGGACAGGCAGAAAGACAAAGGGTCACATTCATGGAGGGTCTTTCATGCATCTATTTTGGCTGAGCAGCAATCTCAGCCAGACGTATTTCTGCTGTATTTTCATCTGTCCTTTTTATTCGTCCACTAAACATCACTCTGAGGCCACGTGTTAAGAGTTGGGATGGGACAGCACTTTGTTGTTGTTGTTGTTTTAATAAAGGGTGTTGCAGGGTTGTGGTATGCAAGTTGGTTTTCAATGTTTCTTAGGCATGTGGAAGCAGAAAGCTGAAGAAAGACAATGGAAAAGCTCATTTATCTGGGGAGTAGGGTGGGGGGAGTTCCTTGGAGATCTTCCCCAATGCTATCTTCCAGGCGGCTCCAGCTCTGGAAGACCCAGAACTAAAGTTAAGCCACTGTTGCTGAGAAAGAGTCAACTCTCTTTTTTGTCCATTTAGGGTGATTGCACGCACCTCAGTGCCAGAGAAACCCTACCATTGTTTGGGAGTTGGTTTTTCTTAATAGAAAAACAAAAGTAATATATAGTTTTTTTCATTTGCATGTCATTTAGCTTCCTTTTACTGGCTCTGCATGCTCTTCCAGAGAGAGCTGGGAAAAAAATGTAGTGGGGGCTCAGCAGAAGAGATAACCAGCCTGGAGCAGATGGTTCTCTGGAGTCGACCATCATTGATTAAACACAGAAAAGCTTGTGCAGAGCCTGTGTCTCTGAGCCCACTTAGTGACGAATCCTTCACTCTCCCGAGGACAGAGGTACGTGCACATTGTGAGAGAAGTATTATATTTATTGATTGTGCTTCGGACGTTGTACCTTGTCACTGCTGCACTATTCCTGAAGTCTGTCATAGTCGGGAGTTTGGCATGGAGAAAAGCACCAGATATGTAAAAACTGAGAGGAAAAGTGATTTGGCTCACCAATAATAAAAATAACCTTTAATGTTAATTCCCAAAGACTTTTAACAATTAAGTTTAAATGTCTCTTAAGACTGAGGGATCTTCTTGGAAATCAGTTCTACAATCCACTAGGCCCTCCCTGCTCATCAAGGCAGACAGGAAGGAAAAAAATAGAAAGAGAAACTAAACTCCAAGAGGAACAGCAGAAAAGGGTTTTTAAGAAGTCACATTTCCACTCAGATTTACGCCACCATCTTGGTCAGCCTAGAGGATGAACAGCTGAATAGAGTGAGGTCCACAGTTAAAAGAAACACTACATTGCTCAGAAAGGTACAAGCACCAAATCCCAGAGCCCATGGGTAATCATTCCTCCTCCCCATGCAGCCGAATGCTGAAAGACAGGTGTGAACCACAGGGGCTTGTGTGAGAAGTGGAGTTTGAAGCAGGACCAGTTACTTTCTGAAATCCTGGCTAATTAAATCCACGGGGGGGGGTGGGGGGGTGGGAGTGTTTAAAAAGGAGAAAGAAAAAGGCAATTTGGGAGAACTAAAAAACACTTCACACGTATGTATGAAAAAAACCAACAAAACCCCACAATACAAAAGTTCCCCATAAAAGCCCCCTCAACTGCTATGAGAACTGAATTTGCACATTTCACTCCCAAAACAAAGTTTCACAAATCTCGGGCATAAGCAAACCTCAACAGGTTTTCTCGGAGAACCTACCCGGTGAATTATGCAAGTGCTTTCTGTGTCACTTCTGGCACATGAAATGTAATTTTCGTTTCCTCCATCCCTCACTTCTCATCCTTGAGGGTTCCATTGGCTGTATCCTGGCCCAACAGTAGTCAATGAGTGTTTTGTTACTGACTTCAGCAGAATCAGAATTTAGCACAGATAGCTGCAGAACCAAAATAAAAAGGCCCTTTATGCCAACTGGGTTCAACTGGCAAGACAAGGGCCAGATCCCCTGAACTAACAGAGGCAGGTTGAGCTGCTGTGAGGCATTTCACTGCTGCCAGATCCAGCCTGAAGGACCACCTGAACTTGTAACCCACAACTTCCAAGTATCTGTCTCCTAGAGCTAGGGAGGCAAACTGGTAAATCTCTCTCCCCATCCCTGTTTCCACATCCCCAAGGCCACAAAAGAGAGAGGGGGAGAGGGAGAGGGGGAGAGGGGGAGCGGGAGGGGGAGCGGGAGGGGGAGGGGAAGCGGGAGGGGGAAGGGGGGAGAGGGGTGGGGGGAAGGGGGGAGAGGGGTGGGGGGAGGGGAGGGAGAGGGGTGGGGGGAGGGGAGGGAGAGGGAGGGAGAGGGAGGGGAGGGGGAGGGGGAGGGGGAGGGGGAGGGGGAGGGGGAGGGGGAGGGGGAGGGGGAGGGGGAGGGGGAGGGGGAGGGGGAGGGGGAGAGGGAGGGGGAGAGGGAGGGGGAGAGGGAGGGGGAGAGGGAGGAGGAGAGGGAGGAGGAGAGGGAGGAGGAGAGGGAGGAGGAGAGGGAGGAGGAGAGGGAGGGGAGAGGGAGGGGAGAGGGAGGGGAGAGGGAGGGGAGAGGGAGGGGAGAGGGAGGGGGAGGGAGGGGGAGGGAGGGGAGAGGGAGGGGAGAGGGAGGGGGAGGGAGGGGAGAGGGAGGGGAGAGGGAGGGGGAGGGGAAGAGGCAGAGGGAGAGGGAGGAAGAGGGAGAGGGAGGAAGAGGGAGAGGGAGGAAGAGGGAGAGGGAGGAAGAGGGAGAGGACACATTTCTGGAAGACCCCTTGGCACAGGACCATGGGCTCACCCACCACAAAACGATGCTCCTTGGCCTGCAGGATCCTGCCAAGGCAGAGCAAACCTGCCCCAGCAGGCAGGAGCCAGCCTGTCCTCTGAGAGCACTGGCATCCTCCTCCTCCTCCTCTTCAAAGTTAGAAAGGAAAAGAAGCAATGGAGGGGAAGGCCAGTATAAGCCTGGCACCATCTCCCAGCCTCACTAAAAAGGAGGAAAGCTGAACAGCCCAGGTATCAGAGGTTTAGCTCCAGGACTGGAGGGAATAAGCAACATGGACTTTCAGAGGCAACAGCCACAGCACGATGAAAATCACCCCTCCTTGGGGATTTTATCTGTTGACACCGGAGTCCTTAAATCCTGGCACCGCAGCATCCCTGGGAGCTGGGACAGCATGTACCGCGCAGTGCCGCAAGGCCACGCTCCCTGTGTGCCGCTGCCTCGCGCTGTGTACACTGACCAGGGCTGGGGGGAGCTGTCTTTTTTCTCTACAAGGCTTCTTCTCGGGATCTGATGCAGATTTCGCTTGTTGGAGAGTATTGCAACCATGTTGCCTGCCTAGAGAGGCCTCCTGACAACCGCTGCCTGGTAAGAATTGGGTCTCACGTCACATGCGAGTTAGGAAACAAATCCCCCGACCGCAGAAGAGAGGTAGAGGGAATGGAGCAGTGCTGGGGTTTCTGTCCTCTCCAGATCCAGTGCTCAGATATCCTGCATTTATAAGGTTTGTTTTCCCTGACACATCTTACATTAATCCTGGCTGTACCCCTACCATGCTTTTCTTTTTTACTTTTTTTTTTCAACTAAGTGAGGTTTAATAAGCACTTACAAAACTCCTTTGGAGTATACAAAAAAATTGGCCTCCTGGGTAGCTCTGTGCTTCCAGAGAGTAGAGGGAATTGTTTTTATGTTTGCAAGCCTTTTCTGCAAGGCTGTCAGTGTCAGCAGTAACTGTGAGTGGCAGGTATTTCTCATGTGTATTTTACAGGGACCCAGCACTTCCCATCTCCTGCGGTGATGAGTAAACCTCAGCTCTTTCAGAAGAAACAGAGAGGCACCCCCCTCCTGCATTTAGCAAGAAAGGCGGTTCCCTCTCCTTACACAGTCTTAGCCCCCTGCTTTAGACACCTATGAGTGAAGACTGCAGGGAGAGCAAGCTGAGTGACAGGGATCTTTTCTAGTCTCAAGTTAAAATCAAAATAAGAAGGAACACCACACTGGGTGACTCTTGGATGGTAATCTAGACAGGAATTAGTTAAGGATTGTGCAGAGAAACCCATGATAAGCAGAGAGACAACAGGGGAAGCTCAGACTATCATTTGAGAAGCATCTGAAGTCGTGCAGCTCTCATGGGGTTTGACTTTTAATACTCAGAGCCTGGAGTCCCCAGGTCCCCGAAGGAGTGTCCATGTTAATCAGAAAGTAAGGTGAAGCCCTCCCCTAGCAAATAAGCAATGCAATTATAAAGCCAGTCAATAGTGTAACGCCAGCCAACGTGTTCCAGCGATATTTTGAAACTGTAATCTGATCCTACTGTTTCCATCCTCGTGCCTTGCCTGCTCTCCCTTGTTGCATACTGTACTATTTGAGGCCCAGAGGGCAAAGCAAGCTCTTGCTGTTTGTTCATGATCAGAAACTGCATTTGGAGCGAGAGCTCTGTGTGCACCGCCCACACCACTTTCTTGATAGTTTCTTAAACTTCCAGCCGCTGAAGCCCTGCTAGAAGGCTCTGCAAAACAACCAAAAAACACAAACTCCACTCCTGCCTTCAGCTTCCAGCTTCTTTTCACCATGCTAAAAAAAGGCAAAGCCGCAGTCCAAGGCAATCTCTGACTCTGCAGTGTGCTAAGTCTTGCAGGAAACATATGCTTCTATTAAATTGAAAACAGTTTCTAATGCTGTCAGTTTGGTAAATGTAACGTTTTCCCCTGGAAGAAGTGGAGCAGTTTTAATGTTTTTGACTAACTGCACACATCCAAAAAGAGTATGTCTGATAAAGCTGGAATGGACTCCAATAAATATAGCTTAGAATAAATTACTGCCTCATTAAGTAATTGTTTGGAAAAAGGACAGCAGGTTTTCTAGATTACAGCTATGTTATTAAGGGTGTTTATAATATTAGGAATTCTATCAGGGTAGCAGAACTTAATGCAAGTTTAAATCAGAGGAGCACTTGTTAGCTCGTTAAAGCATTAAAGACTACCCTGGCACAGCAAGAAGGTGAACAAGACTGCACAGGATCTGTGCATGGAAAGTTAGCAAGCCACAGTGAGGCTTTAGGCAAGAGCGAAACCCCGAGCAACTCTGACAACTCCTTTTCAGTACGAGGCAAGTGGGGGGATACAGCTGTGTAACAAACTGGGGCTAAAAACATTTATTCAAAATAGGCTTCATTCACCTACAGGAAGGTAGTTGTCTTTACTGGAGGAAAAAAAAAAAACAAAAACAAAACCCAAACCAACCACGTTTGGATTGCCCAGCAGAACTAATTTCTATCTGAAAGATCTCAGAGGCAAAACGTCAATTCTTTCATGTTCTGCTTCAGACAGGACTTTTTCCCATGAGCATCCTTGCAGCAGCACCCACAAGATGCAAACGAGCCCCCAGTCTGTCCTTTTTTGGTCTTGTCCTTAACTGGAAGCTTTATGAAACAAGCCCTTTACAATTGCTAATGCTGCCCCAACCCCTCACAGGCTTGGTCCAGACATCGCCCTGTCAACTCCCAACCTGCTTTGAGCCTGACCAAAGTGGAGGAGTCTCACACTACCAGGAGCTGCTTTGTTAAGGTTATTTACTGAGGGGAGAGAAATTTTCAACAAGATGGCAAAACTGCCCTTGCCTCAGGTCACCTCTGTGCCAAATCTTTACATTCTTCCCCAGAATGGCTGCACATACCCATCTACTCATAGCAGCACCTGTGCCACTACATAGGAATCTCCTTCCCAGGGTTCAGCTTAGCTGAGATTCTGCGCTTCAAAGAGCCACAAAAGAGTCCGGCCGAGGTTATTCTGAGGTTTGGGTGTCCATGTGGCAGTGCTGAGGAAGCAGCCAGGTCTGCCAAGTGTGAATCAAGTTGTGTTGTGCTGTGTATACATGGGCTCAGCGGCTCTGCTGCCAGTATCAAAAGCTCAAGGTCTGGAAGCTGCTTCACACACCTGGGCATCAGAGGCAGGAAATCAGAGCTGCAGTAAAGCAAACCAGGCACAGCACTAGGCCAGATGCTCTGACTTTACTACGTGATTAGCTGATTATTCAGCAAACTCTGCTTGTTGTCACCCAAAAAATATGTGAGGGCTTCTATGCACAAGCCTCCTTGGGATCAGCCAAGAAGCTCCTCCTGCTCCACATCAGCTTCTTTCCACAAGTATGGCACTGTGGGCCTCCTTTCATGGAAACTGGATGTGCTGGTCTCACAGGCAGGACCATGGCACAGTGAATCCCCCATCAATGGGCAAGAAGCCACACCAGAGCCGGCGCACACAGCTCTGTGGTGGGAGAACCAGAGCCATCATCCCCTCAAGAGGTGAAGGATCAGCAATTAAGATGGCTGTGTACTGCTTCGGGGCCCAATTCAGCCAAGGGCTGACTGCCTCCCATTCCTCCCCACTGCAGAGCCAGCAGGCATCAGCACAGCGAAAGTGCTGGCTAAAAAAAAAAGACACCACACTTGTAAATTAAATTCAAAGCAATCTGAAAGAGCTAGAACAGCTACCACCAAGTGACACAGGCTAGGAAACACACACACATACACACACGCACTCCCTTTTCACTGCTAAAATTACATGCCTGTAATGACAAGATGCTACTGGTCAGACTCTAAGGGAGAATGATGAAATAGCCAGCCCGGCTGTACCTCCCTCCTCCCTGCACTGTCGCACAGAACAATAGATTACGGCAACGTTGTGTTGTATTGTACAAGACATCTCCATTGGCACGTGCACGTCACGGTCCAGCTGATATTTTTAGCATTATAGACCCATCTTCACGGGATTTGTGTAATTCCCACAAAGGTTAATGAGAACTGTGAGTGCATCCAAGAGAGACGAGACCCCTTTGTGTATAATAAGGGAAGAGAGTTTTTCTCACATATGTATAATTACTTTGTTTGAATCCTATCACAGCATCTTCTCCCCAAAGGTACCTTGTTTTTCCTCCTTATCACAGGTCCCTAATAAACACGGGGGGGAAAAACACCCACACTACCGTGGAAAGAACTGAATGGTTTGCCAAAAAGTAGGTTATTGCTCTCAAAACAGTGTTGAATAAATTATCACAGTCAAACTGAAAAGCAGCGAATGGCAGGAGGGAAGGAAAAAATAAAAAAAAAACTCAGAAGAAATATATGCTGCAAAATGCACCATACACCCCAGCAGTGACAAGTCATTTTAGATGTAGATTTTATTTTCTAACCAGTTTCTCACTACTGAAAGTTAGAAGAGGAGAAAAGAAAGATGTTTCCCTGGAATTTTTTATAGTAGCTATAACAGCATATTAGTTGTTTTCAACATTTTTGCTTATATGAAATGAACACAGCCCTGTAAACAAGTATATTCTGTGAAAAAGCACCCACTCACCCCACAAGTTTCTCCTAGAGATGGTGAAAAAGCTGTTGGATAAACCTCCACCACCAGTGAAAACAAAACAAACAAAACCCAAGGTAGTTAAAGTTTGACATGAAAATTTGCTAAGATGGTGTTAAATGATGTTAGACAAGATGATAACACTGGCCTTTCAGTCCAGTGCACTAAAGCTCTTGCATTTGTTGAAATACAGCATGTGTTTTCATGTCCTATGAAGGAGCCTTCTGAAAACTGATTAAACGGAACTTTGGCCAGCCTTGAACTATTCTCAACCTGTAATAGCTACGATGAAAGAGATCCCATTTTTTGTGGCACCTGCTTGATTTCACAATAAAAACTACTACACAAAAGTGATGGGCTTTAAAACAGCCACCATGGGATCCACGTAACTTCTGTCTGTAGTAGTTTAAACATTTTCAAGTAAGTAATTGAAACTTAGATGGGGACACCTTTTTAACAGCAGATTTTGAAAACATCTATTAAATCTGTATTTTGAAGCATGTTTAGTACAGGTCAATTATCACAGAACAAACAAGCCTAACCACAAACTAAGTCTTTGGAAATTGGGAGTGGAAAATACAGAAGGAGAACAGCTCAGGTAACTGAATGTTCTAAACTTCGTATTCAGTCAGCCACAACCCATTCACCTCACCCAAGACAGTGTTACACTGATTTTCCCCACAATTAAAACCACAGTCCTTGTCCAAGCACATATGTATCACATATGTTCCCCTGCCAGCAAGGGGAAGCAGGGCAGCAACAGGAAGCTTGACACTGTGTGTTACACACACAGAAAATATTCTCCTCTCTTCTTCTATTCATTCGCAAGTTATTTGTGGAACACTAGTTAGGGGAGGAAAGGGTTGTTTAGAAGAGCCAGTTTTGCCAAACAGATGGGACAGGAGGGTAAGGGAGAGGAACCATGAGCCACCTAAGCAGGTTATTGTACCCCTGGGACAGCCAGCACGAAAGTACCTCGGTCAAAATCCCTCTGACCGCAGCACAGACTACAAAAGCCCAGGGCACTCCTCCTACACAGGGCCAGGCAAAGGCACAAGAACCGACCAGCAACAAATCACACCGTGCCAAAAATGCTGAAATAGAGGGGCTTCTCTCACACAGGAACAGGCACACAAAACAGTGAGAAAGCAAAATGTTACCACTGTTTTAAAAAAAAAGCCACTGTGGTTTGCACAGAAGCGCCAGTCTCCTATCTTGATTAAATGTGTATTTTAAAAATACGCAAATTGTATGCATGCACGTGTACATGTACCTACCAAAGGCTTTTTCCGAGGGAGAAAGAGTGCCTGTAAAAACACATGAAAAGTAAAGTTTGTGGAGGCACCGGAAGATGATGATGTATTACTGAATTAGGATTTAAAACTTCATTTTGCAGCTACCTGAAGTTAAGACAAAGCTGCCTTTAGGCATCTCAAACTAGTCAGACCTGCTATAGCAGTTGCACAGTCTGCTTCAAATATGCCCTCCACGCTCCTTTCAACCTCCACCCCAACATATATCCGCATAGTTTACCTCCAGTCATGGGTGGTTCTTTCTATAGTGCAGCTCACTCAACCTTATTGCCTGCCTGGCATGACAGAAAGAATTTTTTTAAGATTAATGTTACAGGCTACTATAAGAAACTGTAAGAAAACAGCCATAATAATTGCTACATTTTCATTAAAGGTGAGTTTGGATCAAACAGTATACGGGTTTACAGAGGGGTATGGAGAATCTGTGATGAGAAAAGAGTTTTGATTGTTACAAATCCTCCGAGCCTGTTTTAGGGTGAGTTTAGATCTTTCCACCAATTCAGAGTTCCTTTTAAAAGGAACTTCTTTTTTCTGCTACTTCCATATATTGCCTGGTTTTCAAAATATCATTAAAAGAAAACAACTCTCATTTTCACTTTTATCTTTGTATTCTACTATATTAGGAATACAATTTTTATTTTAACTTCACTGGAAACAAGCTGTCAGATGAAATCAAATACATCTCACTGGTGTGAACGCAAAGTAAACAGGCTTTGGCTCCTAATAATTATACAGACTTAAGACTCATGTCATTCGATGCCACTGAAAGCTCAATCATTAAGGAGATATTAAGGAGAAATTCCTCTTTAAGACCACTGCTCTTCAAAACACTGATTGTGTTACACAGGTTGTGAACTTCAGACATTATATTGCAACACCTATGATTTTATGTACCAAGCAGGGGAGAGTACTGAACCAGGCCCTTCATTTGGAAGAACAGTGGTCTGAACTCACCTAAAGCAGGACCCTGGACATGGTTTTACTACCACTGGAGGTGTCTGAATTCAGTCACTCTGATGTGGTGTTGGTTGCTATCTCACCTGAGCTAGCTGAGCCTCGATCCTCAAAGAAGGGACATGTGAAAACCAAAAAACTCACTCTCTGGTGACTTGACAGTTTATTTGGTCCTTTCAAGCCTTCTTGCTCCTAGTCACAACTTAAAGCCATTTCTGAAGACTGTTGAGGCTGTACCCGCTGCCCCTGGAGACTGCCCCAGCTCTCCCTTGGAAATGCCCCTCAAACCAGCTCTTCCCCACCCTGAAAATCCCCTCTGTGATGGAGGAATCTCCCAGCCAGCACATTTTCACAGCTCCTCCTGCACACTTTGCAATGACACCCAGCATGTGACACGTTCATCAGGAGCCACCAGTGAAGCAAACATGGCAGAGCATTTTCTCTTCTGCAGTGACACCCCATTTAATATCTGTATAGCCTTAAGAGGGAGGGCAGGGACCCTGCTGTGACACATCCAGGATTGTTTCTCCCACTAAACCTCTGCTGTCTCCCAGCCACACATTTGCTTTGGACTCTGGTTTAGGCTTGACTTCAGCACATCCAACAAGTAACAGCACAGCACTTACAGGGCTTCCTTTCCCCACTTGTGTTGAACAATCAAGCATTATCTTATTTTTTGTTACAGTGTTTGCACTGGTAATGCTGAACAAACCTGAAGCCTCCACTACAGCAAACACAAAAATTGACTTTGCTTATAAAAGAAATATAGAACTAACACATGCTGAGGGTCTCTCTCCCTTTATAGAAAACAGGCACCTCTTCATGACAGCACAATTTCTCTGACTGATTAAAGTTTAGAAATCAAAAGAAGTGGCAGAAAACATGCAATTATATCCCCCCGTGAGTGCTGTACTTAGACTGGCAAATTTCATTTTCTACAAACCATTAATTAGCAAAAGATTCATCAACACTAAAGATCTGTGCTTAGTGCCAACCTGCTTGCACTGAAGCTGGACCTTGCTCTCTCCTTTGGAATACTCCTGATCTTTGGACTTGGTAACTGAAAGCTGCTGTTTCTGGCACTGACTCATGTGAGTGTGCACGTTAAGAACCACTGCTACTGGAGCTGTCTCCCTGTGAGCCAGTTACACATATAAAGCTGAGTTAAAAGAAGGTGTCTCTCTTGCTACCCAGCCCTTATAAGAAGTAGATCACCAAAACACTACTTACTCTTTCAAAGTACTGCATTCTCCATGTTTGACAGATTACACTTCAAGATGTTACATAAAAGCAAAAATAGTCACAAGTATTTTGGATCACCTGTCTAGTGTTAGCACTGCCAGAGATGAACTGTGCCAGGAGTGCTTTACATCAGTGTGAAAAAAGTCAAAAGTTCCTAAAAAAATGTTTTCCCTATGAAATATTTATTGAAAAATAAAAGCAGCTTGTGTAAATGATGGCAAACCCCTCCAAACTAGATATGGCATAAAATCTGCTGTACTTCATGGAGACTAAAAAAAATTTAGAATATGAAAATTGAGGTTTTCCTTGCTATTAGGACATTATCTCAAACTCCTTGATGCATCTCAGACAGACAACTTGAGTGCTTGGAATATTTATGTTATTATTTCCATCAAAACACTGCAAAACTCATTTCATCTTTCCCATTTAAAAAAAAAGCAGGTGTATAAAGGAATACAGTTACAACTCTTAATAAATCAGAACCTACAGATGTATTTAATGCTCTTTAAGGCTGCTTCGTCTGCAGACAAAACCTGAAGGACCTATGGCTATCAAGTTTCTTTTTCTTTGCTTTCAATCAGCTTCAGAGACAGAGAAATCAGCTTGACACAAAAATCAAAGTGGTGCTTCAATATGCACGAAGTCTAGCTCCATTCATTCGCAGTCCAATCCAGTTTCTGCAGAAAAGGAGTGAGTGGTTTTTGCTACCAACTTAAATGGAAGCAGGATCAGTCACAAAAGGAGAAACATCTACAGCTGTTACGTTAGATGCTGCAATACTGGCCTGGACAATGGAAGTATTCCCAAGGACACGTTTTCAGATACCTGTCTGCCAGTACAAACTGCTAATCCTCCTCCTATCTCAACCACCACCACTAGTTCATTATGTTAAATCAGATTCCAAAGATACCATCTTCTTATGTAAAAATGTAAGCATTTTAACTTCTACAAGGAAGGGCTACTTCCAATTTACCCTGCTAAATCAACTGGCTAATTTCTACAGCAAGAGAAGTACAAGCAGCAATAACTTTTAAGAAAACACAATTCATTTTTATGGTTTGTTTCACCATGTGAAAGTTTCCTGTGCACTTAAGATGCAAACCGAGGTGCCTCTGTCAATTTTGTACCCCGTGAGAAGTCCATAAGACAGGGACACCTTCATTTGTGCAGGTGAATCCCTAAAATTATCAGAATAAAAAGGTAGAGTCTCGTTTCAACTCACATGCACAGCAAGCCCTTACTCATTTGAGAGAGACAAGCAAAAAACTGGTGTTTGGGGTAGCCAAGCCCTCTCCCACCACTGTTTGAGCAATAGTACATTCTACGGTGGCCAAATCCAGCAGTCACTGACGGCTGTGAGAGTCACCCTGATGACTGCACCAGGCACGAGATGAAAATGCCTGGACTTTCCTGCTCCCGAGAGCTTTGGATGTGTCTGAACACACGCCGCCACACGCAACAGCTCTGGCGTGCTGCACTGAAGTTCGGGTAAAGAAGCTGACAGCACCCCCCCCGGATGGAGATAAAATGGGCAGAATTCGCTTTATTTTACACCGGCAGCTGACCCATAGCTGTAAATCAGCCACCAAGGGGCCCGAAGGACAACGCACAACCCCCCGCCCGCCCATAGATTTTCAACAGAAGTGGCCCTGGGTTTCCCAGCTGTGCTTTATGAAATTTAAGAAATGACAGCAGGTAACTGTACTCCTATTTTCGTGCTTAAGGAGAACTTATCTTTCCAGATTCTGACACGAGTAAAGCAGCAAACACTCTAAATCAGAGGCATCCCAAAAGGACTTTATTACAAACGCTCGCCCACCCTGAAGAAAATCCCAATAAATATATTTTTCACCATCGCTTCCAAAAGATGAACCACCCTGCTCATAAAAGCCCCCCAGACGCCTGTTCCTCAGTGCTGGCGGTGCTGCCGAGGAAGACCCGTGCGCGCTATTGCTCAGGGCAAAGACAGGCTAATCCCCTGCCCTAACACCAACCCCTGAAAAGGGCCAGGCAGCGGGGCCAGCCGGGTCCTGCCCAGCCATATGTCAGCTTTGCTAGAGCGGAGTGAAAGTCTCACCCAGACCCGTTCAGCTCTCCCGGCACTACGGAACGCACTTTTCGGGGTTCCCCGAAGCCGCGGCTGCTGTCGGGAAAGCGGAGCTCGGCTGCAGCCCCCTGGCTCCGGGGGCTCCCCGGTGCACACCCCAACTTACCGCGGTGGCGCCGCTTCCCTGGCGTCGGATGGAGCCCGGCTCTGGAGACCACAACCGGCCGCACTGTCGCGGCCGGCACGGCCACCTCGATAAGAAAGTATATTCCAGCTCCCCGCACCTGCTTCGACCCGGGATCCCCGCGCATCGGAGGGGAAGGGGGCGTATTTTAAGCGCAACTCTGCCGCTCTCCCTCCTCTGTTCATCTCAGCACGATTCCCCCCCTCCCCCCGCGGAGGAGAGGGGGAGGATCCCCGCCCCGAGCTCCTCTGCCCGGGCACCAGTTTAAAGGTAGAGATGAAACAAGCCCTGATGACTCGCAAAGCCAAGAGGGGGTGTGTGGGGGGGTGTCGCCGTCCCCTGCCCCCCTTCATTTCCCCCCCGCCGCTGCCCCTCAGCCCCACTCACCACATGCAGCTCCACCTGAGAACTAAAGCATGGAGAGGGGGAGGTCGGAAACTCTCGCCCTAGAGCAGCTCCATATGTCGCTCCTCGACGCGCCGCTCTGGGGAGGGGCCGGGTGGGATGCGGAGGAGGAGGAAAAGAGGAGGAGGAGGAGGAGGAGGAGGAGGAAGAGGAGGAAAAGGAGGAGAACGCAGTAGCAGGCGGCGTGAGGATTTAAGCCTCGGCTCTGCCCCGGCGGCTGCGATCACGCAGCATTATACAATGGAGGAGGAGGAGAAGAAGGAGGGGAAGGAGGAGGAGGAGGAGGCACCAGCCCCGGCTCCCCGCACTTGCCGCCAGCACTGACGACAGGGGCGGCTCCAGCGAGCTCCTCACCCTCCAGCCCGCGTCAAAGCTCCGCCTCGGCCCCGGCCTTCCTCCCCCACCCCCCGCGCCCCCGTTCCTCCTCCTCCTCCTCCTCCCCCGCTCCCTCTCCCGCGGCTCCCCGCGCTGCCCACGCGTGCCCCGGCCCCGGGTGGGCGGCGCAGCCCCCGTAGCCGCCGGGGCTTCCCCGGGGAGCGCCGGCCCGGCACAAAGGCGGGTGCCAAGGCGCCCCGACCGCAAATATGACAAATATCCCCGCTATCCGGCGGCGGGGACACGGCCGGGGGGACGGGGCTTGGCTAGCGAGGTCGTCCCGGTACAACCCAAAACTCCCTCCCCTCCCACGATCTCCGGTCAGCCCCCGGTCGGGCCAAGCGGAGCTGGGGCTGGGGGGATGTTTAGAGAAAACCCGGAGCGCTGCCGGCCGCCCCCCCGCCCCGGGAGCTCACCTGGGAGCCGAGGGAGGCGGCGGCCCCCGTCCGTGGAATCCTCGCTGCTAATTTGGGCTGTGCAGGTACCACCGAAGCACAAAAATGAGGCCAAGCGGAGATGTTCGGGCGCGTGAAGATCTGGGGGCAGGGGGGAAGCGCTCGGCACCAGGCGCTATCTGGAAAGAAGACGATTATTTTAAGTCACCTCAATGGGTTGTGTTTCCAAAGGGACTGTGATCCCAGCCGGCTCTGTTAAAGGCGATTCAAACACCTTACAGTTTTGGCTGCAGCCTTAGCGGCACCTCGGATCAGTCCAGCCTTTCATGTTCCACTAAACCGGTTGTATTTCGGGACAATAAAGCTTTAAGACCTAATATAAAGGCGATTATTAGTCATTAATATCACGACTGGTTTGGGTATTATGCTCAAAACGATCTGTAATGATTTGTGATCAATCAAGATGATGGTCTTGCTAGAAATTAAAGTTCAAATTTCAGTTAGAAAACTGAAAACTAAAAGAAGGATACTTTTAGGAGGAAGGTTTCCTTTACGTGGAAATTGTATCTGACAAAAATCCACAAAAGAAAAAAACAACTGCAAATACTTAAAACAGCGAATCTGCCAAAATAAAGGAGATTAAGTGATGATTTCACAATTCTTAAAATTGTAACTGGAAAGACCCCATCTAATTGAGATCTAAACACTAGTCACTAAAATGGGAGGAAAGGGCATCAGACCTAAAACCTGACATTTTACTTTGCCAGTTGGGAGGCCTCAGCACACCTTTCCTCTTCCACCGACGCTTTCAGCCATTCCTTCGAGGAGATCCAAACTCTCCCATCCGGTGTCTGCAGCACCCTGAACCGATCTGCAAAGCGATTCACGAACCGTTTACTAAATTTTGACGAGTGATTTGCAAATTGCCCAGGAGCTGGCAAACATTAAAACCAGAATTCCCCCTGTCTGGATACCTTCCAGCAGTAAGGCACTGAAATTTGGTCCTTCTGCTTGGGGAAACAAGTCTTTTCCTGAAATTGCAAGAGTCATAATAAAATCACTAAATAAAAGGAAAAGGTTCATTTTCTTCAGGGGCCTGAGTGGTACTTATTCAGCAGGCTTCTGCCTACTCAAAAGCCACCCAGAATATTTCTAATATATGCACACTTTCAGCTAGGTTTGGGTTGTTTTGGGGGGTGTTTTTTGCAAGTCAGATTCACTGTATTTCAGAGCCACATTCCGCCCTCCTTTACACCGGATTTGTAACACAGCAGGATCTGGCCTTGCGTAATCGCGCCGTGGATGCGCCCAGCCGAGCGGTGCCTGCCTTCCGGAGCTCAAAGTCCGCAGCAGGTTTACAGTCCCCACGCCCGGGTGTGTGCATGCTATCACCGACACCATAGGCAGGACCACAAACATTTGCTAAATAAGCAGCTGGGCTCCAGCCCGATCTGCACAGCCCTAATCTTGCCATGTTACACTCGGCAGTAAAAAGCCTGAGCCTTGTGTCATCTGAGTTTTAAATGCCTCTGCCTTCGTTAGGTCACTCCAATTTTACACTAGCACAAGAAAAAAAAAACCTCACTGCCCCTTCTGTTTCCTACTGTAACTCTCCCGGGCCTTTCTTGGCAGGAGTTTATAGTCACGCTGTAACTCAGATTGTTCCTCTGAACACAACCAGTACAAGCTGCATCCACACTCAGAAGCACTCTCAGCCGAGCATAGGTCACAACATGAATCGATACGAACGGAGCTCCTTCCTACGCTCTGCACACAGCAGAGGCTCCATCGTGGCGGGACGAGGCTGGGCTACGCAAGGTGAATATTCCTCCTCCTCACATGGCCTTGCACCTGATCTAACCAGACCTTTCTGGCCAAGAAACACTACTCTGCAGCTCTGGAGCAACCTGACCAGAAGGTGTTCTGCAAGACCCAAACAGTTTGCCTGAACATGTCAGTAAGCACAGAGAAACAGCCTGCAACTGAGCTACAAAATGCTGTGCTAGGAAGTGTGTAGAGGTTTCCAGAGCCTGCAGGAGTGGTGGGGAAAATCTGCCTATCTGCAAGGAGGAGCCACCCAAAACGCATCCCATTTTGGAGCAATGCACACAAGGGCTTCCTGGGGAGCAGTAACAGATGTAATTGTGCAGTTGTAGCTTTGACACAAGCCCTGCTTGAAGACAACATGCTAAAAGAGAAGGAATCAAACTGTTCTTCCGAAGCAGTACTGACCTGATGTGGGCTACAGGCATAGTCTAAGTACAGCCTTGTCTTTGAGCAAGGATGGTCAAAGCCTGTCTGACTGAGGCCAGGTCTCATGAAGATCATTCAAACCCCCTCCTGCACTGAAGATGAATGAACAGAAATCAAAGATTGGAAAGACCGGAGAGGGGAAGAGACACTGGGCAATTCATCAGAAATACTACAGACTGCCAGGTAATCTCTGCCCATCAATGCATGTGCTAATTAGGAAAGAGCAGCAAAGTTTGGTGTGTGGAATGTTGGCATCCCTCATGTTTTTCAAAAAAAGAGGGAGTGAACTGCTTCCTATGTTTCTAATTTCATCCTTGGCCTTTTTTCTTTCTAATTGCAGCACACATGAATACTATGAGATTTCATCAGGTAATTGTACAACACAACTTTGTTTTCCCCTTGGATGTTTTTGCCTTCGTGCATGCAGGACCTGGCAGGCAAATACCTAACACTGTTCCCAAAGCAGACAACTCTTTGCAAATAAAGACCCCCTTGGCACTGGTAACTTGGGAAAAGCTAAAGAAAGGGCCTGCCTCCAGCCAAAGCCGCTCGTTCCACTCGAGCAGTGATCCCCACCAAGCAACACAGGTCTTCTGGGTAAGAAGGAAGCACACTGTGTGATTAAATACCCCTAAGACCTCATGCCATCTCTGTTCAGGCCAGCTCAGGGGTCAATACTGACCTTTCAGAGTAAGGCCCTCCTCATCCAAGGCCCAGCCACAAATAGAAACAAGCTCCTCAATAAAAAAATCGGGTGCTGCATTACTGCAGTCTGCATCTGTACACGAGCAGGGAGGGACCTGCACCTGTGAGCTCGGTGGCTTTCCTTCGGATTTCAATGCTTTTTTCTTTCTTTGCTGGTGCAACTCTTCCACTGTAACAAGGGTGCCCCACACATCCCAAGGCACTGAGGAGTCGGTGTAAAATTAAGGAAGGAACGCTCCACCCCTTCTCACTCCAATTTTAGCTCTCTTTTCCCCCTTTCATTTTCTGCTTTAGTTCATGTTTTTCTCCTTTAATGTTTCTGTGGCAGTAGGAGAAACACCGTTCCCCAGAATGCATAATATGCTTAATTATCATTCTCTGTTAGTTCTCCAGGAAAAAAAAACCTACAGGAGAAATCAGTTTAATTAATGAGTATGACCAAATGCAGCCTTAGTTCTAATGCAGTATCATATATTATATGTCCAGTTGGGCAGTTGATCTTCTTTGGGTAAAATGATCAGAGAGGCAAAAAACCAGGGAGCTCATGAATCAAAATTCTGAGTGAAACTAACCCCTTTTTTATAGTTATTCTAAGCCTTCCTACAGATTTTGATGACAATGTTGGTTCCCAAATACTGCTTTTGGCTTTGGTAACACAGGATTGGGCCTGTACAGTCTAGTAATAGAAAGCTATTGCTTGGCAATACCGAGGGTTGTGCTACATGGTAAATTCATTAAGTAATTAAGAAAAAAAACCCAAACAACCCTTAACTCCAAGATAGCGCTCCAACATCCATACCCAATAAAAATCTCCAGTGCCTGTGAAGGACAAGGGGGTAGCAAGGTTTCTTCTGAAAGAAAGATTTGATGATTTAGATGCTTTTCAAAAGGGCTACTCTTCACATACTAAATTATTAAGGAAATATTATGGAACAGGATTATCAGGAAAGAAAAAAAATGCAGTGTGCATTAGCTGGCTTAGTCAGAGGAGGTTTTGCTGCATTCCTCGTGCACCGTGCACGGAGATGACTCCCTCCCTCTGTAATTCTCTGTGCACTCCCAGTCCTCTGGAGACTGATGTGTGCATCATCCTTGCTCCTGCTGAAGGACTGTCCTCTGACAGAGGTTCAGGCTGCCTATCATTGCTGTATATCTTCCATCTTTTTGCCTTTTTATAAAAATCCGTGTTCTCTCCCAAATCCCATTCAGGCTGCATCACCTGCAAGATGTGCTTCATTTCTGTCCCAGGCCAGACTGTTCACACCAGCACTGTCTGTACAGCACACAGGCTCCTAAAAACATGCCTTTCCATTCCTGCTTCTTGTGACACAGTGAATTGTACTATGCACTGAGCCGAGTTTTAAACAATTTTAGGCTGCTTTTCTTTCCCTTTCAGTGCTCACTCTGCAGTCTCCATCAAAAGCACAAGTCATTCTTTTGTGGAACACTTGGTTACTTTTTTGGAGAGAGGCTACACTGATGTCCTGATATTCATCTCATAACAGGGCCAGTGGATTAAGAGGGGAAAAAAAATCTGCAGATAAAACCAAAGCCTCTGTTTTACAGCTGAGAAGGGAATACTTCTAATCAAGAAAAAACAAAGAAATGGTGGGGAAAAATGCAGAGATGGCCAGTCTTCAGGCCTAATTAACCACTGGTGTAAACAGATGTCGCTGCAATCAAGCCAGAAGACTACAGGCCACCCACCAGTCTTGAGCACAAACCCAACACGAGCCTGAAAACCTTGACAACATGAGGCTGTCAAACATGCAAGCCACACATGCTACATTACAAAGGTCGCCACCATGTCCCTTGTGCTGATGGACCACCTGCTCCTTGGTCACCAGGGGGGAGCAGCTCTGCTGGGCTGGATTACTGTGTGCACTGCACATGCTACAACCCTCTCCTGAAGCAAAGCTGCTCCTGCAAAGCTCTACGTGGAGCCAAAAATTTCGGGAGCACAGATGCCCCCCACACTCTTCTTAAGTGCTCTTGAGACCTGAAGGCTGCATAGGCAAGTTTGAATATGTTTAGCACTGCTCAACCCTGCTGAGATGCCAAAGGCTTGAGAGACCAAGTGGGGCCACCAGTGGGGTGACTGGAGGCTTCTAGAAGTGGATGTTCCTGCTCAATTTGTTGCATTAAAGCTTTGTACAACAGGAGCAATGAGTTGGAGCCTGGGAGGGCACAGCCAAAATGGTGTCATGGTTATAGTGCTGATGTAGGGTGTTATACAGCATTGCAGTATGTCATGCAACTCTTAAAACCATGTCACTGGAGTTTAATGTGTCTGTGCTCAGATGCATTACTAGAAAAAAAAAGAAAGAAAAAAAGCCAACAACATCCTATTTCAATCCTTATTTACATGAGCTAATACATGGACATCCAAGTGAATGCTGCTTTTGCTGGCTGGAACACAACCTGTAGAGCATATTGATGCTCTTACATGGTTTTGGGGGCTTGGGGTTTAAAACTAGTTTCTGCAGCTTCTTAGAGCCCCTAGATTCAAGGAATGCTTACCAAGTAAGATAGAGGCATTTTCAAAGTAATTCAAATTTGCAGTGATAAATCCTTCCTCTGACTATCCCAGGTGCAAAATTCTTTACAGACAATGTTTATCTGTGCTGCTTTCAGACAGAGGTTTCTGAAGGTCCAATTTTAAATAAACAGTGAGTGACCTACACCATTTTTTTTTTTAAAAAAAAGCAGAAAGCCAAAACCAACAAACCCCAATAAAACAGAAGTTGAATCTGCAGGGCCAAATTTAGAAGAGGAAGGAAAAAAAAAGGAGCTGGCAAAAAACCTAGCACAAGAACATCAAATGTAGCAGCATAAACTCCCACTGCCATTCTGTTCCTCTACAAATAATTGAAGATCATATAGAACTGAACTCATTGAGTCAATGCAGTGAATGCACAAATCTTTCTCTTTTAACCCTTCACAAAATGTGTGATTTCGTAGATTATGTGCAAAGAGGAGATAAAAAAAAGACTGAATGTGTACATCAGATGCTTTTAGTGACTGTGACTGTGCCTGTGGTAATGACTCATTTTGTCTCTCTATACATTCCCCAGTGCTTGCACGGTTAAGACTCAGCAGAAGCTCATACTGTATATGCAGGTAAACAGACTGTGGGTGATGTCTGGATTTCTTAACTCTACCTAAACCCACCCCTGTAACGGTCAGAAATGCATTTTATCTTTCTGAAGAAAAAGGGAACTGCACAAATTATTTCAGGTTCTCCTTTAGCTTTTTTTATGTTCTTTCACTTTAAAGGAAGCTGCCATTTATAGTGACCATTAGCCAAAGGCTAAAAGAGGTTTACACCTAATTAGTATTCTGAAGCAAAGATGAAACACTAAATCACTGCAAACCCACCCAGTATTTAGGTTCTACCAACAGGACAAAGAAAAGAAAAGCTGAAAATCACCGTTTATCATCAGTCCATCTTCCCCTTCCTTTCACACCTCTGAGCACTCTCTTTTTTCCTCCCCACAGTGTCTCTGGGGTCCCAATGTCCTTGAAATGTGTCAAGGGGTGTTGAAGAGGGGAGAGCCAGCTCTCCTGACTGGTTACTCCCATCTGACACACAGTATGTGTGGGCATTTGCAGGGGTGGAAAAGAAAAAAACAGGAAAAAAAAAAGAGAGATGTCGAGAGCAAGGATGGCAGGGAGCTAGGGAAGAAGATGTTGCATATGGCATACTGCTCCCTCAAGTCAGTAGTGGTAGTGGTTTTCTGTGACAGCCACAAGCAGCTCTCTCAAACACTCAAACAGTAATAATTCTTTTTTTTTTTTTTAATTTTGGCCTCGGCGAGGGAGCAAAACACAGACATGATGGGATCACAGAGGGGAACAAGTCAGGGGAAAGGAGCAGACCTAAGAAACTAGGAGGATGAGCTGCATCCCCATTGATCGTGCTGTTATGGAATCCAGGACGTTCTCTGGCTCGACCTCTGGACAGCAGCGGGAGAAGAAAAGAAGAAGTGCATGGCTGAGCCTTCCCCTGCTTCTTCTCCCAACCACAAACTCTGGGGCTGGGGGTGTTTAGCCTGGAGAAGAGGAGGCTCAGAGGTGACCTCAGCACTGTCTAGAACTACCTGAAGGGAAGTTCTAGCCAGGTGGGGCTTGGTCTCTTCTCCCAGGCACTCAGCAATAGGACAAGAGGGCATGGGCTCAAGCTCTGCCAGGGGAAATTTAAGTTGGATACCAGAAAAAAAAATCTTTCCAGAGAGAGTGCTCAGGCATTGGAATGGCCTGCCCAGAGAGGGGGTGGATTCACCATGCCTGGAGGTTTTTAAACTGAGACTGGACGTGGCACTGAGTGCCATGATCTGGTAAATGGACTGGAGTTGGCCCAAGGGTTGGACTTGATGATCTCGGAGGTCTTTTCCAACCCAATCATTGATTCTATGATTCTCTCCCTGCCCAAAGGAATGGGCAGTAGGCTCCCAAACCCCTCTCTTCCACAGAGATCCACTTTTATACAGAGGTTCAACTTTATAAGCCAGTTTCTACCAGATTCATTTGCAGAAGGAATGATGGCAGTGACTGTCCTGAGCTGTAACTCCTGTCTGTCGAGCGAAGGACCCACGCACCAAGAGCAGCCAAGTCCTGCACAGAAAGGCAGCAGCCTATTTTGCAGAAGCTGGGCAGAAACAGGCACCTCTGCAAGAGACTTACAGCGAGGGGCCAGACAAGCCAAGGAGGGATGATTGTCCATCTGCTATCCCTCACGCCCCAGTGCATTTTGTAATCATCCACATCCACGGGACATTCCTAGTGTGATTCCTGCTAAGCAAAAAAGCCACAATACACCCCAGTCACTTTGCTTGCTTACCTACTACCTACAGCAGTGTTATTTTCAGGTTAAATATTTTTCTTTTCTTCTTCCCCCCACTGTGCTCTTCCGCTAATGTTCCTGTACTCTTACTGGATGTTCAGCCCCTGCATAAGAACAAAAGAAGTTAAGCAGGTGTCAAAGCGCTGATAATTTGACTCCAAACACATACTCAAATACTGATCATCATCATCATGGCTAGGCTTCCCAAATGAAGATTTGGGAAGGGCACTACCCACGCTTGCTGCAAGCGTGCTGGTGGCTAAAAAGGCCGATATGGGATAGGCAGGTCCAGTCACAAAAGGCACAGCGGAACGTCTCTTTAGTTGATATTGGTGAGGAACGGTTCTTTCTGAGTTGTCTTTTTTCCTCGAGACTGACTCTACATGTGTTCTCAAAGGAAGCAGCAGCGTCGTGAATGGTGTGTCTCCATGAATCCCGATTGGAGGCCAGAGTGGACCATTGGTGGCAGTCAATATGGCCAAGGCTGAGGTGTTGTTTCAGGGAGTCCTTGTATCTCTTCTTTGGGGCTCCTCTCTTGCGGCAGCCGGTGGCAAGTTCACCATAGAGCACAATCTTCGGAAGGCGGTGATCCTCCATCCTGGAGACGTGCCCTGCCCAGCGCAGCTGCGTTCTCATCAGCATGGCCTCGATACTGCTGACCCCTGCCTGTTCAAGAACAGACACATTGGTCACGTAATCAGACCAGTGGATGTTTAGGATTGAACGGAGGCAGCGCTGATGGAAGCTTTCGAGAAGCCACAGGTGGTGGCGGTAGATGACCCAGGATTCAGACCCATATAAAAGAGTAGACAGTACAATGGCTCTGTAGACACTGATCTTTGTACTTTTCTTCAGGTGTTTATTGGAGCAGACTCTTTTATGGAGTTTTCCGAAGGCTCTGTATGCCTTTGCCAGCCTGTTGTCTATCTCTTTGTCAATCTTACCGTCTGAGGAAATGATACTTCCCAGATAGGTGAACTGCTGGACTGACTTAAGTTCTGAATTGCTTCTGGTGATGTGAGGATGATGGAAGACTTCTTGAGGTGCAAGTTGGTAGAGAACTTCTGTCTTCTTCAGTCTGACTTCCAGCCCAAAAAGCTCAGCAGCCTCTGCAAAGCAGGATGTTAAGCGCTGCAGAGCTGCTTCTGTGTGAGCAACGAGGGCGGCATCGTCAGCAAAAAGCAGCTCATGGACAAGGTGATTCAGGGTCTCGGTGTGGGCCTTCAGTCGCCTTAGGTTGAATAGGCTTCCATTGGTACGATATCGGATGTAGATGCCGTTTTCTTCATCGAGGTCTGCTGTGGCTCTTTGAAGCATCATGCTGAAGAAGATTGTGAATAGAGTTGGTGCAAGAACACAACCTGGTTTCACACTATTGGTTATTGGAAAGGGCTCAGAGAGTGCATCGCCATATCTGACTTGTCCACGCTGATCCTCATTGTAGCAGGATGATCATTTTGAGGAACTTGGGGGGACATCCTAAACGTTCCAAGATCTGCCACAGACCTTTTCTGCTCACAGTGTCAAAAGCTTTGGTGAGGTCAACGAAGGTTACATAGAGATCTTTGTTCTGTTCCCTACATTTCTCCTGCAGTTGTCAGAACAAACACCATGTCTGTGGTGCTCCTATTGGCTCTGAAACCACACTGGCTTTCAGGTAGAAGATCTGCAATAGTGGGTACTAATCTGTTCAGAAGTATTCTTGCAAGGATTTTACCAGCAATGGAGAGCAAATACCTCAGTAATTTGAGCAGTCTGATTTTTCTCCTTTCTTCTTGTACAGGGTGATGATGACTACGTCATGGAGATCTGGTGGTAGTTCCCCTTGTTCCCAGCAACACACAACAAGCTCGTGGAATTTGGCATGGAGTACTTGACCTCCATGCTTCCAGATTTCAGGTGGAATTCCATCAACCCCAGCTGCCTTGCCAGTGTTCACCTGTTGTATGGCCTTAAGTGTCTCTCCCATAATAGGGACTACATCCAGTTCATTTTTCACCAGTTGTGTAATGAGCTGAATATTATTATAAATAATATAATAATATAAATAAATACTATTCCCAAGCAGTTTAGCACACAGAAACCTCTGTTTGCTGGCAGCACTTTTCAAAGGAAACTCTTTTCTCATCTGAGCATCTGGGAAAGTTCAAGCGCTCACTCATTACTCTGGTTGTGGGGTTCATAGAAAAAACATCGGTGCATTGTTCCTACCAGAAAAAAGGGAGGGGTGACATTTGATAGGTTTCTTTTGGTTTTAAAACCAGAAGAACCTAAACCAAACCACCTCTGGTTAGAGAAACATTACCTTCCATGAGATGTTCAGGTGAAAGACCTCAGGCTCCCAACACCACATGCTGCCACAGCTGATGTGGGCAAAATAACGAAAAGGAAATGCATTTGTTGGTGTGAACTTTTCTTTCTTTCATTTAGCAAAGATTCCCCCTAAATAAATGGAAGTGGGGAGATCTTGGAGACTAAGCCCTAGCAAATTTTAATCACACTTTTTCTTCTTGCAAGCGAGCCGTCATTCAGTAGTTAGGTGGTTCTAAATAAAGAACTCTAGTCAACAACAGGAAATAACTCCCACAGAAAAAAAGGGCAGAATACAAACTCGCAGCAACTCTCGTACATAGCTCACAACGGCCTTTTGTTTCATGCACATTAAGTCCAAAATCTTTACTTTTCAGAACATGTTCTTACTCTAAGTAATTGAAACTTATTTTTAACTTGTGACAAGTATGGATCCATTCCTTGCCTTTCTTCCCTAAAGTATGACATTAAGAGTAGGAAAATCATAAGCCATTTTCATTTTTGCTATTTCATTTAGTAAATAAGGACATTCTGGGAATACCACATGATGACCAGGATTTTAAAAAATTACAGATGGTGGGAGTTTCATCTTTTACTTTTCCCCTTTTTTTTTTCAGGGGGAGGTGCACTCTTGTGTTCTCAGCTGCAAACAGTTTACATCCTTCACAACGTTCAGAAACCACTTCATGTTCAGAAAGTACAAAGCACCTGGTCTGTAGGAGGGGGATAAAGGAGAAATTACACATCTCTAGCCACTTTTTAAAAACTCAGGTTAGTGTCTAGAATCATCAGAAGGAAGTGAAGGCAGGTCCTTCACTTGACAGACAGGAGTTACAGCTCAGGACAGTCACTGCCATCATTCCTTCTGCATTAAATTACACAACACATCATGGGCCAATGACTTAGCACAGGCACTGAGCACAACATCCAAAAACGCACAACCAAATTCCCTGAAAGAACACATTGGTTGATTCCATCTGCCTTCGAAAAAGTGTGGTTTTGGTGTGCCAAGGGGGAATTTTAAGATGGCTGCTGCTTGATAGCTACCATGGATATTTTCTGCAGGAGGTGGGAGAGCTTCTTTAGGAACGCTGCTGTCATTTGCGGCAAGTATCTTCTGGAACACAAGCATGGATACAGCAGACTTTAATGGCCAGCTGATTCCATCAAGTCACCTGATGTGGCTCAGTCACACTGCAACCTACCTGTAAAACTGATTTCCATTTTAGAAATTAGTCCTGTTTGAATTATACAGCTGCAAGAATCAGGGTTACAGTCGCTGACTGGACTTTTGCAGCTGGAATATGTGAACTGGCTCAGTGTGCACACGTGTGTGTAGCTGTGTGTTCATGTGCACATGCACCATCAAAAGTCTGCGGGGAGAGCAAATCAAATTTGCATCCTAATAGACAATAAACACACAAACTGAAGCAACTCCACATTCATATCTAGCCCAGGATAGTTGGTGGTTGTATTCTAAAGCACTTGACAGTGGGTTCAAACCTGAACTTGCAATTACAGCCTTTTCTGGTTTAGAAAGTAGATGTCACTGCTGAGAGGTCCTGACTTCTTTTGAACTTTCAGAAAGGAATAAAAATCGACACAATAAAGTATCCTGGAACAGCTGTCCCACTGTTTCCCAGCTCTCACCCATTAGCTTAAATACTACAACCATTTCAGTGGGACCAGCACACTTTAAAAGATGTAGTCTCTCTGTCTTTTTCTCTCTCTCTCTCGCTGAATGATATTTCTGCCCACATACACTGACACATACAGTGTCTAACAAGGCTGTGATTCATTTTCAGTTCTAGTCATGCTCACAAGTGATGTAGCACACTTGCTGTGCCTTCAGGATCTGCGTAATTTAGCTTCATTTTCTCTGCCCCCACCCTGCATTAAGTGAAGATCCAACAAAGCCAAGTCATCAACCACCAACTCCCCCTCCCACCTGCTTGGGGGATGTGTACAGCAGGAATCTGAATAATAATAATAAAATTAAATTAATTTTTTTAGAAAGAGAGAGGAGGGGATGAGAGCTTGAGAAATATCATGCATTGTTAGAAAGCTTTCTAACAGTGAATAATGTGAGTGAATAATGATAATGGGATGTATACTACCAGATCTCTGAAGCAGCTGTATCACTTTTGAATCATCTGCCCAAACATGTTAAAAGCAGCACTGTGTCTTGCATCATGCATGTTTCATGCTAAAAAATGATTGACATTAAATCTGAATCCCTGATTTATGAAGGCAAACACCTCCTCAGACTCTCCCACGGTAACCTCGTAGTGACCATTCACTTGTCCCCTGTCCTTAGCAGTGACTTTGACCAGGCACAAATGTCAGCACATCCCAACTGCAAACCTCCCATACCCACTGGCCACCATCCATCATGAATTACACACGGTGGTTTTGTGATACAAATTACAAGCTGCTTCTGAGCTAAACTCTGTGTATTTGAGGCATGAGGCCAAGCTGGAACCAAGTGAAAGACAGGCTTTTTATTTGATAAATCTCATTATCTCGCTGGCATTCAAAATTCATCTCAGACACAGAAACGCATCACAGAGTAGTTCTCTAGTTACCTGGATGAGCCAAGATGCTTTAACATGCTCCCATCACACTAACATTTCTACCTCTCCTACACCTTCAACCTGGAACTATGTTTTGATGAAACAGAAAAGTTGATTTTCAAAAGCAAAACAAGTCAATACATTTCTTCAGCAAAGGTTCACAGACAAAAGTGAGTCACTGCAGACTCCTTCAAGCAGATCCTAGTGATCTGCATGATTTCCTTAATCCCCAGCCAATGACACAGGGAAAAAAAGAATTAGCATCAAAGATAGAAGGTACTTCAACATTAGAGGTGTAATACTGAGAGGGTCACTGTTATGACAGAGTGACAATGAACTAAGAGGACACATACAATCTTTCTTCCTTTACATGAAACATGTATGTGGTGGGGAGCCTTGGATAAGACACACACTCCCTCCCAAGCTAAGCAGCCTCTCCTGTTGCTGACCCCCATTCACAACCAACATGAGCAAGCCAGAGCAGAGAGTAAATTCTCTAGGTACTGCAGAGGTCTGTCTCCTCCTCCTCACTCACTAAGTGCTCACTCAGTTTAGCCATGCAGGTCATCAGCCAGCATGTTCCCAGTTCAGGCACACTTAAATATCCGGTAAAGAAAGAACGCAACGGGACACCAGAATTTTGGGCCACCTCAGGTTTGTCCAAGCCTAATGGTTGGAGGAAGGTGGAGTTCCTCTCTCTGCCTTTCCACTGACATCCTCTTTCCTGCCAGGACAAGCCTGGGCTGATCAGGAGCTGAAGAAATATATTTCCTTATGGTCATTCTCCTCCTCAGCTCTCAACTGTATCAAAGGAATGGAGGAGTGACCACAGCCAGGGAAGGGCTGATGGACATTTCTGATGTATAACACATGACTGAGAAGGAACCAGATCATGCCATGAGGCTGATATCACGAAGAGCTCTAGGAGCTCTGAGACATTGGAGGATAGTTCCTGAGGCTGGATACTCGTTGGGAGTAACGGGCTGGGCAAGGAAAGCAGCAGACTGTCATTTCAGACGGGCTACTGCCTCATTTTGCAAATTGAAGAAATGAAGTGCAGGGAAACTACGGGATGGCTTATTGTGGAAATGAAAGTCAAGGCTGTGTGTTTTGATTTCCAGAGTGCTCAACACAAGTCCAGCCTTCCTCATCCACAAAGTCATGCTGTAAACATCCTCAGGGCAGGGCCTGCACCTCTCATTTGCTTTCTGTCTGTGGCTTCCAATCTTTCACGGTTTGCAGATCCCCTCACACTTTCCAATAGGGCTGTGCACTTAAACCTGCTGACAACAGGCTTGCTTTCCCTGGCTTCCCTGCACATCTTGCACGTAGCTCGTGAATCCTGGTGAGTCTGTTCTCTGTGGTCCTCTGCAGATTCCCATGTACCCTTCTCTTCCTACTGACCCCTACACACCACAAGAGCCAGCAGCAGGCATTTTCAAAGTAGCCCTAACTCAACCTAGTTGCCCTAATTTGAGACAAAAGCACAGAGCTTCCCTGTCATTTCAGCACTCCCCATCTCAAGGTATGGGAGCTGTTGATCTCCCACATGAAAATGCATTATGCTGTCAGCCCAGCCTAAGGGCTGTTATTTAATTTACTTGAGGAGGTAAGTGAAAGCCCCTTCATGCAAATGCTTACAATGTGATCTGGAAAACAGCAGGCGTAATTAGATAAAATGGCAGCAAAGCCCACCAGGGAAATAATGTTAATTCATGAGGATTTTCCTCTCCACCTCCCTCTCAGCAAGGTTTGAAGCCAAGGAAGGGAGGGGAAAAAATTTAAAAAACCCCCAGAGTGCACCTCAATGATCTATCTCTTCGTGAAGTTGAAAAACAGGACAACAGCCAGTGGGGTCATCCAAAATGCTTCCGCATGGCACCTCCAGCAGGACTGGCAGCCCATGCTCCTAACCAATGCAGCACTGAAGGCAAGTATTGCTCTGTCACTGTCATAAGTTGATCCAAGTAGAAAAATAACGAGCCATCATCCCTAAACTTCATATCCTGACCAAGGCCCAGCCAGGCAAAGAGAGTATTTGCCATGTAACACCCCTACAGGCCCCCAGCCCCAGTAATGGCAACACCACCTGAACTCTTTTGCAAGTCTTGAAAGAAGATCTAGCATTTCCAACCCACTCATGAATTTTTTCCCTCAAAAATACCCAGGAAAGGGTTTTGACCAAGCTGTGTCACAGCATCAGTGCTAAAGGGGAGTGTGAGGACACTCCGCTCTCAGCGCATGGACACGGATACAAAAGGCAGGGAAGCTCCCACAGTGACCTCAGGAAACCACAGCTCTGTGCTGCAGCCTCCCCCTCCCTCCCAGAAGCCAGCCAGGAAAGTCACCTCCTGATTGCTGACCTGCCACTACCAAAATGGATTCCAATTAGCCAACTCACTCACAGCTATTAGGAAAGAGAGACATTTTTTGTTGTTGAGTAATTACTCCTCATGAAATGGCTTACATCCCCAGTTGATTAGGTCACAACACACTGTGAACAAATTGATGTAACAGATATCTTTAACCTGATAAATTAAGGCATGCTTTCTCGATATAGAAAGCTTAATTGAAGCCATGCATGGGGTACTTACCAAAGGCATCTAGACACAGATGTAACATGCACAAACTAACAGCAGTTGAGATCCAAAGACAGCAGCCCATATACATCCAACTTGCTTAATTATTGGAGGAAAAAACCCCAAACTAGTTTGTTTGCTTACTGTGAGAATAGTAAATGACTCAAAGTGAACAGAGTAGTTTGACATCAGCAGTTAAATATGTGAAGGCAAAATTTAGGTGGTACATAGGAAAGAAAAGAGATTTTGTTTGTTTGCTTCCCTACATACTTTCCCCTATCAGAGGGGAATAACCCTCTATCAGAGAAATAACCCTTTTTAAAATTTTTTTAAAGTCAGGGATTTACTTGCTAAAGCAACCAGAGACACAAAGTTCATACAAACCCCAAATTAACTACAGAGTGTGCCACAGTGAGGGTTCCCAAAATACAGCCCACAAAGTCTCCCTAGAAGAATCTTTAGCCACAGTCAGACTGGGTTGTATTGCAAATAAGTTTGATTACATTTTCTCTCCCTTCACCAAATCCCAAACTTTAGTGTCCCTCCACAAATAAAACTTCATCTGCCTGGAGAAGAGCAGCTCTATCACCATTTCTATCAGGTCATCCATCCACTGGTTTACTTAAAACCAAACCCAATTCCCAAGCCCGTAAATACCAATGACTTCCTGATTTTGGGACTTGCCCATTTATTAAAAAGGAGGTTGTTCACTTTCCAGACCATGGCCTTAATCTTTCAAACAGTTTCGCCTGTGCTTAGCAGGAGCACGCGAGCACTTCGGTCCAATGTAAGCATTTGTTGAAGTGAGGCCAGTATTTCCTGTTGCAGTTAAAAGCACATTATACAGTTAGGATGGAAAAATAAGACTGCGACACAAACCCAACCCTTCTCTTCCCATTTCAGGATGGGGAGGGGGGCGGTCGAGAAAGAGCTCTCAATGTAAATAGGTGTGACAGGGGACTGGGTAGAGTGAGTGCCACAAACAGCTTTACACTACGTTGGCTTTCTAAGTCGGGAAACCAACTGGGTGTCATTTAATCTCCTAGATTAAAATCACTTAGCGAATATTGTATTGTTTCAGTGTTCTCGCTGTCAGCTCGGCGTTGGGGGCCTCGCCGGAGCTTTGCTGCCGCGGACTCGCTGCTAATGAAACCTCGCGCAGGAGCAGCTGCCGGAATCTGTGTCAAACTGCATCTGGCACCCATCTATCTTCCAGCCATCTAAATTCACCTCTGAAATCATACAAAAGCAGCCGCAGAGCTCCCTGCAGCCACTCCAACACACCAGGCTTTGTCTCATCAAGCCTGTTAAGCAATTTAGAGCAATTTATTTTTTTTAATTTGCCTTGTGTTTTACAGCGGCAGCTCTTACAAAAGAAGCGAAGAAGTTAAGAAAAAAATTGAGCGGGGAGAGAGGAGGAGGGAAAAAAGTGCCCCCTTTTTTAAAAAAAAAAGCGCCTGTCAAGCTCTCAGTAGACTATCATTAAACCAGTTTTGGCTGAAACTGTATGTTTAGGGGTTTTCCAATGGAGACACTCTGGTGCCTGCAACACTCAGACAGGGAGGGGAGGCTTCTATACAATTGTTGAATTGTTGTCATGGCTATTAAATATGCTGTAGCACAAATACCCAACAGGGCTGAAGGTTTGGCATGTATTGGCTCTGGAGAGGTATCAAAAATACTGGTATTAACTAGCAGATAACGGAGTTATACAAACACTGAATAAAAGATTCAGTCAAAAGTTTTAAAAGCTTTATTAATTTCACTCCAAATCCTTCCCCCCTCTGGCCCCCTTGTCCCCAACTTCGGGCTGAAAGTACTCTGTAAATTAAAAATATTTTATATTTACTGTAGTGTTAATTTGACTGATTCTCCCCTAACGTTTGGGGTAAAACTGTTTCTTCTCTCTGTGCATTTTCTGCAGAGGACAGGAGTTTTGCTCCATCTCGTTAGGCTCACGAGTGGCAGTTTGAGAGAGTGGCACAGTAAAGCCATGACTTGCTGACTAAAACAGGTTAATGAAAAACAGGCTAGTGACTGAAATTGAAACTTTCATTTCTCTCCAGAAAAGGGTGTATTGTCAAGATAAAGCAGAGCCTAAGCATGTCTATTAAGCAACTTACCCAGCACCACTGCTCAGTACAGCAGCACCAGGAGCTCCCCAGCGCCAGAGGAGGGGGACACAGGCCCTGGCACCGGCACAGCATCAGCGCTGGGAGAGACACCATCCTCTCCATGCCAAAACCCAGCCAGCTGCCGGGAAGGAGCATTAAGGAACACGGTGTGTGGAGGGCATGGGATGTGCTGGGCTCCCCTCCCAGGCTGAAGTTGTCCATCCAGCCAAACAGGTCATGATCCAGGTCTCAGTGACATCCAGCCATACAGCATGGAGGACTCCAGGGGAGTGTGCCAGCCCTTCCGTAAGGGCAGTGGTGGGCGAATTCAGGAGGCGTTTCCTAGACTGAAGGCTGCAAACTGCAGAAGGAGCAGGAGAAACAGGATCTGTCGACCCATTTAATTAAGGTGAATTTTCCCCATGCAGACTCATACACATCTCTCCAGGCTACAGGGCCCTCATTTCATTGCCTCAACCCAAAACAGACTGACTGTATTTTGCATTTCTATGACAATTTGTTCTCAGCACTTCTCAGGAAGAAGGACAAGGTATGACTCCTATGAAAGTGTCCACATGCTCACAGATACCTCTCTCTCTGCTGCTAATTCCATCATGTCCATCCGCCTCGCAGTTAACCTTTTGCAGCAACTGGCCCTGTTACTCCATCCTAACCTCACCTGAAAAGAAAACTAGAAATGTGCTCCTTTCCTGGGAGCTTCCCAAAGTAACCACTCAGACAGAAATCGCATTCTTGAGCAAAGGCTACAAGTCCAACTGCTGGCATTGCTGCTCTTCTCCCCAGTAAGTAAAAAGGAGATTTACATATGCCTTGCAAAGGGCCACTTTATAAGGGTGTGCAAAATGAAATCATCAGTGCTGAGAGGCTGAGTTGAGCCCTCCAGCCCCCAGCTGAGCTTGACAGTAGGACTGACAACAGCCCCAGTACTGTGGCCACCAGGGAAAGCCACAGAGATGGGCAATTCATTTTTTACAGGCCAATGGACTGAACTCTGGGCAAGCCTAGAATGAGTCAGCATAAAGGTGACAAAGCTCTGTATACCATTATAAATCACCCAAAACAACCAGCAGAACACTCGTGTGCTGATGGAGTTAGCCTATACCTTTTTTTCTTTTTTTCCTTTGTAAACAGTGTCCTCTCCCCCTTCACCTGCAAAAGGCAGGTGTCACAAGGGGTGTTCTCACATCCTGCTCCCTGGAGAAGCTGGCCCGGCTCTCCAGGCACTCACACATTCCGATCTGTGGCTCACCAACGTCACGCCAAGTCCATGATGCAAGCGATGCCTGTTGTCCAGGTGGTGGTGTGTGACCTATTTTTGGGCTACAGAGGTTTGGGTTGGGAGGAATGTGCAATGTCTAGTGACGGAGAGGGGAAGAGGAGTAAACAATTGTAAGAAAGCCAGGAATGAATCTGAAATCCTATGTATTGGCTCTGTGTTTCCAGAGGCCAAAACAAAAGTAGAGTCACAGCCTCAGGATTTTAACATCAGTCTGGAGTGGAAGTACAAAGCATTACCCCTGTGGGAAGCAGAAAATTCTGCTGCTTACAGAACTAACGTGTCCCCAGAATCTGGTTTCCTTAACAGTATATGGCACTGAGAGGGAGAAATAATTTAAAAACACAGAGGCATTTCACTCTTCCCCTGCCTTCCAACAAACACATTAATTCAAAAACAACCTGTGCCCCTGCCTGACCATTATCAGACAGTACCTGCTCAGCACCACTACCAGCTGTCTCAGGTTTTACGCCAGTATATGCTGTCCTGCAACTGCTGCAAACAGATTCTCTGTTCATTTACCAAGTGCAGTATTTCTTCAATCATTCCACTCTCACATGATATATGCAACCAAACGAGCTCCGTAGCAACAGGGTAAATTTTCACAGATAATTCTCTCTCGCAGGATTTTCTTTGGCATTGGGCTGAAGCATCATTGGTTTGCTTGTCACTTGATGATTTTGCCATATTTTAGAGCAGCTCCACTGATCCAAAAGGACACCAGCACTGTCCTATACATACAGACAGTACTTCAAATTCAAACCATTGCCCTCAAGTTGCAGCCCAGAGGGCATCCCACAGAGGCTGGGAGAAAAGGGAAGCAACTGCTCCGGATTTGCACAATACATAGCACTCCTTTAATTAAAGGAGATTCTCAGTTGGCCTGTACCTACTTTCTTGAAATCTTTGTGGCCTTCCAACCCTCCCAGCCTTCTGATCTCTTCAGCCATAGGGAATTCTCTGCAGATATCTGTCCTAGCACTTTGGTCTGGGCACACAAGCCTGACAGAGCTGTGGTTGGTTTGTGCTATGTGGCATGTGCACAATGACTAACCAGAAAAAAAATAATCCAACAAACAGAAAAACCCACTCCAAAACATCCCATTCCCTCTATTGATTATGAAAGTTCCAATTTCCAGGAACTCCAGAAGCGCAGGCAAGGCTTTGTGCCTACAGCTCTTAAATATAATTTGAGGGAAATTATTGTTTAAATAATAAGGGGAAGCTTTTTTTTAATGGGGAAACCCAGAAAACTGAGTAGAGCTTTTTGGTATCAGGTGCTGTGATCATGTAATGTGTTTTTCTGTGGTGTAACAGTTTTCAAAACAGGGCAGGAAGAATTCCCTTTTCCAGTTATCTATAAATCAGGGCTGGAGAGAGAATAAACAGTTCCAGAGTGTGGTATGCATCAGTCTGAGCAATCTCTCCAGCAAGTCAAGCAGGTAAACTATGCAGCATCAATTAGCAAAAAAAGTGCCATCTACAAATGGAACACACAAAAAAGAAAGCTTAAAATTCTGCCACATTTATCTGGTTAAAGAGGGTCAAAAGGCAGCTACCTGAAATTGTAGGGGTCACCAGAAGAAGGCACAGAGAGCAAAGAACAGAGCAGTATGGACAAAGCAAGGGAAGACGCCACCTGAACAGAGAGGAAAATAAGGTTTAGAAACTGAGCAAGAGGCTTGCAGGCAAATATGAGATAAAATTATTTATATATATATATATATATACACACATACATATATATGTGTGTGTATATAGACATATATATACACACACACAGAGCTGTAAACTGGCAAAGTAAGAGTTCCAATCAAGGAGGTGGAGAGGGGAAGGCAAAAGGAAGAGGGGGATCTATACCCGAGTGTGGCAACAGAAGGCAGGTTTGGTGGTATTGTTTTCTTTTCCCACATTCATTTGGATAAAAATAATGACTGAAATGTGAATCCAAGAGGCCAAGAATGGGAAAATACACCACACCAGAAGCAAAAGACGACCCAGTTTGGACAGGAGGTTTAAGCAGAGGGAAATCAAGAGGAGAGAAGGAAGCTTGGAAACTTGTGTAGAGAAGATAACAGCAGGATTTAGCAACCATAAGGAATAGGAAGGGGGATGGGTAAGGAGAGGAGAGTTAAAAACAACAGAGTTGCAGCTATGTTTCATGGCACTAATTCAGCAAAGCAACAGCCTCAAATGGATGTAAACAATGGACTATTCATTAAGGGTTTAATTCCCTGCAACCCAGCAAACTATTGTCTAGAAGTTTTAAATACTCCCTTCACACACACAAACTAAACTACAGAAAACGCGAAACCAGATAATCTCAACAACGTGCCTCAAAAATCACTGCCCTCAAGCATGCACTATGCTTGGCAAACTCTTCTTCCGACCATCTGCCGGCACGTGGGGGAAAATAAATAACTAATACACATCTGGGGGCAGACTGCGAGCCACAGCACCCAGCCTGAAATTCGTGCACAAGTACAGGACAGGCAGTGACAAACAGCACAGGTGCACTGAGCTCTGGGGAGCCTTCTCAAGCTGTATCCTGTCCATCTTGCCACAGGAGCCTCCCACACGGACAGAAGGTGATGAGTGCTTCTACCTCACACCATCCATCTGACAGGGCAGATAAACCACCAGTTCAGAGTTTGGGGCTAAATTTTCAGTTGCAGAAGGTACAAATGTACATTTCCTCTTGGTGGCTCTCTCTATTACAGTAAAGGGACAGCTTGGATAGGTAGAAAATACATTTGACATCTGTATTTGCTCATCAGAGCTTCATCTGTTAGAGCTCTCTAGTAATATCGCTTCCTGAGCACCAGGGCACACAGCAGGGAATGCAGGTATCATCCCTATATCCTTCTCTTGTTCTCAGAGGTGACTTGGCTCTTTGGACTGCCCAAGTGCCAGCACTCACTGCCTCCAGCCTACAGACCCTCAGAGGGAAGGGTCTGTGCTTCCCCGGGGAGGGGGAGCGGCCGTGGGAAGCATTTTTAAGGGCAAGATGGAAGAAGAGACAGGTTACTTAGGCTTTCTTTTTCCTCATCTATATGAAGGCATCTGGATAAAGGATTTTTCTCAGTGTGTCCTTCCTGTATTCATGGGCAAAGCTCAAAGGACCAGCCTGCAGATCTGCAGAGCACAGGCTGTACACCCTCACTCAGCATCTCTCATGCCTGGCAGGATATGACCTGTCTTTCAGGAGTACAGCCAGACTGTCTGGAGGATTGCAGGGAAAGGCTCCTGACAAGAGGCTGTCTCACAGCTTTTCTTCCTTTTGCCCAGGTCCAAAGTTACATTAGCACAGTGCCCCTGCTCAGTGTTACACGACATTGCTCCCACCAGGAATTACACAAACATAAGAAGACCTTGGACTCCCTTCAAATTTCACCCAACTTCTTCAAACCCTTGCTCCTTGCAGTGAAGGTCTGTACAGATGGGGGAGAGAAGAGACAAGTCTTTTCTTATCCTGGGCATATGGGTAGCAACAAAGAACCTAATTTTGTTTTGTCTGTTATCCAGAAGTGTTGCCTGTTTGATTGAGCAGCACTGGAGTCACACAAACAACATGCAGCCCACACAGGAAAATACTGGCCTGGAAAAGTGGCAGGAGGGGAAGAACTTGGCAGTTTTAATTGAATTTGTGTCTTTCATACTGCATGGACTCTCATTGCTCATGCTAGGCAGTGTAAAAGTAGCACACACAATAAATCCCTGTCCACCACACTGGGAAAAATAAAGACAGATAAGCTGAAAATACACAGATTTGTTTACGGTTCCCCTCTCATCTCAGCATGCTTCTCATTTAGGGTTCACGGAGTATCTCAGTACAGCAATCACACACTGACAACTACTACAGTTTAGGGACACCTTCACAACTGCCACATAAGTAGCAAGAAATAAAACGCTTGTGTATAACACTGAAAATCCCCTTCTCATCCCCCTGAAAAGCCCCCAGGGCTGCCCCCAAAGTCAGACTTTGGTGTTGTAGGAGATGAGTCCTAGAGATTCTGCAGCTCTGTGTGTGTTTTAATTTTAACCTAAATTTTCAGTGTTAAGGGAACATGATTTCTACTTCTTTTCATGATAAAGATTACCACCAAAATGTGCACTGAAGGTAGGGTAGAAAAACTGAGGAAGCACAGGGTGTTGTAAGTCACATGTGGTCTTCAGCTTATGGGTAACAGTCACACATAAATAAGGAAATCAAATGTCAGTCCACTACTACCCTTTTCAAAATAAATATCTCTACAGATTCCCAAGAATATCCATCTTCAAAGGCTGAGTTCTTACTCACAGGAATGGGCAGACAGTAGAAAAGACAGACAGGGAAATAACTTGAGTTTGATCTGCTCTTCGTTTACTTGAAGTCCTTTTCATTAAGTATTTTCCACTGAGCTATACAAGAAAAGAAAGCAGGGGAGGAAAGGAGGCAGTGAGAGGAGGGAAGGGGGAAATACAGCATTTCCCATCATCCTACAGGAAAGGCATGGTGGGGAAACAAGAGCTCCCTCAGCTAGAAAAGTGCAACTGTGCAACAAAAAGGAGTAGCACACGGAGATCAGCAAAAGAAAAACCAGCACACGGGAAAGACCAAGAGAATACACAGGAAAGGAAAAGAGGGTGAAGGAGGCTCTTTGAGGAGGTTCTTCTGGTGCAAGAAACTACTGAGGAAACAGCCAAACACACACACCAGTTTAAGAATCAAAAAGATGGAGCTGAAGGTTTGAAGAAAGCATCCAAACACAGACAAGAACAGGTTCTGTCTGAGGGGAAACCCCAAGAAAAGTGCTAGAAAGGAGGTGGTAACAAGAAGGTAAAACAAAAGAGAATACAGTGGTTTGGCTTTCTTTTACACATTGAAATCTTCACTCAAGTTCATGTCTAAGTTTAAGACGAGAGACTCAAATCTCAATTTCAGCAGAAAATATCCAAGTTTGAAATAGTCAGCCCATAATGGATATTTAGTCACCACCTCTAATCAGCCTCCTATCAGAACAAAGGACATGCGAAATATCTGAAGCAGACTAAGTTTAAAAACTAAAACAGTACCAGAAATAGTAACAATTCCTGGCTGAGTCACATTCTCATTTTAAGCTACACATATTACCCATTCAAAGGATTTCATTTGAACATTGTTATTGTTGAAACTTGTTGGTTTGCCTTTTTTTAGTAGCTAAGATGAGGAGGAACAACATTTCCTGTACTATGGATGAGATGCTTTTTTGATCATTACGGGGTTTTTCCTTCCTCCAGTTCCCAGTCCTCAAACACCTCTATTGGTGGGAACTTTCCTTGCAGACACTGTCCTTCCCAAGCACAGACTTAGAGAAAAGGTGATTTTCCTTACAGAGTTTTAACACAGACATGGGGGCTGATGAAAATGATCGCTTGGGTGTATGTACTGTGTGAGCCAATGAAGCTGCAACCAAATGTCTTCACTCTTTCTCTTGTAACTTGATACCTGGCTTTAGTGATCCCTCCAGCTCTTGAATTAGGAATGGAAAATATGAGAGCTCTGTTTCGCAGCAAAGGTTTAGAGACGGGGGAAAGAAAAGAAAAACATGTATTAGGACTACTTGCAAATGGTAATTGCTTTACACTGGACTTAAACACCTGATAACACCATATGTAAGCTCTGAGTACCCACACACACTTATGTCCACTCGTGCTACAAAGCACTGTTCAGAGCCTGAACCCGAATCAGGCCTAAAGCCTGATTTCCAAAGCTATTCCCTTTATTTTGTACCTCTCTGCTTCAACTGCTCTGGGTGCAAATAATGGCATTTAAAAGCAAACAGCCACTGCTAGCTGCTGAGGGAACAAGACATTAAAAATGCCAATAGCTGCGTCAGTGTGTAACTGCAGGTTGTCGTGAGAGTTAAACAGGATGCTGGGCTGAAAGGTCTATGAAAATGGTGTCCCCAATCATCACACTCACTTCTAAGTTCTCTGAAAAAAATTTTTAAAGCATCTCTCTAGTTATATCTCCTGTTATGTGCTCCCAGCCACACAAATGGCAAATTTCAGACCCCGAAGCAGAGCACAAGGAACCTTCCCCAAACACAAGCTCTCACGGCAGCTTATGGTATTCCCGGCATTCCCAGACCGCCCTCGTGCACCAGGGAAGGGTCTGCAGGCTCACCAGGAAAAACCTTTTCCCTGAGCGTTGTGGCTCAGCCATTTCAGTGACACAATTAGAGCATTTGCCAAGGAGCTTGCATCATGTAACATGCTGCGAGGCTTTTCACAGCAACACGGCTCGCAAGCTTCCCTTCAGGGGCCCATCCCCAAAAGCCCTGCTGCAAAACACTGCAACTCCCAACCCTCGCCAGCTTCCCCAGCTCCAGGAACAGTAGCAGGGATCCTGCACCTCTACTGCTTTCTGTAGGAGGGTCAGCCCTGCTGAGCTCGGTTTAACGCTGCCTTGCAGTGTTTACAGGGACAGATAACTGTCACCTTTCAGAATATCACCAAGAGTCAACTCTGCAAGAAGGCTTAGATGTAAATCAGGTGGGAAAGCAACAGGGAACCAGCAAAAATACTTTTGCTGCATTCTCAGGAATATGAACTTGTGGTACCTCTGCTTGTTCAACAAGAGGTCAATTTTTGGCTAATGCAGGATTAAATTCTGCCCATGGAGCCCTATGATGATAATGGCACGTAATGTTGAAGATCCAGGTGGAAACAATGCTTAACTTTGCCTTCTTTCACTATGGCATAAGAACACTCACATTTACAGATTGGTGACAAGATTTCTAAAACAACATGCTATGACATGACATATATCAATAACCTTTAACTTTGCTGGGATGGTGAGAAAGGAGCAGTGAGCAGTGCGAACTAAACAGTCTAAAAACACAGCAAATTAAGCAGTTTGTTCCTGAGCTGAGGTTTGTACAGATCTGATGAGCTGCAGGATATTGGCTCTCCATCTTGCTTCCAGCTGCTTCTACAGATGTCCAGGCTCCTCACTGCCAAGAAGAGCTAGGAGGCTAGTGAAAGCAGCTGGAAGAGAAGGAGGTGGAGGAGGAGTCAGGCTTGCAGCCTCTGGGGAGGGCACGGAGAGAAGGAGGAGGAGGGAAGCAGGCACTGCCCACACGTGCTCTACAACTTTGGCAGAAGGTGCTGACCAGTAGGAAAAGGCATAATGTCCAAGGAGAGGCAAAAGAGGAACTCTGGAGTATTTCTTTCTCTGTTTACTTTTTTGTTTTACCCATTTTTGTTTTTCTTTTAAGGGAGCTAGGGGAGATAATCAGGTCATTGAGTAGCACCTCTGCAAGAATGTGGGAGCAAGGAGGGCAAAGATTCAACAAAGAACGAACAAGAAGAAGGAGAGTCAGAGAATCAGACAAAAATAAAGTGATCAAATATTAGTGGTGTATGCAATAGCGAGAGCAGATGGGAGGAGGGAAGAAGAAATGATTAATAGGGAGTGTGAGGCCCTTCCCCCTCCCTCAAGCAGGACTAATCACGTGGAAGACAGCTAAAATCTTACTTCCTAATATTGCTTTACTGCAGTAGCTGCTATATGATGGGGGAGAGTGAACCCACCCCAAGACAAAAATCTCCCTGGAAGATGGGGACAAATTCCTCACAACAACATGACCACTATGTTTTGGCTGCTGGTGCTAAAGGGAGATCTATCAGGATGCATCTGTCACACCCTGAGACCTGATACCTGGTGCTCCTGCAAGACCACCAGTCCTGCAGTGAGTCTACAGCAGCATTCCTGCTTCCACCCTGGTCACCTCGCCTGCCTCCAGCCTTACAGAGGAAAATGACCAGCCCTCTCACAAGAGCCAAATGCGAATGCTCAACTTCCCCTACAACAGGAGGCAAAAATCTCCCCGCCTGACGTCAGAGCACACCTCTGACCAGGCATTTGTGGAGCCACACCTAGCTATGAATCTGCTGCCCTCTCAGCACAAAAGCACGGGGCAGCTTTGCCATTAACACTGATCGATCGGAGGTGCAGGTCAGCCCTGCAGCTGTCCTGCTCTCCCCGGCTCATGGGGCCAGACCAGCATTCCTGCAATGGAGGCAGAGGCACCATGTGTTTCTCAGGCTGGCCACCACAAATCAGGAGAGAAGGAGGAACATTGCCACAGGAACACAGATCCAGATAAATACATTTGCTAAAAAGAGGCTTCTGTGGATTTCTGGTGACAGCCTGTCACCAGGACTGCTCTGCACAAAGCTCCCACGAGACACAAGTACACAGTCCCGTTCCTGAAATATATGCTGAACAGTTTTTATTCCTTCCCACATTTTACAGGTACTATCATGTCCATCCATCCCCTCATTTTTTTCTTCCATGGACTGAGCAACCCTAACACCTTCATTTTGTCTGTATAGGTCATGTCTGCTAAATCATCCATTCATGCTATTTTCCTCCTTTTTTCTTTTTTTTGTTTCTGACCCACTTTTAAATTGTTTTGCTGTTTTTAAAGACTGTGTGCAGAAAACTGGTTCAAGACTCCAGCTGAGACCTCACCAAGCTAAGCTGAGTGGAAGGACTGCTGTACTCTCTTGGTTATAAACCCCAGTTTCCCTTTTTCACAATAGTACGAGCCTGGTGACTCACAGTCAGCCTAGAATCCAACATCAATTCCAGCCCCTGTCTGCAGAGCTGCTGCTCAGCCAGCCATCTCCCATTCTGGGTCTGGGAAGCTCATTATTCTCACCTAAGCTTACAACTTTGTGCTTGTCATTTTCGGAATCACCTCTTTTTTTTTTCCAGGTGATTTCTCCACTTGGTCAATATTTTGAATCCTAACCCTGTTCTCAAGAACAGTCAAAGCTCCTCTCATGTCAGGATCATTTGCAAGTGTAATCAGTGTCCACAGCAGAAAACTCCCACTCTGTGTCACTTCTGGGAGGACACACAGGAACTGAGCACTGCAGACACAGAGTGGTCCTAATGGGTTTGTGACACTGCACCCCACAACATCCATTCCCTGGAATTTCCCTGGAAGTCACCCGAGAGCCAGAATAAAGTGTGGAGGTGCAAAAGCCTCAGCAAGACAAAACTGAAAAGGAGCATTTGCTTGATCATGATGGTGGAACATCCAGAACTGTGATGTCTCCTGTCAAAAAACAGGCACGTTCCCTTAAAAACTTTCACCAGCAAGCATCACTCCTTCTACAGTATTCATCAAAGCCAGTTAAATCAACATAAGACATCTTTTCCACAGACATTGTTTTTCTCCAGGGCTTTGACACTACACTAGCAAGGCAGGTATCTTTAGACTCATACAAAGTGAGCAAAAAATTCAGCTGTGGCTTAAGACTAAAGACAAGGAGGCAGTGATACGCAAAGGGGGTGACTGTGTTTGCCTTAGACAACTGATCTGGAAGAAAGGACCTGCAGGAATTTCACACTCAAGTTCTGGTCACCATATATAGCTCATGGGCAATATGGCAGAAAGGCACTTTGATCCCAAGCAGTGTTTCAGGGCAGCAAATTGCAGGTGTCCTACAGGACACTGCTTATTAGTCCTGTAGCACTGCATACTGGGCTATAAATTCCATCATTGGTCCACTGTTCATTTCCTAAATAGAGAAGCTGCTGGGGCCAGTTATAAACACACCTGATCAGTCCATCTGATCCCTCCCCCATTTACACAGGTGGAAAGACTTTGACTTTACACTGGGAAAAACGATGCTCAAAATATGACATGTCCTCTTACTCCCAGTGTCCACGCTTAAGAGAAAAAAGAACAAATCTCAGTCTGTCTGCTGGTTTAGATTTGAATCAGCAGCACATGGGACAAACCCAAACGCCAGGAAAGTAAAGAGATGCTGGATCCTAGGGACCTCCAGCAGAAAAGTAGCTGGTCACAATGCCAGTGGAGGCTTCAATGCTTTCCTTGTGAATAAAAAGCCTTCTTTAGCATGGTATATAACTGCAAGATTGCCAAGAGATTAATCATAATGACAGCACTGCAAACCTTTGCTTTGGACCATTGTAGCCTCAGAATGGCCAAGTCCTACCTCTGAGGTCAGATTGTAACCACTGACAAGCCAAACAGGACCCCCAGCATTTTGATGATGGTTACAGTCTAGAGAAGCACCACAAACAGACCACTTAAAGCAATGAGAAAGTATTTTATTTATTACTTTATGCCAGATAATTTCAAAATTGCTGCAGGAGATTGCAGTAGAGGCAAACTTGAAGATTTTGTTTGTTTATTCCTACTTAGGGTAGAGCAGCCGCACCACATGAAGGTTACACAGAATGAGGGGCGTGGGGGAAGAATAATTAAAAAACAGAGTTCCATATTCTGTCATTTTTTGATGATTTCTTTCCTAAGCTCGACAAAGCTTTGTAGTTTTTCATGCTCTACACACCGTATGACTCCCCTGATCAGCAAGATTTAATGCATTCGGAAGTCCTGGGTGGAGTGCTCCAGCAGAACTGGACCACTGCTACAGCCGGATTTAAAGTGATGTCAGGAAATGGGTGGGGGCAGGGAAGGGGAGCACAGCAAATGACACAGCCCACAATCAGGAAACTCACTTGGCAAGATTTGTGGAAAACCGGAGGTATACAGGAGTAAAGCGCCATAAAGCAGTGCTCCGGCTGCTCCCACCGCTAATCTGTTCCCGTTATCGGAGCTCAAAGAAAAGAGGACAGTTGCCAGCTCTGGAGAATCAGGAGCGGTGCCAGCTGACGACACGCTGTGATCGGCAGCCGCTTGGGTCTGGGTGAGGTCTGTTATCATGTGATGAGCGCTTGATAGCGAGGGAACGGGCAGGAAAGTACCCGCTCCAGGGAGCACCTACGCTCTCCCCACTGGATAAAGGTAAGAAGGATGCAGCAGGAAGGGGGAAAAAAATCATCCTGCAGCAGATGACTATTACAGAGGTAGTTTTCCCAGAGAGGGCAAAAGCCAGGAGACTTCACAGCAGCACAGATTTTAGGCAATGCCACCCTGAGCCAGATGCAGTTGCAGTGCTATATCACTTTTGGAGGGAAATCTGGCGAGATAGAAGTGAAGTAGCAAAGCCTTTAACACCTGCATACAGGCAAGCAAAGCCCCTAAACCTCACAAGAACAGGAGTGACAGCAAAGTCACCCCAGTGGATCTGGTTCAGGGAGTTTGGGGCTCTCTGGTAACTCTCCGGGCTCTCCATCTGCCCCTCCTCAGATGGCGTGTGTGCAATAGGGGCTGAAGTGATGAGGGAGCTGTGGGGAAGGAGAGGACTGGATGAGGCAAAATGCTCCTACGAGGTTATCCGTGCTGCAGCAACTTGCAGAGGAGTGTGACTTTCTTGTTCCTACACTGAAGAGTTACCTAGAGACAAGCAACCTCAAGAACAGGAACTCCCAAGATGGGAATATAATCACTGCAGCTTCAGGATCGTTGTCACTGCTGTCCTCTCCTTGAACCTAGAGATTCATAGGGCTCTGCACATATATCGTTGTCTGGATGCACAATGCCGTGCCATGCACCTTACAAGCTAAACAGGTATGTCATAGGGATGGGAAAAAGAAATAAAATCATCAGGAATTAAACAGCAAAGGGAATAGCAAATGCAGGAGAAGAAAGGGAACGTTTAAGGGTTGGGAAATCAACTCAGATCTCCTGAATTGTCCTCCCATCCTAAACAACCCCTCTCTGCTCCTGTATTCCAGTCCACTGGAAGGCACCTGTTTCGGGGGGGATTTATAAAAAAATCATCTTGCAAAGCACCTATGCTACTGAGTAGGTTAAGTATTAACCAAAAAGTTTTTCCCTCTAAGAAACTAGTAAACCCAAATGAAAGGGCAAGGCAGGTTTGACAGACAAAAAAAAATGGTATTAGCATAGCATAATAATGACAATTTTGGAGCAACAGAGGTAAGATGTAAGTTGGTATAACACAGACAAGAATTAAAGCAAACACATCCAAAAAGTGGATAATTCAAAGGAATTAAAGTCTCTGAAGTCACTGATATTCTCACAACAGTTTGTAGTCATAAAACTTTAGGTACCAAACAATCAGAACCAAGTGTTTTATTCAAGACCACCTTGGCCTGGAAAGATAATTCTGCGGGCATCAGATGGTTTTTGGTGAATGGACAGGAGCACAAGATACATAAACAGCTCTGCACTGCACAGAGACTCAAAGCAAGGAGTTTGCAGATCTAAGAGCTCAACCAGGTTAGAAGCAAGGGGATCACAAATTTTACCTATGGCAGGTCTGACTTTTCACCGAGGACCATATTTAAAAGAAATAAAAAAAGCCAGTAAGACTATGCATGTCTTGGAGCATCCTACTCAGTATGTAAAAATGTTCTATTTCATATGCACAGTACCCCAAAAAGGGTCAAAGTTTTTCACTACTTCATTTCATTACCAAGCAGTCATTCATTGAAAACATAGGACCAAACCTCCTTATGTTATTCTGCTAAGCAAAATAAAAATTAGAAAAAAAGCAACCAAACCAACAACAAACAAGCAAACAAGCTTTCTTCCTCCATTATACTCACATAGAGAATAGAAAGATTTACTTTCCATAGCTGTTTTTTCTCCTACACTTACACAGACATGCACATCTTAGAAGTGAGGGTCCAACTAACATTTAGCTGCAGATGCTTTTTGATAGAAATTCCCCCTTCCAAGCCATCCATGCAGCATGCTCACAGGACAACCCAGTCCTGCACATTCATGACAGGTATCACTGGGGCTTTGGCAATCTGATGGCAGGCAGGCAGATAATTTAAAACCATGTATCTGACTTTTCAAGAGACAGAAAATACTTGGACATGCTTAGTAAAAACACAGCTAACACTGAGAGTGTATTCTTTTTGAGACTGTTTAATTAGGCCATGAGTCACACGCTACAACCACTCACAATGATGTTTGGACAGAACCAAGCTTTATTCACAACTGCAAGATGGTGGGTTACGGTACCTTGGCCTAGAGTGATCTGTTTTTCCCATTGATCAAAAGAAGTCAAAATTAGAGGCACAAAATCAATCAGTTGTGGCTGTCTGAGTGGTACTTGGAAAGGTAGTGTGGGCACTATAACCTAACACTCCCTGTGTACACTGTCTCTGCCATGAGAAACCAGTACAGTCACTACCTGAAACTAGAATCACCAGTTTGGTTTAATTTTCTATGTCTAGTTATTGGTAGTTCTCTCTCTCTCTTAAGGTGTCTGTGCTCCTGCTTAATTACCCCAAGTCTCTGCCTCTGGGCAGTGGCAACTCTTACAGTCACACACCCATATCTTCACTTATGTGAAGGAAAGATCTTCTACCCCCTTTACAAACAAAGTCTAAACTCTTTTTAAAAAATTGGGTCAGCAGGTGACACCGACTCCATTACAGTCAGCAGCAGCTGACTTTCCAGGGCCCAAGTTTCATTCCAACTGTTCAGCTGACGTCCAAAAAACATTATCATCTCCATGAAGTAATTCACATGTTTTAGTGGCTGGTGGCTTCAAGAATTGGACTAAATTCAGCAGCATAGACTTTCAGCACACTAGACTTTCTTTTTGCCTTGCTTTGCAGTTTGAGTCTTCAAATCTGAAAGCAAGTCTTCTCAGTTTTGCCCAGTTTAGACTTGAAATCACACACAGATACTGAATTTTGTGACACTTATGCCTAACTTCTATCTCAGGCTCATTTAAAATCATTGCTGAAATTCATCCATTGAAAAATTTATTAAAAAGAAAACCTGAAATTAAAAGGATCTTTGACCAGTCAGTTTCTAGAACAAAAAGAGGAAAACAGAAGAGAAAGTATTTTTGGTATATACAACCAACCCCAAAGCTTTAAGAAGAGCATGCACTTGAGAAGGGAACACATGCCACTAAAAATATTTCTGTGCTCGTGCATAGCTAAACAGAAAGGATCACATTATACCTTGAGTTATACCCCAAACTCAGCAATACTAAGGTCTGATCATAACAAAGGAAAAAAATCAGACCAGCTAGGCAAAACCAAATCAATTGAAAAAAGCTGAAATGTGAATTCACTGTCAGAGAGTGGCAGCTCAAAGGACCAGACTGAAACTACACACTAAAGCTGAAATAACCAAAATCCAAAGACATCCTTTTCTCCTTGGAATCTACACACATGCAGCTTTCCCATGGTGAATTCAGAGGCAATTTTTGCCCCTGCAAGCTTTTTGGTACATAACCCACCAGAAGTCTTGCTAACAGTATAAAAATCATCAACAAGAAAAAATTCAAAGCTTGAGCTCCTTGGATACCTCCAGAATGAGGTCACTTCAATTTAAGGCTGAATGACCCTGTCAGAAAACCATGGGGGTATTCTGTCCATGTTTATTTCCACATAGAATAAGAAGAGTGCTTTGTAAATGGTTTAGTTAAGGGGTTGTGGCCTTTTTTTTAGTCAGGTAGTTTTCAAGCAACTGCTAAACATGCTGTACTGATAAGAGATGAGAAAAGAGATGCATGAATATTTTTTGCTTCAGCACTCATTAAGGACACATAGATCAGTATAAGGCTTCCTGCTCTTTGATACCATTGGTGTCAGATCTTCCACTTTCATGCCTACAGCCATACCCCCTCTAGCTGTGATCTAGGCAGTTCCTGCAAGGCAAGCAGGGTCAGGCTGGGTTAATACGCAAAGGAGAGGCCCCCGGGGAAAGATCCAAGTGCTGCAGACACTAGAGCTGGTAGTGATGCAGCAGCACTGCTCTTCCCTCTCATGGCCTGCCTACCCCCAGGGAGGCTGCTGCACAGGCACCCGGCTGCAAATCTGCAGCGCGGTCTCTTACAGCCAAAGATCTCTGGGTAGGTATTGGAGGAGACAGGAGATGCCCTTATGCAACACACACAACTCCATGTTCAAAGCTGATACCACATTGCCGACACAGGTGAGGATAAGGCCGAGCACTTTGTACGCCGCCTTGCATACCCCACATTCACCAACTGCCCTAGACCCAGACCTGGAGTAAGGAGAGCTGAACCAAAGAACCAGCAGGTTTTCGTAACTCAGAGGAAGGAAAAAAACCAGCCAACAACCAACAGTCCACACTTTGCAGAGAAATGAAACTGTTAAACCCACAAGACCTGATCAGCTTCTATTCTGGGTTCCCTTGAGCTCTTCATCGTTTCTAAGGGACACAGTGAGATTCTCCGGCTTTTCATCTCAATGCCGTGTGTGCTGTCATTCTGTCAAACAGCTGCTGTGTTCAGCCCCATGCCAGGCTGTGGCAGAGGGCTGCCCTCTCCAAGAATCTGTCATTTGCAAAGTGTGTGAGAATCTTTGTCATTAAGCCTATTAGAAATATGCACTGCTGAGTTATTTTTGTTAGCGTTACTAATGTAACATAGGGGAAAAGGTGCCTGAAAAGCACTGAAACTCTTCTTCAGTGTTCATTTGTGAACAAGCTTTAAAACCCTTTGGGAAAAGTTTACAGGAGCCTTTAGTATCAGTTAATAACATGACTTAGTTTATCCACCTGGAGTACATGTGGTAATTCCAACCGGCCCTGTCAATTTGACTTGACTGCAGATGATACAAACTCTGAGGGACATCTTTCACCAAAAAAACCCTTTGTAATCCTTGCAATGAAAGGAAGCTGTAAGAGTCAGATGAGGAAAATCCCCAGAACTTTCAAATATCTCCCACTCAGAGTCAAGGTGATTTCATAGTCACGCAGCTTTAATAATGGGACTTCCTCAGGGACACAGTATTAAACATTTAGAGGAAGCATTTGAAAAGAAACTGTATTATCAGCCTGATTTCTAATCTTTTCACTTTCATCTACTTAGAAGTACTACAGGGTTACTTTCCAAATGATGCCAGAGTGACTATGCTTGGCATTCTGCAGGGGGCAGGTTGAGGGGGACACACTCAACTTCTCTCTCATTAGTATTTCCTACAGATAAAGTTCAGATTTTCATTTTTATCAACTGAAATTTTTAATTTATCAGTTCATTGAGGTGTTTTTAATATTGAAGGACAGTGCCTTTGATGGAGCACTATATGAAAACCAAAAGAACTAACAAAACAAGCCCCAAAACACAGTTTCACTTTCCCCTGATCTTGCACTAAGTAGTCCATCAGAAACTCAGCCTTCTAAAAAACATATATGAAAATGGAGGGGACAGGAAGAGAAAGCAAAAGCAAACCACGGAAGTCCTTTTTTATTGCAGCTGCCTCCAGGCTCCAGGATCATTGCCACAGACACTGAGAGTGTGTGCAAAAGGAAGAAAAAACTGGATTATTCTATAGGGCTAATTTGACTGAAGTACAGGATAGCACAACTTCAGGCTGGCTTTTGATGCTGTTAGAAGAAAATCTCCAGACAAATCATTAGAAGAGTCTTTTAAAATTCTCACATCAGGAAATTGCACATAAAATAGCCTCAGGAACTCCCCATCGTCCCCCCCAAAAATAGATCTGAAGCACAGCATTACATTATTGTGTATTTTTCCTCTGTATCTCACAGGCCCTCTACAACCTCAGAGTGAGAAGTGGTAAGATCACTACTTGTTAGGAGCTGACCAGTCTGAGATATATTTTACTCTTACATAATTTTTTTCCCATTGACCTCACAATTGACATGAAATAGACCAAGTCTTCATATATTACTTTAGATTTGATGTTTGGGTTTTTTTTTTTTAATCTGATGAAAAAAATAAAAGTACACAACCAACTAGTCTTAGGAGGCAGCAGAGTAAGCCTATGCTTTACTTTAAAAAAGCAGAACAAACCAAAATACTTTTTGCCTGTTCCATCCAAAGGGAAACCTGGCCAACTGTGAAGTAAAAAAATAAAATAAAGCAGGGTCTGCTTTAACAACAAAATAAAGCAGGGTCTGCATCTATCTTTACGGATTCCATGTCCCTGTGAAATTATATACACATATACTTTCCCTCCTGGTTGTTCTGGAAAATGCTCCCACCATCAAGGAAACCTGACAGCGCAAAGTAAAAAAAACACAAAAAAAACACCTACCAGTGAGTCAACAAAACATTGTTGAAAGGCAAAAACAAGTTAAAGAATGGACTGTGAAAGAAAAGCGTTCTCTGTAATATCTCATTTGCAGTAACTTTCTAAGTCAAAGCTCATAGAAAATGTTTTCAGATTCACATGTTGATCTGTTTATCGCCCTTGGCTATTTTGCTTAAAATAACATTCATTATCCACAAGCTAAAAAAACAACAACCCTGCCATTTTTGAGTTAGGGCCTAAGAAACTATGAGGAGCTAAGCAGAGCCGTGCCCTGCGATCGCAGATGCAGCTCCTGCTGAAGGCCTGGACTGGCAAAGCCACGCTCCGTGCTTGGCACAGGGTCCTGGCTCCTCTGCATGGCCCTTGCCAGAGCCCAGCACGGCAGGAGGAAGCGAGCTCGGGCCAGCAGATGTTACTAACACTTACGCCTGTCACGAACAGAAAGGACAAGAAAAGTCTTGAAGAGGCAGCGATTTGTTTTCTCTGTCAAGGATTGGGAGATGGGGCTGGGGGGGGAGGGAGCAGGATGGCACCTCTCAGGAGTGCTGCTCTTTCAAAGCTGCCTTTGTCGGCGTGCTGTTGCTTGACTATTACTGCTACCAAAAAGAAAAATAAAATCAGTATCATAATTAAAACCATTCAGCCATTTCAATTTGACACGTTATTGTAGTAATGAGAAAATTGAGGTTTTTAATGGTAGAAACAGACATTTCAGTTGCAAGAACTTTATTGAGTTGGGGTTTGTTTGTTTTGTTGCCTTTCCCCCCCCCCCAATCATACTATTTTATTTCAAGTGAAAAGAAATCCACAAGGAATTTGCACAGGTAAAACTGGGGGGCCTCAATGGAGAGCAGCAGTACCATGGAGCTGAATGGAGGGCTTTTATCTGACTGTCCAAATAGCACACAAATCCCTGTTTTGCTCAGTGTAGATCTGTAAAAGTTCAACTTCTCCTGCTCATCAGTCTACCCCACCCTCTACTCCAGTTTTCTTGATTTCTTCCTCCACATTGGGCTTTTGTGGCATTGCCAACGAGAAGAAATTAGTGAATTTTCTGTGCTTGGCACTACCTTTAAAGAGACCAAACAAGAAAGAGAACTGTTCCAGACTGAAAAAAATACTATAGGGAACTTTGGGATCCCTCTGGGTGGGACCAATCTCCTGATCACTGAGACATGAGCAAGGGAAAACACAGAAGCATCACATGCTCCACAGGACCCCCTGCCCACATGGGAGAAAAAAACCATAATTAAAGAGGAAAAAAAAAGGAAGCAGCAAGCCATGGTGGCTATGTCTAAGCCATGAAACCCAATCACTGTGGCTCCCTCCATTTTTGCCCTAGCTGATCTCTTCAGTTGGAAACCAACAGTTTACACCAATAAGATGTAAGGAGCTGGGCAAGGTATGAAACCAAGCCTTGAAAGTGTTCCTGTTTTTTTCAGTTTACATAGAACACATGTGAGTTGCAGAGTTATTCTGCTCCTTCACTTTCACAGAGTGTCTCAAACAAGAAGACCCCAAATCCCCAAAACCTACTGGGGATTGTCCTTCACCTCATTAAATTCATTGATGTGCTGCTGCAGCAGACACAGAGGAGGTCTTGGGAACAGCTCATGCCTCAGAAAGCAGCAAGGCTCCAGTGGCAAAGGCCAGAAAGAATCCTCCCTCCCTCAGCCTTGCCTAGAGCTACCAGAGCTATTTGTGCAGGTGCTTCCATATCACACTTTAATTGAGCACGGGGAGAGGCCACCCTTATGTGATTTCTTACTACTCAGAGAGGTTGTGACCACCACAGAAGCACAGAAGGGGCAAAGGCAGGAGTGTGCAACATTTCCAAGTACTGAGAAGGAATTAAGAACTTTTTTTTTAGCCCCTTATGTTACACAGAAATCTTGAAAATATCAACCTACAAGGATCAAGAGTCATCGAAGAACAAAAGAAGGCACACAGCATGATTTCTTTAGAAGCCTTGCACCGTTACTTTGACAGGCCTGACCACAAGATTTTTCTGAATATTTGGGGAAGGATAATTCCTTTTAAGACACATGACAAAGCCATTCTAAAATTACACCTTGATTGCAAACCAACCTATTTGGGAGCCTTTTTATGACTTTCCCTATAAGACCAAAAGCAAATCCAAAATCTTTTTCAACTGGTTAAAATTCCGTATTATTGGATTCCTGGCCACCTTAAAGCCAAACTTAACGTAACTTCTCTCAATACAAAGTGAACCATAACCTCAACAGCCATCCAGTAGACTTTGTTACATGAAGAGCCAAGCAGGGCTGGGTATCCAAAAGGCCATTCTGCACGTTTCCAGCAAGAGGAAACATGCTGCAACATGTCTGCAGTTTGTGGGTTAGGTCAAGGCTAGCCTGAGCAGTTCTGGCTAACACTTACCAATGGCAGCAAATGCAAATGTTACCCACCTGGAGGCAGAGGCAAAGTGCACAGGCCTTTCCCACCACCTCATCTTCCTATTTAGAGCAGTAGGAGGTTGGTTAAACAAGATGAGAGACAGTAAAGGAAGGCAGGAAGAAAAAAATAAAATCAAAGATCTTTCCTACTGCACTTCTGCTCCTATTCATGGCCTAACAGATCTTCAGGGAGGGTGCAGCTGAGATATTGACCGCCTTTGTGAGCTGCTGGCACAGGTTTTGGAAGGGGAAGTTCTGCTGGGGGTTGTGACAAGCCCCATGCAATGCTTGGTACTGCTGAAGTGACCTAGAGCAAGACCCCTGTTCAGCAAAGTTTTGCAGGGCTACAAGTCACAATTTCACGCTCTGCAGGCCCATCCCAGTCCCCCAGAAAAGCAGGCAGGCTGCAGGGAAGGCACTGACTGCCTAGTAGCCTACCCCCAGACCACAAAGAAGGAAAGAGGTAACAAACAGACCTAAGGCAACCTGCTCCAAACTTGGTACACAGGTCACGCTGCCCAGCCCGTGTCACGACTGCCTTTCTCCTACACAAGGGCAAGTTCACATTTGCACGGGGCCAAAGTTGTGATCCTGGAGCTGCACATGGGCCCTGAAGTGTAAAATGTCTGCACCTGGGGAAACCATACACTCACCATACACTCCATGCACCTTCTGTGCTGCAGCAGAGCTCCAGCTTTGCCCACAGCCAGTCACCAGCTCACCCATGGCCAGCCTGGCTATTTAGCCTGAGATTTTGGAAAGTTTTGCTCCAGCCAATTCCTCTTGAACAAACTCCTTACCTGAGCTGTCAACTCTTCTGCTACTGCAAGCTCTCAAGCACAGGTTTTCTGACAGCTTGGCTTTTGGTCTCCTTTAAAACAGTCCTGGGCTTTACTCATAAATCAAATGCAGTCAGGCCCTGCCACATGCCAGCCCCTCTGGGGAGCAGGATGTCAAGCAGCCACACGAGTCTCAGAGGACAGCCAGACTCACAGAAAGCCAGGAATTCCCTGGTTCTTAAAGAGCTGCTGTTCACCCTTTCCTTCCCCTCTGCAAGATCAGCAATCCCAGTTGTATCGTTCTTTTAACGAGACATACAGATCTATCCCACACTTGCTTTTGGTCTCTGAATTCACTGAGAAGTGTGGGCTCAGTCAGATCCTTGCTTTCCTGCCCATTTTCACACAAGTTGTGAACTTCTGAGACTTCTGCATCCTCATCAGATTTGGTCAAAAGGCTCAAAAACTACTAATAACAGACACCATCCTAGAAAAAGTCCAATTTTTCTTTCCCTCTTGCATTCTTGTCCCTCCCTACTAAGATAAATTTTATGATTAACCTACTCTGAATGTACCCTAAAAACAGATGTAAAAATGCATACATTAGAAAATGTTAATATTGGCAGTTATTCACATTCCTTTCCAGAATTTCACAAAACTCTTGAATCCCTGGTGACAGGACCTAAATGGAATATGAACTTTTTGCTTTCTTTGCAACAGTACAAAAAACAAAGCAGAGGCTGATGAGCTATTATTTATATCCTTGAAATACTTGCTTGGAAGTGTCACTGATTCAAGAACAGCCCATCAAATAGTTATTCTGGTAGGCTTATCAACTTCTTTAACATTCTGATTTTCTGTCACCCAACACAATAATTTTCGTGTTTGTTTTTCCTGTTACCAGAGCAAACCATTCATTTTTAACTGTTGGTTTTGGCACAGGAGGACTGGAAGTTCATAATGGAAATGAATTTTCAGTGGTAGTACTGAACAACAGAAAAGTCTCTTTCAACTCTTAGGTTATGAGGAGAACCAGCTGTAATTAAATTTAAGTCAAAGTGGCTCTGTTTCAGAAATGCAACAGCCTTCACTAACTTTGCAGTCAAGGAGTTTGTAGCAGTCCAGGAAAAGAGCTATTTTTCTGAAGGCCTTATCTGAAATAAGCACCACAAAATGGTCCCTTTATTCTAGCTTAATTTGATAATGATGAATAACCAAATATCCTTCAAGTAAACCTTTTCTGGGTGTTGTGGTCACAATGTGGGGCCTCAACAACTTATATAACTATACACAAGTAATACAAATGGAATATAGAGAAACTAGTAAAAATAGCATGGCCAGGCTTAGGTCTCTGAACAACATCTACAACTGAATAAGGCAAACATCAGGAATTAAAACCATAATGAAAGTGCTTAATTCAACACATTAGAAAAGTCAAATTTCATCATCTGCTTGATTGACTGTTCTACAGCACTTTAATTGTTCTCCAGCTACCAACAGGGGCACGAATGTGAATCCTACAGAGCAGCCAGGTTTTCAGAACCTGGAACAACACGGCAGCGAACAACTGCAGCTTGACGAGCTGGGAATCAAAATACCCTTTGGTGCAGGACTTAAAAATCACCTCTCCAGCCCATCTGAAGTTATCAGGAATTGCTCTATTATTCCTATCATTAACCAACCATTCCTCCCCCCACCTTCGCACCGATTCCTCTCAAGTGCAGCCAGAGATTATCAAGCCCAGAGATAGCCTTTCAACAGCCTGCCCAGTTGAAAAATCCCTCAACTTGTGCTGCTATCAGCGCGGCCTGAGCTGACGTCAGGCTGTTGTTTACTGGGGATGGGACGGTGCCAGTTTCCACGGAGCTGAAGACAGCCGTGTCCAGCCCCTTCTGGCTGTGCACGGGCAAGAGCTCCTTGTGTGCCTGCCTGGCTGTGCACGTGTGGCAGAGGAAGAGTGCACACACATCTCTGTTTGCGGGCACACACAAATGTGGGGGAAAAGCGACTGGCTTTTATTTTCCACCGCTATTGCAGAAATAAAAACTATTAAAAAAAAAACCAGGCAACACTTAATCTCTGAGAAACTGACAGTTTTCTTCTAAGAACTATCACAGTATGGATGAAAATATGGATGAAAACATAATGAGAAAACTTAGCATAGCCCTAAAATCCCTACGAAGACGCTTACACAATGAAATAATTAAAAAAACCTCAGTGCCTGTCCATCCATATAAGGATTGAGATGAAAATTTGAATATTTGACAGAATAAAATAAATAGCCAAGTTTTACAAGGACTATTTAAGTTTTCAGAGGAACTGCATTGTCTTCCTCTTCTATGACCATGAAAGCCCTGGGTCAGTGTTAATAACAACTGCTTAATTAAATTTTCTGTAGGAAAATATTCTAAACCATTAACAGTCCAGAGGGGGGGAAAAAAAAAAAAGAAACCCAACTAAGTCTTTTTCATAAATTTCGTTTGCTTCCATTATTCTCTGTAAAGAGGCATATTACATGATAGCACCAAGTCCTGTTTCCAAGCACAACTTTTATATGTTACAAATATAATTATCTCAATGGCTGTAAGGATCCATTTAAAGCTCTAAATATTACACTATCACTTCTGCCTGGGAAAGTGCTCCAGCACATTTGAATTTGAGGAATACAAAATGCAATTATTGGCAACCTCAGGTGAAGTTTCCAGTACTCGTATCCAAGCATGGACTGCCACGGTCATCTGAGTGAAAGAAGTAACTGTACTGAAGATTTTTGGTTCTGCTTAATGGCTTCTTCCCCCTCAGCACATAAATATGCACTTCTCTGACTTCTTATGTCCCACAAATGCATTACAAAAGGATCTTCAACTACACACCACCTCACCCATCTTACCCCATCTTTTCATGGAAATTCTCTTTCAAGTTTAAATAGTTTCTCAAAAGTTTCTATTGAGTCAATTATTTGAAGAGGTTTTACAGACCATTAATACTGCTCTGTAGGTTAACCACAAACAACATAAATAATTGTTTTCCTCTTCGTTTAGGGAAGTACTGAGTTTGAGATCCCCCCTCTCAACATCAGAGGCACAGAAGATATGCAAAACTGGGGAAACTTAATGTGAACTACCTGAAACAGTGAATTTATCTTCTGAGGCCCTATGTTCTATATTTTATTTACATTTATCAAGTCACCTGTAAAAAAAGCTGAGAATCAGCACATCCATTCCAACACCTGAGACAGCTAAAACATGAGAGAAACCAAAATATTTAATGTTTAACATCAAAATGTATGAAGAAAGCACAAAGACTACAGCAGGCAAGTTAGTCAAGACCTTGCAACAGCCTTCACAAGAAGATTTTCCATCACTGCTAGCCAGTGGCATTAAACTGGTATCAGGCAAAACAATATATGTTGCCTTTCTAATCATGACAAATTTTGAGGGTCGGTGACAATCCTTCATATGAAATTTTGGGAACTTCTACTCTGAAATGATACCTAGCATCTCCTTACATATTACTGTTTCCTTCTCTCACTTATTTCTCCTCAAAGATACCAGACAGGATATCACTACCTAAAACAAAACTGAGAACTGGCATTTTGAAGTCTAGACATGATTTCCTCTTTTGGAAACCTCCTCATCTCTGTACCTTCCCCAGGCAACCACACCAGGGTAAAGAGTTCTCAAGGTGGCCTCATTTAGACCTTCTGCACACAGACAGCAGGTCAAAATAGCATTTATTTCTTTACACTAGAACCATATGCTAATAACTTGGTCGATAACTGCATTGAAGCATCAACCCTTACTTTTAACACTTTGACCTTTCACTTCATGTCTCAGGGACAAGGAGGATGCAGCATGGTTCATACACACCGGTGGGATGCCAGGATCTGTATCAGTATCTCACACAACTTCCTTAATCCATTATTCCTTGACATGCCTCATTTATTCTTGAAAAATTCTGCTGTTTCTGTGGGGATCTGGGCTTTATGTTCTCCAGCTACATCTTTGTGGACTCCTGTGTGCATTCTGTGCTTTGCAACTGGTTCTGATGACAGGCTTTCAGAGTGGATGATGGGATATATTATCTACATATATATGTATTAGCTATGCATGGTAATATTCCTTGGCCACCTTCATTTTATTCTGCACTCTGTATGTGTTGCAAATAGGTTCAGCCTCTGCTTCCATTCAGACTGCAAGTCTGACCTTTGTTTAGCTGTGCTTTTCAACTCCTTTACTGCTTTTTCATTAGGGAATCATTTCATTTGCCTTCCACATGCACACTTTGGTGGGGAAAAAAAAAGCTCTATTTCTCACTGTGATTGACCTCCAGTTTATCTGTCTGTTATTGATGCTGGGAAGTTTTGGGGTTTGGAGAACTATTTCAGGGGTGTGTGCAGCACTGCCTTGCATAAGGGAGCGGAACAGTTGTGATACTGTTCTCATGATACAGGAGAGACTCTACCTGCTCTTGGAATGAGCAGCTGGGGGGATTGCAGCTCCCCTCCCCTCTGCAGGTGAACCTGTCCCATGTTACATTCAGCAAAACATGGATTCAAAAGGATCGAAATCAACTTGAATTCAATAAAAAGCCCTTAAGATTCCTGTTCTCTAAAACTAGAAAAGTTCTTCCAATCACTCTTTAACCTAAAGGACTTTAGACAATCCAAAATACTTGGGTTTAGGATTATTCAAAATCTTAATTTTTCATGTTGGCAAAAGAAAGTCTTCATCTTTCAGTTCAAACCAACCCACATTTTTGGTTTAGCCACAAGATCAAAAGCAACACTGAATCACAGTTCTAATCACTTCTATCACTACTCCTCAACTTGCTAACTAGTCAAAAATAAAACTCCTATGAATGATTTTTACACTACTATGTAATGCTAGAGAAAATGGTCTCAGCTGACCTCCAGCTTTCTAAAGAAGGAAGAATACCCCTTTCCCAGGTGGTATTCCTCACATGGCATTCAACCAACCCTCCCAGAGCTTGCAATCCTCTCCAATTTTCCCACTGGAGCCTACAGTAAACCTTGGGGTTTGGGATCAACAGGTTTCATTTTATTTTGCCCAGTAGAATGTACTTGAGAATGGCTTCTAGCAATATCAAGGGGAAAAAGAAACAGTTTTGGTAGGTGAGCATTCCAACTGTGTCTGCTGATCCACAAGCAGCACACCAAAGCATGGAGCCCTTAGTGATGTGTGAGAATTCAGCACATCCAAGTCCATTCTATTGCCCCATGCAGAGCTACATAAAAATTGATGGTGAAGTGAGTCTGGGTAGAAGGCAGCCTTCAGATCTCAGATACAGACCTCTGAATTCAAACAGGAGATGTCATGGAAGGTTAAGGTCTACTTTAACACCAACAGAATGTGTTTCAAAAGTCACAAGGCACGAGGGAAAGACCACTGGCTGCATTCTCCAGCCTGCAAGCAGCCTTAGCATAATTCCAGGTCAAGAAATCTGACTTTTTATCGGTCAGAAAATTACTCCCACCACCAACTATTCTTTCCACAACCATCAAAATACCAAAGGGAACTCTATGGACTTGTTGACTGTTTAGCCAGAAGCTTCTCAGGACTTCTTGGAACAGAGAAGACATGGAGGGGCTTTGCACCTTCAGTGGTTCTTGGTGAAGTCAGAAACACACGTCATGAGCGTGCTGCACAATAATGAGCATGTTACACAATCAAATTAAGGGCTGTACTGAGTATCCTGTCTCCTCCTTACCACTCCTCTCTCACACACAGTGGGAAACCTATTCAGTCGGTCTCAGAGATCCCTCAGCAGGCCAAGTTTTGGTTGGCTGTTAGAAAGAAAGGGCTTCCTCACGCTACTCCCCAGCATCTTCAGGGACAAGAGGCTCAAGGTCATCGCTGGCCTGAAGGCCTCAAGGCAGAAGACGAGCACAACCTGTCTTACCACAGGGCAGCCCAGTTTGTGCATTGGAAAGAGGCACAGGCAGAGCACGGCTCTCAGGAGCAGCATGCTTGGCACAGAAGTGACAGTGACCCCACACACAGCCTCTGCTGCCTGTGCTTCTCAAGATGCCAGGGCTGGACACAGTTAAATACCCAAGGGTGAGGGGAAAGCTCCAGTGACTTTCAAGCCACAGCTGCTATACCATTTGTATAGTGGAGAAAAGCCTTACTAGGTAGAGAGATGCAGAAGGAGCTGGCAAAGGACTTCAAGTTTTCCTTTGCTGTCCCTTTTCTAGACAGCGGCAGATGATTTTGCTGTGGAGTCTCAGGTGTCCTGAACAATAGCTGTGGAGCCAGTCCCTATTTCGATGGCAGAAAAAAACTGGCTTTCAGGGGAGAGCCAGAGACAAGCCAAGCCAGTTTCAGACTGTCATTTTTCCTATTGTCTCATTCTGCTCAAATCACAAGCTGGAAAAACTGGAAAGGTAAGCAGTCCAAATTAATGGGAACATCAAGTGAACTGGTTTGTTTATGTATTGGTTTAACTGGAATAGGGAGCACAATTCCAGCTTTGGGCACTAGCTTTGCAGACATTCCCTTAACTTACCTTCTACCTGAGAAAGTCATGTGGAGGCCTGAATTATTCCTGGTCTGTCCTCAAAACACATCACAGTCTGTTGAAGCTTCATGTTTGCATGGCACCCACGACCACAACTCTTGTTATTGGATGGCAACATTCGTATCCTACCAGCTCATTCTTCCAAATCCAGGTAATTAGGGGGGAAAAAATAATCAGCAACACCAGAGAGCAGGAAGTTGTCTTTTTACGCACACTGCTCTTCATGCATTACTGTTGCCACATCCTACCCATAGCACAGCATTTGCCCACCAAACTGATAGTTTTTCTTAAGGAAGAAAAAGCAGTTCTTCGGAGCCCTACAACTGGTAGGAGAGGATCAGTTTAAGACAAATTATTAAAAAATCCCCAGGTATATATTTATAGTTAATTTCTACCATGGAGCAGACTTCACCAGATGCTCAATTGCATTTCATCCTTAAGAGCAAACATGGGCTCCTGCAGATGAGACCTTTCCAGCAGAGCTGTTGTGGATGGGCAGATTGTGGTGTCCTGCTAACTATCCCTGAGACCACAACTCTACAATGATTCTACCTGCTAAAAGCAGTAACTTGGAAGAAAAGTGACATGGATCTTGCACATCACTCCTCTCAAAATTTTTTAGAAACTGCAGGGTGGAGCCATGTTCTGGAGACAGTGAAATTAGAGCACAGTGGCTTTGCTACAAGAGTCAGTGAAAGAGTGAGTGCCTGACAGCCCTGTACACCAAGGGCTGGTCATCCTCACCATATTCCATATTATCAGCAATCCCAGAAAGCAGCTTCTTCTGTGTGCACATTAAAAAGCAGAACGAGAACATAAATGAGTCAAATTGCCTTGCACAGTTTAAAAGTACAGCATGACATAACTGCAAGTCATTGCTATTAAAAGTTAAAAAAGAAATCCCAATTTGCCAAATAAAGCTCCATGGTCCACTGCTGAGTTTTAATGACAACTGCTGCATCTTGGAAAGCTGTTCAATAATAAGATACTACATTTCCCTCCAGGACCAGGAATCAGGTGATCTACATAAAAGGCATACCTAGGAAAATATCCCACAGCCATGTATCTCATGCAGCAATCAAAATCTTGGACAGTCTCTGCACACAGAAATTTGCTCTTATGACAATACATTTCAGTTAGTCAGAGTGCTAAAATCTCCAGTCAGGATTTCTGGCTTTTCCAATTAAGCTTATAGACAAAAAGTCTTTTTTGTTTTAATAACATTGCCATTTATTGGAAAGCTACGATGAGTTCTTATCTCATTGTGGTGCCCCGTGATAACTCATTATTCACTGAACTTCACTTTTTGATGTATGAGGAACAGCAACATATACTTAAATAGTTCTATTTAAACTGGTCCTATAGTTGAAACAAATCATTCCAAGAACAGCACTGCATTACTACTCAGAACCGCTCAAAAGCTTAGGATACGATATTCTTCAGTATTCACAGAGCTTAGTATCTTCAAACAGAAATTACTCAAGATGATGTATCTCTCATTATTATTAAGTCAAAGTTCTTCCAAATGAGAAGAGGATGATTGATAGTCAGATAATACCAGGGCCAACACAGTGAGAGATCACACTCTTTATGGCCACAAGCAAGTCTGGGAGGGCTCAGTTCCTCACAGCCAAGCACAGGAGGCTGCAAAGCAACCTCAGCATCCCTTGTCCCAGAGTACCTCCTTCATTCTATACCAGATCTATCTGGTGATGATGGGAAACAGAGCATTGACTAGTCCTTCTGCTCCACAGGTGCAATGTAAGCTTTCAAATTTTATATAAGAGGTAAAAACAAAAGAACACATAACAAAAATCTCCACAGCCAGAAAACAGCACATGCACCAGCACAGCTTCAGGTGTCTCCCCCACCAGTTACCCTCCAGATGGTATGGAGGGTGAGATGTCAGGATGTTTCCAGGAATAAGCAGCACTCCTTAACAGCTCTGCCTAAGACTGAAGGGATTAGTTTGAAAATTCAAATTGGTTAACAGAGAGGAGTCCAGTTCGGGATGTCCAGAAATACTTTGGAAAGTGAAAATAGGGTCACTGGCCTGGCCTGTTCACTACTAACTTCCTACATTAGATGCTTCTGGCACACTGGTATTGCAGGAGAGGAGGAGCCAGACTCAAATGTCCTAAATTGCACCTAAGCCACCGTATCTTTTATTTCCTTCCAACTCCTGGCCTTCAAGCACAGAACCTTAGGAATTTAGGCCCTGAGAACCTGGTCTTCAGCCTCTCAGCAAGTGGAAATACTCAGAGCTGACTCAGGCTGCAAGATATCGAACGCTTTATAGGAGAATATACACCTGCTGAATGCAGCCATATATATACACACACACAGCAGAGCAATTTTTCTGCCTCAGGGGTCCCCAGGCTTTAAACTCTGACCTGTGGCACAAAGAAAAGCAGAGCTGAATTTATACATATGGAGCATGTTGCAACAGGACACTGCAGGTGAAGCATGGGATGTGAACATCCTCCTCCTACTGACCATGCTCTGCAGGATCCAGAAGACACCTTTAAAAGCAAGAGACTGCAGGTAATACCCCTCATCCCTGTTACCATTGTGCTGTGTGCTGAAGGCAAACTGCTGAAATGTTTCCAAGAGCAAAGGGAGTGTTATTTCCTTTCCACAGCTGTTATGTATCAGGAAGGATTGCAAGCAGATAATATCTCAGGCACAGGTAAGAAAGATGGCAGAGTTAAGGTATCCAAATCTTTTTCACACACAAGCACACACCCTGAAATAAGGCAGAAATGCTAATTGTGTTTATTGCACTATAGTGTAAACAGCAATTATGAAGCTAAAGAAAGTAACAATGCATCCCTGGCTGAAGGGTCTTCTCCAGGCTACCACGTATCAGAGACAAGACAAACGCAGCAGCTTGAGACACAGTGAAAGGAAAAACTCTCCCCAGATACAAAATCCAACACCATGCCCTCATACACAGGAGTATTTCACTCTCCAGGGCAGAGCAGCTTTCTATGACAATGTTTCATGTCCCAAATCCAGACTATTCTCCCAAAAGCACTTTGGGAGGGAGCAGGGAGATAGTCTCTCTCACACAGCATTCAGCTTCAGGGGCACAGGAGGGTTTCACAGTCCCTGCCTGCAGTCACAACAGCTCCAAAGGAAAGGAGCACAGCTGTTCTCACTTCAGAACACGAACTCTGCTGCAGAAAGCCTACAGACATCATCATCTGTATCCCTCTAACCCCAAACTTAAAGTACAGTAGGGAGCAGGGCAGTATTTGAACTCCTGAGGTCAGTGTGCCACTGTGCAGTCAGCTCACAGGACATGTTAAGAACAAGGCTGCATGTTAAGCCCATCCATTGCAAAGGAGCAGAAAGAAGGTTCCTCCATCCATGCACTCAGACAGGAACCTGTCCTTTAAAAAGCCAAAGTGCTTCCTATAGAAGGCACTAGCAGCCTGTATCCTCCATGCAGCAGAGCAGGACTTAGCTCTCTCTAGTGAGGCAGATTGATGATTTCCTCCCTGCCATTCCCACCCCAATCCAAGTCAGCTGAGGTCTTGCAGGAGCAGTGCCCTAAACCTCCAGACTATCTCAGGTGAAATGGAGATTTGACTTTCAGCTACTGCAGTGGAAATGACTCTGCCTTGCAGAACAGACACTGGTTAAAATGCAGAGCAGGAATGGGGAGCAGAGAGGCTCTTCCTGTTTGCAGAGGCACTCCCAAAGAAGGAAAAGCCACTGGACCCACGTCTGAGAACAACTGGTTCAAAACACCAGCTCACTGAATGCACCAAAAGCCCTAGAGGAAGGCTGGACTCTCCTAGACTCTCTTCAACCTCATCTCCAACCATCCTTGAAAAAGAGGAAGCAAAGACACATCCATTCCCATAGGCATCCTTTTGTTGAGTTTCAAGAGTGCCTCAAGGACCATCAGCAAAAGCAAATCCAGCTTCTACATTTAGGTTTGAATCACATACAGAGCTGGTCACTGTGGCAAGACAAGGATCTTTCCAGTGATGGTCAGCAACAGAGATAGGTAACAATAGAGTTGTTAAAGCAGAGCACTGAGATTAAGGAGCTCTTCTTACTACTGTCTGTTCTGACACCACATTAAACACACCTCTACAAGAATATGTGCAACAAAATTCTTTCTTGACATCACAGCAACACTTAAGACTAAGTTAATTGAGTCAGGGCCTAGTCTTCTTGCAAATCAAGTGAAGACAATATATACAAGACTGTCAGTTTACATGAACAACAGATGACATGTTTTTTAAATCGGACTTTTATCCTTGTGTATTCAATACTACTAAATTTTGCCCTGTCCTGTGCAAAGCATACAAGGTTAGAAGAAAACGAGGTCTTGTCCCACACTTGATGTTATGCTGGCATCACCAGATGCCTTGCTGCTCATCTTGCCACACATGGGGATGTCCCACAAGCACCTCACTGTTTGCATTCCACATCATGCCTAAACAAAAGAAGACAGTTTATCAGAGGTACTCCCCAGTTTTTGGGCCACTAAGGAGGTGCCACAAACAAGAGCCAACAACATGCAACTGCTCTATTAGTGTGTCCCGAGGACTGGCTGTGCCTGAAGAACAAGCACACTGCAAAAGCATTATGTTTCCAGTGGCAAGAGGGATGGGAAAAGTGCCAGCCACTAGCTAGAACCCTTTTGTCATGCCAATTGCTGGCTGCTATGAGGATGTACTTTAGATACCTCCTTAGAAAAGAGCTCTGCATCTCATCCTTCCAGATGCAGGAGGAATGATTCATACACACATAAGCATGCTAGAATGATGGCTGAGGAGAAAACATTTTCTTTATGTTTTCTGTTTTGTGTTACAGGTATGATCAGGGGCCTTAATCACAGCAAAACCTGAATTGAAGAAAATGACACTTTGTGCCCCAAAGAATGCTTGTGCAAAACCCCAATTCTGCTTCCCACTGGCCGTGTCAAGCCTCATACTGCAGGCACACACCTCACGTGCCTCATTCTCCTGCTTTCCCATTTTCACAGCATTTCTCTGCACAGAACATGACAGAACAGCTCAATTTACAAAGCCACCACATCACACAGTGACAAACAGGGGAAAGTGTCCAAGAGACGGATCAGGAGCTGGGAGCTCTAAATTGACCAAGGACTGACTTGTGAAGCAGAAGCAAAGCAAAGGATCTCTCTTCTTTCCAGACACACCAGGGACTGAAATGCACACATTTACCAGGCCTAGATGACTGATAAATGCAGAACAGACAGAAGGCTCAGCAGTCAGAGCACTTGTCTGTGTGGTGCCTGTTTCATTCATGGAGGCTACTGCAGATATCCTCCTCCCCACCTTACCTGTACAGCACCTTTGCCACATTACCCACACTCCTCTCAAGGGCCCTGCATCCTCTGAATCTTGTCCTGCTTCTTAGTGCTAACCTGTAAATTCCCATCTATTTACTCTCGTCTGGACTCTGATTTGTGAAGTCCTTGGAGCAGAGATTATGTGTAAGCACCTGGAAAGTACCTGAAATAACCCAAGTCCTACTGTAAGTAAATAAACAAACAGCAGTGCATAAGTACACAACAGGTATATTAAGCCAAGCATGTAAGAGTTATCTCTGACAACAAAAATTAGGGCTGTAGCTTCTTCCTACAGACAGTGGCAGTAAATCTACACTTTGGGGTACATCTGCTGACCAGGAAAACCTTCAGATTTGCCTTCCTTGCCACCCACTTCTGTCTTTCCCCCATCACATTATCTGTTTCTGGAATCCATGCCGCATTTTTCATTATAAATTATTTTGATCAGTTTTGTGGCGTGGCAGAAATCCAGCATAAGCTTCAGAAACACACATGCACACACTGGCTATACAGCCTCTTTACTTCACAGGAGCCTTTCAAGGAGCCTGGTGCAGAGTCTGGGAGGATTTGGCAGCACCCCTGTGGGGGGGACCCTTTCCTAAAGGGTACATTCACCTACACTATTTCCTTTATAAAAGAAGGATTTTTTTTCCTTAATCTCTCATTAAAGCCAGGGAGAAGTGTTGAAGCAGGAATTTTTCCTCTGCAGTTTGTCAAGTTGAAGTAGTGTGACTTGGGAGTGGTGAAGGGACTAGAGAGAATAACTGAAGTCCAATGCAGACCTTTTTTCCTACCACACCCTCTCCTGAATGGGAAGATATAAGACAGGCTGGGTAATTGCCCCAGTTCCTTCAGAATCAGGGTTCAAGTGGGAAAGAAAGGCAAAATAAAAAAATAAAACAAAAACCACAGAAAGCCCCAGCAATTATAACAGTTATTAATTTTTCCTGGGTAAGGAGCACAGGCTACATTTGTAGCTGTTGAAAACGTGCCTACACAGTTTGTTCACTCACACTGTTAACAGCTCCAGAAGGAATCTGGATCTGTGGCTTTCTCATAAAACTAATAAGGAGGTCTGAGGAGGGACAATAAAAAAAAAGCACAACAACAAGCAATTTAAACACAGAGCACTACCATCTTGTTAAATAATATGTTAAGAATTCCTCTGCAAGTCTGTCGTGGCCAATGAGGGACATAAATCAGGAAGATACATTAATACTCTCTAGCATTCAATTAGTCACTGCTGTAAGCACTTTAACTCTGGATTTCTTGGATTATACTGTTGGTTGTAACAACTATTACTGTTGCTTTGTAGAAGTGATATGATAGCTGTTCAAGCACCACAATCAAATTATGCTACCAGAGCATCTGGGCAATGGATTATCACAGCAAAGGAAATGGATTATCACAGCTTTTATTCTGAACAAGGGTAAGAACAAGATGAGATATCATTTTGAACATGGCAGCAGGGACAAGAGAAAACTATACCTGAGATTCACTTTTTTTCTTCTCCCTCTTCTGGACTTTTCAAGGTAGGAAAAAATCTGCCAACCTGAAGACAAAACTGCCTTTTCTAGAATTTGCACTCAAGTATCTGAAAACAGAATAAATTCAAAATATTCCAAATCAAAGGACAGTTAAAAGAGCTTCCTGGCATTGCCTGAATTCTGGAAGGATGCCCTGTTCCTGGGCATTCCCATTCATACCTGGCCACTACTTCTTTCACATCAGGTAACAACCATCACCACCACCAGACCTAAAGACTTCCCCTCTGTTTAGAAACTTTATTACCAGATATATTCCCTCTCACAGGAAGGAGGACCACTTACCTTCCTTCAATTGAGTAGGTTCAGCAAAGAATTGGTGTGTTCCTTTAGAAAGGTTTAATACTTTAAATGTTCTTTGAGAAAGCTGTACCTTTTACCCTTACATCCCCAATGAAAACATATTTCATTTTATACCTTAGTTCTCACATTGCATCTCAAAACAAATATTAGTTTTTTAAACTTCACAAATCTTGTTTGATTTCTTTTAGGAGTATTTTGGTACCTTCTACACATATGTACATCATTTTTTGGTGCATGGAACTCAAGAGACCGTACTCAAGAGACCCTGATTCTGAACTCAATTTCTTTGGCAATGGCCAAATATTCCAGTACAGGATAAGGGAAAACACAGTAGTCTTAACATTCCTGTGATACAGTTTGAGAGCTCACTACATATCAAAGAAAAGACTAAAACATTAAAAACAGCCAAATAAATAGAACCAGAAAAACAAACTAAAAAAAATACAAAATAGAAGTGAGCTCTGCACAGGATGGAAGAAGCAAAAACCTGCTTTGCTACAGCACAGGGCACGTGTCTGAAGCTGATGACACCTGGGTATTATTCCTGGATGCAATCCTGACTCCTTCCAGATGACTGCACCAATTCATGTCACACCTCCAATAGGCTCTCCCTTCACGTTTCCCATTTGGACTATGGGTCAGCAGTGGTGAACCTTTTCCTTGCCAAGGATGGAGGACACTAAATATTACTGGCATGCCACACCTCAGCATGGACCTCAGCACTGCATGACAGCAGCAGAACCACTTTCCATACCAAAACCAAGAAGTGTGGGCCACAGAGAAGAGGATCTGCATGACACTCCCTCAGATCTCACATTCCCACCACAAGCTTTTTAAGGAAGGTTCAGTTGCTATTTATTTGTACCCTGCATAGGGCATATTTGGAGCTGTTATTGTGATTCTATAAGCAAGCAGCAACACTGGTAGTTGATTAAGACTAGAAAGAACAATTACAAACGAGAAAAAGGTTTGTCTGGAAAGATATGGAGGGCATCAAAACAACAACAAAAAAAGGAATTCAGTAGGACAAAGACAAGGAAAGAGGATGATGAGAGGATACTTACAAGGAAGAAAACTAAAAATTAAAATAAAAAGAGTGAAAAAGGCATCCACAGGAATATTAGACTTCATTTCAGCCAAAAACAGGGTGCAAGGGTTTTTCAATAACAGCACTGAAACTGGGTAATCAAACAAGCCATATTTTATTTTGTCCCACAGCAAATATATGAATATAGACTTTTAAATTTTTAAGAGAAAGAACCCGAGCTCTCAATGCACTTTTCTCAGAACTAAGGCTTTAACCACATTTATAACAGCTTATGACAAGACCACAGAGTAACTACAATTCCTTCTCTGTCTAGAAGCTATTTTTTCAGAGTCACCATCCCTACCAGAATTTTGCAGTTGTGACAGACTTTACCCTCATTATTTCTTGGGATTCCTCCCTATTTCACATGGTAGGAGCTAAAGAGGTTTTGTTCTGGTTCAACTGAGATCTCTACATTCCTTTTTCTTCCCTCCATTTCTGCATTTTTAAACTGTCCTTATCTGGGCACACATGGCAATGCCAGATATGAAGCACTGTGGATCACTGCAACCATGGGCAAAGATTTTTAGAGAATCAGGAATTTAACTGCATATCACATTACTCCAACTTCTCTGCCCTTCCTGTCACTTCACCTGCTCATAATCATTAGGAAGCAGAGTGTCATTTCTAAGCTGTAGTTGAGCACTAAAAGCAGCACACTGGCCCTCACTGGATCTATTTAATTAGAGCCCAGCAGAAACAAAGCATAGGGAGAATATAAACACAATTTTGCCAGTAAACAGGTTTGGGTTACCAAAGACATAAGACTGAGGCTGCTTATTTTATCTGCACAGCCGGACCAGCAAGTTTACTCTCACTGGAACCACACCCCCATCAGAATTCCCTCTGAAATGTCAACATGAACCATATTATTAATTTTCCAAGTTGCTGACCTTTAAACTGTTGTCTGCATCATAAATCCAGAATTTTGAACTGTTTCTATTCATACAAGAAGATGCTCCACATGTCTCACGGTATCTGAACTCCATAAACAGGCTGCTCATATGTCACAAAACAGATTCTCACTTCAGCATCCCTGAAGAAGCTGATGAGTTGGACCTTCCTAGTTCCATAAAGTTCACCAAATTAGCGCCAGTTATTCTATCCAGCAGGAAGGTAAAGAGGTTTCCTAGTTTCCCTCAAAGTTCTCAGTGTTTCAGAGTATTTTATCAAGGGTCATAGCATAGAGTTACATTAAAATAAAATTATGAACTTAGGTTTAATCTCAATTAGGAAGAAGAAAATAAAAACCAAAGTCCCTGGATTAGAAGTCAGCCGTTCTCATTTACAGCTCCTCTCAATTAAAATGTTTTATATAGATCATCAGAACCTAATGCATCATACACGTTACACAGCATGCAACATAAGGCTGTTGGTCTGTCATTTCTCTGTAAGAGCTCAATGTGATGAATGATCTGGTTACTCCTCTGTCTGGTACAAATGCTGGAGCAGCTTTAAGACAAAGAAATAAAGGCCAATGCATATTACAGATCTTACAGGGCTTAATAGCACCCCTCCTTTACTCACACCTCTGAAAACAGTTAAGGTCACTATTTCTATTTTATTTTCACTGTGGATTTCAGTACATCACATCAGAACTCTCCAAACACTTCAGAGAATTTAAGCAGGATCAGGGATGTCAGGAACATACAGCATTTGGGCTACAACAAACAATGCCACACCAGCACGTCCTAAGAAAAATAAGTGACCTTCCCTCTTGCCTCTGCTGACAAACAGACACACTGGAAGACACTTGCAGGCCAGGATGTGATTTCTGGAATCTATCTAATAAAGACAGATTTAAAAGAGTTAAAAAAAAATCCCAAATGGACTCCTATTGCCTGAACTGAAAAACCTGCCTTTCCAAATCAACTAATGGTTTGGCAAACCTGCATGAAAGACAAACAAACAAACAGCTTCTTTTCCACTGAACATCAAATCTGCAATCAGAAAAAGAAATCAGCATTTTATTGATTTCCATAATGCCATCTCTACAGCTTAACAAACTCACTCAGTTGCTAATGCACTGAAGCCGTGGAGCCTTCCCATACAATTACACACCCTCCACTTCGCTGAGCCCCAGGGCGCTGTTTCTAACTTTTCAGAGGACCACTGCACCAAAAGTAGAAATAAAACACCTCTCCTTCATTACCCAAAGCAAACTGCAAACCAAATTCTGCTTATTTAAATGGGAAGTTAGAGAGATTTAATTTTTAAGGCAGGGAATAATCTGCCAGTCTGCATACATTTCCAGATTTGATATCATGACAACGAACTGTCACTTAAAACTCTCCCCACCTCTATTATTTTTCTTCCTAGGAGTACACAACAATACAACATATCAATATTGCAACAGTCACGATTTCCAGAGAGAGATTTTAAAGTCCTTCTCAGCTCAGAAGTGTTTCAAGAGGGCAATTCAACATCAGACACGGAGAGTTTTGTGAATGTCACTGTAATTAACATTATAAAAAAATTATAAAATGTTCCACTGCTATAGGGAATATTTTATAAGTGAATGTATATTTCAAAGATATTTTTAATAAGTTTTTCTTTTAAAAAAGCAACCCTGGAACACCATCTAAACAAAATTTAAGGACGATTACTTCATTAATTATTTAGAACGTTTTTGGTTTTAGACTCTGATAACTCTGCCATTTTTCTCCATTTCTCACACAAATTCATCAGTTCATAACTAAGCAGACAACCCCAGTATATTTCAGTGAGAGTTTTGTTCAATCAGGGACTACAGAATTTGGCCCAATTAATCTAGCACTGTCTATCTGGAAAGAATGTAATGGAACTCTGCATAAACACCCTCCTCAAAAGACTGTACCTTGAGTCCCCTTTCCTGCTCCCCCCCTGTTTACCTTGCCTTGATTTTTCAGATCCAACTGCACTGTATTCATCATGTCCATCATGATTCAGTGTGGCATCTGAGCTAAAATAAATTCATTTTGCTATAGTTTCCCACGCATATGTTAACTTGGAATGGGTTGATCTATTTCCTCGGAGAATGGTGAACTGCATGGATTTTTGTTCAACAAACAAACAAGTTGACAGTATCAATACAGAGTTGGAGAGCCTCTAAAAACAATCTCATTTGCATAATTAATGTTAATTACAATAACATCTCAATCAGTGACACAAAGTCTTAGCAATGAACACAGTCATACGAGGAAGTGAAAACATGAAACAAACATGAAAGATTCTTGTCTTCTTCGGAAAGAAAATCAAGCAAACTTTCAAGAGATTTATAAACAAGAACAGAAAGGCAGAAGACAGTTCTGCTTTGTTAGACATATTTTCTTTACAGGCTGCTTAGTACAGAGCTTTCTTCTGAGATGGCAATAAGACAGCGCATCTGAGCTGTGGACACACCAGATAATACTATCTTTTTACAACATCACATCCAAGCCATTATCAACCGCTCTAAAGAAAAACAACCGAGGGCCTGATCCTTCTGCCAGTGATTTCAATAGCAAACATTTAAACAATGCGATGTGCATGCTTGGGGGGCAGGTTCTAGAGACAGAGAGGAATTACAAAAAAAACAACTCCAACTTGAACACTGCATGTAGGTATGGAATCCCTCAGGCACAGAGGAATTTCAGGACAAGATAATTAATTTCTCAACAATCTTTTTCCTACTTTCCATAGCAACAAGGGAAATCTAAACAGAGAGAAAACTTACCTGCCTGTTTCACTTGGCAGAACAGAAGCCTTAAACTTTTTTTTTTGGTATGGTAAGAGAACAGATTTACATTTAATCCTCAGAAGTTTTCCTCATGGCCCAAGAAAAATACTTATCCAATATATTCTCATTTCAAGGAAAGGGAAAAAGAAAAGAAAAGCTCCTCTACCTCACCCAGGCAGGTAGTGCAGCATACAAGTAGTCACAGAGGCATCGCAGGGAGTGCTTGCGCAGTAAAGTCCCACTCAGGGTGAGTAAGGGTGGTGTAATTGGGTCTGATGACAGAAGGACTCAGAGCTTGTCACGTCATTACTACAGGGGCCTTTCTGAAAACATGAGTTTCTTGATTACTCTTCACATTAATGCAAATCTGCTCCGTTAATGAAGTTACAGTGGTGCTAAACTGGTACCAGAGGAGAAACAGGGCCTGTTTCATATTGATTTAAGAGATCACAGCTCAAGGACCTTCCCATAAAGGCAAAATTTAGTAAGTTTTCAGGTTATGTTAGGCAAGATATTCATTGGAAAAAGGACTGAGTTTGTATTTGGTATCAATCTCACACCTGATTTTTTTTTTTATTTTCTTCCCTCTCTTTACAGATAGAAGCAAGACAAGATTTGGTAAAGACTTCGTTTCCTCTAAAAATTTACTGATCTTAAGCACATTTAAGACTTCACTTGAGTACTCACCGAGTAAAGCCACACTACTAGTACTTATTTACAAGATGTTTGCCTTAAAAAATAGAAACCTCACGTGGAGGATTCCCAGAAAGATGCTGACCTTTCCTATTAACAAAAGTTCAGCAGATTTATTTTTCAGATGCCTGAGAAAGCTGATTTTGGAGCACTGTGAGGTTTGGTAAACCTTCAATTCAGCAATTAGTTTCCATAGTATATGAATTACAAAGATCAAGCAATTAATATTAATAAATAAACCCAGCAAAGCACTAAGGCTTTGGACGCCCTGTATGCAAACGCTGCTGTATTTGCTGGGGTTTTCCATGCCTCTGTTTTATTTTAGCTACTCTGAATATGCAGCACATGAGAACATACCACATTCACGTTTCTAAAAATACACTCAGGAGAGGGGGGGAAAAAATTAAAAATCAATAGCTATGAAACAGAGACATAATGTGAAATGGTTAAGCACTCCTAATACCAAGCCAAGCCACCAAAACTCCCCGCTGCGGACACGGCTTCCCCCTTTCCAACACAGCAAGTCAAGCCCAGGGAACACCGAAACATCCAGGAATGGCAGGGTGGGGAGGAGGATGGAGCCACCTCGGAATACAAAAGGTGGGTTCCCCCGGTATTCCAGGACGGACAGTGTCCAGAGCCGGGTATGGAGGGGTTTTCTCCACTCGGGGCGGATTTTCGGGATGCCCTCAGCATCACCACAGCCTCACTCCGGGGAGGGGTTGAATAAAATAAACCCCACAAAATAAAATAAAAATCACAATCGCCGGCAGCACCGCACGCATTACAAGTTGGCGAGGACGCCAGCGGGGTTATTATTTTACATTTTTCCTTGCCTTCCTTTGGCGGTGCGAGCCGGGAGAGGGGGATGCCCCAACTTGGGCGCAGTTGGTGCCCGCCCCGCGCCCCCCGCGCCCCCCGCCCGCCGGGGCCGTGCCCGGCACTCACCGCTCCGGGCGCTCCGCGGCGAGGACCGGCGAGGGCGGCGCGCAGGGAGCGGGGACAGGGTGCGGACAGGGACACACACACACACACGCGTGGCGGGGAGCGCTTTGGAACGCGGGGAGGTCAGTGCGAGACGCGCAGCGCTGCCCGGCTCTATCCCATGCCGCCGCGGCGGCCCCGGGCGGCGGCCGAGCTGAGAGGGGCGAGCCGGGTCGGCAGGCGGCGGGGAGGATGTGACACGGTGACAAGTGCGGGCCGCCAGCCCTGTGCCGGGGGAGGGGGGCCGGGGCAGCCCAGGCAGCGCCGCCCGCCCGCACTCGGCATTGACGGCGCTGCCGTGACTCACACACCGGAGTTGGTCACAGGGCGGCACCGCGCGGGCGGGGGCGGAGGGCGGGGGGGAGCGTCCCACCCCCTCGGCTGCCAGCAGCCAATGGCGCGCCGCGGAGCGACAGATTGACAGCGCGGCCGGCCAATGGGTGCGCGGGCCCGCCGCCAGCGCCGGAGCGGCCCCTCCGGCCCAATGAGTCTTCTGAGGACACTCCGCGCCGAGCGCCGGGCAGGGCCGGGGGGAGCCCCGCGGGGCGGGCGCTGCGCGCCCGGTGGCCCCCGCGGCCAATCAGCGCCCAGAGCTGGGTTGATGGGCGGCGCGGACAGCCAATCAGGAGCGCGCGGGGGAAGCGGGGGCGATGGTCACGCAGGGAGCGGGGGCGGCCCGGGGGTGGTGGAACCTCCGCGGGCGGGGCCGGCGCCTCAGAGACCCCGCGCCGGGCTGGGCTCACCCCGCACACCTCCCGCCCTGCGGGCGGCTCCGGGGCGGGGCGGGGCTGAGCCCGGCGCCGCCAAGGTCGTTTCCCGCGGGAGGAAGGAGAGCGGAGCCGGGGCCTGGTGCGGGGGCAGCCGGGGCCGCCCCGCTGGCCGCGGTGACGCGCCTGGGGAGGGGGTCGTGGGAGCCGCCGCTTCCCTCGGGGCCGGCGCTGCCAGGTGCGAAGTTGGGGTTTGCCTGTGTTTGACAGGTGTCAGGGGCTCAAGGTTTTTCGTATTTTGGATTTTTTAAAAATTCTGACAGATTTTTTTGAGAACAAAGCACATCCCAGGATCCGGCGCGATGTCGAAATTTGACCAGATGAATGGAAAAAAGAAAAAAAAAGAAACAATATCCCTGACAGCGCAATTCCTCTCGTGCTGCTGTGAGGGGGAGTTGACAGGTAGGAACAGTGTCAGCGGCGTAGGAAAGCAACATTGTTTTCTCAAATGATTAATACCGGAGGAATTTATTTTGGGTACAATGAGGAAGTAATGCCCAGTAGGAGATTCCAACAAATGCTGGAACCTCTCAAAAGATTTAATCCCAGTGAAGGAAATAAGATACTCAAATTGTGTTTCACCTCTTCATCTCTACTTACAAACTTTTACACTAAGACCTGAGTTTTTTTGAAGAAAAATTGTAAAATAGCTGATAGAGTTATATAAGATGATGAGATAACGCTATCAGAATAAGGGACTGCATTGGCACTTTCCCAGGCTGCAAAAATAGAGTTTTGTTTGCGTAAAAAACTTGTTCTTTCATCAGAGGGCTATAAATACAGACTTTTTTTTGTATTTTGGCACTCACAGTAATTGAAGAGCTGAAAAACTATAACCTGCAATAATTTGTTCATGTTTTTCACTTTAGAAATACTTGGACTAATTACAGTTTTTCCTGCTTGCTTTTTATTGAAACCTAGGGAGATGAAACAGAGAATTCACTTCATTTGAAGCAGGAATTGTTAAATCACTCACCAAAAAAAAAAAAAAGGCCTTCAGATTTGTGTCTTAGCATCTAATGCCCCAAAGTGCCAGCCTTGCTATAGTGTCTTGCAAGAAATCCAGGATGGACAGTACTCTATTGCTCTAATATGAAAGGGAAAGAAAATAAGAGCATTAAGGCCATCCTGTCAGGATTAAAAAAAAAAGGGAGAAAAAACAGGTGAGGGTAAGGTATTAATTTCAGCTAATCACGGGGAATAATGAATGATATTTATAAGTGATTCCCATATTTGAATTGATAGCAAAAGCAGAGAATTTAGCATCTGTCATCTTTTTTTCCCCCCCCGCCACTGATTGGAGGTTAAAAAACTTGCAAGGTCCTGCAACCTTCAGCAGTGGTCACACTGATTCATGCTTAGCAGCTTGTGAACACTGCACAGAAGGGCTTTGCGTCAGGTCCTGTGCAATTTGGCAAACAAAATGAACAGAGTATTCACCATTCAATGATAGATACAGATATAGATAGAGATTTATACACACACACCTCCTCTTGAAAGAACTGAAAGGGGTGGGAATCTCAGGACAGAAAACTGTCTTTTTGTAGTTCTTTTATGAGGAATGTTCTAACGGAACTGAAACAGAAATTGAGCTCATGAATTTGGGCACAATTGTTTCTGGATGGTGGAAGTCTGTAAGCAATCATCCTGCCCCTCTGTGCAACCTACAACGGGGTCTTCAGCATGCTCTGAGACAGCAGCCAAGGGAATATTTCATATCATTGCAGTCCTGCAGCTTTCCCAACATACAGCAGTTTTGCTTCAGGGCCAGCGCTGGCAGGGAAACAATTACATGAAGGCTTTTACTTTTAAAATCTCAATTTCACAGTTGCAGGGAAAAGTTTGGAAACACGGCCTGCCTGCCAAAGGTGATTTCTGGCTGAGATGGTTTGTTTGGGGTTTTAGCGAGTTTGGTTGTTTAGGGTCAGTTGTTTAGGAGCGTGTCTGCTTCAGTGGAACTGAGCCAAGCTACTCCTCAGTTAGACTGGGTTTAGAAATTACAGTGTTTCCACCAAACTGCTTCAAAAGGCTGAACATGAGCCAACAGTGTGCCCAGGTGGCCAAGAAGGCCAATGGGATCCTGTCCTGTATCAAAAATAGCGTGGCCAACAGGACCAGGGCAGTGATCCTTCCCCTGTACTCTGCCTTGGTGAGGCCACACCTTGAGTACTGTGTTCAGTTCTGGGCCCCTCAGTTCAGAAAGGATATTGAGGGGCTGGAGCGGGTCCAGAGAAGAGCAACAAGGCTGGTGAAGGAACTGGAGCACAAGTTCTATGGGGAGAGGCTGAGGGGGCTGGGGTTGTTTAGCCTGGAGAAGAGGAGGCTCAGGGGAGACCTCATCACTGTCTAGAACTACCTGAAAGAATGTTGTAGGCAGGTGGGGGTTGGTCTCTTCTCTCAGGCACTCAGCAATAGGACAAGGGGGCATGGGCTTAAGCTGTGCCAGGGGAGGTTTAGGTTGGATATCAGGAAGTTCTTTACAGAGAGAGTGGTCAGGCATTGGAATGGCGTTCCCAGGGAGATGGTGGGTTCTCCGACCCTGGAAGTTTTTAAGGTGAGACTGGATGTGGCACTGAGTGCCATGATCTGGTAATCACAGTGGGGCTGGATTAAGGGTTGGACTTGATGATCTCAGAGGTCTCTTCGAATCCAACTGATTCTATGATTCTATGAAAACTGCTTACAATTAAACGAATACTGCCTAGACAGGATCAGCTCAGCAGGGATAGTTGATGTCCCTGGCTTGGAGATTCAGCAGCTCACCCTCCAAAATTTGTGTGGGAAGGTTGTGTGTCATGGGCTTGGCTCTGGCTTTACCTGAGAAGACCGTACTGCAAACCCCAAAATAAAAGGAGCTCTGACAGCCAGGTCTGTTCAAGGTGTGTAGTGTGCCTGTAGCTGGGGTAGATCCCAGGGCTTGATGCAGCTCTCCCACCCTTGTAAGTGGAGAGTAATTCCCCTGAAGCTCATGGGTTTGAGCTGTCAAAGTTTGAATCGAATCAGAGTCTGGCAAGGGGAGCCTCATCCCTCCCTTGCATCCATGCACATCCCCAGCAGTCAGAAATCCTTGATCACATGCAGGTGCCCTGGTGACTTCACTTTCAGCTACAACTTCTAGGGAGCATCAGAAAGTGTATATCATTTTGAAGGCAACACTTGCTAAAAATATTTCTTCATCTAAGCATAATTGAGATTATTTTGTTGATGTTTTCACATCAAGACCTTGGAGCCTGGCTTTTTTACTGCACTGGAGCTGTTTACAAAATAAGGTTGTTTATTTAGCTAAGGACTTTGGGGAATAACGTGCAAATACTCACATTATATGTGAATAAAAGCAGTGAATTTCCTTCATCTATGTTTGCTTTTTGAAAACATTCCAGTCAATTAGATTAGCAGCTAGAAATGTTTATGGAAAGAATTTTAAACCCATTTTAGAGGGTATTCATGGAAAGCAAAATTTTATCTCAAAAACACAGTCATGTTACCAGGTGTTAATTTATGTTCGTGGACTTGGGGAGTGCAAACCAGTATTATGTGTCTGATCTGTTCAGGTCGTGTATCTCTGCTGTTTATCCATTCTTGTCTCTTTTTCTGCCCTGCTGATTCCTACTCCTCTGCTTTGCCAGGGATGGAAAATGGAACATTTTATTTGTTCGCTTCACACCTTCTGCGTTTCCCTCTTGAACAGAGGGCTCCTTTCTTGAGCAACAGTGAAACTAAGCCACTATCACAAAGCAAACTTGGGGCCCTGGAATATAAAACCACTCCCTGCAATATTTAAATTCCTTTGAAAACCATCCTCTGCCGTATGTCTATAAACACTGTCCAGCTGCAATGAGCTTATAGACCATCTGCATTTAGCAAAGAAATAACAATCCTGTGTGCTGAGACAGAGTCAATTGCCATTTTAAACAGTTTGTGTGGATCTTAGGTACTTCTGATTCTTTCTCTGTTGGCAACTGTTAAGTAGAACTGGGAACAAAGGTATTCCAGTGTAATGTACTTCCTTTTCTTAAATGATATTCATCTTTTTAAACAATTATATGAAAAGTATTTGAGTTTATTACAGGACATACAGTATCATTGTGTAGTTTGAAAGGCTGAGATTTAAATTTAGTGTCATTACTACGATCAATAAACAGGCTAATGTGTGTGCTTTGTTGCAAGAAAACAGACCCTCCTTTACCTAAAGGCAAAAAAATCTGTAATGTTTTGTCCCTCAATCATGTGATTTGCACATGTGTTTGTAAGCTGCTCCTTCACTTTACACCATGACACTTCTGTTGATTGTAACAGTTCTGGTTGTGCAGTGTCTGTGTCAAACACCAATCTTTCATGTAATTTTAAAACTCAAACTACTTCACTAATATCTTGTCAATACTTCTGCTCTAACAGCTTTATTGACTGGTTTACAAACATTTCCCACATAGTCCATGAATGTAGAAAGCATTGAATTTCTGGTATTACTGCACTACCAGAAACCACAGACATTTATTATATTAAAATACAATATTGCACATTTCATTCTTAAGTCCAAAGTCTGAACCGCAATTTAAATACGTTCCCCCCCCTCTCCCCAAAAGTTTATCATAGAAATTAGCAGAACTTTTATGTGAGCCTCTTAAATGCCTAAGGGAGCTTGTGTGCCAGCCTCCACAGCCAGGTGTGCCACCTGCAGCACCTCAGGATTGCAGTTGTCATTTGACTGCAGTCCATTCCAGGCAGAGGCTTTGTGGCTTTTTCTGCTTAGGAATGGAGTGGCATAACTATAGCCCTGACAAAAATACAATAAATAACAGCAACAAACCGAGCCCAGTTTCTCTGTCAAATGCCAAGGGTCAATAACTTTGTAGCTGGGATGCTTTTGGGTGGTCCCTGAGAACAAGATTTACTACTAGAAAATACCCAGTGAGAAAACTTCAAACACAAAAAATGGAGAAAACAAAGCTGTATGTGGACAAGGATGCTGAATTCGAGAGTAAATTATATCCCATGAGGTGTTTGTGCAGCTCAATCTACAAGTCCCTCAAATTCAGGATTTTATCATTGGAGGACTACCAGACATTTGTTGTGAGCCATGACCATCAAATCCTCACTCATTGGTGCTGGCAGAAAGTGGGGTGTAATTGAAAGGAACAATTTCAGTCACATGACAAAAGCACTTTTACATTTTAATCATGCTGCAGAAAGGTCAAGGCTGGATCTGTGTCAGTGGAGAAAGACTAATATGCTTTTATGGTTTATGAATGTGCTTCTTCCAAAATTGAAGGAGGAACTGGGGAATAAAACAAAATTTTCCTGTTGATTCTGATCCACTTTTAAAACAGCCTTCCAGAGGCATTCCGAAATTTTACCAGCATTCCCTTTGCCAGGACACTTCCCATCCCCTTTCCACCAGCTTGTTTTTGACCATTGTCAGACCGCTCACCTTAGCAGAGATAACAAACTAAGAAACCCCTAAAGGAGCTGCATAAGGGTTATAAGAATTTTCTTTCTCTTACCCATTTTTCAGACCCAGTCCTGCACAGCACACAAGACCAGGTCATGACATAGCTCCCAGTAAGACATCACATCAAGGTTTAAAAATGGGGTCAGAAAGTTGCAAAGGGCTGAGCTTGTCTAGAGAAAGTAAAACACTTTTGTTCTGAGGCCAAATGTTAAGCACCATCCCGAAGTTAAAATACAGCTCTTGAATTATCTGTATGTTTTTCATAGAATGGGTCAGGTTGGAAGGGACCACAGTGGGTCATCTGGTCCAACCTCCCTGCTCAAGCAGGGTCATCCCAGAGCACTCAGCACAGGATTGCATCCAGACAGTTCTGGAGTATCTCCAGTGAGGGAGACTCCGCAACCTCTCTGGGCAGCCTGTTCCAGTGTGTGGTCACCCATGTGGTAAAGAAGTTCTTTCTCATATTCCGGTGGAACTTCCCTTGCATCGGTTTCTGTCCATTTCCTCTTGTCCTATTGCTTGGCAGGACTGAGAATAGCCTGGACCATCCTCTTGGCACCCTTCTTTCAGATAGTTGTAGACATTGATGAGGTACCCTCTCAGTTGTGTCTTCTTGAGGCTGAACAGTCCCAGATCCCTCAGCCTGACCTCATAAGAGAGATGCTCCAGTCCCTTGATCACCTTCACTGCCTTCCACTGGACCCACTCCAGGAGCTCCGTGTCTCTCTTGTACTGAGGAGCCCAGAACTGGACATAGTAAATACTACAAATAACAATAATTTTAAAAAGCATAATGCATTAGCTGTTTGCATATGGGTATGCTGTTCCTGCCCAAGGAGAAAGACCCTGGCCCCATTATTTGTCTGCCAGCATTGCTGCAAGCCTCAGCCCTTCGGGGGATGTGCCTACAGCTGGTTCTGCACATCTTCCCCCCTGCAGCCGGAGACAGCCCCGGAGCCTGCGAGTCTGCATAGATAAGCCTGGATCAGGGTGCCATTCAAAAACAGAGAGGTAAAGTGATTTACTTAAGGATAAGACCGAGAAGACACCCCCACCGCTTGATTGCTTTAGTCCTTCGGTGCTGGTGGAGCTGCAAGGAACAGCATCTCTCAGGGAGGGCAATGGTTAATGCAGTGAGAAAGCAGAAGAAAAATGTCTTGCTACAGATATAATTCCCACAGTCGTCCTCTTTTACCTTTGATGAAACCTGAGGGTCTTCACGCAGGCGAGAATGTTTCTGTTAGAAGTGCTTCTGACAATAAATATTGTGAAAATCAGCATTGTTTTGTTAAAAAAAATGGATATGCACCTCCAGTGACCTCTATTTTTCACTTCACTGAAGTGATTATAAATGGCTTTACTTCTCCATCAGTGCCTTTGCTGTGGACACTAGGCATTGTTTTTACCTCGCTGCCCGTATCCAGGTCTACTGAATCTTTTACTCACATTTCCAAATGCCACTCTGCCCCAAACTGGGGCAGACTGCTCCTGCAACAGCACTTTAAAACTCATTGCTGTGGTTATCCCCGCTGAAGGAGCACCCTGGGGGAGTGCATGGCTACCATTTCCATGCACAGCTCCCCTTTTCCTCATTAACCACCCACCAGGACGGGAACAGGACGGGGGCCGGAGAGACGTGGGAGACAAGGGTGCTGGACCATGGGTCTGCTTCAGTGATGGTGGGAGCTGTAGCCTGGCCCCGTGGTCAGAGCAGCTTCAGATGTCGTGGGCCCAGATAAGGGTCAGGGCTCAGCCTGGATATTGGGAAGAGACACAGGGAAGCGGCTGGCAGGAACTGGGGAAATCTGCCAAGCTCAATAGAGAGGTCTCCCCCTCTCTGGGCTGTATCCAGCCCTGCTGAGGAACAGCCAAACCAATGCCAGGAACTGGAAAGTGAAACTGCGCAGACGGAGAAAAGAAAAGGAAAAAAAAAAGCAAAACGGGAAAGAAATCCAAGCTGAAAAGCAGGAAAAAACACCAGAGTGAAAAGCCGGTGTGCTGGAAATAATTTGTTCAGACTGAATCTGTTAACAGAGGGGTAGAAATTTTGCTGTGCTTGGGAATGTTGCACTTGGACCCACTCGTTTATTGACAGCATTTCTTTTGCTCCCTCTCCTGTGCTGAGCTAAAACCAGTGAGTGAGATGGAGGGAAGGAGGGAGAAAAAGCGAGGCCAAGAGCCTTCTGCGGTCGGTGGGGGCCTATAAATAGCCAGTGAAGTCTTCTAATACCGATCGGGTGCGTCACTACGGCCCTCCCGGCCCCGCTTAGCAGCAGCCGAGGCAGCGGGAGCGGGAGCTGCGGCGGCACCGCGAGCCGAGCAGCTGGGCTTGGCACGGATGGAGCTGGGAGAGGGAGGCCGGGAGGTGCAAAGCGGGTTGAGCGCTGCGTGCCGCAGTCAGGCTGAGAGAGAAAGCGGGAGCGAGGAAAAGGATCCACACGTTCCCCACAAGCCTCGCCCGAGTGTTGCAAAGTGCATTCCAGTTACTGCTCTTGCGGCTGCCCGGTTGGGACCGGTGAATGCTTCTTACTGGAATAAAGGGATGTCCAAGGCCTGTGCCTACACCTGGCTGGGATGTTGGGAGGGTTTCTGAAGTCCTGCTGTGTTGATTGCTTCCCCACCTCGCTCCTCCTTTCCCCACACTAAGGGTCAGAGGAGGAAGAAGAGGTGTGGAGTAAGCTCAGCAAGATGCAAAGGCTGGTTCAGTGCCACCAGTTAGTGATCCCTTCCCTGTGGGTTTAAATGTTAGTCTCAGAGTGACTAAAGGCAACAGTCTGAGGGATGTTAGAGTGCATTTCTAGCCCAGGTTTCCAATTCCTGTCACCATCACTCCACACTATTGTAGATAACCCTCCATAAATAAAGCTGGTGCTCCCACCTGGTCTTTTTAAACCATTGCTGTCTAATCCAGATTTCAGGGCTGGGGTGTTAGAGGACCTGGCACTTGCTTTTCTGAGCTCCTGCGATCAGCCCCATAGCAGCAAGAGTGCTACAAAAAACTGGTGTCTAAGACAGTATAAAATGCTTGCATAAAAAGGGGGATGACTTTTTACACTAATTAAAATGAGACTGCAGTTACTTTCCCTTTTTTTAATTTTCTCAGCATCTGATCTGCTTCCTATCAGTCATTTCTCCATCTGTTTTGTATTCCTTAATTCCTCCTTGGAAAGTTTGACAAGCTTGGATGCAATTTGATGTGTATTTGTAGGAGCGCAGTTAATGGAGATCTCCTTATCAGACACTGGTCTCAGTGACGCACCACATCATTGGTAAAAGGATGAGGATGGGCTGGCCAAATCTCACTGGTTTCAACTCTCTTCCAAAATAATTTTTAAATTGTGAGGCATTGTTGAAATTGCTTACATCAATCCAATGGAAAGAAGAGGAGTAACCTGCTGACAAATTCTTCCTATAGATGTCTATTTGCTAAAACTCAGCCTGTTAAGAAGATGCCAGACTGACACAAGCAGGTCTCTCTGCCAAGCCAATGCCATGAGATTTGTTTCATTTCAAGGAAGGTGGTAATTTCTCCCAGATTTGGGGCTCTCTGTGGGGTCCACCAGCGCCACATCAATGTCCAGTGGAGGAACCATCTCTCTGTGACATTGCACTGCGTCCAACAACTGAAGACCACTTCAGACATCTTAATTTCCTAAATTTCCTGAAGGTATTGAAGCTCTGGAGCACTGTGGATTTGACTAAGAGCAGCCTCTGCAAGAGCAGACACAACTCTGTGGATGTTTGAATAGCCAGCGGGTTTACCAGTACAAAACACAGCACAAAGAGGGGATGCTGAGGATGGTTGTTAATCTTTTTGGGTATCAACAGAGATATGGCACTGGCACTTAAGGAGCAGCCCATGGTGGGCTTTGCTGTGTCAGAGGACACTGCAGTGCTTGCAGCAAGTGTTAAAATGTCACTGAAAGTGAGCAGGAACATCCTCATGTAGGAACAGCCCACTCCCAAGCTGAGTGTTTGATTCCAAGCATCACTGTTTTCTCAGTGTCTGAAAGGTTTACGCTTCAAAACATTTGGGTTTTGAGAGCATTTTGAAAGGATGGATGCAGAAAGAACTAGCAATCCTACCTCCCTGTCCCCAAACAAGCCACTCTAAAATCCAGTGAAAAAATTTGTGCTCTGAATATGTGAGCCAGGCTCACCCTCAGATGTGCTTTTCTCTTCCCTTTGCACCCAATCCAAATACTGTACAGGTTGCAAGAGCCTGTGAGGGAGGCAGTTGTGAACTGTCCAGTTTTCTCCACACCAGACAAGTCCCAGTCCTGTGAACGTGATATCTAGGGTGCTCATGTTCCGCTGATCACTCCATTGTTCCAGAAGCATCTTCATCATGTCCAGCTCTGCCTGCTCTCAGCAAAACACAACCAGAGCAGGAGCAGCCTCACCAGGCAGACCTGTCTCAGTGTGGGGCAAACCTCAAATCCTTTCACATCTCACAGCTGCCACCTCCATGTCCTTATTAATCTAAATAAATATGGGTATGTGCATCTTTTCACAGGGAAAAAATGAGACATGTGACTCAAAAGATATCTAAAATTTTTTTTTCCTAACAGTGAGGTCCATGCTGGCAACAGGTTTGATAAGAGCAGGGATCTAGCTTTCTGAATTGAAATCAAGGATTACTCGCATGTCTAAAAACAAGCCCATGCTGAAACTCTCCCATTGGATTAAGATCTGAACCCTGCAATTGTCACTTTTCCCACCAGTGTCAATGGCTTAACTAAATACACTGTCCACATCGCTGATGTTCCCAGACTGTTTCTCTTTCCTCTTTTACTGGAACTGCTCCACAATTCTGTAAGTTTATTTTACTTTTTGGTTTGTTTGCTTTTTCTTTTCACCAATTCATCACCTTTCCTGCTATGTCCCTTTTCTAGCCATGTATGATCTCTCATCCTGTCCTTTCCATTTCTTCACCAGCCTTTTCTGCTCACTTGCCACCCATTGCTTCAAACCTGGGAGAAACTACACAAACTACGACTTTCTGCAAGCTGTGAAAAGAATATATCCAAATTGACCCCAGATTTCTGTCTCTTTCATGCAAGAGCTGATAGAAGTTTTTCCAGTGCTGGGGCAACTTGCTGGTTGGGATTCTCTGATGTCTAATAAGAGTTGTGCTGACACAAAGTAATTTCCAGGTGACACTGAGTCTTTTGGATTACTCTGATGGAAAAAGTGGACTCGTGGTTTAGTCACATGTGAAGAAGAAACCAAGAGTGAACATGAGGAAAAGGCAAAGATTTCATGTGGGTCCAGTGTTTTATTCTGCGCTTTGAAACAAAAAAAGTTTGTGAACAGGTTTTTAAGCTCTGATAGATGCCTGGAGTTTGATGGCACCTGTGTGTGAGGAGAACATTAAACTCTCCTGTAGCATGATTATTTCTACAGGCACCTTGCCTGGGGGCAAACCTACCAGCTCTGGTCTTGGATAGGAAAAGGTAAGACACAATCATTATTTCTCATAATGCAGCGTAAGCTTCCCCCATCCTTGTTTACAATAAATAGCCCTCTCTGGCCGGAAGGAAACAATTTTCGCTTTCTAAGCTGCTTTCTTTTTTTCTCTTGGCCTTCTTCACCCCTGCATTGATCAGTGTCTCAAAGAGGTCCTAATTGAGAAGTTTCCTAATGTACAATGGGTGCAAGATGAAGCTTTTTCAATAATTTGCTGGTACAAAAGAAATGTATTTCACAATAAGGAGAACAATTGCCATTCTAAATATCAAAGCATGATGATACTCACTTTGTAGTTCTGTTCCAAATGACACTTTTGTTTCAAATTCCCTCTTTCAGGAGCTTCCTCTTCTGAAATTTCCCACTGTTGTTAAGTAGCCCAAAGGCGGATTTTGTGTGTGTGTGTGTGTGTGTGTGTGTGTATGGGAAGTTTGGCATAATTCATTCAGGATATTGAGGTAATGGGGTTATTCTAAGCATGAAACAGCTAATTTTCATGCCTTTTGGATGCTATTCTCCCATTTGCTTTATTTCAAATTGTTTCCCTTTTGAAGGGTTATTCCTGTATGTGACAGTTGATGTGGCTGATGTGACACCACGTGCTCTGGACCCAGGGCAGCACACCTGTCCAGCCAGGACTGCACCTGACATGGACACCAGGCTCTTCTCCATCACCTGCGGTAAGTCCCATCACTGTGAGCACAAGCCATGCCTAAGGCCAAAGGTAAACTACAGCCTCTGGTCTCCTCATTCACTCCTCCCAGTAGACCCACTCCTTCACCTGGATGAATCCCCCCAAAACCAGATAGGAGTATCCTTCAAATTTAGGAGGTGCTGTAGGTAATCTCTCCAGGCTCGTTGCCTCACTGGACTGAGTGAGCTGTGATTTTTAGGGAGCACACTCAGATCCTTGTCTCCTCACCAAAAAGAGGAGACAAGCAGCACCTGCTCTTACAAGGAACACATTCTCCACTCCATCCCACCCACCTCATGTTAGTCCCATTAACCACAGGTTAGATACTGTGAGTGTATTTAGGGGTCTGGAAGTGAAAGAGATGCCTAAAATCCCACGGACAGCACGGAGAGTTAGGACTGAACTGGTTTAGATGCTTTTAGACATTACCATGCCACAGAAACCTCCTGCTGAGCTCCTCTAGCTGTATCTTTAGGGATGAAATTGGGAGTTTGACCCATGAGCTTACACACTACGCATATGTGCTTTGCTGAATGAAAGCCTGGGAGTGTAAGCCTTTGATCCTTCCCCTCAATTTGATAAGACAACAATTTACAAGTGATTTATGCCATATTGCTGTCCTTCTCACTATTACCCTGAAAGTATAATAGCAGTGTGCATGATTCTGATGATGATTTATAATACCTATAAACACTGCTACTATTTCAGCTAAACCCTGCATTCCCCACACAGTACATATGATGCTGTTATTATGGATATGCAAAACACACATGACAAGAGAGACTCGGTGATTTTGGGAGGCCAGACTCCTCACACTCCAGCGTGGTGGTGTTGAGTGTTGTGCCAGGCAGAGGAGGGATGAAGCCTTGCCAATGGAGGCTTTATATCATCCCAGGGTGATGCAGCTGGCAGGGGACCACTGCAGTTCCTGGCATCCTTTTCTCCCTGTCTCAGGGTGGCTCTGATTTATGCCTGGCTCCAGTGGCGCTCCAAGGGCTCTTCCACCCAGGGACATCCCTTATCTCCTGGCCATCTTCCATGATTTCCACCCAAGCTTGGGTTTGGGCAGAGAAGTAAGGATTGCCATGCTTACACTTGACATATCTCAAGATCCCAGTTATACAGGAGGCTGTAAGCTTTATGACAGACAAAATATTTTTTTTGAATGTGAATTAATCTCTAAAACAAGTATTGATGGTGGAACAGAGCATGTATGCCCCTGGCAGCTGAGAAGGGGGCATTCCCAACCCCTGAAGCTTATAAAACAAAACAGAATAACATTGAAAATTTAACTCCGAACTGTGAAATGACAATTGAAAGAAAGGCTTTTGTTTTCCCTCTTCATTTTTTTCTTGAACTGAACAGTACCTAACTGTTTAACATGCAGGGAAGGATTATTTATGTAGGGCTCTTGTGTAGGTAAAGCGCCACGTCCTTGGCCCTCTGCCCACATAGCGCAGCGCGGGATCTCTTGTTACAAATTGCAGCTGTGTAACATAACAGGAAACGTGGGGCTTTAAGTTATTCCACTGGAAAGATTAATTATTTGGAAAATAGTTATGCAGCAGCTTTGTGTATTTTTGGAGCAAAGGTGACCAGCACCATCTTAAATTTAAAGCAAGAAAGTCACTGGGAAGAAAGAAAAAGAGGAGCTTTGGGTAGTGGAGGAGTTGTGGGACAATTTTATTTAGGGGTTTTTTTAAATGATGTTTGAGTCATCTGCTGTCATGGAAGGAGCAAAGCTGAGCTCCACAAAAGACAGCCCTGGCAGCATGAGGGTGGTGGAGGAACAGGACCTTTTGGATTCAACTAGACCTTGACCCTTCCCGTCCAAAATCCCACCTGTCTGCTTGAGAAGAAGATTTGAGAGTCCTGCTGATGGGAGACACAGATGAGAAGTGAGTTTGGAGGCACAGGCTCAGCATGGCAGGTTGTGGTCTCCCCAAAACATGCTGCAGACAGCCTGTGGTAAGACACCATATTTTGGGAAGCCTCTTCCCTGCAGGCAAAGACTCTTAATAAGGCCAACACAGTGTCTGGAGGGGAAATTTTCCATGGGGCAGAGAATGGGGTGACAGGTGATACCTCCCCCTCATGTCACAGAAATGGTGTGGTCAGCAGGACCAGGGCTCCTTACGCAGCACTGATGAGGCTGCACCTTGAGTCCTGTGTTGATTTTCGGGCCCCTCACTACAAGAAAGACATTGAGGTGCTGGAGTGTGTCCAGAGAAGGGCAGTAAAGCTGGGGAAGAATCTGGAGAAGGGTCTAGAAAAGCACTGGAAGAGACTGCTCTGGGAAGTGGTGGAGTCACCACGTCAGAGGTATTTAAAAGACATGTGACACATGGGGACATGATTTAGTGGTGGTGGCCTTGGCAGTGCTGCATTAACAGTTGGACTCGAAGATCTTAAAGTCCTATTCCAACCTAAACGACTACAGTTCTGTGCCAATCCATCCAGCCTTGTCTGCCTATCCATGAGTTCCTATATATAACTGAGTTCACAGGATTTTAATTTGCTCCTCCGCATGTGAGTGATCACCCCAATTAAAGGAAACCACTGAGCAGCCGACACTGCTGCAGTGCGTGGGCATGGGCGACGGCCAAGCGCTCCCATCACCTCTGCAGATGCTTGCCAGGGACTTCAGAGAGATCTGTGGCCAAAGCAAAATGTCTCCCTGATTAGGATTCCTCTCAGCATCCAAATTTGTTTAAATACTGGAGGCCTCTGGAGGGATGTGGTTTGGATACAGAAGTGCTGGTTATTTTTAGGCAGCACAATGCACCTCTTAGTAAAGTTTTTCCACTCGGACACTTAACCCATGGCCATTTTGCAAGAGCAGCTATCCCAGAGCTATCTTGGAGCTAACCTGGTCTCCTGGGGGCTTTTGCCCATGGCTGTGATAGAAATCTGGTAGTCCCTGTCTGTTTGCTCAGCTAGAGCTGCCAAAATGAAAGCCCTGAGGGAGAACCCATTCTGCATGAATATCTCAGTGAGTTTTGGAATGAACCTAGTGAAAACAGTGACTTCTGGCCTGGCAGTTGTGCTTTTGCACTCCTCTCCTCTCCTCTCCTGCAGGTAGAAGGAACAGGAAACAGGTGCCCCAGAAGCAACAAGATGTGGAACCCAAACCACGTCCATCTTCCCTCCTTCCATCACAGTGCTGGGGAAGCCTGTTTTCAAAGCAGACCATTTTTCATGATACATACCAGGAAAAGGACAATTAATAACAGACAAATAATAGCAAAAGGCTGCATTCAAGGTGTAAATGGCTCATAATTGATGCAAGACAGTCCATTATTTTTAGTTTTTACATTTCAGGTCCTGGCAAAGTACAACATCAGTTTAAGAAGGGGTGTAAGGAAAGTTCCTTATAAAATCAAGAATGCCTCCTGTATAAGTAGCAAACCAGAGAGAGCAGTCTCTTAACTTTCCAAATTTTTTATTTCTGCCTCATTTGCTGCTACCTCAGACTAAGCAAAAACTCCATGTTTGTCTAATGTAAACCCCCCTATTTTTGCAACTCTTCAAGCCACAGTAGTTTGGCTCTACCACAATAATTTGCCATTCTACTATAGCAAATGTTAATACATGAAAAAAACCCAGCTGGATACTAAAGAAAAAAAAGGGAGGGAAATTATTTCATTTAATGTAGAGATATTTCAGTGCACTTGATAGAAGACAGAAGGCATATTTTTCACCAGCCAAAAAAATAACGCTACTTGAAGGCTCCTTTCTTCACTGCATTTGCACCTCATGTGGCTGTTGGCTCTTTTATACTTATAAATGCATCCCCAAGGCAGATATCCACAAAATTCTTCTGGCCTGGGACCTAAAGAAACGCATCCTACCTCACAACTATAACTCTTGACAAGAGAATTACCTCTCCTGTCTTGTGGGCCATTGACTGCAGGGACAACCTGGGATCACAAAACTCCTTATTTTCACTCCAGTTTTTCAGAGAACTGCTTGAAGTTGGGTGAGAAAAACAGAAGGCAAAAGTGAGGTGTGTGGGGAGAAGGTCAGTGCATAAACCTTTTCCAAGGGAAAAAGAAACCACTGTAAATAGCAGAAGGGTGGTTAGGGCTGAGGTTAGTGAGAAGTTCAGCTGAGAAACAAGGACACCATAGATAAGCTGAGAAGCTTTCAAGAAACTAGGTCTTTTTGGACAAAGCAACTAATCTATATTCAAAAGTCACCTGAAGACAGAAGGTGCCTGGAAGAGCAAGATTTTAGTGCCAGGTCACATACAACCTCATTGTACAACCAAAACCAACACTAGAGAGATTAGTTGACACAATGGTCTTTTGAGATTGCCAAGGAGCAGATGTTCCTTGCCATGGGGAAATTATCTTCCACAGCTGGGTATCTGGTTCCTGTAGTTGCCAGTAAAAGAAGGGCACAGGCACATTGTGTGTGGAGGGGCAGGTGGCACATGGCAACAGCTTTCCCAAATGATTACCAAGAAGAAGTATTGCAACATTTTTTGGCTGAAATGATACAGATAAATGCTGTCTGTGAACAAGCTCCGTGAGCGTGGCTCAGGGAACCCCTGAAATTAGTATTTATCTCTTGATATTTCAGAATGCTGGGGCAGAGGATTTCAAAAATGAAGGATTATTTGGCAATTAAGCCTGTTTCTAGTGCTGTTGAGCAGATTGTCAACTGAGCAGGCAGACAGGCTATGAGTTATCCTGTGCCCACTCACACTGATTCATACCCTAAGGGGTGGACACCAAGCCCTTGCTAACCTTCCTGCAGAGCTGGGCATTTCAGAAACTAATCTGACGAAAAGTAAAGGCCTTCAAAAATAAGACAGAAAATCAGAGATTTTCTTTATACTGCATTCAAGCAATGAACAAAATGCTTTAAAGGCTGTTGCAAACCTGGCATCTCAATTATCTGCTGGGACCAGACTATTGCTTTCGTAAAGCTCTGTGAGGTCCTTCCCTCTAAGAGAGCATTTTCCAGGTGAGAAAAGTAGTATGAGCACAGGAACAAAGGCTCGAGGAGCAAATCCCTTCCTCATGGGAGAGGGTTATCTATTGCAAGTCCCCACAAGACAGAAGTTCCATCAGCCTCAGTGCTCCCCTTCTAAACTAAAACTAAAGCCAAAACTACCACACTGGGTTGGAGGGTTTCTAGCCAGTCCTTCCTACCCTTCCCTGGCCGCTGCTCCACCACCACACCACTTTGGCCCTTTTCAATCTCCTTGAAGCTATAAAAAGGCAATGGGAAGGTCTTAAGAAGAGAAGTCTGGGAAAATCAGGAATGCTTCCTAAAACCCTGGCTTGTGTGACATCTGCTCAGAGCACACATTAGCGGGTTGTTTCTTCTAAATTGAAAGCTGTGATAAACTCAGCTGCTGTCGGCTCCATCATCATCTTTATCGGAGTTAATTTGCTGAGATGAAAGGGACTGTTCCCAATTCAAGGGTAACTACTGGCCCGAGTTGCCTGCGTGCTGGGACAGACTCTGCATTCCAGTGTAACACATCCCGGGTCCTTTTGATTTTCCCAGAGCTGCCAGGGAGCAGGGTGGGAGTGCGAGTGGCACTGGGTGTCCTCAGGATGCAGCTTGGGCCACGTGTGGTGGACCTGCTCTGCTCTCAAGCTGCTGCGGTAACCACGGTGGAGCCTGGCAGACTTCTGAGCCACTGACACCAGCAATTAAGTGTAATTATATAAGGAGGGGGGGAATGTGTTATATGGAAACACAGCCCTGCCACCAGTGCTGATGTTCAGAAGTAAATACAGAGCTGAGTGGGGAAATAAAAGTCAGCTCTCCCTGAATTTTTATTTTTTTATTTTTTTTATACAGACCTGTTCTCTGTTACAAAGCTGAGCCTTAGGGATTCAGGGTTTCTACAAAGACTGTGTTCAGGTGTATGAGGGACACCCCACTCCCCACCAGTTGCCATAGCAGGATGAGGATCTGATCAGAATCACCCCAGCAATCCTTACCCACAGAGGGGGGGCAGTGAGATATTGCCACGAGGAAGTGAGTAATCTCACCAGCTCTCAGTGTGGTGAGAATTAGGATGGAGAAGGTGAGGTGAACATCCAAAGAGTGGGTAAAGATGAACTCTGAAAACTGGGAGCTGCCCACGTTATGGTTTATATGTGATTTCAATCACCTTGAGTAGGGCTGAGAAGGAAAGGTAAAACAATGACCTAGATAACATTACTGGGCAAAACAAAGGAGAAGATGTTTGTTGGGGTGTAGCTTCTCACTGGCTCCAGCCAGGCTGCACAGAGTTTACTCTTCTCAAGGCTAAATCTGAGATTAAAAGGAAGATATCAAACATTAGAGGACCCCAGGGCCAGCCAAGGCCTGGGGACAAGGGGGATGGAGAGGCCATGGAGCTGTGCCCACTGTCAGGGGCTGAGGACAGTCTTTGAAATAAATAAAAATGGCTTTACTTGGGTGGGGTTGGTTTGATGTTGATCAACCAGCCAGGCTGATGTGTCTCCAGGCAGAAGGTGCCACTGGGCACAAAATCCCAGACAGATGTGCTGTAGCCACCTGGGAGGACTGCCCCTCCACCCTGGGGGACCACTGGACCACCTCTCTTTGGATCTCATGTGTTGGACAGCACGCAACACCTCAAAAAGGTGCAACAGCTCCTCACCCTAAAGAAGGAGCACCTGAGGATAAAAAAGGCATTACAAGGGCAAAAATAACTTTGAAAAACATCTTTCTGTGTTTCTGTGGGTTGAGGAGCTTTGGGTGGTATCAAGCAAGATTTTCAAAAGTGGCTTATAAAACAAGAAGCCATGGGTTTGTGCCAAAATCTCCAAAGTTACCAGGGAAATGACCTTGGATCTGTCCCAGTCAGGACTGAAGGGGATGGTGCATTGTATAACCTGAACTTTAAATTACAGATGACTCAGGACATTGGAGTTTTTACGTATCAAACAGAGGCTTTGAGGTGGGAATGGCAGCCCTCTGTTTTTGTGAGCATCACAGAAACAAGGCTGTAGGGAATGTTAGTATATTTTATTGGACAAGGCACTAGAGCTGGAAGCAGCTTGTCAGCTGTTGGTCACACAAAAGCTTCCAGAATAAAAGCAAAAAAACTTAAAACCTTTCAAAAAGTACCCAGAAATATCTCATTCGTGTCAACAACACCTTAAATAAACCACCAAAAGTAGTCAGACAAAAACTAGAAATAGTCACAGAAGCCAAAGAAGTTCTGTAAGTGTGGATCAGCTTTGGATAAATTATAGCTGGTTTGCTTGAAAGGCAAAATTTTCTCCTACAAAATAAAAAAAATCCTCCTTTTTAAAATTTTCTATCAAAACATGAAAATTTAATGAAAAGATTGATTGAAAACCAGTCAGGCTTGACACAGGTGGGACTCTGACCAATTTTTTATTGATTCAAAATTCTAATTTTTTTCTAAAAATAGCACTGTAGGAAATCCCTGTGGATTGGCACAGTATTCTTGTGGTTGGTGGGAGGGCCTGAGCTACACAGGCATCTTGAATAAGCAAGACCTGATGGCAGGAGGAAAATTAATGTGATGAATGAACCCGAACTGGAGTATTCCCGTTCTAGAGCCTCATCCCATTTTGTGTTTGACCCTATTCAGTGTCCAGGACCAGACAGCTCATGAGTCTGAAGCACTCCCTGTCACTGGAGTAGTTCAAGATTTGGGTTTCTAAGAAATTTGGTTTAAAAAGCAAAAAAAAAATCAAGGCAAAATAGAGTGTTTCTCATTCTCTCTGTTCTTTCATGCTTCTTGCCTTCCTGCTTCCCATGGTTTGTGAGTTGTAAGGAATATCAGATGATTTCCTGTGAACCTGTACAGCTGAAGAATTACTTAATTGGTTATTACCCAGGCACTTGCTACATGCTTTGCCTATCTAGAAGGCATTAAAAAACCAAAACTGTTTCTGCTCAAGCAAGAGCCTGGATATTACTTTGACATTACTTATTCATATTCATAATTTCTCACATAGGGTCAAGCTGTGGGGTCTATCCCTGCATCTCCTCTCACTGCAGATAGTTCATCCGATGAAAAGGAGGATGTTACAAGCAAAGTCCATGGGCTGTGTTTCTTCTGTTGCTCTGCAAAAGGCGTTCCAAGTGAGGTTGGTGTCGCAGTGCTACTGTAAGCACCAAGGAAGGACTGCCAGCATCCCTGCACCAGGACTGAAACAAGGACTGCAGAGCAGCTTTTCCCTCTCTTTGGGCTCCTTGCTGAGGCAAGGTTCTTGTCAAAGGCACAAAAACCTGAGCCCCTTGCAACATCAGACATTTGTTTAAGTCATAGTGGCTGCCAGAAGATAATAGCTGTCAGTGTAAAATTACAAATCATTCTGCATAATGCTGTGCTGATTAACATGAAAGCAATGGCAGGATTTGAATTTTACTCTTTTTTTTTTTTGGTTGCCTGTCTTCGTTGCCATGCTTAGCTGACGAGCTGGGTGCAGCAGCCTCACTAAGGCAGCATTTTGTGCTCAGATCTGCGTGGCTGGGCCGATACGACTCGTGCATCACTGCTTTGCTGCTCAGCCAAAAGCTTCAGTAGGTACCTGAGGGCAGGTGGATGATCCTACAGCAAAGCATCCTTGTGGAAAGCCTTTATGGGCTCCTGCTTGGATCCTCTTCAGCAACAGCACAGGGGAAGCGATTTTCACCTTCGTTTCAAGTCTGAAGAAGGGAAGCACAAAAGCCTGAAGTCACCCGCCTGCATTCATGACACAAGTGGCAAAAATGGAGTTTGCACCTGGATGTCTGGAGTCATGAGGAGTAACATCCCCAGCCACTCACCCAGGTGCCTCTTAGGAGCACTGATACCATGGTGCTGCCATCCAGCAGAGCTCAGATAACATTTTTCCTCACCTCTCCCTCAAGTGTTTACCCTGAGTATTCCTCTGTAGTTATGGCTACACATCCCTCAAAACCTGATTTAGACTGTTTAAGATGAGCCCAGGTTAGACCATAACATCAGTGTTGCAGTGTTTTTGCAGTAGGAAAGTCCTGGAAATCTTGACCAGGAGGATAATTAATGGGAGATGCTTGGGAAGGTGCTATTTTGTGATGAGCAATTATCCAAAGGGACTCCTCTGTTGAGAGAAGAGAATGTTTTGTAGTCATGACAAAAGCTGGCACTTAATTCTACTTGATGTGAAGAAAAAAAAGATCACAATCATAATTTATTTTTCTATTCTACAGGATAAGAGACCACTTGACTCAGGGACATTCCTGTGGGGAGTCATCTGACTTAAAAAATAATTAAATGAGGTGTAGGAACAGGGAGGGATAATTATGAAACAAGGAGCAGAATTAGGGCAGGTGTTTTCACCTTAGCAATCAGGAAACTCATCTATCTGACTGCAAACAAAATATGTTTCATTGCCTCTCCTTGCCTGGCTCCTGGAATCACCCTGCTGCAAAACAAAACCTGTGGGGGCAAAAAGCAAGGAAGCATCTGGGGCATCAGCATAGTTTTTGGACAGCCAGATGTGTCTCTTGGCTCCACTCTGTGCCCTCCCTTGGCCAGGAAGGTTTTGCCAGAATGTTCCCGAGCTGGGGGTGTTGTGTTTGCCCCATTTCATGCAGCTGGACTGTAGCTCAAATTGGTTATATATGTGCTCCACTTAATAAATACATATCTCCTTCCTTCTCTCCTGTAGCAATTTAGGTGGTAAAACTGCAATTCATGTGACCTGTCCTTAAAATTCTGGCTCTTCTGCATCCAGAGCCACTGATGTGAAGCTGTGTCTAAAGGGGAAGTATATAGAGGGGGTTTAGGGTGATGCTCAGATGGTGCCACTCCCCTAGCTTCTCAAAGGAACCTGAAGGGTTTTTGTGAAGACCCCAAAGATCTGATTTTTGGACTCTGGGAGGGTCACAAAAGCATCTGGAAAATGTGCTAGGCCCTCTAAAACACAGGGTTCTGCAATAAAACAAAAGGCATCATGCCCTCAAAGGAGCTGACATTCCCTTTCCATGCAGGAGCCTGCTTTGTGTACAGTGGAATCCACCCTTTGTGCACAGCTGGGCTTTCCAAAGACATAAAATCCACTGCAAATGAGGCTTTCTGCCTTTTAACCCACCCCTGGAAATACTGTTTTCCCTCTTCCTGGCATCACAAAGTTGTCAGCAGTGCTATTTCAGAGAGCAGAGAAGAGCCCTCCATCTTCTTCTTTAACACCCTCGGTTTTTCACTTAGGTCAGGATGTGCTCATCTACCATTTTCTGGTGATTCACAAGCCAGAAAAAGATCCTGTCTGCTTCAGAGAAGGGATGCACGAAGCCCTCAGTCACCATGAGTCACTTCTCTGCCAAATGCTAATTCTGCATCAGAAGCATGTTTTACTTGCAGTTTGAGAGGATTTTTTTTCTTTTTTTTCCTCTCAGTTCAGTCATTTGAGGACACATCCTGCCTGGGAGGTGGTGAGCACCCAAAAATCCTGTGAAATTTGTGGGTGCCAGAGCTTCTTCTGTGGGATTTGGGACTAGAGCTTCGTTGGCAGTTACTTAGCCTAGACATCCTGATTTTGGAGAAGCAACTTAGTTCAGTAGTTAGTACGGTGGTCTAAGCAGGATGTTAAAAAACAATGAGAAAAAGTGAAGCTTCACATAAGATCCTGCAAGGAGGGAAATTACTTAGGGGGTCATTGAAAACACATCCTTGTTTTCCTTCTTTGAACTATTTGTTGCCATTGTACTTTAAAAAATCCTCTTCCCAGTGGCAGCAATAAGGACCTCTGGCACGTTTTAGGGCATTTTCAGGACTTTTCCTCCATGGCAATCTATATGCTTGATCTTGATCTTTACTTCTGCCCTTCTCCTTTTCATAATTTTATTGAGCTAAACCAGGTGAGTATTAGCTCACATGGTAAATACATGTCAATGATCCTGAGTCAAGAGGAAATAGAGGAGTTGATACCATCACTAAACTACTTCCTATCTCCCCTCCTCTTCTATTACGTGGAAAACACGTGTGGAATACTTATGTAATGTCCGCTTCCTTAGTTACCTCCGGTTACTGAGGAAGCCATGGATCAAACCCATCACAGGTGGCCAAAGCCTCCCTATAAATATCACACAACGAAGATGAAGCTTTCAGAGGACACCCCTCCTCAGTAACTGAGTCAGTGAGGATACCAGAGGTTTAAATCCCCGTTCTGCAGCAAACATGGTTGAGGCTGTGCCACCAGCAACCACATGGAAGTTCCTCTTTCTTCTTCCTTTCCCATCTAACTGACGGTTAGAAGTTTCCACCTAATCGAATGTTAGAGTGGAGGCTACGGATGGTGGGCAACCCACAGAGATGCACTGTGCTTGTTTGGTAGGGTAACATGGAATAGATCCATAGGGAAACAGAAACTGGGGCCAAGGCAGGAAGGGAGGTAGACAAGAAAAAGGAGAGAGAGAGGAAGCAGAATCCAGAAAATTCTTTGACAGTGTTTCATCACTGTACATTCAGGTGAACAGTAAATGTCTTGAAAAAGCCTGAAACACCAAACAAAACACAGGCTGTAGGCTCAGGGGCAGTAGAAGGAATGACAGTAGACATCCACCCTCCTCCAAGAGGGGAAACACCCTTTGCTTCTTGCATGACATATGCCCAAGCTACCAAACACTTCAGTGCTGAGACCCAGGATGAGTGCTTCTAATGGTGTATTTGCATCTGGGATGTCTCCCCTTGATGCTCTCGATTCTGTGTGCAGGGCTGAAGGTCGCTAGCTAGCAGGGATGGGAAAGCCCTATTAAATCATTGGGCCTCTCCCCTGAAGCACAGACCGTGTGCTCTCCATCTGATAGAAACTGATACTGCAGTTTATCTCTGTCAGAAGTCCTGTGAACACTTAGCGTCTGTCTCTTAATCACATTGTTTTCGTAAAATACCACATCCTTGGGCTCTGCTGATATTGCAGCAGAAAACAGGAAAGGCCTTCTCCCCATCACAGTGCCTGTAGTTTTCTAGGAATCATCATCTAAGATATTTGGCATCAGCAGCCGAGATTTCCCGTATGGGGAAAGGGAATCCTATTCACAGGGTTTCAAAGACAGATATTCAAAACAATTACTTACTTTCCTTGTGTATTTCACTGCACTTTTCCAAAGGGATGATATATTAATCATAATCTTTGGTGGGTTTCTGCACCTATGGGATATTTCAATTCAGTAAACCAGAGCTGTGTTATAGCCCTGTGACATTAGCAGAGCCTTCCTATGTTACGCTTTGCCTCTAAGTTATATTTCAATAGGGGAAACCATTTGTACCTCACCATCTCCTGAGTTGGCCAAACATTCACAAGCCTATTGCTAACCTGCTTTCTCTAATGCAAGCATCAATTCCTAACAGCGATAGTTGTCATTAAATCAATAAGACACATGACCCATTCTTCTGCTGCCTCACACAAACGCTCAAGCAGCTTGTTAACAAGATTTGCTTATGCTGGGGTCCCACAGTCCAGAAGTTTCCCACCAGTGCTGCAAAAAAATTATGGTATTTGGCTCATGGAAGAACTTTCTTGTTTCGCTTGGTTCTCTGAAATATTTTACCCCTGTTTTCCCTACAATTTTTCAGTGTTTGAAACCTGTGGAGCAACTTTGTTCAGGTGGAGGCAGTTCAAGCTTGAACAAAGCACTGACAGCAAAGGTCAGGGATAGTTTTCTCCAGGTAGTGAAACATTGCCACAGAGACTGTCAGTTCTCAGTTTTACCAGCAATTTATTTTTCCTCCAGTGAAGCACAAACTAACTCCTAGTAATCCCTAAGGGGTCTCCTTCTATCCCTGGGATCTACCTAAATTACTTGAAAGTAAAACTGTGGCCTCATAGTCTCCCAACACTCTTCTGGCTGGTAAAAAAATGTTCCTAGAAATCTGGAGGCCAGCTAGCCTTTTAAGGATGAGGAGATGACCCAAAAGTTGGCAGTTTTGCCTCCAGAATATTTCCTGACAGCTGATATGGCTTTTCTCTCGAACACCAGGAGCAGCCTGGGCTGACAACGATGGTTTCTGTGGTGTGAAATGGCCTTTTTTATTGGTTTTACAGGTTTTTGGAGTCTAGGTCTGACCATCTCCTTGAAAGACCTTCATCCACATTTTTGTGTCCATAGACGTAGAGGGATTAAGTGCTGCAAAAATACTTATCTGCTGCTGACCTTCTGGCTTGTAGACCATAATTAGTTAATGTCAGAAGAGCATGGCAACAGCAAAACATATCATGTGTATCTGTTCAGAGAGACAGGGAGGTAAGGAGGGTGATGATGCTCGAGGAAGAAGGGGAGAAATACATAGAAGGAGGGAACAAGCTGGCAAAGAGGCAAGGAGTGCTCAAGAACAAAGATGCAAGGAGTCAAGCCAATTATGGAGAAGTAGAGGCTGTGCTTCGAAGTATAAAGGGAAGCAGCACAAAGACACATGAAAGAGCACTAATGACAGGGAGATGAATTGGGTGGGCAAGCCGTGGACTGAAGGCAAAGGCACAAAAGGGCAAGGACAGATACACATGGCTTTGCAATTAGCAGCTGTGATTTATGGTGGCCTCTTTGTCTTATCATCCTCCCCTGGCAGATGTCCTGCAAGCAGTGGCAGCAGGGGGGTATCTGGGGAGGGGGCAGAGTGGGTTTTAAATGGTCAGACTGACTGTGAGGTATGGAAGGGACTTCCTAGTAATGTGTACAGCCTAACCAGGCAATTCTCATTAGTAATATATATGCTAAATTAAGTAGTACTGACCTTTTATAGTAATTTTAGAAGATTTCTTCTCCCTTCACCTCAACATTTGTACTTCTCACCAGAGGTTTCTGTTCCCTCAGACAGACCCCGAGCACTCAAAGCTGGTTTGGATTTTAGCTGCTGGCTGGGGGGAGCAAAACTGGAATGAAGGTGACATAGAGAAAAAACTTTCTTTATTGGCACAAACCTGCTGCCCTGCCTGCTAATTCTTTCTCCTCATCCTAATCATCTCCTTTCCTCTGTACACACAAAAGTTTCTCGCCCATGCCCTGTGCCAAAGCTTAAAGTGATGTGATCGCACAGCCCGTCACACAAGTAGCTGGTGAGGCTGTGAGGCTAAAGGAGAAGCTTGAGACCAGGAAGGGGGATTAGATATCTAACTCTGAATTATTTTCAATGAGTTTTTTACATGTCTGCTTATACAGTAAGATGAACACCATAGAAGGGAGCAATGGGCTAATCTTAACCCGAGGTGCCCATCACCTCCTGTCTCACCATGGAGGAGTGGGCATCTGAAGGAGGAACTAGGGTTGTGTAGAAGGAGAAACAGGAGGCAATTAGTGAATTTGGGAAGGGAGGGGTGCAATCCCTTGGGAGAAGAGGTCAGAGAGGCTCTGGTGTTCAGAGGGGACCAGCTGCAGCCACAGCAAAGGCGAGCGGTGGGACAGGAGGGATGTGCGGGTGACCACGAGCTCCTCTGCTGGGTGTCCCCCGGGAGTGAGTCAGGACATGTGGGCTCACTCTTTCCTATAATAGCCAGGGCCAAGGGTGTTTACCCTGTCTGCTTGGGCAGCCCGAGCACAGGCACCCTTTGTAGTCCTGCAGGAACCCCCCTGCAGCTCCAGGGTGATTGGCTTCCTGCCCAGGGCACCTCAGGACTTGTGCCCCACTCAAGGGAATCAAGAAATAAAGCTCCTGTGATTGACTGTGTTAATAATGACATTGTAGATACACATATAAATGCAACTACACGAATATATTCACTTTGTTTCACTGTTCAATAGCTCCAGGAAATGTTTGGAGTAAGCACACCTTGGTAAATCACTGCCAAACACCTACTTGGTTGGCCTAGCCTGGGAATGAGAATGTAAGTGCATTCTTTTCCCTGCTTATTCTGCCTTAGAAATTTCTTTTCCTGTCTTTCTCTTATCTGCAGGTCCTTTAGGTGAACTGCAGATACTTGCTTGTCCAGCTTGACTGCTTTTTCTTGATATCCCAGGTTCTTCCCTGTATTCCTTGGAGACTGTAGTAGCTCCCCTGCCCTCAGAGGAGCTCAGGAGGAGCTTTGCCTGGGAAATGGGGATTTGCTGCCTCTAAGACTGAACAAGAGCACACACTGTGGTAGTAAAGCATTAAATCTCCTCTGGCCTTCTGTGTAAGAGATGCAAACCCCTGTTTTTCTCTCTGGTCTGGGGAATGGGCACCCCTCGTTTTCCTCTAAGCGAACAGCAATTGACAAACTCAAGTCAGGTAAAATACAGGTCTCTCCATTTCCACTGTCAGCTTTTAAGGGAGTCTGTATACCCAAAAAAGACTGCAAACAGCTGCAGAGTGTGGTGTCCCCAGCTTGCTCCTGACCAGAGCTTGTCCCTGTGTTCGGAGGTAACTTCTCCCAGCTGATTCCTGCTTCCCCCAGGAGCCAAGATCCTGCAGCAGGCTCTTGAGAAGATGCCTTGTTAGTGATGCCTCAGTGAAGCATCTGTGGATCCCAAAGAAGTAAAAGTGAAATCCTTTAGGAGGTGAATCCATTTTTATCCTGGAAAGCAGAGGTGGCTGGTGGGGTGCTTCAGGCTCTCTGGAGGAGAGCTGGGGGTTGCCTGTTCCCTGTTTGGAGTTTTGACAAGTTTGGGAGGGCGGGAATCAGTGGGGAAAAGGATGGGAATAAATAAAATAAAGTCAGGAGAGAGAGAAATTTCTTATGTTAGTATTTGCTGCCCAGTTGCAGAAAGGGAAAGAAAAATGCTTGGGTGGTTGTTGCCCTTTCAAAAAACACATAAAGAAGAAAGTGCATAATTTGTTTAAAAAAATAACACCTGCCATAACTGAAGGAGGTGAGGGGAGGGAGAAAAGAAGACATAAACTGGAGGAAGAGTAGAAAATATTTTGATTGAAAAATGTCAACAACCTCTCCTAGAAGCAACAACAAGAAGCAATGATTGCGTTTGTACAAAACAAGCCCTTCTTCCCTGCGTAGAAGATTGATTTTATTTTTCCCACAAGAAAGCCAAATAAAACCCCTCAGACATCCCAACTCCATCTGCTGAACTCCCCAGAAAACTCTGGGGTGCAGAGAGGAGACAAGAAGAAAAAAACCCTTCCAAAACAAAATATGACAAAAGGTCCAGATCCCCAAAGACCTAAAAATAGCCCTGAGGACTAGACTCTGTGTTAGCAATGACATTTCAGTGGAGCAGCTCTTCCTGCACATCCCGTCTCCTAGCTCAAATTCAGGCAAAGAAAGGGATTTTTGAGGTGTTTGGGTTGTTTGCAGGTTTAGTGCCTCGTCAGTGACTTCTGGGTTTTTTTATTCCCTAATCCTATGTGAGCATTGTAGGCTGAGAGAGACATAATCCAGACTCTTGAATGAATCTCACAGAGTTTTGTTCTTAGACAGAAAATGAATTAGGTTAAGCAGGGATTAGAGGAGACACACCACATGCCCGCTTGACCCCATGTAATTGTAATTGTTTATGTGGGAGTTGGAGGGAAAATTGGTTTGGGGAAAAAATAGGAGTAAAAAATTAATGTTTTTTCCAAAGGGGGAAAAAATTAAGTAAAAATAAAAAGTAAGCTTGGAGGGTTGGAGAGCCTTTCTTCATATCACAGTCCCACTGTACTGGCCTGGAGGCTTGGGGTAAAATATATGTAAGATGGAGACTGTATCCATGGAAAGATGGAGGCTCAATGCCTGTGGATACGTCTGAGAATATCGAGACAGAGTTTCACTGAGCTACGAAGGGCAGATAGGGAGAGGATATCTTTATATAGGAAAGATAATGAAGATACAGGTGATGTTTTAAGAACTGCCAAGGCAGCAGTGGGTGGTGATGTCCCATGGATTATCCTCCTCAGGCCTGGCATTTCTCCGGCCCCAGATCCTGCCCTGCCTGCCATGCTGGAGCTGGGCTTGCTGAGCATGGAGAACGATGCCTGCTTTCTGGGTTTTCTATTTTAAGCAGCTTCCGTCAGAGGTGAGGAGTTGAAAGTTGCCATGCCGACAGGGAAATTTCAGGCCCTAAAATAGTCAAAACTTGCTCCTGCATCATGTGAGCGAGTGTGTGCTTCCTGAGAGGGAGGCAAGGACCAAGCTGGGAGGGTGCAGGCAGGGTGTGAGGATCCTTCCTATGCGGGAGGGGAAGCAATCCCCTTGAGGAAACATCTACAGGATGCTTTCAGACTCCTTTCCTATACCTATAGGATATCTGGGTAAATTATGCAGGAGTGGGCAACAGACAGCACCAGCAGTGAGGGGATCTTAATCATCACAGCATTAAAAACAATGATTCTTCTGGTTTTCACTGTTACTGTCACTGCTAGAGGTCTTAGCCTGTGGACACTGATAGGGAATCCAGTGCACAGTGTGAGACACAGAGAGGAAAGGAAACGAAAAGGGGTGGTTTTTAAGAGGGAATATGCATTTCTCAAGGAGGTCTTGCACTGTGCTTGTAGGGCATTAGTGGTCCATGATGATGTAAAAGATTTGCAGCTGTGTGCTGGGGATACCCAAGGGCTGCACCAAGCACCCAACTACATTCTGTCAATCATGGACCTGAAGCCTCCTGCCATGCAGGACTAAATGTGCTTGGGTTTGCCTTTTTCCTTCTGTTCCATCCAATTTTACCAAAAAAAAAAAAGCCCAAAAAGTGGATTAGTGGATTAGTTTTTTTTTAAAGTTCTTTAAAACTGGGGTAGCCCCTGCAGAGATGCCTGTACCATTCAAGCCTGTGACACGGATTTGCCAGTGGTTAGGGGACAGTTTTTCTCTTGGGCATGCTTTGGCGAGGTTATTCTCCAGTCTTAGAGAAGCACAAATACAAATGCTGTTTAGACATCCCTGAGTGAGGAGAAAATTTATTCACTTCATATGCCACCAGAAACAAACCACAGCAGAGCCCATGAAGCTCCTCACTGCAGTGAGACTCAACGTGCATTTTGGCAGGAATAAATCACAGCTCACCTCTCATTTCCCACATTCTGCCTTTCTTTCTCTCTCCCTCGCTCCTGTTGTTTTTCTCTACTCGCCCCTCCAGCCAGTTGTCGCTTCGCAGTCCACGCTTACAAATGTAATTTCTTCTGATGTATGAATATTTCACAAGCGCTGCCTCCCTGGGGACGGTGCCTGTGAGGAGGAGGCAGCCTCTGCGGGGATGGAAGTGGTAGCAAATGACAATCTTAATGAAAGATCTCTCCTCCAAGGGCGCCTCTGCAGAGGAGTGCACCATCCTCTGAGAGCTCCCAGCTCGTCAGAGCACGCCCTGCTCTCCGGCTGCTTGGATTGCCTTTGGCCATGGGTGGTGGATGGACAGGGAAATACAGCCCCATCTTTTCCCAGGATACACTGACTCGTAGGTTTGGAGGGTGTTGGGATGTCTGAACTCCTCGTGAAAGTGTTGGAAATATCTGCCCTTCTGTAGATATACAGTGGCATAACCCACAGAGTGGCATGGTGCTTTGGGTGGATTTTTTTCCACCTGATGTCCAGACAGAGGAAAATCATGATGAAATTCTGTCAATTCTGATACACATAAGTAGCTGATAATCAAAATCAGATATTTATCAAACACAAACAACAAATTAAGCTTCTTCACTAAAGAAATGTGCACAGGGGCCTGTGTTTCCCTGCACCTCCACATCTCCATCCCCTCCCAATCTCTTTGACCATCCTTTCTGCACCTGCAGGCCACCAAGAGGGGCTGGCACCCAACTGATGTGTTTTCCCTGGCACTTGTGACCTCCAAGCCCACCCAAAGCTTTTCCAGCAAGGTGTCCTCCCTGTTGGATCTCCCTTACTGTGCAAGACCGCTCACTTCAAATAAGCTTTCTGTGACCCATCAAGACTCAGAATTGTCATGTACATAAATATTGATTGATCTATGCAATATTTATATTGTACTGAGTTATATATATATGCAATATACAACTGACCCCAGCAGTGTGAATGTAGCAGTGTGTATATATCCCACTGGCTGTATAGAGCTGCCTTATAGACATCTGGCTGTCTCAGGTATCTGAATTACGTGTCTCAGATACAGATCTCAGTTACTGATGAGGGCAGGAAGCACCGCCCGTGCCTGAGCAGCGGTCCCGCTGCTGTCTGTCTCTCCGACAGTGGGTGGCACTGTACAATCAAAATATCTTCGCTTTCCCTTTATTCCACTATCTTCAATTTTCAGCCCCGTAGGGTTTTAGCCCTCTGGTTTCAGAGGGTCAGTGAACAGGGGGTTCACACCGGCACCATCTCGAATCAGGTTCATCAGAGGGGAACTGGAGAATGGTTCCCTAAAAAACCAGGATTGGTAACGCTAGTCCGAAGGCTGAACTCAGTTTGAGTTATGCTCTTCATCGCTTCTCTTATCATTTAAGGAGCAATAAGTATTTATTAGGACAAATCGAGTAAGGTTGCTAATTTTTTGCCTCCTTTTATGGAAAAACAGAGAATAATTGCTGGTCCACTTGTCAGGATGGTGTTATTTTGTGACACTCTCCCTCCTACATATAACCTCAAAATATTGAGACTCGGTGTTGTGACTTGCTCTTGATAACAAAAGATGCAGAACCTGATTTGCATCTGTTGCAATAATTTTTATTTGTGTTGCTTTTCTGTTAGAGATGCAAGGGAGATACTTGGGTCTGACTTCCATCTGCCCTAGGACTTTCTCATCAGCAAGCTCTCCCTAATTAACTTTCATTGCAAAACTTCTGCCAAACTGAACTGACCTCAGTGGAACAACAGTGAGGTGGTGTGGTCTGTGAGTCCCTGAGTGATGGTACAGTCACGTTTATTATGAGGGAAAATGACACACAAACGTTTGCCCAGATTGCTGGGCTCCCCAGGAGCACAGAGTGCTGGAACCTGTATGAAAATGATGTTCTCAAAAAAATTAATAACGTTTTTGTGATATTAGCAAGCCCTGAGTTACATGGCAAGCTGTATTTAAAAGCTGAATGGATTTTTTAACCTAAACCACAACCTGGGCAGGGAAACAATGGGATGCTAAGGGAGCAATGAGAAAACAACTGTGTGTTCCTGACAAAAATAGAGAATTTCCCAACAACTCAGAGGAAGACCCAGTTTGAAGGTGGCCCATGCACCAGAGTAAAATCCAGTGTGTCATGTCGGGTGTATTCCAAACCAGAGTTCCTCAGGCAGAGGCTGGTGAGTCATTTCCCAGTGACAGATACGCTATACCAGGAGGTGTCACTGTCTCCTGCCTCTGCTCTGTGTGCCTGCGAGGGGCTCATGGTAGCAGCTGCTCAGAACTGGCAGTTGGGACTCAGGGCTCTATTCAGTGGAAAGTTGCCCCTGCTTTAAGCAGAGAAATAGGACCAGCTTTGGGACAACAGCAGCATGGTCCATGTAGAAAAGCAGCAAGGTTTATAGAGGTCAGTAGGGGAATTACAACTTCTATTTAGTTTTTCAAATAGAAAAAACATCCATACAAGTCCTGGGCTCACTGTAATGAAAATGACCCCTAAATATGAGCAAAATTCTTCACTGAGGCAGCCCAAGTAATGTGGTACCCTGGTGAATTCAGAGTGATGGAGGGTTTGTAAGGCAACATTGCATCATCTGCCTGGATGGTATTTTACACCAGGGCCCTCCAATCTCTGTCAGTCTCGGCCAGCTCAACTTCCCTGAATAAAAAGAGACCCCAGTTGAGGAAACTGGAAGACAGACATCTTCACAGCCCAAAAAATGTTCTATGACACCGGGATCTGCTGGTTGTGTCCGCAGCACCTCGGGCTCAGTTCAGGGGTCAGGCTGTGCCCAGCCTGGCATGCTGACTCTGTGGGCACATCCAACAGCAAGGATGTAAGTCATGCCTGGGAGATAAAATGCAAACAAAGTGAGTCTACAAACTGGAAATGCTCAGTGTCACATGATGGGGTCTGTGCTGGCACTGGCAAACAGGAGGGCTTAGGGGGTGATTTAGGGTCAAGCTTCCCTTCATAAAGACAGCACTCCGAGGACTGCAGAAAGCTGTAGTTTACTTTGGAGTTATGTAGCAGCTAATCATTCTCCTAGATGTTTGGAGGAAGTCTTTGGGAGAATAACAGTGCTTCTTTTGAGTGTCCAGAGAAAAGACTTTCACAGCATTCAGAAACCCATTCCCTACATGCAGGGTGAGTAGCAATGGTCATCAAATCCCCCTGAAGTGCAGTGAGAGGCTTGGGCAAGCACATGCAGGGTTGCTGCAACACAGTGGATGGCCATTGCAGACCCCAAATGAGCTAAACCAGCAAAGGACACAACCATGCTGGGAGGGTGCTGCATTTTCCAGCACCAGAGGAGGCCTCTTTGGCAACTGCAAAGCACACTCCACGTTTGCAGGCCACCTCAAGGGATGATGGCTTCTATGATGCTGGTCCCTGAGGAATCCCAAACACTCTGTGCTGTGTATCTGTGTGTGTCTCCTTTCACAGTCATACCCTGCTCTTCTTTAGTTTAAAGTGAATGACTCCATGGACTTTAAGGCAGCACTTGAGATCCTCTAGAGCCTATGCAGAAGCCTGGTGTGTAGTTCTAGCCCAGTCTGGCTTCAGAGACCAGTGGGTTTACACCAGTTCATCCTTGCTAGGGGCTTTCTCAGCCTGTGTGCTGACAGCAATGCCATATGTTCTAGTGTAGCTCCAGCAAGATTCATTTTACTGGGACTGGATGGGAGAACAAGGGGCTCTTGTCCCAGGGGAGGTGTCTGGGTGTGAGAAAATGCAGTTTCCCCAAGCCACGCTGACTTTGTGCACCTCAGCATCTGAACTGGTGAAGGCATCAATTGTCAGCCTCACTGCTCCATTTTGCAAAGGCCTTGGCTTTGCAGATGCCTTGGGGCTCAGGGGTACCAATCACATCGGCCAGACCTTCACCCTCTCCTTCACAGCACATTCTATGCTTGGATGGGCAGTGATACCCCCAGGTGACATCACCTGCTGCTGTGGGCGTTGCTGTCATTGTGGTGTGTTTTTTTCTACACATGCTGGTGGAAAAGCTGAACTGCGCTTGTAGTGAAATCTGTGAGGTATTATGGAAAATCAGGAATGCCAACCATGGTTCTGTCATCTGGGCCAGAGCCTGGAGTTTCTTGTAGGCTTCTGGAGTTTCTCCTAAGATCATCCCCACCAGACCCCAATGGGAGTAGAACTTCATTGCCCAAGGACTGTCCCCATCTTTCCCTTCCCACACAGCATGTGCCTCAGTTTCTCATGCTTTGAGGAAATTAAATTCTGCCTATGCAGCTGAGAAAGGTCGAGCTTTGCCCAGGCTTGTGCTTGTCCAGTACCCACACAGGCTGCAGTAGCTGGGGAAAGTCCAAGGCTGAAGCCCTGGGCTCAGACTTGTCCACCCGACTTCGCTCACTGTTGCTCCTCATCATGCCAAGTGTGGAAATGATGGTTAATGTGGCAGAGTCACAGCCCTGGCCTGAAGGACCTGCCATCCACAAGATGCCCTTCTCATTACATGATTTAAGTCAGGGTCATTTAATGAGAAGCATTTTGCCTTGTTTTATCTCAGTCTGATGCCTTGATGGGACTGGTGGGAGGTTTGCTCCAGTGTCTCATCCATGAGCCAGAGGCTCTCAGAAGTGGCCTTGGCTTTTCTCAGATTAATTGGCTTGTGACTCACAAACTTGTGCTTTACTTTTAGATGAGAGAGAGAGATAGAGAAAGGATGGGTAAATAGGCAGATTGGTGCAAGTTTCATCCCAGGTTCCGCAAATTGCTTTAGTACATCAGACATGTTACTAGTGGGCTTTAGACATGAAACTCCTGCCTGCTCCTCAATTAACCCTTTCCTTTGAGCAGAAAATGAAAGGATTTAATCTCCTCATCAGGATCAAAACACAGTGCTAGGAAGGTGAAATGACTCCTCATCCTCATGTGCTGTGGGGGCCTGAGAAGCAGGATGACCATCCCAAGTGTACAGGGCTCCATCACAGCATTCCATGTGTCTGGGGCACTGCTGGGTTTGCCCAGAAACCCTGCACCAAAATCTGTAGCATTTCCCACCAGCTTCCCCAAATGCCTGAGATCTGGAGGAGGAAACTCTACATGAAGTAGGTTGGATATCAGGAAGAAGTTCTTTACAGAGAGAGTGGTCAGGCATTGGAATGGACTGCCCAGGGAGGTGGTGGATTTTCTGACCCTGGAGGTTTTTAAGGTGAGACTGGACGTGGCACTGAGTGCCATGATCTAGTAATCAAAGTGGGGTTGGATTCAGGGTTGAACTTGATGATCTTGGAGGTCTCTTCCAACCCAACTGATTCTATGATTCTAAGTAACCAGCTGCAGGGAGGGCTAAGGAAGGGACCATCAACAGGAACTGGGTAAAACTGTCCCATATCCCCTTGGTGCTGGATATCTGCTTCACACACAGGGAATGATCAGCTCCCCAGAAAGGCTAAAAGACAATTGCTGTATTCCTGCTGGCTACAAGAGAGCCAAGAGTACAGCTACATAGCTGGTTGCAACAGTTTAATTACTGAAAATTTGATTTTCTCTGAATGTATTTAGAAATAAAAGTGGTGTTTACCAGTGAGGCTTCTGATATGGTGACAGAAGAAGCTCCTAAGATACTTGTGGGGTTTTCACCTTTGGAATTGGTTTATCTGGTGTTACTGAAAATCTAGGCTATATTTACAGGTTCCCTCCATTGCCAGTTGGAATTAGTTTCCATAGATCCTAGGGAAGGGCTCAGAGTCCTGAATATGGTACTTCTCTGTTTTGGAGTTGGACCTGTGTCCCCTAAGTACGTGTATGTACCCTCACACAAACTAAAACATCCCTTCTTGTTTATCTGGCTCAGCCTCTTGTGAAATACTCCTACCAGATTCTGTGCATTTTCAGCCCAATTGCTCTGAATGTAATTACCCAATCTTGCTAAAACTGTTTCAATGCAATTAGCCAATGCAATTATCCAATAATAGAATAAGTCCAAAAATTAAAAGCAGCAGAAAGAAAACAAAGGGAGGAGAAAAGAAAATAGAGGTATTTGCATCAGGTTTTTTTTTAATTACTTTTCTTGTTTGACATTATGGAGGGAACAACCCTCTCCAGCCAGAACAAGATTGGTTTCAAACTGGAAAAAAACCCAGCCCGGCCTCGTCACTAGAATTCATTCTTTGTAAACAGTTTTCCATCTGAAAATGCTAACACAGGGAAGGTTTTGTGCCATCTTCCCTGAGGTTCTTTTTAGTGCCCTGGAGGCACATCAGAGATGGTGTTGCCCTGTTCCACATGAGTGGGATCAACAGTGGTCAATGTCCTGTGAAGAAAAATGCATCCAGAACCTGCTGGAGCTGGCTGGTGATGCTCTCCTGTGAAGGACTCTGAGCCCTGGTGATGTCCTTGTGTTCCTGGAGGAAACATTTGGGGATGTAGTGGGAACATTGGTCCAAAGAGTACAGGCAGATGCTGTGCCATGCATAGCAGCAACTCAAAGGTTTGCACTCTTCTTCACCCAAAATGGCATTTCCAAGAACATCCTATAGTCACTGACTCAGTCTTCACTGAGAGGCCCTGAGTTTGAGGGCTATTGGTCAGCCCAGACTCTTTCCTTGCTGATTCCTCACTATTTTATGCACCCTGTGAACAGCCACATTAAACTTCCAGACACCAAATTAACACAACTCTCCCAACTCACTAACGGAGGTTATAAGCCAGCTGAACAAGTCAAGACTTACTTCTATGCATTCACTTTTCATTCTTCATTTCACTAATTAAGCAAGAAACCTGGGTCATAAATTAGTATGATTAAAGCAAATTAAGCAGTGTAGAATACATTCTTAACTGAGCAGATCATATAACTGTGCAGATCAGAGGTCGCTCCATCTGTACTTGTTTGCTCAGCCCACTCCGGACAAAGTCCTAGCAGATTTTGAGCATTTAATTGTCAACTCTTCATTTTTTATGGTTCACTGCTTGCAAGCCCACAGATTGCACAGACATCAAGAGACAAAGGGCCAAATCCTGCCCCATCCTGTCCCACTGGGAATGAACTGAATCAACAAGACAGGCGAGTGTGCTGCCGAGGGTGGGACATGGCTGTGCCCGGCCACTCATGCTGCACTTTGGACTGAACAGAAGGAGGATGAAGTGGTGTTTTACCATGGAGAAGTTTCCTACCTTGCAAGACCCACCATACTGACCTCCTGCCCCATCAGCTTCCCCTCTTCAGCTCAGTCCGGATCTCAAAATTTTCCCTGAACACTTTCTTTGGCTCTTTCCTGCTGGGAGCAAGCGGTGGCCAGTCTCTCGTCACGGGGCTCATGGTGATAATTCATCCTTGTGCAGGTCCTGGAGTGCCCTGGCTGCTCCCTTGTCTTTCTGCTCAGCACCAGCATTCAGGGAATCAATACTGCCCAGCCACCACTTGCATAAATATGCTGCAGCACTGGAAGTATCTGAGCTCTTCCTGGCAGCACACATGGTCCCCTAGAGAAGAAATTATGTTCCCTCATCATCATCTAATTTTGAGGAGGGAAGCCAGGATGGTCAAAGTGATCTGTAATCCCATCTCAGCCATGCATCTCCGTGTTGCACTGGGGTGAAAATGTCATGAGGCTTTTGGAGGCAAATCTCCAACCCTTCACTAGCTGAGCCCAGCTGAACATCCCCCTTCCTGCCTTGACAGGAGCTGTGGCCCCTGCACAGGTAAGTCAGGATTCGGGATGGATACAGGGAAGGGCAAACCTCCAAACACTGGTATTTTTCTGAGCCCCAAGGGTATAGGTGAGACAGTGCATCTGGTGGCTCGAAGTGGATATTGTTACTGGAATTTGGAATGCCTTTAGGATTAAGCATCATGCAGCGCTCACAGGGCTCCACTTAGCTAACATGTCTGAGCTCTGCCTGAAAATCTGATCTCCTAAAGCTGTCTTTGCATCTCCTTCTTTCTTTTCTGATTCTTTTCATCCTAGCCAGTTGTAACATGCATCTCCCTGTTACGTTCTTCAGATGTGCTGCTCTGTTTTTACTTGAACTAAATAATTTTCTGTGCCCTTTCCCAGCATTCGCCCTTCCCCCAAATTCCTGGCACAGGCAGTTTGTTTTCTATGGTTCTGCTTCAGCTGAGTTTGGTTATTGAGTGTTCTTTCTTCTTTCCAGAGAGAATCCTGGTCCAGCCTCTGAGCTGCTTTTCCAACATGAAGTGTTTTCATGTCTTTCCTTTCTTCCACTCCAAGAAGATATAGTGGTATCCTCAAAAAAAGTAGCAGTAATCTTTGATATCCCTACTTCTGGCCCATTTTCTAGGTTCATAAGGTTTATTTAATGGTGCTGTGTATGGGTATATGTTTACCTGTTGATTCCCTCACAACTTGAACTGATTGACCAAATTTAATGAAGGTGGACGGGGAGTTAGAGGGCTCAAAGACTTCAAGTTCTGCAGTCTTGTGAGTGAGCAAACAAGGAATATGCTCTGTGTTCTCCAGCCAAAGGGCAGAATAGACACTGAGTTTGGGGCTAAAAGCTCAAAAATATTACCCAAAGAGCTCCAGTACAAAAAGCAAATGAAGAACATGCACTTACTTTTTTCTTTTAAACCTCATGCTTTTTAAATCATAAAGTCTCATGATTTTATAGGGACCAGACTCATGACTTTTAAAGCCTTGGGTATGGAAGCAGACATGTTGGAGCCTCCTTGCAGCCAAGAGTAGACAACAGACCATCTCAAACCCTTGAGGGTACTGCCTTACCTCTTCCTTCATGCTGGTTCCTGGCCAAGACATTCCTAGAGGAAGGAAAAACTGACTACCAGCCTGGAGCTATGCTATTGCCTCCCAATATGTGGTACAGGAGGGGACAGCATGGGACAAAGAAGATCAAAGAGCAGGAAGTACTGTGTAACCATGGGCAAGTCTCTTGACCTCCCTATGCCTCCTCCTCACCCTGCAGAAACCTTTGATGGGGTGGATTTTTCCCTGATGTGTCTGTACAGCACCTACGACTACAGGGCTCCGAGCAGGTTAAGCCTTCAGAAAGGGACTGCATCAGGTCCTAAAATGTAATAGTTACAGGCACATCAGTCTCATTCAAGAGTCACAGGGTCAGCTTCACCATGGACAGCCCAGCTTGTAGGAGTCTTTGCTCAGGGTCTTTGTTTCTGGGAGGGGTTCCCCTTTGCTAGGGTTTGTCTCACAGACACTCATCTCAAGCAACACTGAGATGGAGAATAAGAAAGAAGTGTAAGAGCGGGTGGAAAGGAAGACAGAAACTAGAAGAGAAAAAGCAGGAGACACCTCTCCTGTCTGTCAGAACAGGTAGTTGCTGATTCAGAGCAAAATATTCCCTTTGGAAGACCGAATGGCCTCCCTAGCCTCATTTCCTGTGTGTGCAGACCCTGCACAAGCAACCAGCAACCAGGAGAAGGTTGGCATTGCTCCCTGCTGAGGAGCATGGCTGAAAACTGCCCCTTTTGCTTCCTTTGGGTAGATAAGTCACCCCCTGTAAAGGTCTGATAACTGAGGGGAAGTTTCTCCAGAAAGTGCATTTGCCTTCGATCCTAACTGTGTTTGGCTGTGATATGGGCATTTTATCTACAGTTCCCACGCGAAGAACCCCCCTGAGCTGTAACCCAGCTTCTCCCTCCCCACAGACAGCTATTTACAGCATTTCAATGGGTAGGCCAGAAACGACTCCATGTCCAGAATTGCCTCTGCCAAAGGAAGGAGACAGGGGTCTTTGCAAAAGGCTTTAATAATCTTCCTGTTGCTCTGGCTGGCAGCTTTCGGCATTTATCCCACATTCTTCAGTAGCCCTTTCCTTAGCAATGAATAGGCTTTTAGCACACTCTCATAATGGTTTCTTTTCCTGTAGCACTCAGAAAAAGCTTTCAGCCTGCTCCAGCTGCCGCCTCTGCTGCCTTTCCTTGTCCACCAGAAAGATGTGGTGGCTCTGCTCAGCATATCCTCTGCTGCCAATAGAGCCACTCTTCCACCTCTGCAAAAGCTTGGCATGTAAGCAAGGGGTGGAGGATGGCTTTGCCTCCCTTCATTTTCCTTAAAGCTCCTCAGCAAGCTGTGTTAGGACCTCTTCACCCCCTGAAGAAGTACATGTGTCCCACGGATCAGCAGTCTCAGTGCAGGATCAGGAGGCTTTAGCCTGTGGCTGACACTCTGCTCTGTGGCTGCACCGTGCCAGAAGCTGAACTTGCGCTCTGCGAGGCAGGAGGTCTTAGTTCTGATCTCAGGCAGGTGTAAAGGGCATGCTCTCCCTGTCTGGTTTTTCTCATCCTGGGCTGTTATTCCCAAAACCTGCAGTAACAGGACTGTTACATGGCCACGGTAGTGTGTAATTTACTTTGCATGGTGTGTTGTTGTTTTGTTTTGCCTGGTTTTGATAATGATGCTGCTTCATTAGGGAACTAAAATTGCTTTAGGTCAGGATCATAAAGGGGCACTTGGAGCTCCCAGCAGTTCTCACATACCTACAGTAGCCTAGACAGCTTTGAAAATTGTACAGTAGATACTGTAAGCTCAGATTCTCAAAGGTTTTGAGATCAATGAGAACTACAACCCAGAAAAACATCAGGTACCTATGTACTTTTCTAGGTTTAGCTAAGAAATGCATTTGAAACTGTGGGCTTCAGCTGCCAAACACTCATTCTCCATGATGCAAACAAGATGGGAGAGATAAGCAATGCAACTCAACTATGTATTTACCATTTTCTTTAGATATATGTGACTCCCCTGTATTTCCACATATTTTTATGTCTCTTTTCAGGATTAAAGAGAAAATCTGCATCCCTCCTTTCTCCCATATTAGGAGAACTACTTTGTGATTCACACAGAGAGTTGGGACAACAGTAAACACAAGATAAGTGTTAGTCTGGTACATTGGCTCATGCCCTGCGAGATGTGTCTCTAACTGACTCCATCCATATATCCCTCATGAACAGCTCTTGATTCCAGCCTGCAATTTCACTGAAATTTTTCTGAAGCTGGAAATCTCACAGGAAGTGTATTTCTGTGAGTTTCGGCAAAATAGGCAGGTTGGCTGAAGAGACATGTCCACTGAGGAGCTGTTTGAGGAGCTGTCTCTCAGCAGAAATTGCTGGACTCACAGTCTCAGAGACCCACAGCCTCATTAGACTCATGAGCATAATAACATCTCCTGAGCCTGAATGCCAAATTCCCTTCCTTGCAAAGGAGGGAATTGCACTCAGTGGCTGAACAGCAGCCTTGAAGGGCAGAGGAAAAAGCTGCAAACACCTTCCTAAATCTGTATTCCACAGATTATAGCAAACTTGGCAAGTTTTTAGTGGATGCAGCCCTGGTAGACACCTGTCTCCACCAGGAGAGGCGCAGAGGGTGACAAAAGCATTCAATGAGCTCTGTACAGTACTAATCACACCTCTGGCAAAGAGATGATGGTATTAAAAAAAACCACAGCAGACAAATTTGCACGAGGAAAAGAATGGAAGGCTGTTAAATCCAAAGGACCACATGGAACTATCAAAGTTGCAGATTATGGCATACCTGGGAAGTACTCTCAGAAAATATCACATATTCTTGTTTTACTTGCTCCTATGCTCTTCTTTTCCAGTATGACTGTTCTTAAAGTATTTTTCTATTCTCATAGCCATGGGGGTCTCTAGAGCTGCAGTTACTTCTCAGAGATGTGTTTGGACCAAACCTTGGCTCCCACTGCCCCTTGGTGTGGCCACTGTCACACTCCTGCAGCAAGCTGGGGACATGGGAAGACATTCTTACAGGCCAGTGGGCAAAGGGCAGCTGCACAGTCCCCTATATTCCTTGCCAGAAGCTTTGCCATTCCTGTTCAATGTCTTCCCAGTTTACTGTCACCCATAACGAGGGATGCAGTATCATTATCATACTGTAATCAGGGATAAAGTGTATAAGGATAGAGATTCCCTTTGCTGCTTCTAGCTATTGAATCCCAAAGAATGTTCAGAAATTGCTCACACTTTTTTTCCCTTTTCCTCCTAATGTAGCTTTCTTTAGTCTGTTCCACACAGCTGATGTAAATCAAGGCATGTTCTGCTTGTGTATGAATCCTTGAATGCCAGGCAAATCCTCACTTGTCTAACTTACCTCCTGCCAGTGACAAGGCACTCAGTCAACCCACAGCTATCGGAGAAATCAGCAGGCACTTGGAGCACTTGCTAGTTCTTCATTCAAGCATGTTTCCCACAGCTGAAACCCTCCAATCACTTCTCTTGCTTCTTCAGTAGCAAAGCTTCACTGTGAGAGGAGATCACGCAGCTTGTTTTCAGATCAGCCCAGCTTATTTTGAAAAGCCTGACCCTGAATTTCCCCCACCAGCTAGAGGCAATGCCCCCTGCTAGTACAGATTGTCACATATCCAAGATCTTGAACGTCTGTGCTTGTTCTTGCCCTTTTTTCCTGCTTTTCCTTGCTTTATTCTCAAAGAAAAATGTCACAGAGAGCTTATGAAGGAGAAAATTCCATTATTCTTGGGAGGTGATTCAGGGTCCTTCTTTTCCATCAGGTACTGATTTGTTTCTCTTCATGTTTGTATATCATGATGGTTTTGAAAAAGGGAGTAACGCACCCAGTTTTAAATTTATTCCTGTCTCAATATGACTTTGTTTCCAGACCCATCAAAAGAGCCTTAGAGTAAACAAGGTGTGTGTAGGGGTATTATTCTATATTTTTCTTCTTCTTTCTGGTAAAACTGCATGTGCCTTTGGAGGATAAAGTTAAATATTTACCCTAGGTTAACCATCCCTGTCTGCAGAGTTTATATTTTGTTGGAGTTTGGGCAAGCAAGTAGTATTTGCAAAATTCCTTGCCTGCCTCTGCTATTAGAAAATGTGTTTTCAAAGGCCTTTTATTTTCATCCTCAGAATACTTTCAATCAGGCATGAGAACTTACCTAGTCTGAAGAGACTTTAAATTAACATGTGACACTGACAGAATTGTGTTTGGGACTGGGTTATTTCAGCTGCTAGTCAGGAACCTACGTGAAGCAGGACCTGAGGAATATTCTTTGGATCTGTCATCAATGAGGGCCAGGGGGCTTTCCTTCTGTGCTTTTGGATATCTTATAGTCTGGCTCATTCTGACAAGTCCAGGTGACTGTGTGGGGGTGGCTGGTCCTGCATCCAGCTTGCAATGAGGTGAGCAGGGCAGAGCTACTGGAAAGAGCTGGGAAACACATCTCTTGTTCCTCCCAGAGGCAGCCAGAGAACATTCCTGCAATGGGGCTGGAGTCTGTCCAAAGTGCATGGCATCCCAGCCCCAGCAAGTCTTCTTGCCAAGCTAAAGTCTGCATACCAAGGAAGTGCTCTAGGCCTTCCTGCCTCAGCTAGTGTGCTGTGGCTCTTCTGATGAGTTAATTTTGCTTGGTAGACAACAAGGTCTCTCCCATGTTCTTTTCCTGAATTCTCCTTAGCAAAAGACTGCTCTGTAATACAGCCCCTTAGGACACTGTAGGCTGCCCAGAACACCTCCTCTTGGATGTTTGGGAGCATCTTCATTCAAGCTGCTCTTGAAAAACACAAATATACAAAGCAACCTCTTCCTGTCCTCTTTCCTTTCATCTTGCTCCCTCCTCCCCCACCATGACTTTGAGGCATCAGTCTTCAAACTACTTCAAATCAAAGTTGTGGGAGATGGGCTGATTGATGACTTCTCTCTAAGCATACAGAAGTTAGGTCTCCCAAGAATGGAGGGTAAACAGCAGCCAGTCCAGAGGAAGCTCCTGAAAGCTGCAGACAACTTTGTTGGTCTTAAGAAGAGGAAAATAGTGGCAGTGAGATGGAAGGAAGCAGAGGTGGCACAATGGGTGCTCTCTGCACTTCTGCTGCTGTGTGGTTTTCATAGAATCATAGAATCAATTGGGTTGGAAAAGACCTCCGAGATCATCGAGTCCAACCCTTGGTCCAACTCTAGTCCATTTACCAGATCACGGCACTCAGCGCCACGTCCAATCTGCGTTTAAAAATCTCTAGGGATGGTGAATCCACCACCTCTCTGGGCAGGCCATTCCAATGTCTGATTACTCTCTTTGGAAAGAATTTTTTTCTGATCTCCAACTTCAATTTCCCCTGGCAGAGCTTCAGCCCATGCCCCCTTGTCCTATTGCTGAGTGCCTGGGAGAAGAGACCAACCCCCACCTGGCTAGAACTTCCCTTCAGGTAGTTGTAGACAGTGCTGAGGTCACCTCTGAGCCTCCTCTTCTCCAGGCTAAACAACCCCAGCTCCCTCAGCCTCTCCCCACAGGACTTGTGCTCCAGTCCCTTCACCAGCCTTGTTGCTCTTCTCTGGACCCGCTCCAGCCCCTCAATATCCTTTCTGAACTGAGGGGCCCAGAACTGAACACAGTACTCAAGGTGTGGCCTCACCAATGCAGAGTACAGGGGAAGGGTCACTGCCCTGGTCCTGCTGGCCACGCTATTTTTGATACAGGCCAGGATCCCATTGGCCTTCTTGGCCACCTGGGCACACTGTTGGCTCATGTTGAGCTTCCTGTCAATTAGTACCCCTGGGTCCCTTTCTGCCTGGCTGCTCTCCAGCCACTCTGTGCCCAGCCTGTAGCGCTGCATGGGGTTGTTGTGGCCTAAGTGCAGGACCCAGCACTTGGCCTTATTGAACTTCATTCCATTGGAATTTTGTAGGAGATGTGGCCTGACGTGTGCCAAGTGGACATGCACCAGCTGTGAGACTTACGGAGCTGCAAACATCTCTTTGAAAGCCTTCCTCTCCTTCCCTAGCAAACAAATTCAAATCTGATTTCTCTCAGACTTTGTGTCGACCTTCCACAGGTGGGAAAAACCATTACCTTCTTTTCCTAGGGGCATTAGAATTACACATTACATTTCCAGGAGGCAACAGTTAGATCACAGAGATCTCATTCTAAGTGTCCATCCCCTGGATGTGCATCATGATTCTGCTAAAATTTATCAGTAGGAATGGATGAGCAGGAGGGAAAAGGAATTGTAAGCTTTTCCTCTGAGACATCTCGCTATCAACTTCCTTCAACAAAGCAGGAACATTTCTGAGGGAAATGGCTCAAATTAAGTCCTGTACTCTGATTTCTTGGTGATGAAACATAGAGGGGAAGGACCTAATGGCCTTATAGCCATCAAGATTTTTTCATTCCTTCCACTGAGGCTGGAATTTCAAATACCTACCATCAAAAACTGATCAAGCAGAACTTGACTGGAAATCAGCACGACTGGAATTTAACTGGAAATCTTCCTTCTTGGGGCAGTGGTGAAAACTATATTGGCTGTTGCTCACATAAAGCAAAAGGATTATTTTTAAAATTTCATTTTAAAGGAACAGGATTTTTTTCTGGTTGCTTTTTGTTGATGGTGGTGGTGGTTTTGCCTGTTTTTGATCCCTCTCTTGACTTCTGAAGGAAGCGTTGTAGCCCTGTGAAGGTGAAAGCCATGTAAGACAAAAAAAGAATCTTCAAGTCACAATAGGAAAAGTCAAAGTCCCTAATTTAGAAGCACCAGTGGGGTGGACACTGGAAACATGCAGAATCACTCACTGGAAAGGTCCCAAGATCTACAAGAGCTGAAATGAAAACATGACACAATGGATCAGTCAACGATTACTACTGAATAAGCCAGCGGGCTTCAGAGTTAATCATTGCAGCCATCCATGAACTCTCACAGGGTGTGGAAAAACAGTTAGCTTTGCCTTGAACATCTTTGGGATGATGTCCATTTGTATAGTGGGAGGTTCATGTGCTCTCTTGTCTTCTTCTTGACCAAAACATTATTATCTGGAGATATGTCAAGCAAAGAAGGAAAACTGTTTGGATGAGTGTTTGAATAAAAAAATCAAGAGGGGAGGGAAAATAAGAAGGGGACATTGGGAATTTGAATTCTCACAGTGTCATTGACCAGGAAGCTTGAGGCAAGCATCCGTATGTCAAAGTGTTCTTGAAGGGCTGTCTATCACCCAACAGCCTTAGCACAGATTAAAAAACGTTCACTGGGATCTACGATTTTGGAGATGTGTGTTCCTGAAGGTCACCTGGCTGTTCTCATGACACTGCTCTGAGCAAAGTCAGTCCCACAAGGACATGGGGAAATCCTCCAAGAGAGAAGGAGTCTACTGTCAGTTCTGTGCTAACTCTGCAAGTTGTGCTGCTACAAATGAGTTTCCCAAATTAATACGTTGATCAGACTTTCCTGAATTATTCCTCTTGGTTTCAGTTTGCATATGGGAACAGCATCTATGTTCATTGTTTGGTTTTAGGATCTTTTCTCAACTGAAATAGAGAATAGATTTCTATATTTTTGTGTTTATTTTAGGATTTTCTTTTGTAATTTCCCCTTTTCTCTTTCTTTTTTCATTAAGGGGTTAAGGGTTGGACTTGATGATCTTGGAGGTCTCTTTCAACCCAGCTGATTCTATGATTCTATGATTCATGGGTAAATGCAAAGAAAAAAAGGGCAAGACCAGGAGAGAACAGCAGGGAAAAAATGCTAGAAAAAAATGAAGCATGACATTTTCACCAGGAATGTTCTCAGAATATTAATTAAAAATCCATTTTAGAAATGCTTCTGATGGGGAAAGAAACACAAATCTCTTTGCAGAAAAAAATTCAAGCCTGACTTAAAAAGATCCATGAAGCTTTTTTGTTCCTTTTGGAGTTTGTGGAATTGAATGTCTTTAAAAGTGTTTGCAGACACTTATTCTCCTGTTTAATTTAGTCTCTGTTTCCTATCTCTGCTGGTTCCAATTTGATGGAACATTAATTCCCAGAATTCCACAAAGCAAGTGTTACTCAAAGGGAAAATTATCAGGGAAAACAATATCAAATCAATAAGAATATGCCTGGTGTCTTGAGTCAAATTTTAGTGCAAGAGCAAGCTGCAAGTCAAGACTTTGCATCAAGCTCTGAAGTAGATGGTGGCAAACACAATTGCTTATTGGTGGTGTCATTATCTATTTACACATAGACAATTCCCAGAAGCTCCAGCCATGGTGTAGCAATCTTCAGGTCTATCCATAAGACTGGAAAACAGAAAAGAGTCTTATTAAATTAGGATTATTGTCCCATCACACCCTGTCAGTCTCTTTAATTAGTGCAGTCTACTCGAAAAGCAGATGTGTGGCTGGCTGTTTTCACAGTGTGTTTTCTGGTAGGCTGTGCTTTGCTGATGTCAAGGGAATGAACTGAAATGGAGCCCCTGCTCAAGTCCAAACATTGGCTGGAACTCATCGAAGTGGCTGCATGAGCAAGCATGACAGTAGTGCAGCCCTGAGGCCCCAGATTTGAAAGTACCAGGTGCCCTTTATCAGCCCCTTGTATCATCAGAGACAAGGTTTGCTCCTTGGACAACCTGCTTGTGTGATCAGCTGTGGCTCTCAGCCTGGTTCCTCAAGGAAGCATGCTCAGAGTCCGTGTGTCTGTGCCACCCTGACACTGATGGGCCCATGGACCTGCTTTGGCCGCAGGGACTGGGACACAGACACAACCTGTCCTGGTGTGGAGGATGGCTCCTGCCTCCATGAGAGGTTCTAGAGAGAAGAAGGGGACACCAAGGGGACATGCGAACCCCACTGATAGGGACATGTGTGAGCTGTGAAGACACTGAGGGGGACACTGGAGTGACATGTGGGCTGTAAGGACACTGAGGGGGATGTGTGTAAAGCACAGGGACATGGAAGGGATGTGGTTGAACCATGGGGACACCAAGGAGATGTGTGAGCTGCAGGGACACCGAGGAGGCATGTGCGAAATATAGGGATCCTGAGGGGATGTGTATGAACCATGGGATACTGAGGGGAGCACTGGAGGAGGGTGTGTGAGCCATGGGGACACTGAGTGGGACACTGAAGAGACATGTGTGAGCTGTGGGGTCACTGATGGGCATGTGTGAACTATGAGGATCCTGAGGGGATGTGTATAAACCACGAGGATGCTGCAGGGCAACACTGAGGGGACACTGAGGGGACACGTGTGAACTTTGGGACACTGTTGGGGATCTGTGTAAGCTCTGGGGCACCAAGGGGACACTAAGGGAATGTGTGAGCTGTGAGGACCCTGAGGGGATGTTTGAACCACAGGGATGCTGAGGAGGGACACTGAGTGGACACATGTGAGCCAAGAGGACATAGAAGGAGACATTGAGCAGACACGTGTGAGCTTTGGGACACTGGTGGGGATCTGAGTAAACCCTGGGGCCACTGCGGGGGACATGTGTGAGGTGTGGGACACAGGGGGCCACTGAGGGGACATGTGTAAGCTATGAGGACCCTGAGGGGATGTGTATGAAGCACGGGGATATTGAGGGGGGACACTGAGGGGACACGCGTAAGCTCCGGGACGCCGAGGGGATGCTGAGTGCCGTGCGTGAGCCCTGAGGGCACGGGACACTCCCCGCCACCCGCAGGCCGTCCGACTGCGGTCCAGGGGCCGCCAAGAGGTGCCGCCGCGGGGGCGGTGGCGGTGACGGCGACGGCGAGGGGCGGCCCCGGGCCCGGCGGGCGATGGCGGGGCGGGCCGGGGGCACCGCGTTCCTCCCCGGGGCGGGGCCGCCGCCGGCGCTGGGCGGGCGGGGCCGCCCTCAGTCAGTGTCTGCGAGCGCCGCGCAGTAGCGGGACACGAGGAGCGGGCGGCGCGGCGAGCATGGAGCAGGCGGCGGCGGGCGAGGAGAAGGCGGGCCAGGGCCGGAACGGGCATGCGGAGGGTCCGGCGGAGCAGCGGCGCGGCGGCGGGGCCCGGCTGCGGGGCTGCCGCGGGTTCCTGCGGCGCAACGCGCTGGTGCTGCTGACGGTGTCGGGGGTGGTGGCCGGCGTGGCGCTCGGAGCCGCCGTGCGCGGCGCGGCGCTGGGCCCGGCGCAGGTCGCCTACCTGGCTTTCCCCGGGGAGCTGCTGCTGCGGATGCTGCGCATGGTGATCCTGCCGCTCGTGGTCTGCAGCCTGGTGTCGGGCGCCGCCAGCCTGGACACCCGCTCGCTCGGCCGCCTGGGAGGCATCGCGCTCGCCTATTTCCTGGGCACCACGCTGCTCGCCTCCGGCCTCGCTGTCGCCCTCGGCTTCATCGTCCGCCCCGGCGCCGGCGCCTCTGCGCTCAACACCCCCGGGCTGGGGCTCCCGGGCGCGCTGCCCACGAGCAAGGAGACCGTGGACTCCTTCCTCGATCTCGTCAGGTGAGGCCACCCCGCTCCCCCCGCCCTCCCGCCGCTGGAGGATGATGACAGAGCTGGCGATGTTGCACGCTGCGGCCGGCGGCCGGGGAACCCCCCCCCACTCCACCTTCTTATCCTCCTGCTTCTTTTCATCCCCTTTCTCCTCGTCCTGCATCTTCTCCTCGTCCTGCATCTTCTACTCTTCTTCCTCCTTCTTTTCATCCTTCTCCTTCCTATCATCCTCCTCATCCTCCTCATGCCTTCTCCAGAAGCACCTCTCCCTCCCCAGGTACCCGCAGCCCGGCCAGGCCTAGGGCTGCACGGTGCTCTACTTCTTCCCACTTTGTTTTTCGTTTTGCCTGGGAGGCTGCAAGGATGAGTCGAGGCTTGCTCGGAGCTCTGGGTGCCTGGGCCCGTTTTCGGTTCTGCCTGGAGGGAGAGCGGTTCCTGGGTGCTTTACTGCAGGGCAAGGATGGCTTTGCCTGGCACCTTCTCCTGCCCCGCTACCTGTTGTTACCTGTCTCCCACAGGCAGGGCAGGGCTGGGCAGCTCTCCCCATCCATCACACATCTTTTTCTTTTATTCCCCAACATTTCATTCAGCCTCCTCACATAGGTGCTTGCTTACCTCTTGTAGTGCCCTTCCAGAGAGGCGGGCATGGAAATGCAACACTGTATTTCCATCGAGGACATAACCTCAACACTGTACAGTATGAGGACACCCTGTGGGTTCGTGGGCATCTCACCTCTGCACATTGCATCTTGCAAGGACAAGACTCACGTTCCCCAAACTACCTGGAAGCCAGGCTTCCACTTCTAACCAGGTCATAGTAATTTTATCTTTCTTCCTCCTCACAAAGTTGCAACCTTCACTTATTTTTTTTCTCAAAGCCCACGTGCTGTTGAGATCTGTCCAGCTTTTTAAATAAGAGAGGAGCATGCATACAAAGCAGGCAAACATCCAGCTGATGTTTTGAGTATCGGAACTTCAACTGCATTTCCTTGTCCTTTGCACTGATGTGCAAACAGAGGAATAAGGGAGGTGACCTGCATCGCAGCAAAGTGGCTGGAAAGTTGTGCTTAGTGGATATCCTGGTAATTAAAAAGCTAAGTGAGGGATTTTCGTTTGGACTGCTTGCTTTGTTTTTATGAGCTCAGTTTTTCAGATGAGAGACTTTTTTTTGCTGTGTCCGGGTAAGTGGATGTAGCAACAAAAGATAAAAAGAGTTTCTTAAAAAAACCCCTCAAACCCAGAACTGTATTTACAAATTCAGGTTAATGTCCTTTTCTTCCCCAGAGAGAAGTATGTTCCCTTTGGACTGAAAGTAAGTCTGGTTTGTTCCATTGGCAGCCATGCACTTAGTGTCCTCAGATCACCTCTCTTAACTAACTATTAAGGATCTCTCTTCAGGACTAGCAATTCCTGACAGCATGTTAAGAAGGAATAACAGGGAGTAGATGGTCTGGCTGTGAAGGTGACATGGAGTTCAATGGAGGTGTAGGCAGGTGAAGGAAGATTTCAAAAAAAGGAGTCAGCACACCAGGGAGAGTTGGGAAGATGACTGTAGTGGTGGCTGCCCCAGGTGCATCCTGGCATGGGCTGCTGTTGCTGGTGTTTCCTGTGCCACCATGCAGCACGGAGTAGGATGTAGCTGATTAACAGGTCAGGGATGCTCCATCAAGCTTCATACTGTGGGTAATGTCCGTGACATTGGGGGCAGGCACCTCTTTCTTGATATGGTCTGTAAATGCAGGTGGAGAGTTCCTCTTCAAAGGTGTTATGATGGTGGTGGGATCGAGTTCTTCAATCTGAAGCAATGCTCATAATGCTGAGACTTGGGTAAAGCATATGGGTTGCAGAAAAATTTCCTTCTGGGAAAGGAGCAGGCAGGGGTTTTCATACAATGCATGTACAGTGGCCAGTGAATTCTGCTTTTTCTTGAAGCCCCAAGGAAGGCCTGTTGCAGCCACACTGTTGGGAAATCCAGTTGTCACAGCAGTGACAGTGAAATCCAGTCCAGAAAAGATGTGTTAGGACATCACTAAAACTTTCAGTCTTAGCACAGATCTCTGACAGACCCAGGGATGGAGTGAATATATGATTTTCAGGAAATAAGATCTTTCTCTTCCTCTGCCATTTAATATTTTTAAGTGTTCTTGAAAATGTGGATGTTCTTGTTTGAGCATTGAACTTGATCCCTGCTGTGATGGAAGTTACCAGAGTAACCTCATCTTCAGACAACAAGGCCTTGAGTCTGTAAGACCTGGAGGGCTGAAGCCATTGCTTTTGTTTTGGATGGGTCTTGCAGCATCCTGCTTTTTTCTTCTCATTTTCTCTCAGTTGGTCATGAAACTTTCCATTAGATGCAAGAAAACTTTGTTTTCAGTTGTGTCACAAGCCTGACTGTGTCCTTTCATGGCTTTGCCGCTGCTTGATTTCAGAGAAAAGGTAAAAATGAGTTGTAAATGGGTAAACTGAGTCCCCATACAGCACTGGAAACAGCTGTAAAACATGACCTAAGGAAGAAACTGCAAAGAGGAAATCACAGCTGTTAGTCACTATTGGCCATGGCTTCTGTAGGTATAACACAGGCTGTCCTTTCCCGGGATGCAGATCCTTTCTGCCCTTGGGGAGTCTATTAGGTAATGACCAAAGATGTTGCTTTTCATTGTTGCAGCTATGTCTGGAGGCCAGCTTAATTCTTGGTCGTGGTTTTACTTTTCCTAGTCTAAAGCTTCCACACAAACATGCATCTAGGCATGGAGACACAACTTCTGGAAAAGTGATTTACCTTGAGCTTTGGTAACAATTGAATGATGACTCACTGCTGAACCAAAAGACTGTTTCTGTTTAATTTTGTCCATTGACTGTAACCTCCAGGTCTAATTTGTCTGGGTGGAGGTCCTGGAGCACCCTCCTGGTTTCTCTTCTGACAAGTGCTGGAAACAAGCCTTGAGTGTGCATGGTCAGTGCTCAGGCACACTGTGCTCTGCCCCAGGATCTTGGGTGGGGACAGCAGGGCTGCCATAAGGTGCCTTTGTGCCCCACAGCAGGGATGCTGATGGCTCATCTCATCTGATCTCATCTTGGGTCTGTCATGTGGGCAGCTCTTTGGAGCTCCCTAAAAGATAAGTGTGGCCAAGGGCAGTGATCATGGGAGGGATCCAGCAAGAGTTCAGAGGTGCATCCACACGGCTGATGGCTTTAAAAAAACCCACCAAAAAGTGGGGTGTTCTCTGAGCTCAGACAGGGATCTTTGAATTCCTCAACTCTGTCCCATGTCAGTGATAAAAGATGGGCTTCTCCAGAGGAACCACTTTGGTCTATTATGTTAAGCCAGGCTCCATTTCATTCTTATACCACATGGTCTTAGCTGAAGGTGGACCTTGTTAACACCTCCAGAGCATCTGACATGGAGAGCTACTCAGTTGTACCAAACAGGCAAGTGCAGAAGATGAGGAGAGGAAAGGGAAATTTTAGAATTTCTGGTTTGTCCCTTGCTTGTTTGTTTGGTGGAGAAGATAAAGCAATAGAGAATAAAGAGCACTTGTGAGCTTGACTGTGAAGTGGGTAGCAGGTGAAGGAAGAGTCTGGTTGTGGTATGTTGGGCTCTTGGGCTCAGCACTCACCCGAGTAGGTGACACTGTAGAGAGCCAGCTTGGCTCTGATCCTGCTGGGCACCTAACCAGGGAGGAGGAGGAGAGAGGTGGTGACAAGGATGGGACTCCGGCCACCTGCTAACAGCCCACCTAGAGCTTGTTATAAAGCAGCTGAAACAACAAGATGAAATGTTTTGCAAGAACCCACTGATTTATTAACACTTCTGATGGTCAACTGTCATAACTGCCTGTTTTAGTAAGGTCAGATTTTTCTTTTAGCTCTGATTTATATTTGCTGCTAGAACAGAATTGAACAGTTCCACAGGAAGCTATTGATCCTGTCAAAACTTCCATCAGTGGGTGATCCTGGCGTTTCATTTCAGTGAGGTCAATGTTTTGCTGTAATTTTATACAAAAGACTTAAGTAGATCTCAGTCATTGAAAAAAGCAGCATTTCAACAAAGTATTTTACAACATTTTTTAAGTGGAAAAAAAGGTTTGGAACAGGCTTTCTTTGCCCAATTTTGGGATGAAAACATGTTTTGAAGCTGTGGAATTGGCTTTGGGAAGGGAATTCTGTTTTTGAACAAGTTCTAGCTGTAACAGTCTGGGGAGGGAAGGAGTAAGTAGCATCATCCCTTTTTTTTATAGGAAGAGTGTACAAAGGGCCACACGTCTGCCCTAGGCAGGAAGGTCAGAGTTTCTCAGGTTGCCAGGCAAGTCTGCAAAAGCTGTTTAAATTTTCTTGCTCCTCACTGCCCTCTCTGTCTGTCTGCCAGATGTTACCAGTTGTGCTGCCAAAGGCAGTACCCACAGCGTTGTCAGCAAGCCCATGCCTTGGCTCCAAGCACCTTTGGAGCCATGGAGAAGGCAGACATGAGCACAGGGAGTAGCATCTGTTGGGTTTTGCTGGCTGGGCTGCAGAGCAGGTGTCCAGAATAGACCATGGGGTCCAGAGCACTCATGCAGTGACCCTCCCTGGGGCACCAGTTGCTCCAGTAGCACTTATTTCTTCCTGGTGAGTCACCCAAAAGCAGCAACCATGAAGGCTGTCTGTGAAATCCCAAAGTGGAAAGAGAGCAAAACGTGACTGTTAGAAGAGGAAGGCGAGATGCCACTTTTGTAGTCATAAATAGAATGACAGCCACAGTTACACCAAGAGCTGGGCTGTCCACTGTTTTTCAAAGTTGATGGCTAGTTCTTAAGTGTGGGGCACCCTCAGAAAAAAAGGCAAGTAAATGTTACTGTCCCCCTTTGCTTGTGTCGTTTTCTGAGTGTGGAATCTCCCTTGAAGTACAGGGATTGCTGTCTGATTTTTGTAGGAAGACCACAGTGTTTTCATTCATGTGCCTCCACTGTCTGGTGGGGATTTTTTAGTAAATCTCTGTACACTTCTGCTCCTTTCTTTATTTCTTTATATTCGTTGCCTCTTACTACTGACTCTCCCCAGTTACATTTTATTTTCCAAAGATGCAGACTGGACCATTAAGGCAAAAAACTATCAAGTAAACACATTTTCATGTTCATGTTACTTGCTATAAGTAAACACATTTTTCATGTTCCTCTCTGTGGAAACAAATGCACAACACTCACAAACGTGTATGTCCAGGGCATGTATTGTGTACCCACATACATATTAAAAAGCAGATGAAAAAATTGCTGTGTGACAAGGAATGAAAATCTTGGGACAGAAACTAAAATAAAAGTAGTGGAGGAATTCAAACTGGCCTCTGGCCTTTTGCCACAGATGGCAATAAAGTTGCTGTGAGTGGACTCGTACCATTGAAAACACCTCACTGGAAAAAAAAACAAAACTGGAGATAACACAACATGGAATATTTTTTCTAGGCTTCCTCACAAAAGTATATTTTCCAACAGCAAGGTTTTTGGCCTTGGAAGTGGAACCTTTTTGTAAGAAGCAATGCAGGAGGAATGTGTAGTATTGTAGGGTTTTGTTCTGCTTGTCTGGATTTCCCTTCACGCTTTCGCTGCCAGAGCAAAGTTGTTTGCAGAGCTCTAGCAAAAGAATCATTTAGAAACAGTTATTAATAATAATCCCTTACACATACACTGAAGGAGTTCCTGTGTAATCCTTGTCCTGCTGGTGGAAAGATGCAGGCCTATAAAGAAGAGAACATTTTGACTATAATATAAAAATAGAGAAGGGGGGAGCTACAACCCCTCTTTGCTGCCTTAACAGCTCCAGGCTCCCTTAGTTGTCTGGGATTCCCAGCAGCAAATGTTGCAGCTAAACTAAGATCTCTATTACAGCAAAAATACAGTGGGTCCTTCCTGCTAAATTTGATTAGGGGAGTAATGGTCCCTTTTTGACTGGTAGGAACAGCTTTTCACTGGAAGAAAGGTGCATTTATCCAGCTGTGTACAGGGAGATGGTGTGATGAGCACACTATTCAAGCAGAAAATATTCACACACTGAAATACCCACCCTTGGTGCTGCTGCTTTCTCGTTCCTATTTTAAGAGGATCTGAGAGGGGTGGTTTCTCACAGTGTGTTGTGCAGGTATGTGGGAGTTTCCTGGCTCAGCCCAGCTGCTGCTCCAGCCCCAGGATGCAGCTGTCACCCTTGACAGCTGTCCAATGGATTTCTGATACAGGGCTTTTTGGATCCGTCTGTCCAACTTGCAACAGAGAGAGGCTTTCCTGTCTGCTGCTTGGTGAGGGGAGTAAAGTCTCTCTGCACCATCTGCTTTGCTTTGATGCCACAGGAGAGGTTGAGTCTGTGCATGTGTGGAGCAAGGTCCCACCAGCAGTGGAGCACCTGGGGTGCATGAAGAACATCTGTCCCCCTGCTGTGATGTCAGGTGTCACTGTCTAGTTCCTGCCATATGCAGCAGGTTTTGTCTTTGTGCATCACAGGGCCAAGGCTGTCTGATCCCATACGGCTGTGCTGGTCTCCTTATCACCCAGACTCAGGGTTTGCTCAGCGTCATGTTCGTGCTTCAAAAAGGCAACTGTTCTCTGGCACTGGGTATGGAAGCAGCAGGAATGGAGCCATTAGAAACAGTCAACAATGCTGTGATACAACTCGTTGTGAACTGGGTGGCAGGTGGAAGGAGAGGCTGGCTCTGGTATCATGGGCTCAGCACCCATCTGAGTAGGTGGTGTTGCAGAGAGCCAGCTTGTCTCTGATTCTGCTGGCACCTAACCAGGAAGGAGGAGAGGGGTGGTGACAAGGATGGGACTCCAGCCACCTGCTAACACAGCCCACCTATAGCTTTCCCTGTTCCCTAAACTCCATATCAGCTGCGGGCTTTCAAAGCAAAAAAACCTCAATATTTGGTCCTCACAGAAAAATCAACTGGCAGACACCCACGTTTAATTTGCATGGCCAATTACACAGCTCACCAGCTTTCCTGTTTGTTGGTTCAACCTCACAGGAGGGATGTCCACACTTCTCCATGTGACTCCTCCACTTGGGGACACCTTGGGGACATGTGGAATGCTGGCACACAGGGGCAGAGCTGTGTCTGGGTTTCTGTGGTGGGTGAACTTTGCCTTCCTGCACATGGTGAGTGAACTCTGCAGGCACAAGTATGTGATGGGTCCAGGCAGGTCACCAGCCAGCTTTTGTCTCTCCCTGGAGCACGCAGCATCTTGCCCCATTGTATTTTTTTAGGCTGTGGTGTTCTTGCACAAATCCATCCAAAGGTAAGAACCTGTGATCTGACCCACCTATAATTAAAGCTGAATTTAATTCACATGCTGACTGAACTAAGGTGAGCAATAAGTATAGTCTGTGCAGACCTCGTGCCTCTGAGATAAGCTATTTGTTGGTTGATTTTTATGATCTAACACATTTTGTTCTTAAACTTCAGGATTTGAAACAGAGAGGAGCAAAACATTATTTTGTGTGGTTTTGGTATTTTGCAGTAAGGTGTAGTTAGAAGTTGGGTTGAACAGAACACACAACTCCTGAGATGCTTGATTAAGATCTAGATTTTTTTCCCTGGCGAATTGTTGGAAATGCTGCTTTGTTGTAGAATCAAGTCCTGTAACTGCTGCTGGACTGATAGAGTGTCTGATAGAGATTCTTGTTTGAGTAGATTTAGCAGTATTCACACTTGAAGCAAGAACCTGCCCCTTGCCTTGCTGTAACAGGGTTGCTGGCATCAGTGCTTTTAAGTATGTGCTTGGAGATAAGTTAGTGTTTATTGAGGCCCATGGCTGGCATACTGTGTAAATTATGGAGGGTTTGGTTTCTTGGCCACATTTAAACACTGGAGAACTGTGTTGTTTAGGCTTTAGGATTGCTTCCTTTGGCTTTGTTTTCATCAGGATGGAAAAGCTGATTTTAAGGGAAAAAAAAATTGATTTCTGGTTGGTTTTCAGTCTTTTTTCATCTCTGCTTCTTCAAAGACCGGTCAGTTCTTTTTTTAAAAGAGTAATCATCCTGCTGTGGAAAGCTGAAAAGAAATACCCTTATTTTCCCAACAGCATGGGCCCATTTGTATATGTGATATTTTAGTCCTGATAAAAGCAAGTTTGCTTTTAAGTTTACTCGAGGTTTTTATCCACCAGAGAGTTCCAGCTGTGCAAGAACTGATGCACATTAGCTGTTACATTGATCTTATTTGACCAATTCTTAAGCATCTTTGCAGAGTTAGAGCTCTCTCTCCTGCTTTGAGACAGTCAGCTGTACTGTCAACGTCTGAGGAGGAAAAGTTGCTGTTTCTTTCATCCTCAGTGGAACGTAGACTCTAGAAGGCAAATTATTCCTAGAGCAATTTGGATTTTGCAGCTGTCTCCTCATACCATTGTAGTGCAGAGAGGTTTGAGGTAGTTCTCAGCAGCCATGTCTTTGATGAAGTTCCATGTACTTTTTAATTGCTGTCAAGGCTGTGGGAAAACTCCCAGTGTGGCAGGAGAACAGAAGTGTGAAACCCAAAAGATCAAAGTCCTTATCTGGGCCATATTTTAATCTCTCTCCTATTTTCAAAGATTTGACAGTGCAGCTCCATTTCTTGTGGTGGTTTGGATTTGCACATTCCATGTCATTCATGGAATGACAACTGAAAACCTGGCTTAATGTCCTGTTTGCCAGGGTACCTACGGCAAAAACTGGGGGACAAGGCACAGCCTGGAGGGACCTGCAGTGTCCTTGGAGCAGAGCAAGGAGCAAAGGGTGGGGAGCAGCTTCCCAAATAACCACATCTAACTGTCTTTGTGTAAGGTCTTCTGTTTCCTTATTGTATGAGTTCCTGTGCCTCCTTGATGCCTTCTGCTGTCAGTATTTTCAGTTCATACCCATCACCTTCCTGCCCTTGCAAACTAGGGTTCTGCCATGGCCCCAGCAATCAGCTTTTATTCCTATTTTCCTTTCTGACACAGACCAAAAAAAAGCTGTCATTTGGCTAGGGAAACACATGCTCTTTGCCCAGCATAGAGGGAGAAAGTAATTGTAGCATTAAAACCAACTGTAAAATACGTGAAGAAAACACTTTTTCCTTACTTGGTCCAGTTCACCATTTTCCTCTCCTTGCTGTTTCCTAGATGCAGAAATACCCTGGATGCCCAGTAAAAGTATATGTCACTTTGCATGCTGTTCCTCTGCACTAAGCTGATGCTAGATTTGCATTTCTGTGTGAAGGCACTACTGACTTAAGAGGTTGCAGCTTTCCATAGAAGTTGCCCCTCCTTTCCGTCTGTGTTGTCTGAGCCCTTCCAGAGAAGTCTGGCGCGTGATACTCCTCTGCTCTGCCTCAGTGTTCAGGGAAGCTGACGTTGTTTTGTTGAAGGGTTAAGCCATTCTCTTAAGTGGATTTTGCTGATGAGATTGCCCTTCATGTTGATGCTGTGAGCGAAGTGTAATCACATGAGTAATGTTAAAAATCTGCCTGACACTGGAGGCCATAAGCTGTTGCTGCAGCTGGTGTGGCCAAGCTGGTTTCTGTAGCCACTGGCTGATGGGTGTGTATAACCAGCACTGTGTCTAATTGCCTCTGGTGGCCCTACCCAAAAGGTGAGGTGTGGCAGACAAGCAGGGGCCTTTGTAGGTGAGCCAGAGAGGATTGCATGCACACCTCTGGAGACGTAGCACAACACCTGCCCTGTGCTGCCAGAATATCTTTTCTAGTACATACCTCGCTAGTGCCCACATGCTTGCCTTTGCAAAAGGAATTCTGTTTCTGAGAGTAAAGCACCTTGTTGTGTTTGTTTTAGAAGTTCCTCAAGAAATATTTAATTTTCTTGTTTGTCTTTTACAGAAATCTGTTTCCTGCAAATCTCGTTGCTGCAGCTTTCCGAACGGTAAGATCTGTGTGGACTTTTGGCATGAGCAGTGTTGCACAAAGTTACTGCTCTTTTTCTGAAAAAGAGCTAAAGAGATGGTGTAGAAAATACCAAAAGTTAATTTACTTATATAATTAAGATTTTTAAAAGCAGGTGATGTAATCAGACATACAACTTCCATGACAAATGGTTTGATTTTGAAAAATATTCCTCAAGCAAAAGCATATTCAAAGCTTATCTTATATACTTTCACCAAAAATATTTTTAAGCTTTAAACTTTGGGTTTGTGACAGGCTTCTTACCACTTTGCAGTAACTAGCTGGGAAACCTTGGGTACATAGTTTAGAGCTGGGCTCAGAACAGACAAGGCTGAAGACTTTTAGACTCCCATGTATGTAAGCATCACCCACTGCCTGATGCTTTTATTCAGTATTTTTCATTGTATTCCTTGCTGGATTAATTACTCAGCCTGGCTTCTCTTCCTGCAGAGACTATGTGTGGTAGGATGATAACTGGCACCAGTGGTTTAAACTAATGGACAGGAGCTGTAGGGCTTCAAAAAGATTTTGATTTAGTTCTCATTGCTGATTTTAGATGTCAGCATAGATAGTGTTGAGAATATTGCTGTGAGGCAGAGTGATTCTTCAGGACACAGAAGCTGAATAATAGCTTTTGCCTTCATAGTGTTCTGTGGGTTTGCTTTTGTGTCAAAACCAAGGTCAAACTCTTAAAATCAAGTTCCATTTGAGTGAGTGTATAATACAGTACAAGTCAATATTCTGTGAGTAAAACCAGAAGCAATACAAAAATAACACTAAGAAAAGGATATTCTGTGATGCCTCGAGTGCTGGTTCTGTGCATTCAGGCATGAAATAAAGCAGTCCTCTTTTCCTCTCTGCTGCTGTTGACACAGGAAATTGGCAGGTACATAAGCCTTTCTTTCCTTCATTTTATGTTTAAAGAAAATAAGCCCAAAGAACTGCCCTACTTTGGAGGTGTCTAACTTACTTATCAAAGTAAACTGTTGCCCTAGATTTTAGATATTTTACTGTCAATTTTAATGCCTGTCTCACCATTTTGGGGGTTTATTGTGTTATGTTTTCTTTCTTACCTGCAGTATGCGACAGATTATAAGATGCTGCTCAGAAACACTACCTCTGGAAATGTCACATCGGAAAAGGTAAGGTCACTTCTTAGGTTTTTAAACAAGTCCTTGTCAGCTGTAATATTTGACTACTTCGCAGTCTTTAATCCTTTCCAGCAATCACTGGAAAGAAACAAGTCTGTGTCTGGAACTGAGACACACAAGCCAGATGAGTTACCCACAGCCACACAGCAAAGCTGTGATGGAGAGGAGAGTTGAGCTCAACTGGTCTGGTCTATTTTTTAGGCCCTGCTTTCTTAGACCTGGTCTTGCTCGATCTGAATATGGATTAGTCGCTCTGCCTAATGTTTCCAAATAGCTTTTTGTAGACTTGGAATTAAAAAGCAATCAGGCTGGCTGATTATGTCCCTTAAACCTTACTCTTCATTAAGAGCTTGGAGAAAATAAGCTTTTTTCCACCACCCAAGGCTCTTTAAAAAAAAACAAAAAAGAATTTAGTTGAGAATTTTGTCTAGTTGCCACACTGCTGAAATTTTGTTTGAAGCTGTAACAAGTGGGTTGAAGGAGTAAAAATCACAGACAGAACACTGTTAATGCAATGTTGTCAAAAAGGGAACTAATTTGTAGGTGTAGATAAGGTAAAGAGTGTTATCTTCCATATGTAGCTTGCAGGACTTCAGAGATGCTCTGTATCCCATTGAGTGGCATCTCTCCTGCTGCACAGTTCTATCAAACATGTTTATTATTGGCCAGAGCCAATATGTTGCAGGTCCAGCAATAACTAAAGGCAGCATACTGTGAAACAGACCCAGTATCCCAGCATGGAAGGTGTCAAATGAAGTATCTCCTGTGCTTTCATGGGATTTTGGGGAGAAATTACTTACAAGGTTATTTTCTGTTCCTCAGGCTCATTCTGACTATCTGAGGCTCAGTATCAGATGTTGGGTTACTATGTTTCAATATGATTTGAATGCCCCTAAGGCAAGAGACTTGTAATATTTGCATTTGTCAAGGAAGGGCTCAGCTGGGGCTTGCTGGTTTGTAAAGCCATCAAGGAAAATGCAGTTTAAGCTCACCCAGAGGGACTCTGGAGTGTATCCCTGGGCACAGGAAGTGCTGGCTTCATTACCTTCTCCTCCCCATGCATGGTGTGTGAGCAGGTGATGCAGAACTGACTGTTCACGAGCTCTGCTTTCAGCTGACGGGCTGAACTTTCCCCAGCCCTGCAGACAGAGTGACAGGTGACTTGGATGACACATAAACCAAGCAGGGGAAAAGTTATCCCTGACACCACATGGTGAGCGTTTTCACTGGTGAAGAAGGCAGCTCCATCCACCTGGGCTCTGCCCTGCCTGTTGGGTTGTATTAGCCCAGATCCACACTCACCCCACCTGACACGGATGCGCTGCAGTGACTGCGGAATCCCAAAAGAGCATTTCTCCTTTCATGCCATCATGTCCTTGGGCAGTACATGCCCCTGAAGCTCCATGCTGCAAAAAAGCAAGTGAAAGGCTGTAGCAACGCGCATGTAGATTTGTGTGTTTGTTACAGTGTAGAGTTATACATTTAAACAGAGGTAAATGAAAGGGAAATAAGACTCTTTTATTCATCTTCAGTGTCAAGTTTGATAGAGCCTCCTTAGCAACCAAGCGTGGATTAAGGCTAACCATATCCATCAGATACAGTCTTGGCTGTCAAGTACTTTTTTAATGCTTGTTCAAAGCCATCACTCTTCCTGAAAAGATAAGAATGCATCTCTTGGCAATTTAAAATGCAAGATTATTTTTCATTTTTCTTCTTTCTTTTTCCTGCTTATCAGTCTCCTCTTTGATGTAGTATCAGAAAAAATACTCTGAATTTGTCACTGGTGCCTGTTTTTGCCAGCAGTTATGATGTAAAGGTTATTTCTGCTATTGCTTTTCCAAAACCTTTCTTCAGTCGTTGGAGCAAAACCAGAGCTGAGCTTCCTTAATTCCAGAAGACGCCCTACTGTCTCTAGGGATAAATGGACCAAATAAAAAGAAAGCATCATCTCAGTTCTGTTAGCTCAGTTTCACTACTGGTATGACCATAGTATTTATGGATAGATGAGGATTAAGTTTGGAAAAGAAGAGTATGATTTTTTGAAATCATAGTGATAGAAATTTGGTGCCAGGGAAGCAAGATGATATTCCTGTCTTATTTTTTTCTTTCATCAGCAGAATATTTGATTGAAAGGAAGAAATGTTTTCCTTCAATTTTCCATATGAATAGTAGTGTAGACCAAAATTTTCCATTGATTATATTTTCCACCTCTGCTGGTTAATAGGCCCTGTCTTCTCTTGCTGATGAAATGAATAGTGGGTATGTAGATGTTTGCTCAGCCATGTCCTTTTTGTTGTTTCACATGCTAACCTCATGTTTACCCAGCTTTTATGGCTACATCCTCTCTGTTGCTTTGGCAGCAATGCTTCCTGGGGCATGGACTATCTCAGTTCCCTATCTGCAGCACAGGGAGGCTTGGTGGGGACTCAGTTCCTCTTCTGGCAGCAGTAAAAACACACAAACCACTGGTTTCTCATCTTCCTCATATCACACAGCTGCATTTTCTTTTCAGCCACCTACTACTGGGATAGTTCAATGTCAGCAGTTGTTTCCTTGAAAAGCATTTTGTTTCAAGAGCTAAAAAACAGTAAGATCTTCAGAGAGATTCAAGGACCAGAAGAACTCCTTGAATCTTCCTACCAGAACACATAATTTCAGGCAAACAATAACGTGTCCCATAGTTTGTCCAGAAACAAAGTTCTCATTAAAGCTGTTTTTGTTTGGTGTCCACAATGCTGCTTGGTTTGGCAGCCCCTTTGGGGTGATGCACTTTCTGTTAGAGTACAAAAAGGCTGTTCAGCATCTGCCAGTTTTAGAGGCTGGGATTGAGAGGATCTTCCGCTGAAGATTTACCGCTGGACTCATTCCATATTGTGCTGCAAGGAGGTGAAATTCCCTGAATGCCACAGATCGTTCCCTTGATTTGCAGGGAGAAATTTCTTGCATTAAGTTACTACTCTGTGCAAGTGATGCATCTTCTGCCTACAACTGCAGTGGTGGGAGGAGGTGGTAAGTGTTGTGTGTTTGGAAGAAATTGGCTCAAGAGAGAGAAACAGAGAGCAAGTCCTGAAAGTGGAAGTTTCTGAGAAGCCCAAATGGCAATGGGTTGCTGGGCTTCAGTTTCACACCACTGCATTTCATGAGATGAGAAGCAAATCTCTGGTACAAGAGGTTTAAAGGGTGGAGATCCTTTGCAAGACATCAGTATAAAGTAGTATCATTAAATTCCCTTCCAGCAGCATCCGGGTCAGAATGCTGGGCTCTTTCAGTAGCTTGAAACACTGAATTTCTGTTCCATAGCAAAGTTTCTTTCTTTTTTTTCTTTTTTTTTTTCCAGAATGAGAACCAAAACAAGAGTATTCAATGCTTTTAGGATTTTTTTTTGGTGGAAAAAATTTGTGGCCATTGTGGTCAAATTCCAAGCTGAACTTTTCATATTAGCCTTGTATGAAATGAACCCAGTATAAGATGTTATATTATAAAATAGCATCTCATTTACACTGACAGTTTATTCACTTAATAAGAGGGTGTAATTTTTCCTTGTCTTAACTTGCCTGACCACTGAAGAGTCTGGGCTTTCAGACACACAAAACAGAATATAGGCAAAACTATCCAGAGAGAAAAGTGTTACTGTGTGTGAAGGAAAGGACATCTTTCTTCAGACAGCTCAGGAGATACGCTGTGCCTTATGCTTAGTATCTGTCCATGTTTTCAGTTCTTTCAATTGGAAATCAAATAAATAGTGGCAGCTTAGCCTGTAACAAGCAACTACCATAAAAAATTGCAGATCCCAAATCTAATTATTTTTCACTAGCAAATAAAACAGAAAACATCTTCACTGATTGCAAACACTTTTTTAAACATCAGTTTAGCCTTCCTGCTTTCGTGTGTAATTTGTTTTGCCCCCTTCCCTGCAGTGCTTTGGTTCCACCTCCCATTGAGAGACTGTCCAGTTCAGTGGTATACTTCCAGCAAAAACATCATCTCAAGTAGGCTGGTTTTATCAGATTTAGTGGATCAGTATCCCAAGTTCTTTAGTCAATACTCATTTCAAGCTTTTAGCTCAGACCATGTTTTTCTTTCCTAGTGTTGAGCCTAGTGCCCACTTAAACTAGCCAAAAGGCCAATACTTGTACACAAACCTCATCTGTTATAGAAGTTCTTCCAAATAAAACAATGAATTGACATGTTGAGCTTGTACTGCCAAGTTGGGGAGGAAAAAAACCAGTTTATCAAAACAATTATATTTTTATGTAGCCACAAGAGCACTCATTCAGTTTGTATGACACTACGTTGCCAAACAGGCTCCAGCTTTCTTTGAGAAACAAACCATGAAGGACGAGCAGAGCAGACTAGTTTTTGTCAATAGGTGGATCCTGCTTTTATCCTCTTGCCATGCAGTGACATGATTTCTGAGAAGGGGAACAGGTGTCTCTGTATCTCCCACAGCTGACATGGACAGAGGAATGAGTAGGTTGTTGCTGTTTGTTACCTTTCTCTGCCCTTTTCTCCTTTTTCTCCTTCATGGCATTGGTTGTTTTCTCATGATTTTCATTATTGCACTGAAGTAAAGTCCTGAGTAAATGGGAGTTTTCCTGTTCAGTTCACTGAGAACACACATATCGTATTGAAGGGTGTGAGGGGAGAGAGTAGCAGGACCTTTCCTTCTCCAGTGAATCCATGTCAGCTCATAGCTAGGGAGATTTGTATCTGAGCTGCACCCAGATCTTGTTTGATCAAACAAAACAGGTTCTTCTTTCCAAAATAGGTTCTGCTTGTTGATTTCAGATCAATGGAGCAGCAACAAAATGAGGTGATCCTTTTGTTAGGTTCTGTGCTGATCTCACATCTAACAAGCCTTCTCTTTTTGTCTCTACAGATCCCTGTCGGTACTGAGATTGAAGGGATGAATATCCTGGGACTGGTGCTGTTTGCTCTGGTTTTAGGAGTTGCGCTGAAAAAGCTTGGCCCAGAGGGGGAAGATCTGATTCGCTTCTTTAACTCGTTCAATGAGGCAACTATGGTCCTGGTTTCCTGGATTATGTGGTAAGGGTGCAACTGCAGATGCATCTTTCAGTACAGTATTATGTTTAGGAAACTCAGCTTTTTCCTACCAGAAAGTCTGTCCAGCTTTTTCCTACCAGATCCCTCATCTCAGCAAAAGGGAATGTCGTGGTGTCACTCAGTGGTGTCTTTTCTTCTTGTTTGTGCCCTGTAAATAGACAGTCACTCATAGCTTAAGATATCAGTCTGAAAAACTTCAGAAGTTTGTTTGTAAATCCTCTCCAGGGCTCCTTTTTGATTAATTAGTGGAAAGAAAGCTTTCTGTTTCCTAAAGTTGATTGTTTACTTTTTCTCTGGCCTATTAACGTGCAAATCCATTATTTCACTTAACCTCCCTGACTCCAGACATGTTTATGGGGTGAATGTTGCTCTGACTGATCTCACAAAGCTTTTGGCACCAAAAAAAGGTCTGTATGTTAGGAACTGGAGCGCACTGAGCTTCCTCACTAGGCAAGAAAACAGCATTGGAGGAGGCAGACACTTCTAGAGAATGGTTCAGGCCACCTTAGCTGGGGTAGGAGCAGCCTCCTGGCAGGGTTTTCTGTCAGGTAGGATAAATCTGGGCCTCAGAGCAGTATCATGGCTGTAATTCTGCAGCTGGATGGATCTAGTCTTTTCCTCTGAAGCCAACAGTACTAATACCTCACATGCAAAGTTAAAAATACTCATAAGGTTAGCTAGCAAACAAATTAACAGTGGGGAAATTTCTCACTCCCTTTCCAAAGCTGTTGAACAAGTTATAAACATACCTCAGCAGGGATATTTTTTCTCCCTTCATTCTGTGTTTGTCATTCCTACTGTTTTCCTCTCTCTAAGAAGTAGAAAGGTTTTCACAAAACCCCTGATTTTACACAGGCAGATCTCTGTGTTAGTTGCTGTCATAAGGGATTGAAAAATTCAAAGTCTCCAAGCAGCTTAAGTTTTTTGCTCACGAGTGTAATTCCTTGGACACTGAATACTGATAAGAGGCAGTTCTTGTATTCAGCTCATTACGGTGCCAGCACTCCAAGCCAATCAGTTGGTATGTAATCCTTTACTTTGTGGATTATGGGGACCACTGCTGACTCTTAACACTGCAGTTCACTGTAGCCCTTACTTGTTCTCTTTCCTTCCTTAAGGTTTTTGTGTTGTCCTGGTAGTTATTCACAACTTATCAAGCTGCATGTACTTCCCAAAGGATACTTCGGAATGGGTGAAATCATACTATTAGGAGAAAAGGCAGCTTGAGTATCTCGTCCTGTTCAACAGGGATTCTCGTGTTTAGCAGCACTTTGATCTCAACTTTCAGTTCCTTCCTCTCCCACCTCCCTCTTCAAGGGCAGGAATCCAATCTCAGCCCTCAATCCAGTGTTCATGTTTACAGAGTTTGTGCAGGACCAGGGCTCAGCTGGATCTGGCTAATTGGGGTGCTCAGAAACATAGTTCAAAGGTGCTACATGGCACAACTGCAGAGGCTAAAGGGGGAATGTTCAACAGGAACCCTTAGATATTTGGCCAAGGGAGGACAGAGATGGATCTGGGATATAAGGTGCTCTCTGCATGGAACAGAGCAGCTACAGAACCACTGAGGGAGAGGCAGGCTAGGAAGAAGTGAGTGTTCTGAGCAACCTTAAGGCTTGCCTACCTTTCCAAACTTTTGCATGCTTAACCAAACCTTCTGAAGTTCATCCTGACTCCACAAATCAGCTTCTCTGAACATGGGCATTGGATTCCTCATTCCTGAGATGTACAGGCAAATCTTTTGTAGTCACATGTGTGCCTGGGGCAGGGTTTTGGGGAGCTGGGTGATCTTTTAGTATTTCTAAACCTTAGAAGCAGAAAGGGATGAAGTGTGGGCAGCATTAGCAGAGGTACTTGGGCACAGACATCCCAGCAGAGCTTCAGAAGGAACTGACCCTGGGCCTGCAGTGCTTCATGCTGTTCATTTGGAGCTGTTGTGCTGTTGGTGCCAGGGCAGTTCTGTCTTTTCAGGGCTGTTCCCAACTGCACTACTGGGACCAGAGGTGTGGCTGTGGCCTGCAGGTGGCCCTTTCCCTGGAGCAGCTCCAAGTGCTCTTGACAAAGGAAACCTCAAACAAATGCTGACGTGGCACGTTTCTAGATAGGAGGCTTGACTATGTATGTGTGCCTGGCTCTTTGCTTGAGGGAAGCTCTTCGAGCTTAATCATTTAACTTAGTCCTTTGTAGGCAAATAGCAGCGTTAACTGCTATCTTTAGCACGTGCATCAGCAGCCTTTAGCTGAGCTCTCTGGTATGTGCACAGCTTTTTCTTTCCTACACTGAGTATGTTGGCATCCAGTATGTCTGTGATTTTAATGACCTAACTTCACACCGGTAGTTTCTGCATGTGTAAGAACCAACTCTTCCACCCCTTCCTCTGCTCCATTTATACAATGCTGCTCCTTTTTCTTTCTTTCCATCTGCCATCTCTTCAGCAGTGACTTTTAGCTTTAGGTCTGTGCTTGCCTTCCACCCTGAAACTCCACACTGGTATCTTGTCCTGGTAGCTTCTGCCAGCATTTCTGTTTCCTGCTCAGCTTCCCTTTGGCCCTCTCCTTTCTGTGTCTTTAAGGGCATAAGTGAACAGAGCTTTCTCAATTTTACTGCTTGCCAAACACCAAGCAAAAGTGTTAGAGAAGCCCTCCAAATTCCTTTCACCTGAGTGTGGTAAATAAGGAACTAGCCTTAACTAGGAGCAGAACATTCTTTAGAAGAATGTTGTCTCCAGGACAGAAAATGGCATATTTTCCAAGGCTTTTTGTTTGTACTTAATGACAGGCAATATTTCATTTACACAGGTATGTACCTATTGGCATTATGTTCCTTGTTGGGAGCAAGATTGTGGAAATGGAAGATATTGTGCTTCTGGTGACCAGTCTGGGAAAGTACATCTTCGCCTCTATTCTGGGCCACTTCATCCATGGAGGAATCATTCTGCCACTTATTTATTTTGCAGCCACACGTCAAAATCCGTATCGTTTTCTCTTAGGACTTATCACACCACTTGCCACTGCTTTTGCCACTTGCTCCAGGTGGGTTTCTGTGCTTCTTTTGGGATTATAGCCTGGTTATATTTGTCACCATAAGGTGGTTATATCCACTTTTAGTTTTAGGTATGAATATTGTTCCTGAGATGGCAAAGAAGAGACTTCAGAAAGTAGAGAGTCTCGCTGCTGTCAGCAGCCTGCCACACATCCCACACTGATAATTAGCTGTTGAAAACAATTCCTCAAAATATTGGGACTGTAGTATGATGCTGAGTTGGAAATATTTGGGGAAAGTAAAAGGTGAAAGTAATTGCCTTAAAAAGATCCTGCCAGCTGCCCTTTCAATTTTAAGTAAAGTGAGGATCAGTAGTGAGGGACTTTGTCCTGAGTTTACTTCTCTAAGTTCAGAAGGACCTGGAACAAGGTTCAGACTAATTTTGCTTGCTCACTCATGTAAAGGGATTTAACATTACTGATTTCAAAGATCTGGCCTGATCAGCTTTTATGTGTTATAACTGACATATTGAGCACGTCATTTACACTTTTCTCAAGGGCAAACATCTGATCAAACATCTGATCAAATAACCTAACTACATAAAATCATTTCAGGTCATCTCCAGAGTAGATGCTTGTCTTTCACAGATGCTGAACTACTATTCATAAACCCTTTCCTCCTATATAGTAGGAGAGGGTTTATGAATGAAACCAGGTAAATTATAATGCAAGAAATAAATCCAATGGTGATCCTTTTGTTTTTAATTATTTTTCTGTTCATTTGAGAAGGCACTAGTACAACTTTAACAGAGATTACTGTTGCATCTGTTATGTTTATATTATCATAGAATCATAGAATGGTTGGGATTGGAAGGGACCTTAAAAATCATCTAGTTCCAGCTTCTGCCACATTGGCACCTGTTGGTGTATTTTTATGGTTTGAGACTTGACCATTCCACAGCCTTGTAATGTTGCATTCTGTGTTAAGTCATGAGTTTTTGCTTTGGGGAGATTAGAGTCCTTATCAGCTATTTCTGGATGGAAGCAGATTATTAAATACCTCTGCTGAAGACTCAACAAGGAGAGTTGGACTACATGGTAGAGATGGACTATAAAATGGCATCCTAGTCTTGACAGTCATCTCTGCAGCATGTTAGAAACATGAAAGCCACGAGGCAGCGCCTGGCCGTTCAGTGCACCCTGATGTGTTTGATTTCTCCCCATTCTCTGCAGCTCAGCCACTCTCCCATCGATGATCAAGTGTATTGAGGAGAACAACAGAGTTGACAAGAGGATCAGCAGGTTTATCCTTCCTATTGGGGCCACTGTAAACATGGATGGAGCTGCTATTTTCCAGTGCATGGCAGCCGTGTTTATTGCTCAGCTGAACAACGTGGACCTCAACCCTGGGCAAATCTTCACAATTCTGTAAGTTGCTTTGCTGTTACAACCACATCCTTCTGGCCCCCAGACACACTCAAGTCTGTGGTCCCTCTGTTAATAACTAGGAGTTTGCATTCCACATCTCTGACCTAAACTGCTAGGAAACATAATTATAGGGTGATTAAAGGGTGGAGTCTTTAAACCTTTACAGGATTTGGCAGTCTCAATTTAATAAAAGGTAGAAATGGGAGGGGTAATTGAATTCTGAAACAGACTTTGAGTTGTTTAAGCTGTTTCTCACATGAAATTCCTCTCCTTCCTTAAGCTTCTCACTCCTCCATCCTCCAGTCACCATTAGGCTGTGTGATTGAGGCATGCTGCTCTCTGATTCCCTCTCTGTATGTCTCTGGATCCTCCTGCCAGCTTCTCAGTTCCTTATGCATCCATTTCATACTAAAGACTCTGCTCGTGGTACCTCTGCCCTTCCTACCATCACATTGCTGGCTTTCCTGATCAGACCCATTATTGTTCCCCTCCGAACTGCTTTGCTCCATTATCCCTTCCACCACCTCAGTCCTATGTCCTTTTCTAGGGCTCTCTCCCCTCCATGCCTGGAATATCCTCCCACATCCCATAAAGGGTCATTATTTTAATTTTCTTCCTCAAAATCTTTTAAGTGAGGATCCTGGAAGGAGTCCTGACCCCTCGCTGTGCCCATCAGTCATGGCTGCATCCACCAGGCGCCTCCTAGGGCTGGTTCCTGGCATTTTTTTACCCCAGTGGCCAGGTTTTATTTCCTTCCTTAATGGCATTTTCCAGTATATTGTTTATTTAAGGCAGTGGTGGGGCATTATTTTTTTTTGTGGATCAGGCCAAATTGGCCTTTCAGATATTGTTAGTGAGTCAGGAGTTAACACAGGCCTGAGGATGATGCAGTGATTGCCCAGGCAAAGCTCAGTTGCACCAGAAGAGATGTGTAGTTCATGTCTGTAGCACATGCACCACAGGTTTTCAGCTGCTGGTTTAGAGTCTGTGTTGGAATGCAAGTGAGACACAGACAGGGCATGGCAAGGTTTGCCCTTATACATTTGGGGTCAGGAGACGTAAGGTACTCAGCACATTGGAACTGATGCATGACTTAGAAATGGCTGTGTTAATAAGGCCGCAGGATATAGTTGTGTTGGCTGGTTTTTATTCTGAAAAGGCAATGAAGGTGTTAAACCCAAAGCCACTGCCTTAGTAACTGCTGTGGATCCTGCTGAGAGCTGTGCTCTGTACCCATTCCTTTGCACCAGCAGGCAGGAAAGGGTTTGCCTGGGAAGCAAATGATCTGTGTGTCCCATGCTGTAGGGTTTGTTTACAATTCCCATAGCAGGGAAACACGTGATGTAAGTGCAGCAGGGGAGAGCTGTGAGCTCCTGCTAACCATGGGAATTGATTTGCAGCGTGACAGCCACTGCCTCCAGTGTGGGAGCAGCCGGGGTCCCTGCCGGAGGAGTCCTGACCATCGCCATCATCTTGGAGGCCATCGGACTGCCCACCAACGACCTCTCCTTGATACTGGCTGTGGACTGGATTGTGTGAGTACCTCAGGCCAATAAACCTGCTCTTGCATGACATAGAAACAGAATTGTTAAGGTTGGAAAAGATCTTTAAGGTCATCAAGTCCAACTGTCAGTGTATCACCACCACCATGTCCACCATTAAACCATGTCCTCAAGTCCCATATCCCCATGTTTTTTGAACACTTCCCAGGATGGTGACTCCACTACTTCTGTGAGTCGTCTGTTCCAGTGCTTACAACCCTTTCAATGAAGAAGTTTTTCCTAATATCTGATCTAAACCTGCCCTGGTGCAACTTGAGGACATTTCCTCTGTCAGTTGTTACGGATGAGAAGAGACTGACATCCATCTTACTACAGCCTCCTTGTAGCATGTTCAGCTGGAAGCAAGGGCCAGGGTAGTCAAAGTGCAAAATGTAACCCTATATAAAATAAAACCCAATATAAATATAAGATAGTCTGCCCACAGGACAGGTAGCTCTTCACAGGGAATCGAAAAGGTGGTCGCTTTTCAATTAGAGTTGTTAGAATGCTAAATTCCCACTTCAGCTTTTTTATTCAGCCTTTATTGAAACTTACTTCTTCTTGGTTTCACTTCCCTTTAGAGGCATTCTTAAAAGTTTGTTCAAAGGTGTTCATATTGCTGGAGAGGGAAGGAAAATGGCAGTTGAGTCTGAATAGCAATACCAAAATTCTCTGATCACATGTGGGAAGCAGTCTCCATTATAGCTCTTGTCAGCTGTTTGAAGTTTTTTCATAGCTCAAGACTGGTCCAAGCAACAACACAAGTGTCAAAGAGAGTTGCTGTCCATTAGGGAGAATTTGTGGCACTCACCACAGCTGTGGGCAGTGGCATAGCTGGAACATGCTGCTGAGAGTCACAAATGTAGTAGACAGTATTACCACCTTTCCTTTCCATCTTCTGGGAAAGAAATACAAGGTCAAAACTTTGCTCAGCTCCTTCACTTCTTTCCAAGACCTATTTCCCTCCTTGAAACACGAGAGATTACCTGCGTGTACAGCTCTGTTTTGGAAAAGCTTATCTCACCACTTAGCGTAGTTGCATCCTAGTTGAGGCCTAAATTTACCTTCTGTACCACCTAAATGAGATTAAGGAGAGCCTAGAAAATTTAAGTGTTGGGGACCAGTCACAAGTGCATGATAAACTGTAAATACATGTAGTTGATTTCTTAAAGCTTGGATGAACCCTCAAACAAGCCTGACTGGCTGCACGTCTTCAATTACTAGAAAATCAAACTGGAAGGACTTCTTTGAGCATTCATTAATTACAGCATGCTTAGAATTTAGATGCTAGTGAAGTAAGCAGGATCTGATAATTTAAAAGCACAGTCTGCTTTTAGGCCATCTGGTTGAATTTTGGTAGTGACCTGAAATGACTGGTCAGTATGGGTCAAGTGATCCGAATCCCACGGAGGAATTTTTGTTCCAGTTGGTGAGTCATTGGGCAGTTCCTGGTTTAGACTGTACATAATCCCTCTGCATTGCTTTTTGGAAACACCAGTCTCTCTGTATAGATGGTCTAATCCCACAGCAGATGTGGAAATTAGGATGCCTGAGGACACTCCTGAATTCCAGAGGCTGGAGAAGGTGGCAGCTGTGTTACCTCCTTCCCTTCCCACACAGCTGTGTCTGTGGAGCATAATGATATTCCTACAACTTCATTTCTTGCTGTAACCTCTTGGAGATCAGCCACCTCCAAAGGACAGGAGAGACAAGCAAAGCAGTGGGTAGCCCTTTGTATCCTGTCTTCCTAAGGAAGTACAATATTATCTGTGTGTTTCACACCTGTACTTGCAAGTGCTTGGAGGCAAGAGTAAAAAACTTGCCCTTCCTCTCACTCTGGGCTGCCCTCTGCCTGTTTTGTGCTGATGCTGACTGTTTCAAAATATGTAGCATCCCTCTGTGGTTAACATTGTTCTAGTCAAGGAATTCACCCTTGTAACAAAAGGGGCAAGGAGGGAGAAAGGAGCCCTGTGTCTTGTCTTAATACCAGCTCTTTAATTACCAGAGTGGACCACAAGTACAAGTTGAGCCTATGTTTAAGTTAGGCTGCAGAATGATTAAGAAGTCTTAAAAGGCACATTAAGAAATTTTTCTTCTTTATGGCCCATAAACCTCCTCTATTACACCCTGGCACACTAGTTTTGTGTTGTAGGACCAAAGATTAGGACAGGTGCTATGAGCAAGACATGCAGAGAACACTGTCATTCTGCCTGCTTTTGGAAGGACCCCTTAAGCAGGTGTTTGGATTAAGGTTTGAGTAGCTGTAGTTAAAAAATAGATCTGGATGCTCTGAGTCAGCTTATGGATAAACCCAAAATCAGTTCCTGCTCTGAACTTGTATTTGAAAATGGTGGCCTTGGGAAAGGGAAGAGGAGGGAGGTGGGCTGGAAAAAGCAGGATGCCTGAGAAAGTACCATTGCTGCAACCCATTGAGAGACCAGAACCAACTGATGATAACAGTAGGGATTACCTTAAACCTGCTTTGGTGCACATTTTTATTTCTGAAATAGTGATGATACTTCTGTGGAAAACACCTGTGATAACTACATCTCCCTTGTCCAGCCCCACTGATGTTAGTGCATTAGCAGGGGTGAATCAGCTCCCCCTTTTGTGTTGTACCTCTCTTTAATCCTTTAATCTAAAACCATGCTACTTTGGTGTCTGTTTCTGCTCTTAACCAGGGACCGAACCACCACAGTTGTGAATGTGGAAGGGGATGCCCTGGGAGCAGGCATCCTCAATTACCTGAATGAAAAAGACAAGAAAGAGAGAGAGCAGGAGCTAAAGGAAGTCACCGTAGAAGCAATTGCTAACAGCAAGTCTGAAGCGGAAACATCACCCTTGGTAACTCACAAAAACCCAGTCTCCAACACCAGCAGTACAGCAGACCCTGAATCCAAGGAATCAGTATTGTGAACTCGAGGCCGCTCGTCAAGACCTGTCCTGGAGGTGGCCCCGGGGACTTGTCAGCGCACACGGACGTTTGCAGTGTGACCAGGGGCTGGATGGCTCTTCAAAATGTTCTATTCCAGTCTGTTTTGAAGCACACTGGCCTGGGGAAGGGGAGGGAGCTGGGCTGGGTAGGGAAGGGGTGTTGAGAAAGAACACTCACTTTATAGTAGTATTTTGATAATTCACATGAGTACATGTATGTGTGTTGGACGTGCGCACACATGTACATGTACGTGAAAACTGCCATTGAGACTTCTGGTTTTACAAGATTTGTGTTAGCAAAGGCTCATACGGGTTGGAGATGGGGAGGTAGACAAACCCAGCCTGTGCTTATTGTAGGGAAAATTAGTAAGCTTGTTTTGCTGCTGTTTAAATGGAGAAGCAGTCTAGAAACTCCAGAGTGGGTGAAAATATTGTTTAAATTTATTTTCTGAACACACCTGCAGACCATTACAGCCAAGATATGAAATAACATTTTTCTCCCACTCTCCTTCCTCTCCTCCAATCCCTGAAAAATGTCAAATATGCCCTTAAAACTTGCTTTTTTTTCATATCTGAATTAATAGCTCATAGAGACTTGTTCCATTCCCCCACTGCAATGCAGCTCATAGCAGCTTTTCAGCCTTTTAGTGAGTAACTCCCAAACTTTGGGACCAAACATAGGAGATCTTCATGCAGATCATGGATTAGTTTTCTTCTTTCCTCTAACCAAGTGTTAAGGAAAAAATCCAGAGGAAACACAAATTTTGTTAAAGTAATCCCTCTGGAGTAAAAAAAATGTCGAGCCTGTTCCAGCATAAATATGTCTGAAAGAGGCTTGCCTGTGGCAACATCAGTAAATTCAGAAGTCAGTTCCCTTCATGAAAACACACACAATCCTTTGCTAGCACACCACGTCCTGATCGTGTTTATTTAACGGGTCAGTCCAAACAAGTTAAGTCATATCCCCCTTCTAGCAAAATTGAGCAGGGGAGGAAAAAATCTGAACACACATCGTGTGGGAACTGATGACAGGCAAGTCTGAGTCTTGGCGTCAAAGGGGAAGAGAAGAGGTGAGTTTATAACCCCAAGGAGTTCAGTGATCTCTGTGTGCTGGGACAGCTGCCTGCCTATTCCTGTGAGGAGTTTGGTCCTGCTGTAAATGTTCTTGTGGCAGCAGTTTACATTTAGTAGTTGTGGGTGGTGCTGGGCCAGGGTAGTGCTTACTGGCAGATGGCAGCCTTTGCTTAAGTCTGAACCAATTGCTTCTGGATTCTGACTCCATCTTTTTTCCTTTACAATGTCCTTCCCAAATTTGCACCCTAAACCTGAACAAAGCCTGGCAAACTCATTGCAAATATCCTGTTGATTTATCTTGGCATTTTGGATGCCAATAAATAGCCTGGACTTGTGACATTTTCCCTTGGCTACTTTAACAAGAGATTACACGTGGTCAGTCGCCACACTGTTAATTCAGCAGTAGGTATTTACACTTAGCTTTGGTATAAGGTAAAACTAAGTCTCCCTTTTTCTTTCTCCTCTCTTGCTTCAGAGGAAGCTATCTTGGAAAGATATCAGCACTAGGAAGAGGCAACTCCAGTTTCATAGGAGCAGCTGCCTTCCTTTGGAAAGCATCCTCCCTGGTAAAGGGACACAATGAATTTTGCAAAAAGACTGAGAATGAGATGTGGCCACCTCTGAGGGAGAACGCAGTGAGTGTGCCATGACTGGCTGGTTAATCTTGTGCAGCAGAGCTGTGCAGACAATCCAAGTAGGAAAGGATTAGTCAGCCCACTGAGAAACTGCAGGTGGAGTTTCTTTTTAACCAGTTTATTTATAACTGTGTCCACAAAATGTGGTCATTCCTTGGCTCATCTTCAAAATGGAAGGAGACAAACACAATTCAGTAGGGACATGCTTTGCCCAGCAGATCAAACCCCACTGAAACTTTGCATTTCCTCCCATGAGAATCATCCCAACTTCTTTCAACTCTAGAAACCAAAAGCACACTTTTAAGTCTAAGTATCTGTTTGAAAAATCTGAATGCACCGGAACCCCAAATACTTTGATTTTAAAGCGCTATATAGATGTCTCAAGGAAGCTGAAAATCATGACTGTTCCCTGTGGGGTGGATTCTGTTATTTAATCCCCAGTTAGATATACAGCTCCTCTGCTCTTGTGAGACCCCCTGGAGTACTGTGTATAGTTCTGGTGCCCCCAACACAGGAAGGACATGGAACTGTTGGAGCAAGTCCAGGGGAGGCCACAAAGTTGATGAGAGCACTGCAGCAGCTCCCCTAAGAAGACTGGCTGAGAAAATTGGGGCTTTTCAGCCTGGAGAAGAGAAGGTTGTGGAGAGCTCTTGCAGCAACCTTCCAGTATCTAAAGGGGGCCTACAGGGAAACTGGAGAGGGACTCTTAGTCAGGAACTGTAGTGACAGGACAAGGAATAATGAAGACAAACTGCAGGAGGGGAAATTTAGATTTGATACTAAAAAGGAATTTTTTACTGTGAGGATGGTGAGACACCGGAACAGGTTGTCCAGGGAGGTTATGGCTGCCCCAGTCTGGCAGTGTTCAAAGCCAGGCTGGATAAGGCCCTGAGCAACCTAGTCTAGTGGGAGGATCCTAGGAAATAGTAAATTAAAGTAAATAACCAAGAGTCCTTCTTAGTATTTTCTAGTAGCAATGCAGAAGCTCAAAGTCTTTGCCGAATGTCTCTTCCAGTCCCCACTAGTGGATTGGCATGTTTTGCTTCAATGTGAATGTGTAGTCCCATGTAAAGGTTATTAGAGCAGTCAAATTTAAGGAGGTCAAATCATTCTCATAGCAGGAATTTGATCAGGGAAATCTGACATTCCTTCTTCTGGAAACAGGGGCCATAGGATTTACATGAACCATGAGTATTCAGCTCTTAACCTGCCACAATTCTGTAGTCTTACAGAAGCCCTACTTTAGACTTGCAAATGTGCCAGTTCCTTTGTTGTTTTTGCACAACAAAAGGGATCCATGGAAGCAGGAATGCTGGGTAGCTACTGCTTGTCAGGACATCTTTTTTTGTTCTTTTTTTTTTTAATCATTTGTGTCAGAATTTACATTTTTTATTTTCCTGTGATGTTCTCATTCCTCACAATAGCCAGGATGCATCTTCTAGGGTTCTCTACCTGGATTTTTTTTCTTACGGTACAAGTATGAAAGATCCAATATTAAACTCTCTCAGACTGTAAAAAATGTGACACATTCCAACACTTGCAATTATAACAATATGAATCCTGGTGGAAAGCCTGGTGAGATAGAAGACTTATCACTTGCTTCAAGTGGTCAAGGTCTTCAGGTAAAGCCACTGGGAGAAAAATGAAAAGCTTATTGAGGGATGTGCATTTTAGATTCTGTTCTTAACCTGCTGTGCAAGGTCTCCATGCAGCCTCTTTCCAGGAGGCTGTGAGCTGGGAAGATCCTCAGCAGCCATGCAGGTAGTACCTGCTCTGCTCTCACCCAGGCACTCCACAAGTCTGGTGCCAGTGTGGTACTTGACTCCAATGTCTCTTGGCTGGGCGTATATTTCTTTTCTGATGTGACTGTAAATTGGAAACCTTTAGTGGGTTGCTTTTTATTTCAAGAGGAAATAAATTCCATCTAGAAAACACTAGTTTCCTATTTGATTTTAGAATCTTTGTTTTTGTTTGGTTTTTGTAATGGAAGATACAAATTCTCTCTTTAGGAAAGGAGGCTATAAACAACTAGTGTCCTACCCTCTAGTACAGGAATTGCTTTTTGAGAGAAAGTAGTGGAAATCACATGGTGTGGTTCTTGGAGTGTCCTGTGCAGGGCCAGGAGTTGGAGTCAATCACCCTGATGGGTCCCTTCCAACTCAGCAAGTTCTGTGATTCTATGAAATACTGAAGAGTCTGCAAGCCTTTGCCATATACAATCCCACTTTAATGCCATTTATTTTTCCACTTTTACATTCTCTTTTTTCAATGAAGTTTCTTTGACCATTTTGAATCATCTTTTCTTTCTTCTCCAGGACTGACTTTTCACTCCATGCTTTATCCATCACTGCCTGATCTCATTCCGTTTTCTGGAATATCCTATGCTCTTCTGATGTTTCAGTGGCTCAGGAATAAGTGGAAAAGTGGACAGAGTTTTGAGGGCTCCAGTGTGCATTCTGCTTGCTCCTGTCCTTAACTCAGAGATTTGTGAGTCTTAGTAATTTAGAGTTGCTCTGAGAGCGCAGAGCAGTATCTGTTTCTCATACTGAGAAAGGTGCTTGTTCTGTGCTATGAGATGTGGCTATAGATGCCTGAAAAGTTGCAATGAGCAATGGAGAGTGCCAGCACTTGGCTGCCATTAGGATATTTTCAGTGATGATCCATTATTCCTAAGAACTGAGCTTTAGCTGAGTCTTGGTGTTGGTAATTGCACTACAAGACTTGGTAATTGCAATGGACTTCAAACCCTTCTGGGGATGTCTTGCAATCAGGATGGCTTTTGTTTTGAGAACAGACTAGGGCCAATCCCTGGGCTTCCCCTGCAGGGATGTGACAAACCGGGATTGTGTCCTTTGGACACAACAGAGATGTGGAGCCAGCCAAAGTACCAAATCTATTGGCAAAACAATCTCTGCTTTGTCTTTTCTGGGCAGCCCTGTTATGCCTGAGGAGGCAATGGCCTGAGCTGGAGGTGGCAAGAGTTTGGGGGCAGGGTTTCTTATGTGCTTGCTCTGTTACTGTACCCTTCCCTAGGTATTTGCTGTGGCTGGTGCCAGGGATGGACATGACCCAGTGTCACCATGGCCTCATTCTTCAATGGTTCTTCCTTACTTTACAGCAAGAAGAATGAAAACCGAGGTGTTTAACAGTTCCTCTTTCAGTCAAGTCAAAGGCCCTGGCATCTCTGTGACTGACCATCCTACTGTATGTTGAGGTCGTGTCCTCAAGAGCTTGCAAAAGGGACAAAACCACCCCCACTTTCTGCAAAGATTTGCAGTGTTGGTCAACAGTCTGGGCTAAATCTTCACTCTGGTCCTCTTGCTAACACAATGTGCTTCTGCAGCCACTGGAAAACATCCTCCTGCTGGAAATCATTTTTAATCCTGACCCTCCCACAGGCAGTGACCAGTGACCCTCAGTATGAAGTCAAAAGACCAAAAGACAAACTCTCACCAAAGGCAAATTGTCACATCTTCATTGATTTTAGCAGGGTCTTGGCAGTTCATAATCACAGACCTGCCTGTAATGACTGATCCCATGACTGATGAAGAGCACAGAACTAGGCAGGTCACGTAAATCCTATAGCTGTGCTTCCTTTTCTGTAAATCAGGTTTACTGATACTTACCTGTCTTTCACAGGCAATAGTGTGGAAAATAGTGAGTTGCAATGTTTGGAAAGCACTTAAGACACACAGCAATAAATCTCAAATAATAATGAACTTTTCAAAAATCTGAAAGGAATCAAATAATGAAGTATGTAGAGTTGCATTGTGCTAGAGGATAAATGAGTGTGATGGAAAGGAGATCTGGTGTATGCATTTGCTGGGCCAGCTCGTGGAGGAGGAATGGGGAGCTGGTGTCAGTGTGAGCTGCAGTTCAAAAAGTGGATGTAACTGTCAAGGACAACACAGTGCCCTGTACTAGCTGCCTCTTTCCATCTCCACCTGACATGCCATGAAATCTTAGGTTCAGGTAAATTAACAGACATCACCATGGATTCAACATCTAAATTCAGAATCAGACAGCTTAGTTTCTGTCTAGTTTCAGTGGAAGAAAGAGCTTTTCAACTAAAAGAACAAGGTGTCTTCTTGTCAGCGTGGGTGAAAAAGGTGGAATAAAAGAAGGAAGAGCTGGAAGGTTGCAGGGGACATCACAGAAGACAGGATAAGAAAAAGGATAAAGAACCTAAAATCTGAAGGAAGCATCTTTTCTTGGGCATTTTGATATAAATAGCATCCAAAAGATGCAGGCATTTGCCTGGCGTGTAGCAGAGAATGCAAATCCCTGCCTGCTGCCTGGCCAGGATTTGCAGGGAAGAGACATGAGTGCTGATGTTTCCGAAATGCATCATCACTGAGCAACAAGGAAGCGTGCAGTGTGCCAGCATGGAGCTCTGATAAGCTGCTCCTGGCTGCTAGCCATGACCAGAGAAATAGCAGTCCAGTTCTGGATCAGGGATTGACCCACATTCCTCCTTGCAGTATAGCTGGGACAAATGCTCCTCAGAGAAATGCATGGTGACCATTATTCTCCGAGGACAAAGACGAACTTGTTATCTGTGTGAGCATATTGATGAAAGCCGTGTTCACTTGCTGCTTGAGCTTCTGGCAGGAGGGAAGAGGGTTTGACAAATGATCTGAAACTTTTTCCACACATTGGGCAACACATTAAGACAGTTGCTGCTGAATATTTTAACTCTGGCAATAAGTGATCAAGCACCTTATTTGCCTCCTGTAGCTCTTTGTCTTCATGTCTGAGTGCTGTCTTGGGAAGTTAATGTTTCCATGGAATTCATTCCATGCAAGGGGCCTTTACAGACATTTGTGACCAGCAGGCAACAGTTCACAGCTGCACAAGTGAATGCATGCAGAAAAAGGGAAAAGAATGTTCATTTTGACTCATGTGAAGAGTCACAAAGCAGGCTAGGAGCAGATCCCAAATCTGAAGCCAGCTTCAGTGTTAGCTAATAACTGTCATCTCCCTAAATCAAAGTAACATCTGGGGATCTATAAATATAGTTGACTTCGTATGGAGTTTTTAATAGGAAAGGAAAAAGAACATCTCTTTCATCAAGAGGTCACAGTGTGGTTACTTACCAAATTCTGTCTCGGTGTCAGCAGATGTATCATCCCTAACAGCTATGAAATCTCATTTAGATTTAACCTGATCTCGGTGCCAGCGGAAGGTGAGGACTGGACATTTCAGCAGGCTGAATGCTCTTATGTAAAGTCCTGCTCAAAAAACATTTATACTTGTCTCTCAAGGCCATAGATGCTGCTTGCAAGGCAAGCAGGGCCACCAACAGGAACTGCCATGAGGAAATTAATTTTGAGCCAACTCTGTTGTAATGCAAACTTAACAGTGTAGTTTTAAGCCACAGAGACCACAAAATTCTGTATTAGATGTTCCTTAGGATAGCTTTCACTTTCTCCTTCTGGTAACAACACTGAAAAAGTAATATCCTTCCTTGACAAGCATGTATTTAGTAATTGGAACTAAACTGCATATGGCATGTTGGTTCAACTTAATTGCAGTTACACGTTGCAGAAAGAAATTGCTAAAGGAAATCTTCTCTCAAGGAAACTGTTTACACATGCCTGAATCCCCCTGGATTACATTCCCACTGAAAGAATTGTGTTTAACCATAAAAAATACACCAAATATTAACTGGTTTGGATTGCAGCTTTTTTAAGAACCAGAAGGAATGCCACAAAAAGGACAGGCCAGGGCCTTGGCTGATGGGCATTGATGTAATTTCCTGAGCTTTCAGTGGCTTGTGGACTTCTGATGGAGATGATACCTCCTTAGCAGCATAGGGGTTTGGTCTCGGCCTTTTTAGGATGGTCATATTTGGTAAAGCAGCAAGTAAAGGAATGTTTTTAAAACTTGGTGGCTATAACTAGAGGCATTATACATCCTGACTGTATTCTTATGATGTGATGCCTCCAACAAGAAAAGTGTTTTCTAGATGGTTGGTTTTGATGCAGAAAGAAAACTTTCTCATTTTTTGTTCAGTTTGCTTTCTCTCTATCCCCCCTGCAGAATGTCTTGTGCTCCTTGGAGTCTGCCCAGATCCCAGCAGGATCAAGCTCCTAGAGTACATAGATCAAACTTAAAGGTATTCTGGTCCCATGTGAGGACAGACTGTTTCACATCCTTTTATGAGGGGACAGAAACAGTTTCAGCTTTAGCAGAGCATCTGGACTGAATAAAACCCTACTTCATTAAGGCAAAACCTTAATGACATTTTACACTTAATAAGTCAAGTAATTGTGACCAAGGTAGCCCAGCCTTGGCTGCCTCCCTGCTCTGCCCCACAGTAGATGCTGTGTTGACATCTTTTCCCTGAAGACCAGTCTGGAGGTGATGTGTTTGCCATCCATGAGTATTCCATTCTTCCTCTGCTACTATCCTGGCTACACTTGTGTCAGGTCATCCACAAAGCCCGTGCTGTAGGGGATGTAGACCACATGTAGCACAACAAATAGCTGAGTGTACCTCTGCTCCTGGGAGATGAGCCTCTGCTTCTGGACTGCTGCTTGGTTATAGCAAGCTGAGACTGACTCATGCTATGTGAGGGGGAAGATTTGGATTAGGTTTTGATTAATCCTTCTAGATTCAGGGATAGCAGGACCACCCCTGCCCATGAGGAGTCCCCTTCTCCACCAGAGGTGTTCAATCTGCCTTATTATCCTTATAGGTGCCTTGTCCTGGTTCCTTTCAGGACAAATTCCAAGTTACTGTTTGGCTTTCAAATATAACTATGCACCAAAGCTGAAAGACTCCATTATCCCTGGAGATAGGAGGGAGAATGTGATGTCCTGGTGTGAGATGAGGAAAGTGGGTTTCTTTTCTTTATCCTGTAAGCTCTCTGACAGCAATTCTGAGATGTGTATGTGTGTGTGTGCTTGTATTTCTACATGAACACAAACCGTTCTAATTAGGAGGGACAATTCCTGTATTTTTATATGCTAAACTGTTTGATTAATTACTTTAGTAAAAAGACAGAGGAACTCTTGAAATTCACTGCCATCTGCTCCAGTACAATCCAGTATCACTGATACAAACATGTCTGCCTTCAGGTTAAAACCTAGTGCTAAGAGTAGCCACTCCATTGAGGAAGTATTTGTGCCATGTGGGTGTGTTGATCCTTGTGAACATCTGTAACTATTCCTCTTTTAAAGCTGTGGGTTTCATCCGTGTGACTGTATCAGCCTTTTTATTGTCTACCAAGAACAGACATACACGTGCACTTATGCAAAAAATCCTCATATTGCTGTGGGGGTGTGTGACCCTGGGACAGATTAATTAAAGTTTATTGTGTAGTGTACTCTTTGGAGGAAAAACTCCCAGCCTGTCTGGGGAGCAAACAGTCCTGTGGCTCAGTTTGGGATGGTTTGTTGTAACAGGAGGGTGTCACAATGGGATACTGTCTCTCTTTTTCCGTTCTCTCATGGAAATGTATATTTGTTCTCTCTTTGTGTAGCTTCTCAATCTGAAATAAAAATCACCCCAAACGGAATTCATGTTTCCATCTTTGTTTGGAGAAGACCTGGCCTTTTAGTTGGATCAGCCTTGCACAGGCAGCAGGACATCCTGCTGGACCAGGCTCTCAGTCTCTGTCACCCAAGCAAAGATTCATTTGGAAATGCCCCTGAATGAGAATTGTGCAACTTGGTGTTTGGCTCCACTTTCCAAGACTGTGCCCTTTGCTGGAATGCTGGTGTCACTGCTTGTCAGCATATCACTCCATGTAACCCTTTCCCTGGAGCCCAGGCTGAGCCTACTTGAAGGGGTGTTTTTCCAAGCCCTCTACACAGGTACTCAGCTCGGAAGGGGCTTTGGGAGAGCCCAGGTTAGTGGCTGTGCTGCAGTGATGTGTGTCACAGTGGAGTGACACACCTGCTGTCTCTTCTGGTGAGCAAAGGGACTCCTGGAGGAGGATTGAGGAGTGGAAGGAATCATTAGCAAATCCTTTCGTTAGGCCACTGGGCTGGTGACTGGCATAGGTAATTCAGGATAATTTTGCATTTGACACACACAGTCCATCTGAGCAGTGTGCTGGTTCCAGAATTGAGGGCCTGGGTTTGCTGTCAAAGTGAGTTTGATGCATCTGTTCCATTAAGAGCTTATACATCTCCACAGTGTGGATTTTGTCCTGAGATGCACACACATAACATCACAAATCCCCTAGAAAACATGTACTATGGAAGTGTAGTTTGGATAGTTTCAAGCATTAAACTCTGGTCCCAGAACCAATAAACAAGGATGCAAAATTTGCAAGAATTGCAAGCACCAGAAGAAATGAGTATTTCGAGGACCTCCTCACATATGACTTACAATTTATGACTAGTGTTACGTCCTAGTTTGTGAATTTTACAAAACCATCAATGTGGTGGCTTCCAGAAAGCATGTCTGACTCCATGGTTGTGTTTTCAGCTTCTCACTTCCTAGCTGACCCCCAAGGGGTATCTGGAGGAATGCTGGAACAAGATGTTCTCTGGAGCCACAGCCTCAAGCCATTCAAATGTCAGCTTTACATACAGGTTTTCTGAAATCTGAGGTGAGTGGTGGTTTGTCAGAGCTGTAGTGACTTGCCATTTGAAACTCATGAAGCTTTATGGGACCCCTGGAAAATATGGAATGATTGCTTGTCTTTAGTGAGAACTGAGTTAAGCCTTAGACAATCCCCGCTGACTCCAGCTAGACATTGTTAGTGCTAGATGGGCCTTATTATGGAAAAATAAAGTTTCCTATGATATTTCAATAAAAAGATAAAAGTTGGAATAAGTTCTAATTAAACTCTAATTATTTTATTCTGGTTTTCTACCACCACCTACAAATCTGGTCACCTGTTTCTTAATTTTCATCTATTTTTTTTAAAGAGGAAGAGGGTTTTGTGAAAATGCTCCTCACTTCTTCCTTCTAAGGATTCCTAGGCAGGCAATTCACATTCTTCTAGTTCACATGAAGAAAAGCATTTAAAAGTAAATTTATTACAAAAGTAGCTGCTATTGTTGTAACTTAATATTTGCAGAGGAAATCCAATTATGGCCAAGGAGCAGATTAGTCCTTTTTTTTAATGCCCAGTTTGTCTGATTAAGATAGATATAATTATAGGGAAGTGCTTTGTGAGTTAGTTGAATGGAAGACAATACCATTTTGTTCTGCTGTGAAATATATGGTTGGAGGTGACACAGCTGCACTAACTGGTCACCTTTAAAATATGTACATTTGTTGAAAGTCACATCTCTGCTATGTCCCCATTATGAGCATTAAAGAGAGTATTAGAAGGGGAATATGGTATTTACTTACATTTTAAACTGATTTTACCTGCCTGCACTGATTCCCTCAGAGATTTCATTCACACTCACAAGCAACAAGACATGGTTTTGTTGAGCCTTGGCCACGATCACTTGTGTGCAACATACACCACAAAGGATAATGGCTGTCACTAAACTTCCCAGTTCTGGGACAGTTCTTTAATAACCTTTAAGAATCTTTGTTTTGTAGTGATCCTCTGCTGGCTGGCTGCCAGGAGGAGTAATGGAAGATGTGATATGCTGCCATCCTCCTGTTGTCAGAGAGGAGGGTCTCCCTCAAATGTCTTGTATATGCTGTGGTCTTAGCAGTGGCTCAAATTATTAGTCTAAATTTTTTGCTGGGAATGGTGTTTGTTATAAAATCAAGCTGTTCTTACCCCCTGCTCCCGCCCTGCTATCTCTTCTTATGCCTACATAAACAGATTTTCACTTGTACCAATCCTAATATTTCTTTTACAAATCTCTGCTGACAACTGGATCCTGCAGATCCCAGCTCTGGTTTTGAGGAGCCTCTTGGTTCTGCTTAGGACAACATACAAGTAACAAAGGGCCAAGACATTCCAGCAATTACAATGAAAAAGAAATCACTCAGACTCCCCACCAAAAGCAGCAGTAAAATCTCACATTTCATAAGTAAAATTCCAATTATTCCTTGCCCATTATAATTCATACTGAACAAAAGCTGCCACCACCTCTTGACCATCTGGCTCCTATTTCTTACACAAGGTGTCACCTTTCTGCAAGAGGAAAGGCAGAGCATCTGGACCACACCAACTCCATCCCATTCACCTCCCTCTGCACCATGGCACCCAGCCCTGAGCTGCAGCTGTGGGAGTGTTTTAGAGGGCCTGGATAGAGGTAAGGAGATGCTTTGAGAGAGTACAACCCCCTGAAACACCTCCCTTTGTGGCTGCTCTGCTGTTGCTGGTGGTCTGGCCAGGCTGTTCGCGGTGTGATGGGTACATCGTGTGGCCAGAAAGGAGAAGTGCAAGTTCTGTTTGACCTTTCTCTTGGGCTAAATTGTGCCTCGCAGTCCAGCTAAGCAACCAAGTAGTAAATAACTCAAACTGCTCAGCTGCTGCCACTGGGGTTCATTGCTCTGCACTTCTGTGTTGACACTGAAATACATGTCACTCTAGTTTTCTCTCTGTTTTTCATTTATCCTGCCTTACATGTTTCATTTGTCAGCTACCACGGATGTGCTTAAGTCATGTATTTAGGGGCTTCTGCCAAGTCATGAAGAAAAAGCAGCTACCTTTTTGGGGGAAATATTCAATAATAGTTCAGTAGGTGCCATGATGATCTAGAAGAGTGATGGAAAGATTGAGACTTTTGGTGATTCTTCTTATGACTTTATAAAGAAGCTAAAGCAACATGGCTGAGTTTGAACCTGCTTAATTTAGACATTACTAGAGCAGGTGTCCAGCTGAATTACTGGATTCCTCAGGAGCCTACTGTAGCTCCAGGACCATAAGTAGCTGATTAGTGACACGAATACTGGAACAGGGAGAATCTGCAGGTCCTACCTGGAGAAGAAGGTCTGGGAAAATGGAAAAGCATAGGGCTGAAATTCATAGCAACATCAGAAAAATTGACAGAGATTCTGGGAAACAGAGGCTGGAAAGAATTAATCTAGATAAGAGTAATTAACTGCACTAATAGTGGTGGGAAGTGTTAGGTTAAGGAGCAGGATCAGGAAGTTATGGGCAGTCAGAAGCAGAAGTACATGCCCCATGCTGGGAATATGGCAGATACTACACTAGGGTGTGTAAGCCTGGACTAACATTCCAGTTCTGCCTAGTCATAGACAAGCCCATGCTGGAGTTCTGGGCCAGTGTTGAGCTTCAAAGAAATGGGACCCAAAGAGTGAGATTCAAGAGAAGAACAAGGAGAATGGTCAAAGATGAGGAAATCCTGAAAAGTCTTGTTAGCCTCAAGAAGAGAAGGACAAACACCTGAAAACACCTTTCAGAGCAGGGTTAGGCAGAGCAGAGTCCTGAGCAGTTTGTACAAAGACAAATTAATACTTCTCTCAGTGCTCTCAAATGGGTTTGGTCCAAGCTCTGGATTTGCTGACATTTCATCCATTCCAAACATTTGAATTGTGAGACTGCAATTTGATGATGAAGATACTGCAGATGCTGTGCAAGAACATATGGTGCACCTCCAGGCTTCAGGTTTCATGGCAGTGTTGGCTGTGTGGCTTTGTAGCATGAAACCATTCAAGGCAGAAAGAAATAACAAACTGATGGGTCAGAAACTCTGGATAACAGCAGGTCACCAGTTATGCACACATTAAAACTCTAGATACTGCCAGCTGGTGTTCATGATGGATCCAGTTCCATACAAAAGCCATGGATATTCCCACCAAGTAGGTAGTTTTTCATATACCAGAAATAGAAATACACTGCTTTCAAATCTGACCATCATAAGGAAGCTCAGCTTCACATCACAGTTATGGGGATTACTACTGAATTGTTGCATCCACAGATGCAGAGAAATCATTTGTCTTTTCTAGAAAAACCCAAGTCATAAAGAATCCTAAGATCTCAAATCAGCAAGAAAATATCCATGCTAGTCTTTGCCAGCCTTGAGTGACTTTGGGTGGGAGTTTCATAGAATCACGGAATCATAGAATCGATTGGGTTGGAAAAGATTTCAGAGATCATCAAGTCCAACCCTTGGTCCAACTCCAGTCCATTTACCAGATCATGGCACTCAGTGCCATGTCCAATCTCAGTTTAAAAACCTCCAGGCATGGGGAATCCACCACTTCTCTGGGCAGCCCATTCCAATGCCTGATTACTCTCTCTGGAAAGAATTTTTTTCTGATATCTGACTTCAATTTCCCCTGGCAGAGCTTGAGCCCGTGCCCCCTTGTCCTATTGCTGAGTGCCTGGGAGAAGAGATCAACCCCCACCTGGCTAGAACTTCCCTTCAGGTAGTTCTAGACAGTGATGAGGTCACCTCTGAGCCTCCTCTTCTCCAGGCTAACCACCCCCAGCTCCCTCAGCCTCTCCCCACAGAACTTGTGCTCCAGTCCCTTCACCAGCCTTGTTGCTCTTCTCTGGACCCACTCCAGCAACAGTTTGTCTCATTTGACTCTGTATTATAGATCAAATACACCCGTTTCTCTTCAGCAAAGTTCCTAACAAAGAGGGCCAGGTGCCAGCAGAAGAAAATCGGTATTGTTTCCCTGATTTTTTTCAATAACTTCTCCTTTAGATCACCAGTTGATTCACCCCCTTGTTTATTGACACCCACTCAGCGTGAGCCCAAAGAAAGGGAAAAGATTTTGTGGCTCCTCTGGCTGATCTTGCAGACATCCTGGCACTCGTTTGATCGGGGGCGGAACAGGACACGAACCTTTCCTGCCGGGGCCGAGACCGCAGCCGGGTGCTATTCAGCTCCCAGAACAATGTCCGGCAGCTTGCGAGTAATTTAAACCCGGCTAAAAACAGCGGAGCCTGGGGATGAATCACGACCCATCCGTGTGTGCTTCCGCCTTCCCACTCCTCTGCAGTCGGCACGGCCTCTACTGGCTCCCTGGAAAATAGGCAATAAACAACATTTTAAAGGCTTTTCTTTCTCAGGGGCTTTGCCTGTGCGAATTCCAACAAAAAGCCGGCTCTCAACAGTGTTGCGTCCGAGGCAGAGGGATGTGCAGCCCGCCGGAAGAGCTGCTGTAATGTTCATCAAAGACACCCCAAATATAGAAGTATTACACAGGAACAGAGGCGTTCTGGGAATTTTCTTGACTGTGAGTTCTTTTGAGAGCGCCCACCGTGTCGCAGCGCAGCGTTACAGCTCTCCCTGAAAAAGATATTCCCACTGTGTTTCTCTAGGGAGAAAAAGCAAAATCCTCCAAGATGTAAACGGGGCTGGCTCTGTTTTGCACAGCAGAACAAACCCAGGTCACAGCCACTGAGACTCTGGACCATAACACAGGGGTGGCAGAGCTGGAACATGCTGCAGGGCATGTTCTCGAGTGTGGCCAGCAGACCAAAGCTCCAGGACAAGCAAGGACTTGGGATAACCATGGTGGTGCCCTCACCCTGCTGCCAAATTGATGGGCAAACTCGAGTTGTCTCTTTGGTCCTTCCTGGCCTAAAGCTGGGAACAATGATACCTATAAAGTGGTTTATCTGATAACTGAACTGTGAGAAATCTCAGTGTTATCCAGAAAATAAGCTCCTGGAGCAGGTGACACGGACAAAACCCAGGACTAGCCTATGGTCACCAGCAAGGGGAAAGGTTTGTATTTTCTCTGGGATATGGGAGTATGTCGGGATATGCCTGGTCCATCCACCAAAGAAGGATCTGACCAGACACAAACCCCAGAGCATCCTGCTTCAGATTGTGGCACGAGGATCTGCCCAGAAAGCTGCCCCAAGGACAGGGCATGGACAGCATCCCACAGGGATCATCGCTGGGACAGACAGACCCCGGGGGAGGTTCCTCCGCTACATTGGAGGGAGGTCTTGCACCGGGCCGAACTCCCGTAGCTGTGCTTGGAGGATGCCGGGGTCCATTCTCCTTGACACGGACAATCGTGGCTCGCGCAGCGCCAGTTTTAGTGGATTCCCACCAAAGGAGCAGCGCGGAAACACCCGGGAAGGTCAATATACGGGGTAGGAGAAAACACCCCGGAGCTGAGACAAGCTCCTCAAGGGCGTCGTGGGAGGCGCTTCTCAGGCCCTCGGTGGCAAGGGGGCCGGGAGCGGGAGCGTGATCGGGAGCGGGAGCGGGAGCGGGGCTTGGAGCGGGATCAGGGTGGGACGTGGCCGGAGAGGGGGCGTGGCCTGAGTGTACAGAGGCGTGGCCTGAGCGCTCTGGCCCCGCCCCTCCCACGCCGAGGTCAGTACGGGGCGGGGGGCGTGGCATCGTCACGCTCCGCTCCCATTGGCTGTCGGGCCACAGGGCCCCGCGCGCTGAGGCGATGCGTCGCTCCCATTGGCTGCGCGCGCGGAGGGGGCGGGGCGCGGGCGCCGCTCGGTGAGTGCGGGCCGGGGCGTGGCCGGGGGGGGTGCCGAGGGTATCCCGGCGGCTCCGGGAGACCTTTCCGTGGGAATCCCGGGGTCCAGCGGCGCACGGCACCCCGAGGGGCGCTGCCTCCTCGGCTTCTTCGCCTTTATCCCTTGTCTTTTTAGTTAATTGCCGGGTTTTGCCCTTTTTTCCCCCAGCCGCGGAAAGGATTTTCGGGCAGAGAGGAAAGGAGCGGAAAATCCCAAAGCGCGGATCCCGCGGGCCCGAGAGGCCGGAGCGGTGTGGGCTTTTCCCCCAGAACAACCCCCCGGAATGCGCCCCAGCCAGAGCGGAGCTGGCGGCAGGCGGACATTCCATCGGCATCGCTGCGCTCGCTGAATTCCAGGAGTCGGGTAGGAGCCGCTCCATGGGATAGAGCCCTCCTTGTCCGCCGGGCAGGGCCCTCCTGAGGGCGTGAAAAAGGTCAGGGATTGCTTTTCAGAAGAGATCCCTGCGGACCTTCCCCGTTGAAATGAATGAAACAGACGCTTGTTCTTCATCTGTGCCCTAAAATCCCGCCCGCGGGTCCTGTTTCTGTGCCGCTGCTGAGACAATGGAGCGTTGGGTGTAGCTGGGATTTTTGGCTGTTTTCCCATGGTTTTGAGGCCAGTGGAAAGTCTCCATCGTGCCTAAAGCTGTGGTCGTGCGTCCCTCTTCGTTCCTGCTCGAGGATTTGGGATCGTTTCTTCCTGCACTGAGGGTTGGTCGTGATGCGTCGCCACCATTGAATTTTTGTGAGTTTGTTGGAAAAGGGTGAGAAACTTTATTTTCTAGTTCTTTGTGTAGCTGGGAGTTGCACTTAATGGCAGTAGCATTTTCACTTTGTTGTTCCATGCGACTTTTCGCCTGATTGTTCTGCGTGTGGGATGTGACATCCCCGTCTCGGTCGCTCCAGGTGGGGTTGGGTATCCAGCTCCCCCTGAAGTTAATTGAAATCAGCTGCCTGAATTAGAGACTTTGGAAAATGCAGTGCGATCCCTGGTGTCCCTTTAAATACCTTTACAAATCCTGGAATAAGCAGATTTACTCTCACCCGTGTGTACTGGCAGGTATCCTGGTTTCTCTTTAGCTTCCAATTAGCTTCGGGAGATTTAATGAACCTGTGAACCAGCACTTGCTCTTTTTTTTTTTTTTTAAAGACCAGTGGCATCACAGAAATGTGAATCACTGCCTGCTGCCTCCAGAGGATAACAAGTGATCTTAAGTTCAGAATATTCAACCTTTGGCCTCCTCCACACTGTTACAAAAATAACAGATGGGTCGTGACCTCTAGGATTTATTTTATGTTGCTTAACACATGCTTTTCAGATTTAAGATCATGGTTTCTGTAGTAAAAACTACTGGGCTGACATCTGACTCAAGCCACTAAAGCTGATGGAGGGAAAGGTGTTCAGCATCACTCTAAATTTAAAGTGGCATCTTTTTAGAGAATCTTTATTTTAAAAATAAAGTGGTACTGAGGTTGGTTGTTAATTACTGCACATGCACTCTAAAGGCTGCTTTCGTGCATTGCTAAGCTCTTATTTCTTTTACAAATATAAATATATGTATTTAACTCACTACCCGCAGCAGGGCTGGGTTTATTGATTACATTCATTGCAGTGACCACGCCTCTTTGTTTGGATATAAAACCTTTCGAGGGCAAAAAGAGAGCGATGCTGTCGGTTTATGATAATATGATGTGCGCGGGGTTGTGTTTGGTAGCGATTAAGCAATCCGGGGGGATTCCAGGTGTGGGCTGAGGGACAGGGCTGGCGTGGAGGGCTCAGGCTCGTCCCCTCCGCAGCTGCTGCCGTGCTGAATTTAGCCCTTGGGAAGGGGGCAGGCCCTTGGGAAAGGGGCACCAGCTGCGGAGCCGGCCCCGGGCTGTGTCTGTGCTGGGGATTTGGTCTCCCGGGGAGACTCGGCGCGTCTCCCGCCGCTCTTTGTTCCCGTGCCTGGGCTCTGCCCGTGGGAAAACCCCGCTTGTCGGAGGGGTGGATCACAAAACTTGTGACAAAAGAGCTGAGGGAGGGAGGGAGGGAGGAAGTGAGTGAGTATCAGCTTGTCTCCCACTTCCAAGTATTGTTTAGGAATTCTTTCTTTCTTCCTTTTTTTTTATAAATATATTTCTTTGTAGTTAAGTTTGCTGTTGGTGCTCCCTTATGGCTTCTCCATTGGCACTGGGTGGGTGAGTCCCAGCAAAACCACTCTGCTGGTGTTTTCCTACTGCCAGCAGCCTGGTTTGGGCTGGAATTGCTGGAAGAGGCTGTTTGGGTCTCATTGATTTGGCTTACGGGTTGTCCTGCAGCTCACTCAAGCCCAGTGTGGGGAGCAAGGAGGGTGGCTGAGCATCCAAGGCTCAGGCTTTGAGTGGAATATCTTAGGCTGGAAGGTTTTGCAGCTGATGCACTGGGCTTGGCTGTACAGCATGCTGAAAAACGTCATCAGCTGAGAAAGTACTTCATTAATTAGTTTTACAGAGTTCATTTCATGAATTGAGGTAGAAGCTGCAGGTTTGAGTTTTACAGCCTTTTACTTCCCCCTCTGACTTTTTATATCTACTACTTGCTTCCAAGTGGCTTCAATTTCAAACTTTTGAGTTTGTATCTTTAAAAACTCCTCAACTCTCCACACCACCAGCCTTCAGGGCTCAGCCATGCTCACGAGTGCTTTATGTCCTAGTTAATGATGTCTCATTTGAGCCCAGTGACCTCACAGTGCACAAAGTGTTGGTGAGATTGGTCATTAATTCAGGGCTCTGGTTGCACTGTGCCAGCAAGGTGTAAAGCCTGGCTTTGTGCTCAGCATGGCCAGGGCTTTCGTTAGGTTTTCCTTGTGTGTCACATCCTCAAAACCAGAAAACGCTGCTGAGAGGGGAGTGTTTGCTCTTTCCTCTGTCCCACTTCACACATTGAGATGCTACTTTATGAATTTTGGGGTCTGGGCCAGATCATGCTTGAGCCCTTCATTGTTAGGGAAACCCAGTTTCTTTACTTGCCTTGGAGACGAGGTGGGACTGCGAGTTGCCATTACTTGTGTGCTGTGTATTCCAGAGAGCCCGAGGCTTGGTGTCATCTTGCAGAAGTTCTGTCCTGATGGCTGTGGACGTGGGAAAATCCCTTTCTGAAGCCTCTCTGAGCAGGAATGCTGAGGATGATGGTAATTGGGACTGCACAGAGGTGGAGGTGGACTGCCCAGAGCTGACAGAGAGCCTGCACCGGCTTTCAGGGGCAGAGGAAGCCCAGCCCAGCCCACAAGGGATGGATGTGGCAATGAGCAGACACAGTCACTTGGCCACTGGTGTTACTTGGAGAGGCTCCAGCTGCCACTCAGAAATGTCTTCAGCATCTGCACCTGGATTTCCCAGAGCAAGAGCAAACCTCTCAGAGAAAGGGATGCTGATTTATAGAGGTGCTGATGGCGGTGATGTGCCTCGTGGTGTCAGCCACTGGTCCCTCTCCTCAGAAGAACAGCAGGTGAGAGGGTTGTGTGTACAGTTGTTACTGCACCACTGAGAGGTCCCAGGCGAGGTGGGGACTTGTTTGTCAGGGCTGTCCTAGCAAGGGCTTTCCATCTTTTCCAGCCCAGAGAGTGTGCCCACCCCCACCCAGGCTGGGATGTGTGGTGGGGAAGGTCGTAGGCCTGTTGTTTCCATTCCTGTATTGCAACTGCAGAGCTGGAAAGTCACTCAGGGCAGTGCTCCTTAAATAAATGCCTCTTGCTGTCAGATGACTTGTGCAGCTTCCCAAGCCCTTGAGATGCCTTTCCTTAAAAACAAGCCCCACTCTGGGCTCTGAGCAGCTGCAGACCGTCCCACAGACAGGACAGAGCTCCACTTCCAGCCTCAGCTCATGGCAGCTCCAGGGCTGGGCTTTTATCTCTGTATCGTGGCACGTTTTATCTGGATGCTTCACTTCATTTTATGGGAATCTCTCTCTCCTTTTCCTTTTCCACCCTGTTCTTGAGCAGGTGAAGGCATCGGACTGTTGGGACCCGGCATCCAGCCCTCCCAGCCGCCACAGCTCTGCAGAGGAGAACGTCCTTGCTGGCAGCTGCCACGACACCCACACTGGCCATCAGAGACAAAGTCTGGGAGCCCAGTCCTCGTTTCCCTCCACCCCAGAGCTCCTGCAGCCCCCAACGCCCCCCAGCCCCCGGAGCGCCCTGCGGAGCCGCTCCGCATTGAGCCTTTCCGCTCTGTCTTTGGGAGACAACGGCCTCTCCGAGGAGCCATCGGGAGGTTTGCCAGCCAGCATGGATGTCCCTTCTCCTGGGACATCCATGGCCACCCAGGACCTGTGGTACCGACGGGGAGCAGCAGAAGGCACGGCCACGCGGGCGCCGCTGCTCGATTACCACGCCACCATGGAGCACATCCGGGAGGTCTCCTCCGACCAGGCTGATTACTGGGCCTGTGCCATCCCGGATTCACTGCCCCCGTCTCCGGACCGCCGCTCGCCCCGCTGGAACCCCCACAAGGAATATGAGGACTTGCTGAATTATGCTTATCCAGTGAAGCCAAAGTACAAGCTGGGAAGGATGCCGGAGCCTTTCCTCCGTGACTCGGGAATAGGCCTGGACAGCTTTTCTGCTTCTCCTGAGGGCACATCGAGGTCCACCAGCATCCTCAGCCGAGGTGGGCAGGCTCAGGGAAGCAGAGAAAATGGATGTTGGGAGTTCGTGGCCTCTGCAGAGAGGTTCTCCACCCCAGTGCCTGGAAAAAGAGGGCTTTCAGGAGCTGGATTGTACTATGAACCATCACCTATTGCCAAAGCGTCCTTTGCAAGTAGTGCTTTCTCTCATCCTTCCAGAGGTTTTGCTAGAGGTGTAAGCGTGGAGTCAGCTGGCCCAAGTTCACCTGGGCACCCTGCTGTGGATGGGAGAAGCTGGTGTTCCAGAGGGAGCCCTTTCCCAAACCTCACAGGGAAGGCAAAAAGCACTGATATGTTTTTACCTATCACAGGTGTGCTCCCCCTGAGGAGGGAGTGGGAGGGTGATGAAGAATTTCTTTCCCTGCCTCCGAGACTGCAAGAGCTGGAAAGTCTGGCTCATTTTTTGTCCAATCTTTCCTTAACTATAAGGACGCCTGGGCATGACCACCATAACCTGCCACGTCACAGGCAGCCCCTTTCATCCAGACCGGCTCCCTTTGGAGAAATGAGTGGCAAGGACAAAAGAGGGAATACTGAGGGTTATGCTGGACGGTGGCAACCCTGCAGGTTTCAAAAACCCAGCTGGGAAAACACAGAATCATGTGGCTGGATCCATAGGGATCCCCTCCGGGGGCTTCATTTACCAACTGGTCTCAGGGACACATTGGATGAGATGTACCAAAATGAACCACAGATCCAGGGGCATCTGAAGAAGAGCCAGCAGAGTGAGTCCCTTGTCCAGTGTGTTAAGGTAGGCTGAGAACAGAAATAAAGTTTATTATGGGAAGATCTTACATGAAATGTGCCTGTCTTCATGGCACAATTAATTGAGGCTTTCTGTGCTGCATGATGTGTGCTGCCTGGCAGCTGGTACTAATTCATGCAGGGGGGATCACTGGAGCAGATAATTCCTTCTGATGGAGCAAGAGCCCATCTTGCTTTTCCTGGGGCTCAGTATCACAGGGCAGGCTTGGTGGAGATGTGGCACTCGGCTTCCCCCCATCCTGCAGTGCTGCTGCACCAGGGAAGGGGCAGGAGCTGGAGCAACTGAGGAATTTCTTGATTATTTTGTGAATTTTTATATTTTGGGCAAGTGGTGCTTCATGACCATCCTGCTACTAGTGCTGTGCCCCCTGGCCAGCAGGCGTTGCTTCCCACCTTCCTGTCCATCTTCTTCCCCACCCCAGTGCTGGGATGAATTTGGAAGTGATGTTAGGCTGTTTGCAGGAGAGTAATGATTATAATGCACATAGCTGCAAACTCATCCCCTCCTCTTATATGGGAATAACTGCTGATTTAAAAGAGTCTTTCCTGTATCTGTCACCCCAAATTGCCAGGGAAAAGCAGCTCAGCTTTGTGGCAAACCCCTGACTCTAGAGGAGCAGGGCTTGAGTCTGGTTTTGGTGCCAGCAAGGGCCCCTTGGGTTTCATGCAACATCTTACAAAAATAATCCCTTACCGAGACACTTTAAAAATAAATGAAAGCACTTAATTGAACGAGACAAAGCCTTGGGGAAAAGCAACTGCAAATTAACTGCACAGCTCTGGTGAGGAGGAGGAGGGTGCCTCTCAGGCTGGGAGGTGGTAGAGGCCAAGCTCCTTTTCAGCCTGGGTTCTACCAGCTTCCAGCATCTCTCCATGCAGGCATTTCATGATGACCCTCAATTCTTGCCACACAGTGAGTGGTGTGGCTCTTTAGGAGTTTAATTTGGTTTTTGCCTTTTTTGCTGTTGACCTTTAGTTTTCCCAGTCTTAGGGATATTTGTGTGCTGGAAAAGAGCAGGGAGCAGGTGGTTTCCAAACCAGTGCTGGCTCACCTGTTCCTGCCCCATCTCTGTTGCAGCAGGTGCTCCATAACATCTCTTTTATGCTTTGTCAAGTAGATGTTTTGCTGCCAGCTGGAGGAGCTGATCCGTTGGCTGTACGACATGGCGGATGTCACCGGCAGCTGGGTGCCCCCCTCGCGGGATGCCGGGAGCGTGACGGCGTCCCTGCACCGCTACCTGGTGGGTGTTGGCTTTGCTTCCCTTCTCCAATGGGATGCAAGGCACCCAGGGTGCATTGGGTTTGCAAAGACAAACTTGGGAGCACCGAGAAGCTGCTTTGGGGGGAAACTGCTCCCTGGGCAACCTGCCAAAGGTGGGTCTCTTCCAAAAACCCTTCTAAGGGACACGGCTCTTCTCCTTTCCTTACCAGGAGTTCAGGAAGGACGTGGCTGACCATCGGAGCCTGACAGAGAGTGTGTTGGAGAGGGGAGAAGCTCTCCTGGACTGCATGGCATCAAATTCACCAGGTGAGGAGGAGCACTTGTGTGGGGCATGGACACAGCCAGTGATGCTGGTATAGCATCTGGCCCCCACAATCCCTGGCCCCATGTGTCTGGGGGTGGGTAAACAGCTGGAAGGAAAAGGGTTTTACACCGCAGTTACTGCTGAGACTTGGAGGTGAGGTGACTGCAGGTTTGAAGGAATTACTCACTCCTGAGTGCTTTGGCTGCACTGTGCCTTGACCCAGGCCTTGGGCCATGCCATCCATCGAGGATGATGGATGTTTTTGCCTCTTAGGGGTCCTTCAGGTGATCCCAATGGCAGCATGGCCAGCTCCCTGTGGGCTGTAGGTGGAGCTGGGAGGAGATGCTTTTGTCCACCCCAGGAAGGGGTGATTTTGGCACTCTGGTTGTACTTGGTGCATCCTGTGCTGGTGTCAGCAGCCAGTGTGGGGACACAGCCCAGCCTGGCTGGTGCCCTGGCATGTGTGGAGCAGTCACTCTGGTGCTTTGGTGCAGCCTACACAAGGGATTTCTAAAGGGTGGGCTTGTAGCTGCAGTCCCCAAAGGGGCTTTAGAGGTTGAGTGCTGTGTTACAGATGGGCTTTCTTACCCACTGCGTTTTCCCTTAGGGCCCCCTATTTCTGCATATTCATTAACCTGGAGCCTCCTAAGTCGCTTCCCACCCTCTCCAAACTCTGCAGCACAATGTGGATGGGGGTGAACATCAGATTATTGATTTCTAACACTCGATTTCCTTCAAAAGCTCTGCCTGGGTGACCAGAACTCTCTCCACTCTTACAGACAGTGAGTTATCACATTACTACCACCTCCATTCACAGGGTTTTTGTTTTCCAGCTCTGAAAGACACGCTGGGTTTGATTGCAAAACAGTCAGAAGAGCTTGAAAGCCACGCAGAGCACCTGTACGAGTCCATTCTTGCTGCTGTGGGTCCCATGCAGGGCAAGGACGAAGTGGAGGACAAGGAGGGTGCAGCAAACAGCTGCTCTGTAGGTAAGCAGGGAGGCAAACCAGCCTCCAGTGGGGGAGGAGGGAAGGAAGCATAGGAAAAGAAACACTTAAATTAGCAAAACACTCCACATCAGGGGCTATTGTTATTTCTTTGAATTTGATGTTTAGAAAGTAAGGGAGACCTCAAAATGGATGCCTCGTCATCTTTTAACTAGGCAGCTCCTGGGAGGGACCTGGCAGGGAGGTCACAGTCAGGCCTGGGGAGATGGCAGTGTAGTACAGGCAGCTGCTCTCCCCAGATCCCTTGCACAGCAGAGGGAAGATGAGGAACGGGTATTTTTAGGCTTTGTGTTTTCTCAGAAACACTCTAGTTGCCATATAACGGTGGGAAAGGGAAGCAAGTGTAAAATAGAGGCTAAAAAACTTGTTTGCTGATTTGTTGACCATCTTCCTTCAAATAAAACTGGAGAGGTAAGTGTTTCAGGAGTACCAGCCTCTCACAAGAGCAATCTTAAGTAGTGTTTGTTTTTGGTTTTTTTTAATTGATAGCTATACCCAGGTGTACCATATACACTGTGGGAAGTAAAGCATTAGGGTTTCTCTGTTAAACTGCAGCCAAAGCTCAGTAACAAACACTGCATTTTATTTCAGGTGCTGCCTCTGTCAGACCTGGACTTTGTTAGCCAGTCTTGAGAGGGCTGAGACAAATTCCAGCAAGCACCAAACCACCTCCATCACCACTTGCAGAGATGCCAAAATGTGTGTTCAGTGAGCCCACCTCAGCTGATGTCAGGTGTGGGTTTGTACCAGGGCTTGACAAAGGTGTCTTGTACAGCAGGTGCTCAGCTGCTGGGATGGCTGCAGTGTGTAAGGAATGTACAACTGACCTTTTCCTGGTTTGTTTTTTTAACATAGCTCTCCTTTTTTTATTGAAGTAGCCTGTTCTGTGTGTTAGCCGAACATCAGGAACACGGTTTTTTAACTGAGTAATCCATAGTGTGCCGTGCAGGTCCCTGCCAAGTAAAGCTGTGTGATTTTAATAGCCCTGTTCTCATGTTTTGTTTATGCTCGTCAAAAATAGGTGCCAGAAGCCAAGAATTAGCAACTCCTTCTGGTTCTTGGGAGCAAACTGAAAGTCTGTTTATATTTACCCCTCCCTGCTGAAGCAGAGCTTATTTAACTTTCAATTTTCTTATCCATAAACACAAAAAAGCCAATATACTGAATCTCAATTAAATAATGAACAGGCAAGTACAGCCAGGGAAGAACCAGGTTCTGTATAACCTGGTGGTACCTGTTTTGGCAGCAGTAGCTGTGTTGGTGCTGTGCTGGTTTCCCTTCTTACAGCTACTGCAGTTAATTACTGATCAGAGAACCTTCATCAAGGGTTTTCAAACCCTTTTAACAGAAAGGGCATTTCTGAAGCAGCTTAACAAGGTAAGTGGCCAAAACAAAGGAAGTTACAGAATGTTGGTACTTTGCTTTAATTAACCTTTAAATGATGAACATCCTGTTGCTGTGCAGAATACATCACTTCCTCCCCTTCCTGTGAACAGCACACAATGAGGTTTCTGTTCTGCACAGGTGATAGCTGAAAGCACAGCTCAACTGAAGTAGTTACAACCAATGATTTAGTGGGGTTTGTGGGGGTTTTTATATTCCCTCATCTACATCCTCACAGCTTCAAGGCAGTTGTTTTGACCCATTATATCAAAAGTATTTAGTATTCCAGCTCACAGGTAAGACTGCACTGCCCTTTTCCCATGAATTTTTTGGCCTGCTCTGCCCTCATCACACCCCTCAGCCTGCCAGCATTGAACAGCACCAGCACAGTGACCCAGTCATGACTGAGGGGGAAACAAATAACCACCAAACACCTGGTGTAGCCCAAGTTGGTTTTGCAATGCTTTTATTACTGTATATATTAACATTGGTTTGGATAGTATGCAGCAGGCATCTCGACATTGAAGTTCATTTGTGCACTCTCTGAAGGGAAGATGTTTTACCCTCAACACACCTCCGTCTGCTCCGATTCCTGACCCCCTCACTGCTGCTCCTGCTCTCAAGGAGCAGCCACTCACATTGATAATGAATTATACCAACAAGCACATCTCTACTAGAAAGCACATCACTTTATTGTGAAGGTCTCAAGTGGAAGAGTTCAACTTAACCATGACAATACTTTATGTATTACAATTGCCTGTTGATTTATGCAACTATGTTGAAGAAAGCTGTTAGCCAAAGTCACCCCCCACCCCCCAAAAAAATTCAGAGGATATTTGCACCAGTTTTAGTTTATACCTCACAACATACCTAGGCTATATTTTTACTATCACAGGGTGTATTTACTACTAGGAGAATGTTACATGGTCTTTCAAACATGAGACTATTTACAGAATAGGCTGAACATTTGAGTTTAGATAAAGCTGAACAATTTTACATGTATAGGAAGTGTTATAGGCTAGCTTTCCTGTGGCTTTTAGCTAGACATCAGGCACTAATGATTTGATTAGCTCTGTACAAAGAATCACACACCATCCAAAACCTCTTGGCTGCTGGTTAGTTCCAAATTATTTGAGATAGCGCCTACTTTGAGCAACAGTTGGTGGGGGGCCTCCTGCCCCCTTGTCACCCTCCTGTGTCTCGCTGCAGAACAGAATAGAAGCTAAGCTGTTGCACTAAGTCAGAAGAGTATTGATTAAAAGAGGATGGAATTAACAGTATATAGAAAAGACAGAATATACTGGTAGAAAGTTATACCTCCTCCTCAAGGTTATGCTGAAATCACTCATGTTAGGGAAATACTGTTCTCTCCCCTACTATGCAAAGCTGACAGGAATTCCCTAAGTAGAGTCCTTGAGAAATAAATTAAGTTCCAAGACTAAGTTAGGGAACTGTTGTACATTCAGAGTGCATTATGCCCCCATGAACAGTGGCTGGGTGTTTCTGGTACAGCAAACATGCCTTAAGCACCATGACAGCTCAGGCTTTGGGGCCACAGCCACTGGTCTGAGTTGCAGGGAAGGTCTCTGGTCTATCAGGAGGTCTGAGAGCCGTGGCTGCACACACAGATATGTTTTTGTGCACAATGCAAGCCTGATTTCCCCCTTAGCCATACAAATTAAGACACTATTTATCACCATACAGTTTGATATTACTTCCAATAAGTACAATATTTATTAAACATTTTTCAGTTTTGTTACATATTGTGCAACAAATTACAATATTCTGCAGCCACAAATTATATGCAGAGTATGAAGAAACTATTAATCAGATAGTGTGATCTCTCCATTTATAATTCTACAAGAAGGAACTAGCAAATCAGATCTTACATATATCTTACTAAATTTTATGCATGGAAAGTGACAGACACTGTTGTGCTGTTTGATACAAAATGGCTAAACTTCATCTTCAGAAGACTAAACCTGACATCTAAACATGCCAATAGAAACATCAAAACAAAAATACATCCTAACCAACCACAGGAAACAGTCTGGTATCAGGAAAAGCAACAAGGATTACACATTTATAAACCAGCACACAAAGGTTTAAAACAGTTCTGAAAATGAAGTTAGCTGTCTTGAGTCACGGGAATAAAAAAAGTCAGTATTGACCATTTACAATCTCTGACCTTTGTGGAGACGGTAAGAATCTGTTGTAGTGCAGCTACATACAGTACAATTCAGGCAATTTTTTTTTCACTTGGGTTCAGATTGCAAATTCATTGTTGTGAGACAAAAGGGGGGGAGGCAAGTTTTAGCAGCAACCTCCAGTAGACTGCTTGACTGGAGTGCTCTGAATTTTAACATTGGACTTCTCTGCACCACCAGCTGTCGCTCCCGGGCCCATCCGTTTTTTAATCTCAGCAGCCATGGTCATGAAAGACTGTTCTACATTTGTGGCATTCTTTGCACTGGTTTCCAAAAAGGGAATTCCAAGGGAATCTGCAAATTCCTGCAAATCGAGAAACAGCAAACAGTAAGCCCTTAGACAGGTTCATCGCTCACCTCCTTTCCTGGAGCACTGCTGGATGAGCCACAAGTTCCTGGATTCCACCCCACATCCCATCTCCAGTCTGACCTGCAGGGCAGGGGGTCATTAACAGCCCCCACCTGTGGCACCCCAACATCCCTGTTCCACAGCACTTCCCTGCACTGGAACTTCAGTGCACTACAAACCAGAGCAGCTGCTTAACCAAGCAAGCACAGGTGTTTGCATCAACATACCTTTGCTGTTGTATAGTCTACTACTTTCTTTGTGGTCAGATCACATTTGTTCCCCACCAACAACTTGTTGACATTTTCACTGGCATAACGGTCTATCTCCTGCAGCCACTGCTTCACATTATTGAAAGACTCCTACAAGATGAGAGAACTGTAAGCAAGACCCTTGGAGAGGGAAGTTCAGCACTTTGGTAATGACCAGGAAAGAAAATATAGCAGTGCCCTAATCAATGTGATTAACTACCACAGGAGAGAACTCTAATGTTGCCATCCCTGCTTCAGGACAAGGCAGCCACACACAGGGTCTATACAGCTCCCAAGGTCCTGCTCCAAGCCCTACACAATCGGCCCTTCCTGCACTCCTCCCTCCCCCTGTTACTCTTCCCTGTTCCATATCTTGAGTATTCAAGAGCTTCCACAATCTGGGACTCTTCCTCCTTTTCCTGTAGCAGAGATAAGAAACACAGCACACAGCTGAAACCAGAAGAATCCCACAGATTTACAAAGCACCAGGTATCAGGTGCAAACCACCTTATTGTAGATATGCTGGAATAACCTTTGACTGCAGAAATGCTGGACTAATATTCCAGTTAGCAATTGAACACAATTGTTCTTTTTCTATTAATTAAGGAAACCCTACACTTCCCAAGTGCTCTTCAAACAGGCTAACTGCACCTGTGATCTTCAGAGATCCTTTCACAGAAAACACTGGCTCAGTTGTAAGCTGCACACAGGCTGACCATTTGCTGTTCCAAATGCCCATTTTCACTGTAGAGCAAAGTTCAAGCACATTCAGAAATCTTTCAACAACTTCCATCAGTAACTCAGGAAGTCTGAGAAGTCAAAGGCAGGGTGAGAAGTATCCACACAGAACAATCAATACCCTGCTCAGCAAGTTTGAGGTTAAGCCTAAAATACAATTGTTTTAGAGCCACAAATCCCACTGCTCCTTTTATTTCTGTGTTCCACCCCAAGCTGAAGACAAACACGTACATTTGGCTTGATAAACCTTAGCACAGCCTGGAGAACTGTGTCACTGTCTCCTTAAGACATGCCCAGTTGTTAAACTCCTGGTTTTATTTACTTATCAGCCCAGAGAAACTGTCCAGGTGCAGGTTTAACACTTACCTGATCTGTAACATCATACACCACTATGATGCCGTGAGCTCCTCTATAGTAACTGGAAGTGATAGTTCGAAACCTCTCCTGTCCCGCTGTGTCCCACTACAAGACAAGGAACAGGGTCAGTTACTGTGCCAGAGTTACACACCAGCTTGCAGAAATACAGCTCAGAGGATCACCCAACTACAACCATACCCATGTCACAGCTGCAGAAGTGGCTCTGAAACTGTGTGAATCAAACAGGACTTGAGGAGATCAAGTGTTTTAGCTGAGAAGAATTACACTTGGGTAGGCACTTTTCTAAAGTGCTCATTTGCTTGATTTCAGCCAAGTGTAGCCAAGAGATCTTGCTGAGGAAAACATTAAGCAGTTTTGACCCATGGAGAAGCCACGGTTCAGTGGTTAGAAGAACAAATACAGGCCAGGGCTTGGTTAGGAATAAGGTCAGAGCTGTGGGTCTCCAACATGACCACTCCCTGCAACTTCCTTGGCATAGGAGCTCCAGCAAAGGTATTTAAACACAACACAGTTCCCTTCTCCTGCTGTGAGACTTAAGGAGGGGTTTAGTTCTTGACCTCTTCCCCCACCCAGGACAGGAACAGCACTCGCCCAAACAGCTCCCTGGAGCCACATCAAGAGGAGGCAGGGCTGACTGCATGTTAAAAACCAACTCTGACAGAATTCAGCAGTGACAGCATTTCCAGTGGGCTGCTCTATACTCAGGACAGTGCCATTACAGTCTGGGAGGGTCACGCTTCTGGCTCTAAGCTGGACTCCTGCTCTTCAACATGGAATCCCTGAGTCATTGCTGTCAAGTCCTGAGAGCCTCTGCATGAGCTGGAAGCAGTGGCTGACAAGGATTGTGTGACCTTGCACAGATACTGGATTTCATTACACCAGTCACCCTCTTAGAGTGCTTCAAGATTAAAGAACTGCCAAGTCTCTTCCCCTGTTTATTCCAAGTGAAAGGCCAAAAGCAGCACCACCCCATGCTAAGGCAGACAGGCCAGTTACAAGGCTTTGTGTCAGTTTTTCCACTCAGGTCAACAAAAGCAGCTTCCAGAACCAGACAGTGCAGTCTGCTGGTAACAACTGCTGTGGAATTCAGGCATCTTGGACAAAACAACTGGGTGGTATTCCTGCACTTAGACAAATCCTTGATAAATACTGCAGAACTACACCAATTTTGATACAAGAGCACTCTCCAGGACTCTCTCCTCTTTTAAGCAAATAGCCTTGATAATAAACATTGTTCTTCAAGGACAGGATATGGGAAGTCTTGGAATCTTGTGAAAACTGCCTGGCCTCTTAACAGCAAAGATATCACTTACATTTTTAATGATTAAAGTACAAAGATAACTACCAACAGTTATGAATATAATTCTGCGTTCCAACAGATTAAAGTACCCAGGAGTTGAGAAATACTACTTACTATCTGAAGCTTGATTGTTTTCCCATCTAGTTCTATAGTTCTGATTTTGAAGTCCACACCAATCGTGCTGATGTAACTTTCTGTGTACGTGTCATCCTAGGAGAGAGAGTGAATGTAAGTCAAGGCATCTGCTGCACCTATTCTGCAGCCACCTCCTTCATTATGCACCAGGCAGACAAAGGTACTTCATTTCCTTGGAAAACCAGCCTGATTGCTCATGGCAAAGTCCAAGAGACAGCTTGGTTTATCCACCAAGTATCTACTTTTCAAAACTTCTGCAAGGTTTTTCAAAAGCACAACAAAAATAACTAGATCTGCGGTTCAAAAACTAGTAAAAAAAAAAGCCTTTTTTCCTGGAAATCCTGCAGTGTTAAGTCCTTGGGAACTGTAGTGTAAAATCCAGTCTTTGCTCATGTTGGCAGACTGAAGAGCCACTTAGAATAACCACTGTGGTTAATAAAATGCATCATATTTTTATTGTCCTTTGATGGTTTTTCATCTGTTTTTTACAGCAGCCACCCACAGCAAGTCAGAGGCTTTGCCTCAGTCACACTCCACCCATGAATTTCAGACCCTCTGCTGCAGATGGTTGCCAAGGCAGGGTAGAGTTACACAGCTCAGGTACTTGTGCTAAGCCCTCTGCTCTCAGCCTGTGTCAATACAGGAAGGAAAACACTGTTCAGCAGCTTGCAGGGACCTGGCTGCAGCCTCCAGCAGGCCTTAGAGCACACAGAAGTGCTGGATCAGCATTTGCTACCTCCTACTGATTGTCAGCTTGTCAGCATGAAGGAAGTTTTTATTCCTGAAGTACCTGTAGGACAGAACTTCCTGTACAAGATACCACAAAAGGCTTTATGCAACCAGTAGGTATCAGAAAAGCAAAGGATTTATTTGGGCTGTGAATGGAAGACATCTTAGGTAATACATTCAAGCAAGAATAAAATATTAAGCCTTTCAGAATGACATGACATTTATTTCCTTAACATTTCAGTGCTCAGAAGGGTATGTTTGAAAAGCCTGAAGTTTAACCTACAGCAGGAAGAACACAGGTAAATGAATGCTGTGGTAATTCCTTATGTCAGGGTAAAACAGCTTAGCTGGAAAGTCACATTTTTCCAAAGGAGAAAGCCACTTAGTTGAAAAAACACTAGATAGCTGAGCACAAACTTAAGCTGGCTATCAAAAAGTTGGATTATTCACATGAAACCAGAATTAATTCAAAAGTATCTGCTAGAGAAGCAGGCTGGGCTGCTCTGGGAGTACTTCCAATCCACTGCCTCCATGCTGTGAGCAGAACAGGTGACATCCCTCTCCTGTTCACACTGGTTTTAGTGCCTCCCTGCCCTAACACTGCACCACCAGCAGCTACAGTGGCTGTAACTGAGGCTGTTTGTACACCCCAGACCACCATCTCATATTAGTAACACCCCAGGTGCTTCCCAGAGGTGCCCAGAGCACTCGTTCAGGCTGTGAGAATTCTGCCATCACCCTGAAGCAGCACCACACTTTTCTAAGTTCCATATTCTCCCTTTCTTCCTCTCCTCCCATGGCAACATAAAGCTGCACTTTAGCACAGACATAGATAAGAAGTTCAATGGACTTCAGATTTTTCTACTAAGAGCTGTCAAACCCATAGTAAATTTTCTTGTAGACAGGAAAACTAAAGCTTCTTGAGTCAAATTTCAGCCAGAGCAGCCCATCAGCAATTTTAACATTCACTAAAGGAGGCATAAGGTCTCATTATTCTCAGATTATTATTTAAATTGCTCCTCTGACTAAACAACTGGTAGATCTTTTCAATGCAGCTACAAAACTTCATCTGGCAGAAAATGTTCTTATCAAGTAGTAACTGATCAAGGTCTTGCCCTGACACATTTGTACCCCTCATGCCTGAAGACACACATGGCAGAATACAAGTATGGACTTTCATCTTCACTGTTCGACACTACTGAAATGATGGAAGTTAAATTAAGATACCTTGTTCTTTAGTAACAGAAAATTTAGAGTTAAACCTAACTGGACATAGTCTTGATATTATTTCTTTTAATTTACTCAAATACATCAGCTAGAAACAAATTCAGTAGACAGGAGGGCTTAGCAATACTATAGTTACTCCTTGGTATAGCAGATCTGACAGACACCAACCCTGCTACAGGAACTACTGGAATGGAGAGTTCTTGCTAAGCAGCTTTTTTACATGAAGTTTTCAAGCAGGATCACTTACTGCAAACCTAAGTAGAAGGCAAGATTTCCCAACACCGGAGTCTCCAATCAGAAGTAGCTTGAATAAATAGTCACTGCAGAAGGAAAAAAAAATTAGGTCACTTGATGAAAAACACTGTCAAGAACCAAGTTTGTTACAGCCAGTGTATTATGATGTTTGAGAAGGGTAAATTAATTCACTGCTAGGAAATTCACCTACAGCTCCAAGCTCCTCTTTCTGGTTTAGACATTCACAATTTACTCGGTAAGGGAAGTGTGAAGTAGTTGCTCTGGACACAGCATTTGTGTGGAACTGGGCCTTGCTAGGAAGTTACTCTGGGGATATTAGTGGGACAATCAGCAAGACTAACACAGTCCTACTCCAGCCCTTTGTGGCTTAGCAGAGATGAAAATCATGCTTTGCAATTAAGTGAAAGCCTCACTGCTTGGTTGAGTAACTCAAACAATATGCAGGTGGCAGTAACAGCCTGCTGCCCACCAGAGCCATTTTCTCTGCATCTTCAGAGTCAGAGGCTTCACAAACATCACGAACTGCCCAAATTAAAGCATTCTTTCCTCAGTTCAAGTTACCCACATTTAAGTTCCAGCAGAATGTAACAGCATAATATGCAATTTCAGTACACAAACTATGAACACTTAAGTGTAGTGGCCTGTTAAAGCAAAATGAGCATCCACCTTCCAGGACAGACCATTAGCAGTGACCAATACTCCACCTGCCTTTCAGGAATTAAAACTAAAGTTACTGCCAGATGAGGACACATCTCTGGGGGATGTCAGGCACAACACCAGCAATTCTCAAGGTACACTGGAAGAGCTGACAATTCTTTTCTTGCCAAGTGTTGAGTCTTCCCAACATTAAAGAAGAAGTACAGTGTCATTAGTGACCAACCTAGATTTACACTTTAAAGAATAGTGAAGATCTCATTGTTGGCCAAACGTAAATTTCTGTGTGAGTCCTAAGACTAATGGGGAAATTTCATACTAGAGAACAAGTAGCAGAGAAAAAGTAACAAACCACCACTTACACAAGTTATTTTGATTTTCAAGTACTACACTAACTCATTCTCAGTTTACAACTCTTCAGCCCTGTAGTAGTAAGGAGTAACTCCTGTTCTCATTTAACCACAAGGGTTTAACAGACATATATTTATGCCCACTTAACCACGCTTAGTAAAGTTTAAGTTTATGTAAATGCCTGAAATCAACTGTCCCCACCTACTATTCCCCAGCACTGCCATTGACTCTGGCTGGCAGGAATCCAGCCAGGAAACTGCATCCATCCCTAGCTGATAACAGCCAAGCAGATGGTCAGCTGCTCAGCTTTTCACCCCTCCTCTGCTTGGTGCCCAAGAGACTCTCACCTTGGCTGGTGCCCTGGGCTGCAGGAACACACCCAGCTGAAACTTCCAGTTTCTAGAGCACTCCTCTCAAGGCTGGAGAGAAGTCAGGAGTGGTAAATGTAGCAACTAACAAGCTAATCCTTAAAATGCAACCTTCCCTCACAGTGAAAAGCTAAAAGCACTCAAAGTACTTAGAAAGAATAATCAAAGTCAAAGGATACCTACCAGCTTGCAGTCACAGAAGTCACCATTCCACCAGTCAAGTCATGTACTAATACAAGGCAAGATGGTTTTAGGAGGGTGACAGTTATTAACCCAAAGCATTCAGGGGACCTCAGTTATATTGCATCACAACCCACATATCTTGACAGATTCAAGATGACTGAAGCTTTATTACTGATTAAAAAACTTCTTACCCCCAACTAATTGTTTAGTTCCCTAAAAGCAGCAGAAACTCTCTGTAACCTGGAGACCAAGGTGAAGTACAAGAGCTGCAAGACCCAGCCCACTGTTACACCTCTGCCTTCTTCCCCACCATGAAGCCTCAGCCTTCCCACAGCTCCTTCTGACTCCAGCAGGAAGTTCTGGTTGCTTAGTTTCATACCCAGAATTTTCAGCAATCCTGAAGTTACATATTACTCAAAGTAAGCACTAATACATTTGAAAGTGTTAAGAGTTTGCAGCACATAATAACCCCCTTAAGGATACTGACACTTGAATATTAACACTACATTGTCTTCACTAAAATTAGTAGAAAAAGGCAACTCCTTCCTGGTATAGGAAAGGCTTTAGCTCTGAGTCTGAGAGTCACTTAGAAGCCTCCTCTTGCTTGCAAGGGTAATTCAGGTTCGCCCAGACATCAAGTAATTTGTCTTTCTCTGTTATCTTGGCACTACCAGCAGCTCCCAACCAAACCTACCCTGCCATTAAGTGTTACTGTTCAGAAGCAAACAAGAACAATAACAGCTTATACACAGGACTATTGTTAACACAAGAACTCGGAAGCCTTAAATACTGGCTTTGACATCTTTGCTATTCAGACCTTCCCTCACTTTGGGCTTCAGTATTTCCAGAAGCAAGTGATAACCACAGGCTCACATGGTGGTCTTAAGCAACCTGTCTCACCCCCACCAAACCAGGGCCAGCACCAGTCCAGCTCCAGCAGGGCTGGGAAGAGCCTTTCCTGAGTTAGCTCTGCCTGTGACCTCAGAAACTGGTGTTGTGGCACAAAAACCTCCTTCTGCCAGATAAGCAAGACTGATGCTTAGACCTGCATCAATTGGGAAACCGAAAGAGAACCTTGCAATTTAGGTTTCTAATTTTTTAAAACACTCCATATTCCAATAATATAGTGCCTTCCTTTCCAAGGACAGTTTGGAAGCTGTACCTTTTAAAGCTTTAAAACCCATAAAGATGCCCATACAGAAGGGCTGAGATCCAACCATGCAGCCTGTTACTCAGTGTAATGTTTGAGACAATCCTCAAGTACAGCAACAGTTCAAATCAAATAAAATTAAAACAACCTACAAAAACCTGCAGAAATTACTTCTACACTGAACTACACCAATAGAATACTTCTGTAAGTGGGTTCAACTGCAGCGATGTGTCCAACAAGCCACACAGGTTAATTTTGGCATTTACTCCCAAAGAGCTGCACCACCATTTCTGAAGGCACTGAATTCTGCTCTTTAAACCAGAAGACTTAAACTCATGAGCTCCTGCACTTTAGGGAACCTTCATAAAGCTGGCTGAGCTATCCAGCACAGCCTTTTCCACACTACTTGGGGGACAGTAGGAATTCAGGTTAATCATTCCATTCTTTCTCACCATTTACATGAGCAAGTCGCACTTGGCACCCTTCGAGAGATGACACTGGAAGAGCATGTGCGGCAAGGCAGGTTCAGTCAGTAGGAGTGAGGCTTCCAAACGCCTCCCATCACAAAGGGGATACAGTAACTTCCTCTTGCCCAAGAGACAAAGGACAAATATGTGAAGTTTAACTGTCTCTTGCAAAAGAAAAAAAAAGGCACCTCTAAACCAGGCCTGCTGATGTTTTGAGCAGTTCAGCATCCTCCTCTTATGTGCACGTCCTGTGTCAGCAGCTCAGCAGAAAACCAGGAAATCAAGCGAAGGACAGACCCGGCCCAAGCTGTGTGGAACAAGGGACCTCCGGGCCTCCAAGGTATTGCTGTTTACACAGGGAGGCATTTTCTAAATGCCAGGAAGGTTTTATGCCCAAACAGACAAGACTAGGTAGTCATCTGTCTCCAACAAGGAACTCCTGGAATCGGCTTTAATCACTGATGGCACTGCAAGTTTACTGTAAACAGGTACTCGGGCAGCCTCAATCCTCAGTCTTTGTTCTACAACCCCAGAAATTTTACTGAAGAGCATGACTGTCACTCCGATCACACACTGTTTGTGTAAGTAAACAGAACCCAGAAGACGTAATGCCACTTTGCATCGCAGATTGCTGTTTAGAAAGGTTAGAGCACAAAGTATTTCATCAGATGATTCCAGCAACTCAGGAGCTCTCCCATAACACTGAAATCCCCTCACAGGTTTTCTCTAACACTCCTGAAGAACGCAAATAAACCCCCAGATTTACTCCAAAACCTACTTAATTTCTTCATCTGTGCTTGCAGGTATCTAGAATAAGATCCAGACACTACAGAACACTAATCAAGATCTTTCTGGTAAGACTTGGCTATCAGTGCACCCACCAGTGTGTTTATGCAGGTCAGCCAAGTACATGCAAGTTGCAGAAGGGGTAGGACATGCTGAACCTGACACGATCTGGTCACAACAGTCAACACTGACATTTTGCACATTTAAACACCAGCAGGGAGGGAGAAACACAGAAGGAACACACCCCAGTGTTAGGCTGACAGTGTTTTCAGAATTTAGCTTCCAAATACTAACTCTAGTATCTCATCCACTCCTTCTCAGCTCCTGCACTCAAGGAAAAGAGTCCACCAGGCAGTCCCACAGCCCTGAAGTTTCACACATCCCTCCCCCATCAGACCCTGACACGAGCAGATCCTAATCCTGTAACGTTAACAGGAAAACTGAAGGAAGCAGTAAGAAATTTTAACTATCCCACTGACTTCTGACTGAGTTTTGGAATGCCCAGAAGAGAGAACTTGGGGCTACAGCCTGATCTAAAGCTGTGATAAGGAAGTGAGAATGTGTTACATTATAGGCAAGGCACTTCTAAGAGGAAAAATGGACATACCTGTTACAGGGAACTAGAAGGAATAATGTCCTAATCCCTTAAATCTTACTCCTGGTTTAACACGGACCCAAGTACACCAATTACAGTGACAGGTATTTTCTGTCCATCTCACCACACCCTTCCTATGCCCTCCCCTCATCCTGCAGACAAAACTCTTCCAGGAAGTGGCAATTTAACACTACAAGTTAATCTCAAAATACAGCTTTTCCTCTTGGTTTCACTTTCAAGAACAAGCACTCTTCACTGAGAAGAAAACGTTTCCCCCCCCTCCTCAAAGCAGCATTCAGTACCTCCTTACAGGGAAGGACTTTCTGCATCATTCTAGAGAGCAGTGACACTTCAGGAAAAGCAAAAACAAATCCATGTTTTGAAAAAGCCCGCTTTGACCCGTTTCTGTTAGCTGCCTAACACTTTGCAGGTGTTAAAACTCAGAAATTCTGCAAGGTAAATTTGAGTTTAACTCTTGAGAGCCATCAGGGCCACAGAGACACCACCAGTTTGTTGGCTTTTCATCCCTTGAATACCTCCAGCTACTGTTTGGGTGTTTTCCTAAAGGACACGAGCAAGTTTGGGTGCAATCTTGCCAAGATGTAACTCGAGTTCCTGGCTGTACCTCTTGGTCTTCGCCTGCTGCCTCACACTGGCTGGTGATACTTGTTTGCTCCTCAGGTGATTTTAGTGGACCCAGAGTTAACATTTGTGCAAACAGCCACAGGAGCTACAGACAGGAGAGTCGGGAGACTCAGCTGTGTGGAAAAGCAGGTTGGGACGACAGAGGTTGTTGCACTGTCTCCCAGACGCAGAGTCCACGGGTACCCAGAGCAGCAATGTCACCCCAAACGTGGGTTTCAGTACGGAGCGAGCTGAGTGACATCAGAGGGCACGGTGGTTTCACCACCTCCGAACTCGAGTGTCAGCAAAGCCAGACCCCGTGACGGAATCCTGAACACACCCTAGAAGGTTAAAGGGTTGGGAGCACAGCAGCTGATTTTTAAAGTGCTTTTCAAACTAACGCCAAGTCCCTCCTTTCATCCACTCAAAAAAGGGAACGAGCAAACAAGGTTCCCTGTTCCCCACAGCCCGGTGGGAAGGACACAGCTCCCAGGAGTTACCAGGGCACAAACAACCCCCAAACAGAGAGCCGGACACCCCCACTCCCGAGCAGGCCGGATAAAGGGAAAGGCCACACTCGCACAACGACCCTCCCTCAAAAAGCCCTGTGTCATCATCACCAGGCTTTCTAGGCAAGTGCTGTTTCAGCTCCAGTCGGCCCCGAGAACGCTCCATCAACAAGGCACGGCGTTGCAAAATCTACATAGGCAAGAAGTGTTTTGCAAGAGCCATGTGACACACACATGACTCGCAGCTCAGGGGAAAGGGTGGACCCCCGGCTGCCGAGCCTCGGCGGGCCGGGTTGATCGCCTTTCCCCGGGCGACGGTGCCCCCCCCCCGGTCACTTGTTGGAGCCCAGGCCCCGCTGTGCTTCCCGAGCTCCGCGAAAATCGCCGCCGGCTGCGCCCGATGGCGCTCCCGGGGCGCTGGGGCGGCGATGCCGGATGGCAGGGAGGACACTACTGACCCCTCACGGCACCCCGGACCCCCCTGGGGCGGCCCCGCCGAGCCCCCATCTCCCGTCCCGCCGCCCGGCCCGGGCGCGGCCCCGTGGGGACCGGGGCGGGGGAACGGGGGGTGGGCCTTGGAACCCGCGGGCTCGGCCCGGTCCCCCCCGCGCCCCGCGGCGCCCCCAGCGCGGTCCCGCGGCCGCCCCACCCCGCACTCACTATTCGGGGTTCATGCTGGACATGTCCGTGGGGCCCGCGGCCCGAGGGACGGCGAGCGCGCTGTGAGGGGGCGGTGCGGCGGCACCTCCCGCCGCCGAGGCAGGCGCTCCGCGGTGCGCTGGTCCGAGGGAGCCGCGATCGCCCGGCACTCGGCTCGGCCCGTCCGCCCGCGTCCGCTCCGCGGCCTCCGCGCTGCGCCTCAGCCCAAAATGGCCGCCGGAGCCCGACCAGGAAACGGGGCGGCCGCTCTCCGAGCAGCGCTTACATGGCCGGGGAGCGGCCGCGGGGCGCCACGGGAAACCGAGTCCGCGCCGCCGCCACCGGCCCGCCCGGCCGGCCCTCGAGGACTCGCTCTCCCGGCGGCCCCTGCGGCAGCGGCAGCGCATGCGCACTGGTCGGCCTTTCTTCCCTCGGCCCCGTCGGCTCGGCGCGGCGGGCGGCGCCGCTGATTGGCCGCGGGGCGCCGGCCGGGGGTGACGTCAGCGGGCAGACGTGGCAGCTCGGGCGAGGGCGCGCGCGGGCGGGGCGGGGGCGGGGCCTCGGCGCGGGGGGCGGGGCCTCGGCGGCGCGCGCCCAGGACACATCCCGGGGTACATCCTTGTGTCCATCCTCTGCCGGGCTCCATCCTTCCATCCTTCCATCCACCCCTCTATCCCTCCATCCCGCTGCAGCCCGGACAGGGCGTTATTTCTCCCCGTGGTTCCCGTTCCCCTGCGCCGAGCGCTGCCCAGGCAGCCCCGCCCGGGTGTGACCCCCGCGCCCCGATCGGTCCTCAGTGTCCCACCACGGCCCTGGTCCGGGGGGGTGTGGGAGGGACATCGCCCCTCGGGAATGCGGTCGGGCCGGCGGCTGCCCGAAGGAACGGGAGAACCCGCTCTGCTGCCTGTTCTCCCTCCGCGCCGGGTGAGGGGCAGAACTGGGGACTGAACGTTGCACCGACACTCGGAGGAACAGCGGTGGCAGCGCAGCAGCACCTGCAGCACCACGGGGCATCTCCAGCTGCTGTCAGGCCACTGTCCCCCACATGCACTGATAAGTCACAACGCTTTTTTTGCGCTGCCATTACAGCTTTTATCACAAGCTTTTATACGAGCATTAGTTGGTTCACATTTCAAAGCGTTCTTTGGGAACAGTAAATATTTCTACGCTGCTTTTACAGTGGCATGGAGAGACTCTCACGCCTGGGACCTCAGAGGAAACAATCTGTTACAGCTGGAAGAACTCAGAATACAGGAGCCTGGTTTTCTAGCCAACCCCTTACAGCAAATTCTCACATCAAATTGTATCGCTGGCACTTTGGTTGTTGATGTTCCCAGGTTTATTCCTAGGCTCTGGTCTTTTCCACAGCATCAGAGAGAGCACTACAATGCTACACATCATTCCAGACTCGCACACAGGGCACTGCTAAACCTTACAAGTCTTAACGGCTCCTTGTAATCAGCTCGGGAATTTAAATCCCCACTAAATACATATTATCCGACATTATTTCATTACAAAGGGCATAGTATAATACGCTGACCAAAGTTTATCTTCCAACAGGCTCAAAGGACAGGAAGAACAATTTCCAAGTGGATTGCAAGATCACTGTAACATCCTGTGCAGAAGCTTTGGATGTTGTATGTTCACATACTGACTTCCAGACATCCAAGTACACCAAAAATAACCAACATGAATGGGACCCTTTCTCTTGGACAGTAGCAGAATAGAGCTGAAGCCCCAGAGGAACTGAAATTGCAGTCCTGTCCCTTTTTCTCCCCACAATAACACCAAGAGAAGTCACTCGTGCTCCTTGCTTCTTCATGGTTTTGGTTACATCCACTTCCTTACAAAAAGTCAATAAATTGTGCTGACTGTAATTGGCAATGCTGAGCATTGGTTACCAAGGGTTTGGGGTTCCTTTTCTTCTTAGGTAACGTAATCTACAGATGAATCTACCACATATCTTGCTGTACTTGCTGCTTCTGTGGTGGCCATCGAAGTTCCCACTTCCCTTTCTCTATTACTCTGTATTTATGAAACAATGCCTGTTTTGTTTGATGTTTGCCATCAGAAATTCAGTGAATCCTTTGAGACTCTCTCCTCTGTGTACAGCACAACTCTTGAGGCACTCCATGGATGGTGACCAGATGTGCAGCAACATCCCAGATGACAAACTTCATTTAACAGACAACACTTAATTCTCTGCTAAATACAAGAATTGGTTTTGGAGGGACATTTTTAACATTTGTGCTTTTAGTCTTTTAGTCTTTTCAAACAAAAAGGTGCAACCACTCCATTTCCTTATTCTGTTGTGAGGAATAATACTCACTGGCCACAATAAATAAGGCTCTGCCACATGTGGCACTGCATAAATGTACCCAGCAAAGTCAGAGGAGACACAGGAACAAACCAATACCAGCTAACTATGAAGCCACAAATTAGATTTACTTCTGAAGTAGGGCACAGGTTAATAAGAGTTTGGGTTGCTGTTTCATCTCAGGGAAATAATAATGTCCATACCTGAGAAGACCATATTTGACCTGTGTGACTGCACCAGCAGGGTGGCAGTCATAGCAACCCCTGGCTGCAGGGGGTAAGAGCAATGTGAAAAGCGACTCTCCCCCAGCTCTTGAGGTGAAGAGAGGTTTCTCTGCTGCCCATTCGTGGGCTGAGGTCACCTTCTGCTGTGATGTCACCTGCAGGTGAATGTCTGCACATGTACCCGTCTAACTGGATGAGCAGGCTCAGGACCCCTGCCTGGTCTCTAGCTGGGTTCTCAACAATGATTTATAACCCATGTAACAATTTTGTCCTGTCCTTCCTTCTGCCTTCAGGGGTTATTCACAGTTTTTCTTGAACACTACGAACCACTGGGTGATCAGAGAGGCCTCGCTTGCCTCTCTCTATCAGAAGCACAACGCAAGGAGCAATATCAGATGCCAGTTAGGGAAATATTATTCATATGCCCCAGGGCTGAATTCTGCCCATGAAAATAGAGGTTGACTTTATCCTGTTAGCTGCAGAGTTTCCTTTGGCTTAGGCTACAGTGCTCTACCAGAGCAGCCAAAGTAAAGCCATGAGCACCTTCCCCAGTCCTGTCCACCCTGGGGCAGCATCCTGACCCACTAATTCGTGTTTTTGAGGTTGAACTCTGCTGGTTCCTGGTTCCACTCAGGTGATCTGCCCTCCACTGCTCTCATCTCTCTCCACCCCAGGCCACAAAAAGGCGTGTGCCAGAGAAGGCTCTGGGAAATGAGAGGACAGGAGGACAGAGGATGGGAGGGAGAGAAAGAGAAAACAAGCTGCAGTGGCTGCAGTCATGTGTAAGAGGGGAAAGGAAGGAGGAAAAAGAGCACAGATGATGGGACAAGAATGCCACAGCTGCATGAGCCCAGTTTTTACAGTGCAGTATGAAGCCCTCAAGCCTGCTCTGGGACTGGAGCAGTGTCACCTCATGCATTGCAGCCTACAGAGAGCAGGATTCGTTCTACCTTCCTCTTCTGCTCTCATTTTATATTAAATCATCCATATCTTTTAGCTATATTACCACACCACACAGTCACAGGGTGAAGGAAGGTTTCAGGTCTGCTCTCTACCACTCTACCACAATTTTACCCTGCAAATGTCTTTTTTTCACCTGTATAACAGTTCTTGAACGAAAGGTAGGAGGAATCTGGCTTCTAACCCAGAACTGCCACCCCATAAAGCTCTCATGTTAGCACAGCACTGTTCAGATACCATTTTCCCCTTGCTGGGTCCTTTTCTCTAGACTATGTATAAAATCAGGAAAAAAAAGGTATTTATTTTCCCTTCTGCTTTCCTTTGCCCTTCATTTCCCCTCCCCCTTCTCTGTGTCTGATCCATGGAGTGGGAAGCTCACAGGCTGATAGATGCACAACAGCCTTGCCAAGAAGGTCAGGCACCAGGAAGGCACAACATTGCAACTGGCTGTTTTGATACTGGGAGTGCTGCGGAACAAACACTGATTTTAGTTTATTAATAGCAGCGTGTCTCTCTCATCTTGCTCACAGTCCTCCCATGTATATAATCTCTCTGCAGGACTTGTCAGCCACCAGTGTTTTGTAGACAAAATAACCAGTCCATTTTGGATGTGTTGGCAGCACACCTAAAATGTTGTGAGCAAATTCTTCCTATTAATTCTTGATTTAGGAAGTAAAAGGGAAGAGAACTAAGTTGCTGATGGACTTGTGGCACCACTGGGAGGGAAAGAACAAATGAACCCATACTCAGGTGTAGTCTGATGTCAGAAAAATAGTAATGGAGATGAAAGTGTTATTCTGGAATCATTTAAAGTGCTGGTCCACTACTGTTCATTGCTTCTTACGGGCATGCTATGGAACTTATTGGTTTGTGAATCACCATGAACCAGCTGGTGTTCAGCTCTACCTCTTGGTTTTGCTGGACATCTGGCTTGTGTTTCACATCCTACAGTGAGGGTAATGGAGCCAGAGGTTTCACATTGGCTCCAATCACAGGCAAAAGACAAGAGGTACAGGCAGGGTGAAATGACAAAGAGCACCTCGGGGTTGTGAAGAGATAGCAGGATATTCGGAGAGCAGCTGTCCAGCTCTGGTGAGTTAAATCTCTTTTGGGAAGCTCCTAGAAGGAGATCTAGTGCCTTGTTCTGCCTCCTTTTTCAAGCCCAGTTTGCTTCTGTATTGCTGTGAGCACACCAAAGTTTTGTGGCAACTATTACCCAAATTTGAAGTAGAAAATTATGTAAAGCAAGACATGAAACACTATAATAAGCTGGTTACCTATTAGCTTCAATATATTTATTTTTTTACTTTACACTGTTGCCATGGTTCAGAGCCTGATTTCACAATATTTTATAAAACTGAAAATACCACATTTTGTATTGTATCAGTGGCCAGGGAGGAAGCAGAGGGGTTTGGGAGCTGGGGCTTCTGGGACACAAGCCTTGTGGAAGCAAGATAACACTGTCAGCTTAGAACAGCAACTGAATGTGTTTGCTGAAATCATGGGGAAAAAGAAGTTTGGAAGAGATTCCAAGAGATGATCTAGTAGTCAGTTGCTCTGCTTCAGCTGCATCTATTTTCATCTCAATAATGGTGTTCTCAAAAACGTCCAGATATGACAATTCCACAGTTCCCACAGGCCATGTATGACAGCACCCACAAGAAAGGTAAAAAAAGCTCACCACTAAAATGATTCCAAGGATAAATTAAGCAGCTTAGGCTTTTACTTAAGTTTGCTGGTGAATTCAGTACACCATACTTCATCTGTTATCTGCTGGGCATTTTAAAAATCTTAGTCTGCAGTGCCACAAGAGATAAAGGAGACAGAGCCCGAGCTAATATGCTGAACTCCTGTGTCTCTGTGCCAGCTGAGAATTCGACCTGTTTGTTTTTATAATGGCAGCTCAGACTCTGGACCACAACTGTGCAACAGGAGGATGGACTTTGAGGTTGCCCTCTCCTGTGCAGCTGATGTCCTGCTCTAAGCACTCATTTCCTTCCAGGCAAATGAACATTTCTTACTGCTGCAGAGCTTGGTTGAATGCCTCATACACACTGGCGCAGAGTTCTGCTAGAAGGCACCCTAGAAAAGGGCCCAGAAACATCAGGTTTGCTCCAGTGGGGATCAGGTGCTCCCTGCAGGTACTGCCCAGGGCTATCTCCTACCTCTGACTCATGCATTTTGCAACAGGAGAGATAGCAGGGTAGTGCTCCATGGAATTTGGCCACTCTACCTAGGTATCTGTTTGTTTAAGAGTTCGATTCATCATACCAATTATCATCTAAATGCTCTGGCACTTATTCATCCAGCTGGGCTGGCATCAACCTGCCTGGCACCGGATGTTATTTAACACTGACATTGATTCAATACTGAAGGTTGCTTTGTTGGGTTTTGTAGCTGGCTTTGATGCCAGAGTTCTGGAAGGGAGTTTCACCCTGGTAAGCTGAAAAGCTTATATTTTCTTATGTGTGTGCATAGCATCCAGAAGTGGCAAAAGGATACATTTCTAATGAAAAACAGCAAATCAAACCAGTGGTTGTACTTTCTTTCAGCTTTCCTTCCATCGTCACACCCTTTTATTTCCACACCAGCTTTTGTGCCACCAGCCTCTTTCCTGACCTCTTCCTTCTTCAACAACTTTATTCTCAGTATTTCTTTGTTCACAATCCTCCTCTGTTTGCTCATCCTTTTTACACACCTGCCTGGCACAGCAGCTTTCATACTTTCTGTACTGCACACTTACAACATATGATTCAACTACAGAATGCCCCTCTTGTTTCATGGCCTGACATCGACAATAATATTTTACACTTGCCATGATCTCCATTTTGAATATCTTTCTCAACTGTTCTTTGTGCTTTTTGTCTTTCTTGGCCCTTGGCATTTTGTTCTTACCCTGTATCATTCCTTGGAAGCTCCATATAACTTGGTTTGGGGCATTCATTAGCAGGCCTGTGAAACTGCTTGCACATGCATGTACAATTCAGCTGTCAGGAGAGAGAGTCTCAGACCTCTGTAATGACATTTGGGCCTGCAATTGCATATTAGACTGTCTTCTGGAGTTATCTGTTTCCATGGTGGCTACAAATGCCGAGGGAAAGGAGGAGCCACCTCCCACACTACCCAGGAACAAAGGCATATCTTCAGCAGGAAAGGACAAGCAACTTTTGCCAAGCTCCACAGGCACTTTCCTGTCCCCACAGGATTAATCTGAAGTCCTGCCAAGGCAATGGTTAGACACAGTTTGAGAAATACTGTTACAGCTCAAAGATGCAGCACTAACCAGACCCTCAAAACACAGCACAGACTGTTCAGGGCTTCGGCCTCCTCAGCCTTGCAAGCACAAAACTCTTTCTGACAGCTCTCAAAAGTCTTTCTTTACAACTCTATATTTTACTTGTCCATACTTTCTTTTCAGTTTCCTGCTATACTTCATGCCTAAAAAGGACAGCAGAAGAAAAGAAAAAAAAATAGCAGGCAACAAACCCACTTAGTCTACACAAAGCTCTAAATTAAACCTCTGTTTGATGTTGAATCTTTCTGTAAACAGGTACATTTCAACTCAAGAGTTTTACCTTGTTAAGTATTATGGGATTTGGGAAGATTTGAAATTAAGCTTACATAATTGGTTTATCCTATCAGTAATGTTGATAAGTACATACCTTCCTTGGCTGGCAGACTAAACTTTGAGTAGTCATACACACTGAATTAAACTAACAATCAACAGAAAACCAGGTGGGATTCATCTTTCATTACTGTTATTCAGTATGAATCCTAAAATGTAACAAAAGCTCAAGGTAAAAAGCTCAGGCTGTGGTTCAATTAAGAGAGTCAAATACCTTCATCTTTACCCTAACACAGGGCAGACAGAATTGTTCAGGATTAGGCATCATCCCTATTATTTCAAACAGAAGCTCATCATTTGTATCATATGAATTATGCCACTACAGTCCTCTAAGGAGGATGGTACAGATCAGTTTAACAAGTCTTTGAAGAAGCAAAGAACTGTCTTTGAAGAGTGAAATACTGTGATTTTTGATAGCAGATTTTGAAAAAATAAAATTATTAAAGGCTTCATTCTTATTAAAACATTAATCAGTGAATTCAAAAGGTAAAAATCTTCAAAGTGGTAAAGTCAATATGAGAAGTAAGCATTCATTGGGTTTTTTAGCCCACAACTGGTCAGGAACTCAGCCTCTGCTTTGCTGAAACAGGTGCACCTCTAGGCTTCCACAAACAGGCAACATGACCTATTTTACACAACTTACCACTTGCACATTTTGAAGACCCATCTGTGAGTGAAAATGAGTCCAGACCTGAAACTTTAGATTGTACAAAGCCAAACTTAGGAAATTACAGTCAGGGATTCAGGTAAGTGTGGAAATTTTCCAAGCAATTCAGTTTTAATGATTTGAGTGAATTTGTTTTCCTTCTCTCAGTTTCTTGTTCTCTTCTTCCTCTCTTTGTTTCTCTCTCCCCCACTGTCTTTTCTTCGTGATTTTTTTTAAGATTGCACTCTGTCTGCACTGACTTGGTCCACCTATCCATACTATTTTGACACACATAATCTAAATAAAGCAAGAAACTCTTAAATTCCATAGAGATGTTTCATTTTCAAGCTAAGAGGCAGCAACATTTAATTATGAGCAGGCTAATCCTGCAATCATCACTCCCTGGAACCACTCAGCACAATGGAAGGGTGTTAAATTGATTCTAAATGGCACTGTGTAATGAGTGACAAACATAAAAACCAAACAAACAAGAAAGCAATGGTGTTCAGACATAGGACACATTTTGAAATGTGGTAGAAAAACATGAATTAAGACTAAAATATCCACAGTGGCAGGTAATTTAGATCTAGATTGATTTCCAGGTGTACCAAATGTTTTTCCCAGACCTTGAAGGCTGTTTACCACCTGTTAGTCACCTATAGATTTTCTTGTAAGAGGTGGGTATCCTTCCATGTCTGGAAGGGTTGTTGCACTAAATCATCAATATGATCCTTTTCATGAGACCAACCACAGTATGACATGGCACTGATGAACCAGCTCCAGTTTCTTCCTAAAAGCAAGTAAAAGGAGAGAACAAATATATAATTTCAGCTATAAATTCACCACTAAAAACTTAAAATATCTATTTAAATTCCACTTGCTATTGTGAAAAATAATTAAAAATAATGTTATTTGAGATTAGGTATTCACATTATTTGTTCCTTTTACCTTGAGAAAATAAAACTATTTAAGGATCAAATAGCTCATGGATAAATGGAATTCCAAGTTAAATTCAGTTAAACACATTGCATGCATTGCCTATATTCATTAACTAATGAGATTCCTTTTGTACCATGTAAAAAAGGGTGAATGAACACATGAGATTAGCTATTCAAATCTGGCTGTTATCTAACACAATATTGCCCCGTGTAATATGCATTCCATAGCTGGCCTTTTATGTCCAAATACAAAATGTGCTAAAATGGGTCATGAGACATATCATACCTAAATCAAAAGCATCAAAAAAGTCATGTGGGGCATAAAGCCACAGAGGTTTATTATATGTGATGGGATTTGCAGAAAAAAAAATCAGGACAACTACATTTGCTTTCCTATTTGGTGTCCATGAGATATTCCCATGGAAGAGATTAGCACACACGGGAACAAGGGTGACAGCTTCTGCAGTGATGATTTTTCATTGCTTTTTTGTTCTAGTACTGTAGCTCAGAAAGAACAATGGGCTACTGTGCTTTCCATCAAGAGATAAGTAACAATATATGAGATCCCAGCCCTCCTCATAATTCAAAACAGTCTGCCTCATCTTTCCTAGAGTATGTCCAATTTAACACTTGGTGAATTGAATGAGCACCTGACTCTGAGCATCTGTTTTGAAAGGCACCCAGTTCTACAAAACTGTGGGCTCATACATTCTCCCCAACTCCTACTTTCAGTAGTCGTTCAAAATTGTGCAAAATAACCACCCGCTCTATTTTAGTGGTTACATTTTGTTCTCCATGTCATAAACCTCAAAGGCTACTGAGGAGGATGCAGCCTATCTAAGAGGACAAGGGGAAACTGTGCAGTGGCAACATGTACTGTTGCAATGCCCATTGCAGACATGGGAGCAGAGAAAATTACATGCTCTGGAACCATCTTGTATTCAGGGATACGACAAAACATGCCACAGGTCTTTCTTATGGAAGCTGAAGCAATGCATCTTTGTTTTCTTTTGGTGGGCAATCACTGTACATGACAAAAAGAGCTACATAAAATGAACTATGAGTATGGCATTTAGCCCAGCTGTAGCTTTTTCAGACCTGATAAATCCAATAAACTGAGTCAGAAATGTCTTATTCTTTTCCATAACATTGCTCCAGAGCAATTGGCTGCAGGCACCAAGGTACTGGCCTATGACAGGAAGACAGGAGGGAGTATTCCAAGAAAGTTCTGACTATAACTTCATGTTTATTGCTATTTTGCCAAGTTCAAACACATTTCTCCTGCTCACTGGACTATATCACAAAGGACAGTCTGACATGGATGCAGTGAGAGACTGGCCCTGAAAGAAACACAATGCAGCACATGCAGTTTGTCTAATAAGTAATGTCCATTAAATGTTTAAGGCAAAGTTGATCTTAATATCCACCACTTGCTTAATAACTGAGGTTGATAACAGGGAATAACAGGGAAAAAATGCTGCACTTTGCACTTCCTCATATCTAGACATGTGTGAGAGTCACCCAGGATTTTAGACTCCTTCCCACAGATGAGCCAAAAGGTCATTTTTATAAATTTTATTGATTATATTAATTTTAAATACAAAAAGTGTTCAAGGCAGAGCTGGCCTGTAGGTAATTGATCCTCTGTTTTTATAACAAGAATCTTGTTGGCCTTTTCATCCAAATGGTTGGCTCCACACATATATAGCCCATTTGAAAAAAATGCTCTTAAAAATCTACTTACACTTTTAAGCTTATTGTGATAGTTTGCATTTGATTATTAATAGTAGTTAATAATTGTAGTTAACTTTTAAAAAAAGCTATTGATATAAAAATGGAGACAACCAATATCATGACCAGTTATGTTTCATTTTCACTGAAAGAGTAATAATGTCTGACGCAACTTGCTCGTCTCTCCCCACATCACCACAATCAGCTCAGATAAAATGTTCCCTTTCATTAGGGCAGCACATGTGTGGGCACTATAATGCTTACAGAAATGTTAATGTAGCAGCAGTTTGCCTTCTAAAGCAAGCAAAAGTTGCATATAAAAACTAGGAACTACTGTAATGCCTTGGTTTCACTTTTGTTTCATGGTTGCAACTCTGCAGCTGTGAAGCTGCAAGAGGAAAAGGCTCCATCTCGCTGCTATGTGGAAGCCTCTGTAGACAATCTTACAGAATAGGTCTCCCAGGAATATATTCTGATTAGGAAGGGAAGAAAAATGAGATATGGATGGGCTACTCATTTAACCAGACTGGCACAAATTACCACTCGAGAGGAATCTACTTATTTTAACCAGCAATTTAAATAGTAGAGATTTTAAAAGTGTGTCTGTTCAACTATGAGAAAAAACCCCCGTTACATTATATCATAGGAAAATGTGAAGAAACAAAAAGGAGGTGTTTGAAGTTGGATTTCTGACCATGTATAAAGGAGATTATGAAGGGGAAAAAGGACAAGTAGGGAACATCCAAGTTTTGTGGGTATTCTGGATGTTTTGAGGAACTTTGAGTTTCCTGGTGGGCTGCAATCACATGGCACCCCTTCAACACTGCAGAAGAAGATCACATGCTGAACAGACCTGAACTTTACTAGGCCAAGTTTGAGATAAATGGTCTTCTGCATGTAAAAACCCACTCCTGTATCAATCTGTATCAGCAGCTGGGGGAGAAAGGAAGGAAAAGGGAAATTTCAGTGGTTTGATTTGATCTAATGCATGTCAAAAAATTTTAAAAAGCCCTTTTGTTTTCTAAAGAATGCTGTTCTACAACTAGATAGCAATGGATGGTAAAGTACTGAATGTACATAGAAAAAATGTATATATATAATATGGGCAATTTTTGTTGTCTGCATGAAACAAACAGAAAAGCATCCTTGTACTGATTTTTACATAGAATATTCAGGAAGAACAAAGTACGTCATCTGAGAAACTGTCTCACAGTGTATGATGTCTGGTATCTCTGCCAATATTAACTTTATGGACCAAGTAACAATATTATGTTAATAACTGCTGATTGCTATTTGTGTACCAGACTGTTCCAATACCATGGTGATGAACATGCTGTCGATGTCTGGAACAGATGGGCAGAACACAAGAGATCATTGCCTTGATTTTAAGACAAATAGGATTACCTGTTTCATAAATAATGCTACATGCAAGCACAGAGTAAAACATGATTTTATTTCCATCTCCAGTAACTGACACACATTGGATGCACAAACAGTTCACCCTAACTCTCAGAGAGAGCAAACCTTTGAATCAACTGTAGTCAATGCAGCTGCTTTATGCTGTTAAGAGTGGAAACAAAATTCACGGCCTCACTGTCAGCAATGTAACTCCTTTGTAGGGCTCTGCAGAGGGATCTGGATAGACTTGAGAGATGGGCTGATTCCAATGGGATGAAGTTCAATAAGGCCAAGTGCCGGGTCCTGCACTTTGGCCACAACAACCCCCTGCAGCGCTACAGGCTGGGCACAGAGTGGCTGGAGAGCAGCCAGGCAGAAAGAGACCTTGGGGTACTAATTGACAGGAAGCTCAACATGAGCCAGCAGTGTGCCCAGGTGGCCAAGAAGGCCAATGGGATCCTGTCCTGTATCAAAAATAGCGTGGCCAGCAGGCTCAGGGCAGTGATCCTTCCCCTGTACTCTGCGTTGGTGAGGCCACACCTTGAGTGTTGTGTGTTGCAGCCCCTGATTTTGGTGGGTCTGAAGGACCACCTTACAAGTTTCATTTTCACCTTAAAGGGACATGTTTCCAGCGTCAACCAGTTGGAGTCAGACCACCACACCTAGGGTGGGGTCACTTAAGGTGATATATGCCCGTGTTTTTTGAATAAACTTTGGATTTGCCTGAACATCATATTGGTGTGTGCGATCTCACTAGAGCATGGTCCGCAAAAATTGTGTTCAGTTCTGGGCCACTCAGTTCAGAAAGCATATTGAGGTGCTGGAGTGAGTCCAGAGAAGAGCAACAAGGCTGGTGAAGGGACTGGAGCACAAGTCCTGTGGGGAGAGGCTGAAGGAGCTGGGGGTGTTTAGTCTGGAGAAGAGGAGGCTCAGAGGTGACCTCATCACTGTCTAGAACTACCTGAAGGGAAGTTCTAGCCAGGTGGGGGCTGGTCTCTTCTCCCAGGCACTCAGCAATAGGACAAGAGGGCACGGGCTCAAGCTCTGCCAGGGGAAATTGAAGTTGGAGATCAGAAAAAAATTCTTTACAGAGAGAGTAATCAGGCATTGGAATGGGCTGCCCAGAGAGGTGATGGATTCACCATCCCTAGAGATTTTTAAACGCAGATTGGACGTGGCGCTGAGTGCCGTGATCTGGTAAATGGACTAGAGTTGGACCAAGGGTTGGACTCGATGATCTCGGAGGTTTTTTCCAACCCAATTGATTCTATGATTCTATGATTCTATGATTCTAAAGGTGATACTTCAGGCTGGAGATGAGGCAATTGCCCAACACTAATGATTCCCTATCTGCTGATTTAAACACCCCTTACAAAGAAGTCTTGCAACAGCTTTCTGTCGTTTCTTGAGGAGAGAACTGAAAGCAAAATGAGTGCCACTTCACATCAACTTTTTGATGTGACAAAGAAATAGGGAGGAAAGTACACTTCAATTCCATAATGTTGTTTCTTAAGTCCTACAACGGGGTCGACACTTTATTCTATGCTCTCTTATTCTTTCACAGAAATGAGGAAGAAAGACCAACCGACAGAGGAAGACAGAAATATTTTCACTGTAGGTTGTACAGTTCTGTTTAGAATTAAGCCCATGATACTGAGAAAAAAATTATCTTGGAGCAATCTCATATACAGTACAATAGATGATGCTGTATAGTATTAACAGTCTTGTTCTGAGTGACTGAAAAAGCAGTTAAGTGGGGAAGAGAGCTCTGATAGAGCCCTGGGCCCATAACAATAACAAATCCTTTCCTACCTCAGTGAAAACCCAAAAGAGGAAAGTGAAATCTACTGCTTTCATGTGAGAGCTTCCAATTTCCCACTGGTACCAGAAGCCAGTCATGTTTGGAAAGGAAATGACATATTGCTGCATGGCAAATCTGTCAGGTACAGAGGACATATGAGCAAATTTCCCCATCACTGATCTGCCAAGGTCACAAAACTGAAAGTACAATTGGTTTTAAGGACGAGCACTAGGGTCCTGTCAGGTCATCCACAGATTCGGACAGCACTTTATCCAACTTGGCATCCAAAACGGTTTGAAATACGGCCACCAACACAGGTGAGGTGTCAGATCACTGCAGGGATATGTTCCCTTCTCCCAAGACACACGAACAAAATTCTATAAATTACTGTGTCAACAAACACTAACAGACAGCGAAGCACCACAATCATTGAAACAAACACAGTGGCAATGTCTCGTCTTTAAACTGAATCATCTGTTACTGCAGCCAGAAGCGCTCAGAAGTTCCTGCTTGTCCTGCAGCGCTGCCTGGCCCGCAGGCAGCTCCCGGTCAGGCTGCAGCAGAGCTGTGTGGCAGGAGCTGCCCAGCGCCGCTGCCAACGCGGCAGCAGCGAGTGCCAGCCAGGGCTCACCGCGGGGCTGTGCCTCGGGATGGAAGGAGGAACAATCATGCAAAGTGCTGGAAGTCTCAGGAAACGAGATTTAGCAGCCTCTGCTGAACGTGTCAAGCAAGGTCAGCGCTGGGGAAGGCTGCTCAGCAGGGTGTGCTGGCGGTAAAGCAGCAAAGCCTCGAACTAAAACGAGAGAACTTGCTGCTGTGCTTTCACTCCCTCGTTCCCTTTTTACCTGCAAGCAACACCCATCTGTCCAAGGAATCATGTCACACCACTACAGATGTAAAGAGATTTTGAGTGGGTCCCCGTTCACATCTGAAACACAAAGCTTTAGAAAATAACTGGAAATAGACAAGCAAAGACGGTTTCCAAGAAGCACAGAGCCAAATCAGCACTTTGTTCTTAGTGGGTAAATTAAAAAATCTCTGCTACTCTGTGGAGCAGGGTAGAATACAGCAGAACGAATCATATTGCTGCAGAACTTGCATTTGCAAATATTGACTGCATTTTCATTTGTTTCCAGTCACAAAAACAGGTTGGAGAAGGTTATTAGAGTGGTATTTATTTGAAAGCTGCACATACAGCATCCCTTCCTCCTTCTGAGGGACAAGTTCCTCTATCCTGAAACGGGTATCAAAGATCGAGGGAATGAATCATCTTCTGAATTTTCTTTTCTCTTTATTGATTACTGACCACTTGCTGAGAGAAGCTGGCTGGAATTTAGGGTGTGATTCATTTTACTTTGTCAATTACATTTCTTCAATAAGAAAAGTGAAACTGTGTAGTAAGAAGAGAAAAGCTGTGTACAATATCACCGTGGGGCTCCATCTTTGCAGTCTCAAAAAATCAGTCTATTCATTTTCATTAGGAAACCCCCAGACTTTCCATGCTTTGGCACTAAATTTATAGCCCAGGTTATAGAAGTTAAACTACATGCTTTTTGTTAACTTTACTATGCCCATATCTATCAGAGGTACTGCTAAATGACTACCAGAAATTGGTCTGGAATGATGAGGTCATAATTCAGGGCATGAGACCAGAATCCCTGTACTCAAGGCTTTATCCCTATACTCAAGGCTTTGCCAGCTTCAAGGAGGAAAAAAATGTGTGGAGGAAGAAAGGAAAGAGAATATAAATGAAAGACTGTCCTGAACATGAGTTGTACCTTTCAGATTTTCTTAGATATTTGCCAATGAAATCAGTGAAATATTCTTGAGCAACAGTTAATTTTTAAGCTGATAATACCAAAAATACTACTGAAAGTGGTACTGGAAAACCTGGCCCGAGATGCTGTGACTTACACTGAGCATGTTAGAGGAAGATCATGGCTGCTATGGGTAAGATCTGTTCTCTCAGTTACCAGGGTCACACTCTACATAGCCATTGTGGTTAAATCCTGTTTTCCATGATACAGACACTTCCAATACATGGTGTCAAAGGAAGACTTTTCAGGCTAGTATGAGTATGTAGTAAGTAATACTTCTCATAAGCAGTGTCCCAGTCTCCAGCATCCTTAACCACCTGCCCGTCCTGCAGCCAGGAACACAGGCCCATGTCTGCTGTCATGGTCACACAAACAGCCACTCACAGAATCAAGAGAACCATTTTGTTTGCATACTGGGCTAATTACAAAGATCACCCCAAACTAGTCATTTAGATTCATGTAGTAAAACATAAATTACTGATATTAACAGAAAGAAGTCAATTATCTTCATGATATCTAAAGGAAGCCCTGTATTGAAGACAGCTCAAGTTTCCCCACACATACACAGCAACTCACAGATGATACACAAGGCTCAGTTCTAACCTGCTGGCAAATACTAAGTTCAGTGCAGGAAAATGGTCTAAGGAGCCTGAAAAACCACCACTACTGCTTTTCTTGTCCCTGCAGTTGATTCAGATGTTGGCTGAGCTTATGCAAGCCCAGGTCTGAACAGTCAGGATGCCCAGGCCAGTTTACAGCACCACCAGCACTGCTCAGGCAGGAGTCATTTGAACGCTCCAGTCACACCACCTGTATAATATCAAAGTATTGTGAAAGTTATTTGGCAGGTTTGACACCACCCTGAATTCCTCATAGAGGGGAATCCTTATCTCACTACCTTGAGATTGTTCAATATTATAAACTGCGGCTGTTGAAAGCAGGGCTCATGCCCTGCCAGCTGGTTGCCCATTAAAATTGAAAAAGTAAGGCTTGGAAGGCAGGAATTAAATAAGGAAGCCTGCTATCTCATGGAGTAATATAAGAAATAAAATAAAAATGGGAATAGGAATTAACTTCCTCAGATTTAAAAAGAACTTATCCCTTGATAAGAGCTGTGCTATTAGACAACACTTCCTAGGGTCTAGTCTACATATAGTTCTTGTAGAAGTTTTATTACTTTCTAGAAGCATAAGTTACACTTTATTTAACTGAAATATTATTCTGTTACAAGCCCTATTGAGCGGTACATTCTTACTGAGAATTTCATTGAGGCAAAGGAGTCTTTTTATCACACCTATCTATACAGATTCTTCTATCCTAGTTATGTCAACAGTTATTTTGTATTTGGTAGAAAAATGTTTGCTCTTGGATAAGCACCTAGATAAAGCACTTTTGTTTTGTACAGTCAAGACATATATTTTTTGCATTCAATGTTATAATCTACATGAAACCTACATTTCTTTCTTATTGTCTGGCACCAAGTATACACTGTGTATATTCTCTGTATAGCATAAATTTTTAGCTGGTGCTAATAAAGATGAGGGAGCTTATTTAAACCCATACCTGGAGCTAAATGAAGTTTTCAGAGACAGAAGGGACGTGTGCACAGCTGTTTATTATGAACAGTTCTTCCGATAGTTTCCTCTTTCATTTTCCATTCAAGTTTTTTTTATTTCAGCTACAGGTTCTCAAATAGTCAAAGGCAGATTATTTTTCAAGCCAACCAAAGCATTAGCAAAACAATGGAGTTCTGACCTACTGAGGTGAAGATCAAAGATGAAGATGTTGATATCAACTACAGAAAATTGCTCTGCTTCACAAAATGTGCCTATTAAACTTGACCTACATGTTCAGGTAGATTGCTTTGTGCATCTGTTACTGGATTTTGCTTTCTCATTCATCCCCACTGCAGCTCCCACCTAGAAAAATTAATCATATCAATAACACCGGCCTAAGAAACAGTTAAAAAATGTAATCTACATATAGATTTAGACCAACACCCAAAATTCTAACTATACATATTTTCACCTAATAAATAACCAAGTTTCAAATAAATGTCAACAAACCCCCCACAGGAGTACAATGTTGTCATCCTGTACCTCAGCTCTCTACAAACCAGGTCTGCCACATGAAAGCAGGTTTTAGTGCTGCTCCCATTTCTATGCCCCAGTCTGAGGTGACCTTGCCAGTGCTGGAAATCACCAAATCTGAAGGAAGTGTCTTCTGCAACTGCTCTGATTTCCTAAGGAAAAAAGGTCTTTGTCATCATATTTTGTGTATGAGTGCCTATTTTGCTGTCTTCACTTCCTCTTTGAGTAACTTTTGAATCCAGTGCCTGCTGTTCAACTGAATTTGAATCACAGGTTTCAAGACAAAATTGTCCCAAGTTTAGGGGAAGAAGGCAGCTAGCTGGGAAGCAGAGGAGATCCAGATGGTGCCTCCAGCCAAGGAAAAGGATATAGCAAAAAGCTCCATTCTTACCACGCATCAGACAATCAGAGAATCATAGAATCGATTAGGTTGGAAAAGACCTCAGAGATCATCAAGTCCAACCCTTGGTCCAACTCTAGTCCATTTACCAGATCATGGCACTCAGTGCCACGTCCAATCTCAGTTTAAAAACCTCCAGGGATGGGGAATCCACCACCTCTCTGGGCAGCCCATTCCAATGCCTGATTGCTTTCTCTGGAAAGAATTTTTTTCTGATCTCCAACTTAAATTTCCCCTGGCAGAGCTTGAGCCCGTGCCCCCTTGTCCTATTGCTGAGTGCCTGGGAGAAGAGACCAGCCCCCACCTGGCTAGAACTTCCCTTCAGGTAGTTCTAGACAGTGATGAGGTCACCTCTGAGCCTCCTCTTCTCCAGACTAAACAACTCCAGCTCCTTCAGCCTCTCCCCACAGGACTTGTGCTCCAGTCCCTTCACCAGCCTTGTTGCTCTTCTCTGGACCCACTCCAGCCCCTCAGTATCTTTCCTGAACTGAGGGTCCCAGAACTGAACACAATTCTCAAGGTGTGGCCTCACCAAGGCAGAGTACAGGGGAAGGATCACTGCCCTGGTCCTCCTGGCCACGCGATTTTTGATATAATCCATATGGGACAAAGATCACACAGGCCAGGGGAAAAACTTGCATGAGGCACAAATCCATTGGAAACCAGACTTCACTGATTCCATTACTCATGGACTTCTTGCTCATTTTAATTAGGTTCTCCTACCACACACAGGACTAGAGTTCCCTAAATATCTTCTCAAGTCATTCAGTACAAGCTATATTTCCAGTACAACTTCTTAAAAACTCTGGTGTATATTTAACAAGGACTTTTTGTCATACTAGGAATGGATCACCTTAGTGCCCCAAACCACTACACAGTTCTTCAAATACTGTTTCTATCTATCCACGATTTTTCTCAGCATAAGAAACCATTTTTGCTTGTGGCCTTATTTAAAATGGGATTCTGCTCACTGGCATGAGTTTGTAAAAGTACATGAGTCAGTCTTTTTCTTTCTGTTTGTTGAACTTAGATATTCAAGTCCCCAAATGGTGTTCATTTATCTGTTGTGCAGGCAAAAGTCTTGCCCATGATGCCACATGCTTGTGAATTACCAGAAGGGCTTCAGGCTATGTGGAGGTCATTTCTTCTGCATCTAACAGTGCCAGTGGACAGGATTAACACTGCAGAAGTTCCTCACCACTCTTCAGATGTGTCAACAGAAGAGTTTGTGGGTGTACTTCTGACTCAGGTGAGGCAAAGTCAGCTGCTGTTCTTAGACCTGGATTTTAAACTGCTTAAAATCTAATTGTGGTTAATATGAATGAAGTTAGCATGAAGGAAGTTTTGCACATTCTTTCACAGTTTCAGTGACCTTATTTAAAACACAAAGACATGCAAAAAGTGAGTTGCTCATCTTGACTCCAAATAAATGTAAAATTTTTGATATTTGGAACTTAGCATATCTTCTAAATTAACAAATGCCTTGATAGTGGAAGATGGCAGTAAGTTTTCTTTTCTCCCCACAGCCATCCATTTTCATAAAATTGCTGAGAAGCTGGAAGACTGAAGTCCTCTATCTCTCTTCTACATGAAGTGAAATGGCCAAGAGGGTTCCATGTTATTAGTGCTGAATGTTGGAGAAAGCTGAGTATGATCACATAGCTCTTATTTCTTCAGGGAATCGGACTCAGAGAATCAGCACCCACCCAGTTTTTGCACTAAAAAGACAGCTACGAACTCCCTGATTTCCACAGGCAAGGGAAGTGAAAAAATAAAGCAAGTAAGAAATTATGTTAACTGAGGAATAAATTACTCTTTGGTAGTCAGAAGAGAAGTCTGAGGAAATTGAATCACCACACCCTGCTGGTTATTACAGGACCGTGTGGAAGCCATGGCTGTGCAACTACTTATGCAAACTTAGAGAAATGTTTGCTTAATAAAAAGATTAAACAGAAAGTTCCCTGACAATGCCTGCTGTGTCTAGCAGGATGGGACTGTTACAGAAAACCTGATCCTGCATTCAGATCCATCCAGGTAGACTATTGTGTCTGTGTAGAGCAGAGAGATTTGTGCATGCACAAAGATTCAAACTGCAGGGAAAAAAGAAGAAAATTCTATTTTTTGTCTACAGACCGTGACAAAAAACAAGCTCAGAAAATTACTTCTGTTATGGATCGAGACTTGCATGCATGCATCCTTTCCAGGCACAGCAGAGATGCAACTTGTTCTATTTGAAGGATTTGTTGCTTAGCAAACTTTTAAATGAAGACTTTTCTTGTGCATCTGAGTAAAAAAAAATTGTAAATTGAGATCTGACTCAAAATACACATTTTAAAAAGTGGAGCTATAGGGAAAACTAATCAATAGATATACAAAATTTACAATAACATTTACAAGTAAAATTCCTACTATGAATACGCAGCAGAAATGATCAATGCTGCAGAACTCTCTTGGTTACATTTTTTACCACTGACTGGTTCACATTCTTCAAAAAGATTAGAAGTGGGAGGTTGCATGGAGCTACTCTGATTCATTTAATCTTTTTTTGTCTTTTTCCAACTAAGCATTTTCACAGGGGAAAAACAATGATGTCATCAAGTTCCCCTCTCTGCTGAGACTGTGTAGTTGCAAGGTTTAGTGCTGACTTTGTCGATTAGAAAATTGCAATCAGTGATATTATTAATAAAAGTAGGTTATCTTGCCATTACTTGTGGTAGTGATAGTTCATGAGGGAGATAGAAGTAGCTCATGATCTTCTTGTAGACCACAATTAGGGGATGAAGAATCACCCAAGTTCCTGGGATAACAAACAGGAGACCAAAATTAGGTACACCTCTTATTTGAACAAAACAATGCCCTATTTTATTACGAGTTATTCTTGTTTGCAGCATTATTTTCCTAGTTAGAAGAAACAAACTCAGAGGAGAACAAGACAGATTAAATTCTGCCTCTGCAGTGTGCTGCAGTCTTTCCTTTTGCAACTATTGATCCAAATATTTAAAAAAATCTAAGAAAACTCACTAAATTCCACATTAAAATTATTAAATAACCACATGTTTAATTATCAGGCACAAAGGACAAATCTAGTTGTTGCCATCTTCGATATCCAGGCTGCTTGTCGTTGTGATGTTTAAGAAGGACGGCTGAGATCCTGAGTTATTTGTGCCCAGCTCTGACTCCATCTGGATCCGAGTCTAACTACGCAGAGGCAGCAGTGAGTTGCTACTCGAGACTGCCACCTCCTGTCTTAAATCCCCACTCACAGGCGGATTAGGAACAGGGTGTTTCTCCCAACACTGGCTTTGCTTGTAAAGCTAATTCCACGTAGAAAGGATATTCCCTCAAAAATAATCAGAAACAAATATTTACATACACTAAAGGAAGTAGAGCAACCATGAAATATTTTGTATCCATCATAGGAGGAGCCATTGATATCCAAAGCTATTAGATGTAATGAAAATAATAAGAGAAAATATTATTTCCTTCTCAAGCAGCACTGTGCTGTGTCCCACTGTTCTGTGTCTCATCAGACAGGCCTGTCCATCTTATTATGCACATTAATCAATTCCCAGAAAGAAATTCATTACTAGCATCTGGATTGTGCTACTGCATTTATAAACTGTTGATTAAAGGGAGAAAGATTAAAGGCAGAAAGATTCCATTTTCCCCCCTCAACAATTAATATTATCTTAAAGTACAAGTGGCATCAAAACTGCCAAAGTTGAGAAATTAGAGCCAGGCTTATGCTTTGCACACTTCAGATGTCTGTTAGTGCTTTGCTTCTAATCACTTAGGCAACAACTCACAGTCTTATTCCCATCTGAGACTTTCTCTGCATCAGACTGGCCATTGGAATCCATATAAATGCACATTCCTCTGTTACTGTTTGGCCTGAGACATCAGTATCTCCCTTGTCAGGAAACATAAAAATTCTCATACAATAGTTTTTACTACATCCAATGTTCACCAGCAATTTACAAAAAAAAAAATCCTCATGTATTTCTGTTTCTTTACTTCTTGTCTTATTAAACTTGAAATAATCTCTGCAAAATCGCTAGTTCAAAGTTTGTGATATTTTTCAGAGTAACAAGAGAAGGGCTTTCCTTACTTTAAGCTGGTAGTGCATCCACCTCTTTGAGTTATTTCCCCACTTTCATGCTCAATCTTAGTAACTTTTCAGACTTTGTTACAAACAGAAGGGTTTAAAATACCAAGTCTTTTAAAAAAAGTGGAAGATGCACTTCAAACTCACAGCAATATCACATGTTCATGATTTGTGTGCCTTCTGGAAAGCTCCTTAATGAAAGACACTGCACTTCATTTGGAAATGTGTCTCATTTAATCAAATCTGCCCGGCCTTCAAAATATTATATGGAGTTCTCCAAGCACTGGAGGACCCTGAGCAGGAGAGCTTAGGGAGGACAGAGTGAAACCCCTGCAGAACAGCAACAGTGTGGCCTTCCTGCATCCCACAGACCAGGAAACCAATGAATGGGTGTTCTCACCTCCTACAGTATTTTACAGCAACCACCTATACAGTCATGTAAAAGAATTTGCTAAAAACTGAATTTGAGAGTGCAGAAAACAGATAGAGAATGGTTAAAAACCCATTAAACAATTTGTTAAGATTTACATTCATTTGAATGGGGCTTAACTTCACTGCAGCAAAGAATGAATTTATTTGAAACCCCTTTCTTTGAAAATTTGAGGTGCAAATTGACTTCAGCTACCAGAATTCAGCAAATTACATCAAAACACTGTTTTGCATATGCTATGGATGAGGTTTGAAAACTGCATTTATTTTTTAATAACTTAATATTCAAGCTCATAGTATTAAAAAATCAGTGTTGTGGTTAATGCACAAAACTGGACATCAGATGATTTAGATTCTAGTCTTGGCTCTGTCTCAGACTTCCTCTATGAGATCATCATTTACAATTCTCTTTTCAGAATTGGCCTCTAATTTTGGATAACCCAGCTTTGTCTGCCAGACTTTAATATCTGGAACCCAATTTTCAGAAAATGGTTTCATTCATTTCAGCTGGTATGAAAAGAACTCAAAATCTCTGGAAATCAGGTTCCTGAAACTTTGAAATTCTATTGGTTGCCATTTATATCTCTGCAAAGTGTCCTCAAAATGTTACCGGTGATGTAAGTGGAGAATTCAGATTTATTAATACTTTGCATCCATTGCACATGGCAAAACAACTACAAAATATTTAGGGCAATAGAGAGCAGGGTCCAGAGGGAGCATCCAGGGATTGCCATGAGTCCAGTGTCCCACACATCTCATGTGCACATTTCAGTGCTACCACTTAAGTTGTCAGAAATGAAACTGTTTCAGATAAGAAGCCATAGCTGTAAAGGCAGATTTTCTTCACCACAAAACTATTTGTGACCCCCGACTTTCAGTGAAATCAAAACAAGACCATGCCTTGCAGGGGTCTGGGCCTTTGTGACAAAACATCATCACACGTACAGTGCTCAAATTCATGATGATTTGCAGTGTCTGCACTCAAGATAACTTTGTTTGAAGTTGTGTTTTAAAAGTTTTGAATGGCAGATGGGACACATGCTAGAGACACTACTTGGAACAGAATTCTAGTTGAATTTAAAACACAAAGTGACCTTTATATTGTGTTCTTGTGTTTATCTGGAAAATGAGTCAACAAAAGATTCTACTCTGTAACCCTGTGACTCTAAAAAGGAAAAACATTTTCTCAGCCTCTTGAAGAAATGCTAGTGAAAAATACCCAACAGTAGAAACCTGTTCTCACAACATTTTAATTAATCAGCCAAATATCTCACTCAAGAATCCTTGTGTAAGCTATACTGGATCATACCATCTGTGTGAAGATGTTTTGCAATTATGCCAGTACTTCCAGCTCTGATGACTCAGAATGGGTGGTGCTTATAGGGAGGAGAATCCAGACCTTTTTGTCCTTCAGAGAAATCCAGGCCTGCTGAGGACTCTTCTCAGATGTAGTTTGACAACCCAGTTGTCTTTTCCTAGCAGGTAAATTATCCTGCATAGGCTCCCATGACCACACTGTCTCTGGCACCTGAGCAAGGCTGGGTTTGATAACCTGGAAAGTTACTGATATTCAAGATTTGGTGAAGGTCAGAGTCCTTAATGCTAATGAGGTAGTCCTGCAGTGTTGGAGGTGTGTTTGTTGAGGGCTCTTCTGCCCTTTAAACCATGATCTCTTCAGAAACACTCAGACTTCCTAGATGTTTACCCGCAGTTTCAAAAATTCAGAAAATTATATCCACTGTTTAGATAGGGGACAATTTCCAGGAATATTTCTAGTCTGCTATTTTTGGTAAAGAAATTACATAATTCTGAGGCAAAGGTAAAATGCCTCAGTAAGAAGCAAACCAGACTACTGCAGAGAAAAGATTAATGCTAATTCTTAGGCAGAATGTCTTTCTCCTGTCCTGCCAATACAGCATTGGAACCAGCACAGGAGCTGGGCTCAGCTTCTCCATCCAGCACAGTTTGGAGGAGCAGAGCCCACAGCCCTGCACTGAGAGAGAGGGATCTGTGGGAAGTGGGACTGAGGAACAAACACACTGTTTGCTTTGCTGAGTGTGAGATACATCGATTCCTCACAGACCTTTCTTTCTCTGCTACACTGAGCAGAGCTGTATGACAGCTGTCCCAGTAACTCATTTTGCCTTTCTATTCTGAGTATTTCCTGCCCCAGTTTGTATGGTTTCTCTATGCCTGCACATTAGGATAAGCACAGAGCATTTAATTGGCAAGTTCATAAAAGTCTATTAAACTCAGTATAAGATAGTGGTAGTACTTTCTGTGATAAGTTTCAGCACTCTGCTTAGTCATCACACTTTTATTGTCTTTTCTCACGAAGTCTTGGTTGCTTACAAAAGTCTCAGCAAGTCACCACACCTTCTTCTACCAGGAGGCTGTGGGTAGTTCCCTCCATGGTTTTTACAAGGAGCAGCAGCGAGAAGACAGTACCTTTTTGGAAGAGAAATCTTATATTTACACAATATTATGCAGAGGTTACTTTTCATCTTCCTGCAAAACCTGTAAGTTATGAAGTAGATACACAAAATTACTCTGAAGATAGGAAAAAAATAGGAAAAAATTTTTTTCTTCTGTTTGCTTATTTCTTTACAACCTTCTAAGCAAGCTGCACTAACTGGAATATGCACAGGTGGGAATATGTGCAATATATACACAAAGAAGATAACTCAAATGTATATGGTACCCATCAATTCATTGATTGTTAAGCTTTTCCACTTGTTTGCCTCATATCACTGACCCACAAAAGTATTACAAATTCCTGTGTATTTGGGGTGTAGTTAAACTAAATCTCACTCTGTTACCCTGCTCAGCAAATGAGCCTGACACGTACAGACCACAACAAAACTTCCCTTCCTGTTACTGAAAAAGTTCTTACCATGTGCTGCAACTTTCTTCCTACAGACACTGCTTTGTTTTTCTTTAGAACAAGAAGTGATATCTCAGTTCAGCTAAATGAGTAAAATAAGTTTTAAAATAGATGTCTATTCAAACTACACTGTATTTCCTCTCCTGTGTTGTACATGAGCTTTCATATAAAACAAAAATATTTTAAGGCTGTCCAACAGCAAACAACAGTTGGTAGCAAGGACAGTGATGAATTTACTGACTATACCATGCAGTATGTGAGTTCAGGCACTTCTGGTACAGAATTTGGACCCCTTTGATAAGTAATCTTATATTCTGTGCTATGAATAGCAAATTAACCATTTATATTTGACAGACTTCAATATCACTGCTTCTTAAGTGACTTTAATTATACTGTAATTTCTGTTGGCAGTTCTCAAAATAACCTTTTGTCATACAGCGTTTTAACTAATAGTCTAAATCCCTGGCAGGAAAAGGCTCGGGTGATAAAAGATACAAAATGTTATTAAAAAGTTACATGTTATAAAAATGAAAATCTTAAATTGAATATCTAACCTCAGAAAAGTTAGTGAAGGCAGTTTACTCCTTTTTACTCCAGGTCTGCCAAATTAAAAGGTAGTTTGCCTCAGTGCAGAGTAAATTTTTCCATCACTGAACATAAGGAGTTGTAGCTGAATCATTCTGCCTGACAAATCAACAGGTGATTTCAACCCCAAATGAAACATTTTTCATTCAGAGACTGCAGGTGCTTAATTCATGAGCATTGGTATGATATGGCACAGTACCATATCCATCTTACTGGAACTAAGATATAGATGGGTGTCCAGAGTTACTCAGCAAGTCCAACAGCAGAGCAGTAAATAGGGTGTAGTTTCCCTGAGTGAGCCCTCTGTGCTGGGTTCAACAAGCCAAGTGATTTCAGACATACAATTAGTTAATTTTTCTGGACAAAGAGCAGGCTTTTAAGGCAATTGCTTTACACATCTGGCTTCGACCAGCAATGCAAACCCTTTAGTGGTATAAATATCAAAACGTCATCCCTGAAAAGTAGATTAAAATATGAATGTTAACCACATTTATATTACAAAGCAATCCCTACTCTGTCAGGGGAAATTTAAGTTGGAGATCAGAAAAAAAATTCTTTACAGAGAGAGTAATCAGGCATTGGAATGGGCTGCCCAGAGAGGTGGTGGATTCACCATCCCTGGAGATTTTTAAACACAGATTGGACGTGGCACTGAGTGCCATGATCTGGTAAAGGGACTGGAGTTGGACCAACGGTTGGACTTGATGATCTCGGAGGTCTTTTCCAATCCAATCAATTCTATGATTCTATGATTTTATACTCAGGTAAAGCTGCTGCAGAGTGACCAGGATGCCCTTCCATCACAGCTGCATGCCACTGGATTAGCCCATGTTTGTTTCCATAGCCTCTTCTTCCTACTTAGTAATGCCCTGTTGTCTCCTCATTCTCAGTACGTGGGTGTGATTAAAGCAAAAAAAAATCAAACAAAGTCAAATATTATGGCCTATATTCTGGTATTTTTCAGATTGTTTCCACTATTCTATAACATTAAAGGCAGAAAAACTCCACTATAACCATATACATATATAATAATATAGACATATGTAACTCTCCTAACTATGCAAACCTCCTTGTGCTTATGTAGTTTCTGTTATACCTGGTTGTGACAAGCTGCTGTTTGTAGTGCATTGGCACAGCTTATGGCATGGAAAAAGTCAGTGCTGTGGTCGTGTTTGGTCACCACTGGACTTGATGTCTCAGAGGTCTTTTCCAACCTAATTGATTCTGTGTGAAAATGGAGGGGGGAAGTTGTTCCTAAATTATCATGGAGGTCAGTGGGATTCTGGGCAACACAAGAAACAAGTACTGAGCTCCCAGAGACAAGGCAGGAGATCACACTTATATCCCTTACACATACTGGGCTGCCAGAGAGGAGCCAGGAGACCACACTTAGAATCATAGAATCGACTGAGTTGGAAAAGATCTCCGAGATCATTGAGTCCAACCCTTGGTCCAACTCCAGTCCATTTACCAGATCATGGCACTCAGTGCCACAGCCAATCTCAGTTTAAAAACCTCCAGGGATGGGGAATCCACCCCCTCTCTGGGCAGGCCTTTCCAATGCCTGATTACTCTCTCTGGAAAGAATTTTCTTCTGATCTCCAACTTAAATTTCCCCTGGCAGAGCTTGAGCCCGTGCCCCCTTGTCCTATTGCTGAGTGCCTGGGAGAAGAGACCAACCCCCACCTGGCTAGAACTTCCCTTCAGGTAGTTCTAGACAGTGCTGAGGTCACCTCTGAGCCTCCTCTTCTCACTGACCCTTTCCTTTACCCGGAGCCCACCGCAAACTGTTTGCCAGGCGAACCTGGGCAAAACCTGAGAAGACTAACATCTCTTCAGGGATGCCCATCTCTGAAAACAACACAATATTCATGACAAATAGTTCTTTTAGCACCTTCCTGCCCGATTTCCCTCAGGAGGGGAGGGCGCGGCGTGAGGGGGGAGCGCGGGCAGCCCCTCAGGGCGGACCCGTCCCCGCGGGGGCGCCGGTACGAGGCGAAACCAAACAGCGGCTCTGGCGACTTGGGTGACTTGAGTTGACTTGGGGCGGACTCGGTGTGGCCCGGGGACCTGGTTTTGGGGACCCGCCACATCCGCGGCCGCCGCCGCCATGGCAACCGGTGTGTGTGTCGGGGGAGGGGGGGATGCCGGGGCAGCGGCGGCAGTGGCGTTGCGGGGCGGCGACTTGGGGTGACCCGGTGTGGCCCGGGGACTCAGTTTTGGGGACCCAGCACAGCCGGAGCCGCCGCCGCCATGGCAACCGGTGTGAGTGTGAGGCCGGGGGTGCGGGGGAAGCAGCGCCCGTGGTGGGGCGGGGCGGGCGGCGCGCGCTGACGGCTTCCGGCGTGCGCGGGGCGGGGCGGGCGGCGCGCGCGGGGCCCGGCGGAGGTCGGGGCGGTGCCGGTGCCGCTGTCGCCGCTGTCGCGATCGCTCGTCCGTGACGGTCCCCTCCGGTGCGGAGCGGCGCTGTCGGTGTCGCAGCGATGGACACGCTGGGCAGGAAGGTGGTGGTGTGCGACAACGGCACCGGGGTGAGTCTCTTCTCCGGGCGGGCGGCGCCGGGACCCCGCCCTGCCGCCGGGGCGGAGGGGGAAGGGGAAGCCGGGAGGCTGCACTGCCCCCCGGGACCCGGCCCTGCTTCCTGCCGGCACCGCCCGCGGGCCGCGCCCGCTCGGCCCCGCCGCCAGCGCTGCCGGGCCCGGCCGCCATACCGGGCCGCGGAATGAATGGGCGGGGGAAGCGCCGGGCCCCACTCCGGCCCTGCCCGGTCCCTCCGCCTCCGGCCCCGGTCCCAACCTCGCCCCTCCGCCCCCAGCCCCGGTCCCTGCCCGGCCCCTCCGCCCCCAGCCCCGGTCCCTGCCCGGCCCCTCCGCCCCCGGCCCCGGTCCCTGCCCGGCCCCTCCGGCCCCAGCCCCGGTCCCTGCCCGGCCCCTCCGGCCCCAGCCCCGGTCCCTGCCCGGCCCCTCCGCCCCCGGCCCCGGTCCCTGCCCGGCCCCTCCGCCCCCGGCCCCGGTCCCTGCCCGGCCCCTCCGCCCCCGGCCCGGTTACAGGCGGTGTCCGAGCGCTCTCCGTGACCCGAACCCGGCTCTCCACCGACAAGCCTTCAGCCAAAAGCACCGATTTTCAAAAATTTTCAATGAGCGCATTGTACATTGGGCAACCAGGATGTGTCCTCTGTGTGCAGGGTTGTTGGTTTAGAGAAATGCTTTATTTGGGTTATTGGGGGGTTTTTTGTTCGGTTTTTGGGGCTATATTTTATTTCGTTTTTCTGTTTGTTTGGTTTTTTTTAAGCATCATCGTTAATACCTTTCTGATCTGCAGCTTACCTCAAAATTGGCAATTTTTTTTTAATCTCTCCATCCTTTACACCTTTTCCTGCCTCCATGAGCGTGCAGGCACCCACTGGAAATGCATCATTTTGTCAGGCTGTGAGACACCTCGACAGGAAGTGGAAAAGATACCGTTGTAGAGAAAAAAAAAAGATAAGATGCTATTTCCCCATGGTAAATTTTTAAGCAATCTCGGGTTTCCCCTAGCAAAGCAGTATTACATGGAGTGTTAACATAACTAGTGGTATATTAAGATCTTTTGAATGGCCAAAAAAAGGAATTTTCATATAGAGAGACACTTGGAATAAAAAATATTTTTTTTCTTTCGTAAGCCTGGGAGAGAACAGCTGAGACAAAGCATGTAGCTGTTAGACATTCAGCATCCTGAATTAGAGGGTTTTCCAGTTAACATCTGAAATTATTAGAATGGTTCATTAGGGGAACATCACATTTGACAGGTCTGGGGATTGACATTTTTTATGTTTTTTGTTTAGCCAAAATTATTGTTAATAGGGCTGGGGTCCAGAACCTTTGGGCACTTTTTACACTATCATTTAGAAAAAGGAAATGAGAAAGTATAACATTTAGTGCTTTCTTACAAAGGGATATGGAAGCTCCTTTTTTTTTCTTAATATCTTTATTATTTAATATTCCTATTGTCAGGCCCAAAAAAATAAAATAATAGTACTCCATCCTTTACTGTAGTACTTTATATGGCAACAATCACTGAGTTGTGAAATGTTCAGTGTATTGGTAGTGACAGCAAGTGTTGTGCTTTGACTGGTCTCAGGTGTGAGACATGGGATAAAAGCTATGGTTCTTATGGTTCTTACCAAATTTCCCAAGCTGGGGATGCAACACAGATTTCTTTACAACTTCACACATCTGTGTCTGCTTGTAATTCCAGAGGCATCTTAGTTTGAGACATTTTTTTCCCCTCTGTGAGTTGTATCAGCAGGGTATAAAAAGCTACAACAGTGGAAGGAGCATTTTCAGAGCAAGAGGAGGGGCCTGAGTTACTTCAGCCTGTTGTGTGGCTTTGGGTCGTGTTTGACCTCTGAGAACAGCTGTCTGGCCACTGAGTCCTTGGGTGGGAGAGCAGAATATCAAGAAATAATGGTTAAATTAGTTAGGTTAAAATACTTAGGTTAAATTGGGATGATTGAACTAGTGTTGGGATAGCGAAGCTGGAAGAAAGTTCTGTTCAGTAAATCTTTGAGGCTCAACTGCTTTTGAAGATTATCAAGTTGCTCTATATTGTCAAACCAGTATTTTGATGATAATGTTTTTCCTGTATGGCAAGAGGTATTTTTATGTCAGGATGATTTTTGATATGTCATACTTAAAACTGTGGTTGAAATTAAATCTCTTGCCAGGTGTCAGAAATACTGGGTAAAAAATGGAGAATGTCCTTGGCAAAATCAGATGGTGGTTGTCACTTTAGGCTTGTCTTTGAAACCTACTGTTCTAACTAAAAAGAAAAAAAATAGCATGGCCAGCAGGCCCAGGGCAGTGATCCTTCCCCTGTACTCTGTGTTGGTGAGGCCACACCTTGAGTGTTGTGTTCAGTTCTGGGCCCCTCAGTTCAGAAAGGATATTGAGGTGCTGGAGCGAGTCCAGAGAAGAGCAACAAGGCTGGTGAAGGGACTGGAGCACAGGCCCTATGGGGAGAGGCTGAGGGAGCTGGGGTTGTTTAGCCTGGAGAAGAGGAGGCTCAGAGGTGACCTCAGCACTGTCTAGAACTACCTGAAGGGAAGTTCTAGCCAGGTGGGGGTTGGTCTCTTCTCCCAGGCACTCAGCAATAGGACAAGGGGGCACGGGCTCAAGTTCTGCCAGGGGAAAATGAAGTTGGAGATCAGAAAAAAATTCTTTCCAGAGAGAGTAATCAGGCATTGGAATGGCCTACCCAGAGAGGTGATGGATTCACCTTCCCTGGAGGTTTTTAAACTGAGATTGGATGTGGCACTGAGTGCCATGATCTGGTAAATGGACTGGAGTTGGACCAAGGGTTGGACTCGATGATCTCTGAGGTCTTTTCCAACCCAGTCGATTCTATGATTCTATGAATCTATGAACTAGGCTGCACAGGGGCTTCTAATGTGTCAGGCTGCAGCCAACCTTTGAGGAAGAGGTGACTAAAAGGAAGTTCTTGCAACATGGAGTGTAGGAGAGAGGCAGGCAATGGCACCTCAAAGGTCTAAAGCCTTAGAGGTGGATGTTCTTCCAGGACAAATGATAAGTTACTTAGTGGCCCGTAAAATTGCTGTAACTGTGTTTAGGGTTTTTATTTGGGAGCTGCATCAATGGAAAGAATCAAGCAGAGAGATCTGATAAGAATATTAGCATTCATTTTAAAACTTGTCACATGACCTGTTTGTGAGCTTCCTCATTCTTTTAGTTTGAAAGAACACTTCTACATGCAAGTTCTTGGTGTTTGATGACTCAGTAGGAAGTGAAAGAGTCGCTATAAACCACAGTGAAATGGAGAAGAAACTATATATGGTAAAAGCCCTTACATACATGGCCTTGCAAACAGGCAAGAGAGGTGGCTGTTTTTAAAACATTCAGAATGTGTGCAGAAATAAATGGTGATGAGGTCCTTGCCAAAATGGGTAAATTCATTGAATGTTCATGTTATTGTTTGAAACATGAGCATTGTACTAAAATTGTAATTGGTGTGAGGGGTGTGCACAGTAAGACAGGGAAGAGAAACAAGTACACTGTACTTAACTACAGAGTTTCAAATTGAGAGTGGCAGGAACAATGAGCGTTTCATGTTGGGCACTAGAAAAGAGAAGCTGATTCTGTTCCAGATGACTACAGTTCATAACATTCACTTGAAGATTTTGGAGGATTTTCTGTAAGGAACAGGAGGGGGAAATATGTTTCTTGTACCACTTCAAAATATCAAAAACTCTTCAGCATCTGTTATACAGAGCTCTGTTCTTTAGGTGCATTTACCTGTTGGTTGTGCTTCTGAGTCTGGTTCTTCAGCCCTAATAGCCAGTGTTGGGTCATCACAAACCTACTGAACCAGCTGAATATTTAGGATCGTGACAGGGAAAATATGCAGTAGGAATGTTCCTGTTGATGGGGAAGCTGATGTGCAAGGCTCACTTTTTCTCATCTTCTCCAGAGTTTTATGTAGCCTGGAGGGGGAAATTTCAACTCTGAAGGGAAGCTAAAATTCTGTCCCCTTTATCTATGGCTGAGTCTATAGAACTTTGTAAAATGTAGTTTTTAAGGTGCTCTGTTTTAGCCTGACAGAGGTGGGGAACAGACTGCAAGTGTCCAAGTTCAGTCTCACTCATTTCATAGATTAAACAGATTGGGTTGGAAAAGACCTTCGAGATGATCAATTCCAACCCTTGGTCCAACTCCAGTCCCTTTACCAGACCATGGCACTCAGTGCCACGTCCAATCTCAATTTAAAAACCTCCAGGGAAGGTGAATCCACCACCTCTCTGGGCAGGCCATTCCAATGCCTGATTACTCTCTCTGTGCCACCCCAGTGTCCCTCGGGCAGGGATCATGCTCCTGGTGGGGGGCAGAGTGAGGAGGGACATCCCTGACTCTCAGTGCCACTCTGTGCCACCTCAGAGTCCCTGTGCTACCCCAGTGCCCCCAGACTGTCCCCAACTGATGTCCCCATGTCCCCTGGGCAGGAATCATGTTCCTGTAAGGGGGGCAGATCAAGAAGGAGGCCTCGGTGAACTTCAGTGCCATCAGTCAGTGCCACCTGTGCCACCTCAGTGTCCCTGTGCCCCCAGTGTCTCCAGTTGATGTCCCCAGTGTCCCCAACCCCAGGGATCACGTTCCTATCAGGGGGGCAGAGCGAGGAGGTGGCCTTGGTGAACCTCAGTGCCATCAACCAGTGCCACCTCAATGTCCCTGTGCCACCACAGTGCCCCCAGACTGTCCCCAACTGATGTCCCCATGTCCCCTGGGCAGGGATCTGGTTTTGATTGTGTTTTGATTGTGTTTTAGGATGGTTGGAGAAATGACAATGTTTTTAAAATCTAGGACTTGTTCATTGCCAACATAGTTAATTTCCAGGGAAGGTGTATCAAGATCTAAATGCCAAAAGGGTCTGGAAGTTACTATTCAGATCAAATAGAAAGAATAGTGGTTTTGTAGGTCAGGAGTTTCTAGGTCAACATAGTTGAATGTGATTTTGAGAGGGATTTTTAAGTTTGGCCAAGAGGCACTTACTGATTTTTGTGCAGTAGTTTTTTGGCTGCATAACTCATTGGTTGCTGTATAAACCTTGGGCTTTGAGTAGGGTTTAAAAGTGTGAGTAGTGGAACTTCTTGAGGAGTGTTCCAGGAGCTTAAGCTGTAAAGATTTATTTAGATATTTTTTGCCCTGTTACTTTTGTTGACCAACATGGTTGGTGATGACTGGTAGGGAAGTTGCTTCATGCTGGGGGGCAGAAAAGGAGGAAAAGGTGTAACCAAATGTGTGGGGTGCAAAGGTGCATGGGGCACATGGAGTTGCTTATGGTTGTTCTTGGTACAAGTTAGGAAACCCTGAGCTGGAGGATGGGATTGTATGGGCTAGTTTATGTATCACAGAACTTCATTCTAGCTTGACCAGGCCCTGCACAATGAAGTTTATAACAAGAATACCTACATATTATAGAAGCAACAAGAATTGTCTGATTGCCCTTTTTGCAGCAATTTGCTAAGCCTGAAAGAGAGTTGGTTTTTTTATTCTTTTAAATTTGGTCACCATTATTTTTGGACTTGGTTCAATCCTTCAAAATGTCTCATATGTTTTCCTCGAGTTTAAAACTTCTGGTAAAGTCTTCTGGTGTATTCAGGTGGCATGATCCAGAAATGCCTGTGGCTGCTCTCTGCTTTCTCATAGCAGCACTGCATTCTTGAATACCCAGATAAGATCTGTATAACTCCTGGGTACTTCTGGCCTTAACCTAAGCAAAAGAGTTGATGAGTACTTGCCTTTTCAGTTTGAAGAACAAGGAGTGAAATGGGTTGGTACACAGTGTCATTCTTCAGGTATTCCAGACAGCTCTCCTTTTGGAGACAGCGAGCACTGAGCGAGTGAAAGAAAATAGGGTCACAAAAAAAAGAAAAAAAATCCTTTCTCCCTCTGTTACTCCAAATTTAATTAAAATATAGAATCGTAGAATCGATTGGGTTGGAAAAGACCTCCGAGATCATCAAGTCCAACCCTTGATCTTTTGGCTCTTCATGTAACTGGCTTGATAAATTCCTTTCCAAAACAGGTGCTCTTTTTTACTGCAGGAAGGTGAATAATTACAAGCAACAGCAAGTGACTTTTCATGTTACCGTTAATGTAATGACAGAATTCCTCTCAGCTGCAATTAGCTGTACTCGTTGCTGGGATAATTGTTCCAGTGGCAGCCTTCAGAAAACTCGGGGAACGTTTGGAAAATGCTGCCAGATGACTTTTAGTACAACCTGAAGTGGCTAATTAAGTTTTGGGACAGGGTCCCATGAAGGATGTGAACTGTCTGTCCTTGGAGGCTTCCAGCACCCAGCTGGTCCAAGCCCTGAGCAACCTGCTCTGCATTCAGTGGTGACTGGTTTGAGCCCAAGGTTGGACAAGAGCTCCAGAGGTTCCCTCCAGTGTTGGGTTACCACTGCTGCACCTCAGTGGTGAGGAATTCTGCAGGTGAAAATGGTTTTGTTCTGGCATGTTAATAGAGTGCAGGATGAATGTCAGAGTAGGACAGCTGAAGAGCACAACTTGCTGATCCCTGCCAACTGATATTATAACTTCTTGCTGGCACATTTAAAGTTGATGTTTTACAAGGGAGCTTCCTCTGGTGACTATATATTTTTTAATGTTCAGTAAATTGTCATTGTTTTCTTAGGTATATACTATCTTGGGACCTGGTGATGTAAAGCTTCCTTTTGTGTATATTTGGGGAACAGGCACTTTGAGAGCATCCTGTTTGGTGTGAACTACCATCATCTGAGGGTTTGGGTGTGCTGTTGGTTTTAGAAGTGCTTACTGAAAACTTTATCCTTAAAAGAAACCCTGAATATTGTGAAACTTTGAGAAATCCACCTGACTTGCCTATGCTATCTGCTAGTTCATAGTCCAGCACTTTTTATTAGAGCAAAAAACTTGACTTCACAAGGTTTTGTGGGCTTTTTTCTGGTGTGTAATTTATTATGCTACTGCATGCTCTAATTGGAGAGGTGATTTAATTAGGTCTTATTGAGTACATAAGGTGATCTATTGTAAAATTACAGATTTCAGGTTGCTGTAGGATTTTGATAGAGTGGCAGGAAATTCAAATTCAGACACCAGACTCTTACACCTCACAATGTACTTAGTTGTTTTAATACTGTTTCTCAAAAATTTGACAGTCTTGATTCAGAAAACATTCTGGAAAATATTTTAATATTTTATGCCTTATCTGAAATGTGTTGAAAGTACAAATGCAATTGGTTTCCAGTGGGACACACACTCTTAAATTTGGACTTTTAATTTTTTACACCAAACTAGGTTTCTGTTGGTAAAGAGAAGCAATGCATATTCTAATAAAATCATTTCTTCCTTTTCAGTTTGTGAAATGTGGCTATGCAGGCTCAAATTTTCCAGAGCACATTTTTCCAGCTTTGGTTGGAAGACCCATTATAAGATCAACTGCTAAAGTAGGAAACATTGAAATCAAGGTAAACTTTTTTATTATTATTTGTTTCTGACCAATAAAAATATATAGGGCAGCTTTTGACTTACATAATGTTTGGAAATGCTTTCTCCTTAACTCCCCATTATACTGTTTCAGTATCTCTTGATTCATTTCTGTGTTGGATTTTAGCCTGTCACAAACTACAAAGTTACGAAGAGGGTAATCTAAAGCACTGGAGGCCTTCAGATAGTACACCTGAGGAGGCAGCAGGTAGGGCTCAAGTGGTTCTGGACAAAAAGAGGCTTCAAGTGCCAGTATGTAAATGATGTCAAGATTAGAAGGCAGACTTTGGACAGAAGTGGCTGTCACCGAGCTGTACTGTGGGATTCTGAGACAATGCTGAAGAACTGCTGAAGCTTCCAGGTCATTCTATACAGTTTGCTTTGTGCTCACAGTTGATCATTTGTGGTCTTGTATGAGATGTTTAAGCTTGGTTATGTTTGCATTTCGTTGTTTCTGTTGTTTTGGTTTTCCTATTGCTGTTGATGGACGAAGGGACTCCACACCAGCTAGAGATGGGGAGATCCTGTCCAGGCTGCTTTGTCTTGGGACATTCTTCCAAGACCTGGGGGGAGAACCATTGTTTGAGGATCTTTTTCTGAAGTCCAGGGAGCTGTCATTTCTCACTTATTTTATAATTACTAAGTAATGCTTTCAATGTTATTAGTTGCTTTTGGAATATCAGCTTCGGTAAATGTCTCAGCCCTGCTGTGGTCACATCTTCCCTTCTTGCTTCTAGCCACAAAATTCTCACTTTGTGCTGGTCATGCTGCTTGTGCAGGCTTGTGGTGAGCCCTTTGGTGAGCTGATCCAGCTGAAAAAGAGGGATTTCTTTGTCAGGTGAAGTTTTGAATGCCTTACTACACGATTGTGCAAACTCCAGTTTGAGAGTGAGGGAGAGGCAGGAGGGGATGCAGAATTGTAGAAGTCCTCACTTAGGCCAGAGAAGGTCAGGTAGGACTAAGACTACACATACACTGGCTTTCAGTTTTGCTTTGCTTATTGCCTCTGAGCAGCAGCTTAGGAAGAAGAAAAAAGTTGGCCCAGTCTTTTTCTTTATTTTCTGAACCCTGAAGTCAACAAGGAGAACTTGAGTTATCTGATTCTGCTGCTGCCTATTAAACAGTTGTAGTATCAGCAGAAGGCCACACAAGGAAGTTAAGAGGTTGAAAGACATCAGACCTTCCCAAAATGCATTTGTAGGATTTTTTATGTTGCTAATACTGCAATATTGCTTTGCCTTGTGTCAGCTAGGACAGTTTGGTTGAAAGGATGGAGATCTTTCCCTTTCACAGCAGAGAGGATTTTTTGTAAGAGGGAAAACATCTTCCTTTCTCTTGCAAGACCTGGGGAGAGATATTTCTTGAACTTAGTATGAGGAGCTTCCATAACGGAGATCCTGGTAAAGTTTTGTGACAGTTGTATAGTAATTTATGAGTCTAAAGTAAAAAAAAATGTGCATAAAATCACACTGTTGAAGTTGTGTTTTCTTTTGAGCTGGTCTGATACAGCCTGTCCTGCCAGTTTTGGTATCCTGATTATCTGATAACTTAGTTTACTATTGTTACATATAACAGTGTTGAATTGAAAAGACAGGAGGCAGAAGTGGGTAATTACTATGAGATGAGTACAAAAGAACAAGTAAACTGTAATTTCACATGCATTGCTGGTCTGCTGGAGCATGGATCGTGTGGGTGTACTGTAGAGACTATAAACTGTGTCTAGGTTCTTCCTACAAGTGTTGTAGCATCTGCCTGTAACAGCTTGTCACCTTTCTCAAGGAAGCAGTGTATCAAGAGAAGAAATCCCTGCCACAGATACTTTGGGTATCCCAGTAGGAAAATACAATAGGAAGATTTGTTAAGTGTGAGTGCTGTTTTTCTTTGTGAGATTCTTGCAGATTTCCTAAAACAAAAGAAGTATTTTAGCAGATGACTTTTATGCTTAAAAATTTGATTCGAGGCATTCACTGCGAGTTCTTGCAGGATAAGTTTAAAAGTGAGTAAAAGAAGCTGGCAAGAGTTTTAACTTTTCAGAACTGTTCAGGAAAGCTGTCATTCCTGAGAAATTTGGAAACTCTGTGAAAAGAGCCTGGAAGCTGATCAAAACAGTGGTTAACATCCATCTAGTTACCAATTTCAAGTTGCTTTGCCTGTTTTTTCTTTATGGATTTTCCTTTTGTCTCGAAGATACAGCTTTTTCTGCTACTCAGAGTCCCCAGTTCAGGACATAAATCCAACAGTTCAGTTATTGCTGGGATTACTTTGCTTAAAATTGCAACCTTGAAACTCTAAACCCAGAAGCACAGATGCTGCTCTCAGCTTTCACTGACTTACTAGTCATTGCAGCAGGTTTGAGGGTACTAGTAAGTCACTACTAATTAGTAATTTTCAGTCCTTGGATATTTTAAGTGGAATTTTTAGAACAAAATATAAATTTAGGGTTTGTCAGAGCTAGTTATGGTCAATTGCCTTGTGCAGGGTCTTTTATGGTTTAGATAAACACCAGGCCCAGGGTGAAACTCCATTGTTATACAATATTTATACCCAGAATCCTATTTATGAGAGATAGGCAGATACACTGATCCTGTTTGCAACTTAGGATGCATAAACATGACATGCCACTGACACGTAGGAGTAGCTTCCTTTAAAGAGACAATTTAATCTGATACCTGAGAATGTTAGTTTGGCCCTAACTGAACTAACTCAGATCATTTCCTGCTGTACATGCATCTCTTTTCAGCCTAATTCTACTGTGTACTTAAAATAATTTGAGAATTTCATTTAGGCCTTTTCTGACTTTCTTGCTTCTACCTTTTCTTCACCTTTCTTGACCTGTTGAAGTAGAATAACAAAAAGATGGTAAGTGAGGTGCCCCTGTGCTTTTTGTTTACCATTTTTGCTTGACGAGACCTGGTAGCTGTTACGTTATTTTTTAATGCTGTTTGTTGTTTTGTCTTGTCTTACATTTTACATTTGAATACATACATTGATCATTGCTTTGGTTTACTGGCAACTAATTAATGAGAATATTTTATGTATTGCTTCTAAATGCTACATAACTTGTAGTTTTGCAAGATGCAAGAATAACACTGGAAGATCAATGTGAACGCAGCATCTTTAGCTGTAGAAATTGCTCTATTTAATGTTACAAACCCAGAGTTTGAAGAAATGTTCAGATTTCAGTTAGACAAGTGTTCCTGAGTACTGAAGGGGTGGACACATTGGATGTCACGATACTGATTCCTCTCTGCAAGTTTGGTTGTGTTGTCCTTCTTCCTCTTCACCTGCCAAGTGTGCCTGTTTGTCAGTGTGCTAGCACTGATGTTCTCAAGAGAGAACAATTGTTCTGCCCTTTGGCTTTGTTTTAAAAGGATGTGAAAGTTTTGTGCAACTTTCACATTGCACCCTTGAATAGCAGCTTTTCCTGGGCTACATCCTGTTCAGCAGCAGAGAACCTCAGAGAACAATGCACAAAAAGGCTTCCAATTCTTTCACTGGTGGAGTTTCTGTCGTCTTAAATTCTCATGAGTAGTGTGGCTGCGTGGTGGAGTTCTCATAGTTTGGTTTCAACAGAGTACATTTGGTTTAAAACATTGGAGTCTTGACTTTTGTGTTCTGTACTGTTGGGAGCTGAAGTGTGATCTGCTGTGCAAGGGAAAACAAATAAAACACCCTGTCAGTGAGAGGGGGTGGAAGAGGAGTGGTTTGATTTAAACTATTTTCAATTAACTTCTTTTTTATATAGTCAACAGTAACTGTTTAGGTTGATGTTAAGCCAGACACCAGATTTTTCATTGTGCCATCTTTTTTTTCCCCTGGCATTGAGTTGTAGGTTGTGTAACCCTCACTTCCAAGTTTGCTGTTTCACAGCAACTGCAAACTGTGGTGCCATTTTTTGGATAAAGCAGCTGGCTTTTTTTTTTTTCCCACTTAATATTAGTATGAACACAGGGCTATTGGTACCTACAAATATGTTCTCATAGGCTGAGTACAAGTGAGTCAGTTCAGGCTTCTTCAGAGAAGTGTGGGATATAATAGGGAGCAAAGATGAGGTGCTGTTGTACTTACTTCCTCTGGGAAATACGTGGGAAAGGAGAAGATGTGATGGTACTAATTTGAATTTGCAATGTTTGCATAACTAACTTTAATAAACAGATTGCTTCATCAGTGTGAAATGACTATACAAACTGCATTAGTTGGTTGTGTTTGTGCAAGAATGCATTACTTGGGTTTTTGGCTTGAGACTTTTGACAAGGAATAGATGAGGTTCTATTTTATATTTAGATGTGTCTCTTCACACTCTCCTGACACAGGCAATATGTAAACCATTGTTTCTTTTAATGTCTAGTGTGGAATTTATAATCTCTTACTTGCTTTTGCTACTGTTTGGTATGCTTATTCACCACTCATTATTCCTTTTTTGGTATTGTGCACAGAAATTTGCAACATGCATGGAAAAATACTCTGCCAATCCCACCTACTACCCTTATGTGCTGTTTTGCATCTCGGCTCTTAGAAATTAGTATTTGATAAAATGAGTTTGGAGGTGTCAGTGGAGAAACATCTGTACTTACAAAGGTGTTTGCAGTTTCTGTCTCTAACAGGGTTTATTGGTATGTTCAAGGTTAATTTAAAAATCAAAGTAGTAATGTTTGTTTTGGAAAAGGTTTGGGATGGGTAACAGCCAAATTTAAATACTACATGAAATATATTCTACTTCTCTCCTAAGTACCTGAAAATGATTCAAAAATGTGGGCATTGCTTAAGAACACAGCTGGACACAGGCTGAAGCAGTTCACTGTCATTCTTGAGGAGTCTGGTGTTCAGAAAACTTTGCAAGCACTGACATGTTTCTGTATTAAAATTTCACAGGATCTCATGGTGGGTGATGAAGCCAGTGAGTTACGGTCAATGCTGGAAGTGAATTACCCCATGGAGAATGGCATAGTTCGGAACTGGGATGACATGAAGCACCTCTGGGATTACACCTTCGGACCAGAAAAACTTAACATTGACACAAAAAATTGTAAAATTCTACTCACAGAACCTCCCATGAATCCAACTAAAAATAGGGAGAAGATTGTGGAGGTATGTCTGTCTGGTAGAAGCTGACACATACTGAAGTATTGCTAAGAGGTTTCTTGTTCCAACAACACACAGTGACTGTCTGAGGCAAAGCAGTTCTGTTTTCTAACCAAAACCCATCCCCAGCCATAATCAAGAATGCTACTGAGCTTAAATTCAAACAAACTGATCTCATTCAGAAGCTGTACAGGCTTCTTGTCTCAAGCCATATCAGCATTAAAACACAGTATTGGGAATACATGTCTGTTTTCACATACCCAAGATAGATTGATTACTAGCTGTTGGATGAATGTTAATTACTTTAAATGACTGGGAGTTCTGTAAGCCAATAATGCTGCAGAGGGGATTGGAGCTGGATGATGCTCACCAGATGGAGCTGGGTGGGAGGTGGCGGTTGAGGCAAAGGTGTGATGACAACCAATGCACTAATTAAAGATTAGGGATTATCAATGAAAGCCTTCTAAGAAGGAAAGCCTGGTTCTTGGATCCTCCATCTCAGAGGGCTGCCCTGGGTGATCTGAGCTCCAGCTGTGCTTTGTGTTTATGTAGGTTGTCAGATTTACACTGTTTAGCTCCAGTACTATGTGACAAAAACTCGATTTTGAAGAGCAATAATGTTTGATGAGAACAAGAAGTTTAGTTTCCTGGTTTGGTTTTTTTTTCCTCTCAGGCATCAGATATTTTCAATTAATGTAAGTATTCAGGGTAACAAAGACATAATTAAAAAAATGACAGGATGGAAAAAATGGATTCCAAGTCTGAAACCGTATCCATTTATCAGAACTTTGAATATCAAAGATTATATTTATTTTTTTCCCCAAATATGTTGCTTAATCTAGTAGGAATTTAAGTTTATCATTACCTGCTGACATTTCCCTTAGAATTCTTTTGCTGTCATAGCTACAGCAATGCTTTCTGCAATGGGGCAGGGAATATATTTGCACTAATCCTTTCTTTCAGTGGCTTGGGATCAAATGAAGTTTTGCAAAGTTGGAAAAAATTCTGCGAAAAAAAATCAAACTGTGCAATCTAAATTCAGCCTTTTGTAGCCATTAAGAACATGAGGGAGCTATTCTGTAGGTATTGTGTAATGCAGCAGTGGTAATACCATGTGCTGTCCATCAGTCAGCTGTGCTGTGATGGGCACAGCAGATTATTCTGGGTGGCGTCCACGTAGCAGGAATGGCTGTATTTCCTGTCCAGGCTTCTTTGCTTTTCAGCTGTCTACAATAGTGTTCTTGTTTCTATTTTCCTGCTTGTACACAAGAGGCTGGAGTTTAGTTATTCTGGTACCAAGTAGTTTTATACCATAAATTGAAAAGTCTGGTATGGCCTTTGAACTCTGATAAAATATTTGTGTTGCTTCATGAACATTTTTTTTACACCACTCCAGAGACTGTAGATACTTAATTGTGATCCAGAGGATTACAGAGAACTAGAATCCAAGTTGAAGTTATACAGAAGCTCTTTGTTTCTATTAATATTTTAATAGAACACAATGTTATGAGGACTTGCAATATTTAGTTGAACATATTTATACTCCTTCCATTTTTGAGGTGGCCTCCTCCTTTCCAGGGAGGAGCTCAGTATGAAGCAGAGGACTGACTGAATGAAGGTGTTTCCTAAAGCCTTATTAGATATACTAATGTCTCTGCAATTTAGGATACAGTGCAGTTGCATTTTAAAAGGAAAGCTTAGTCATCTGGACCATATCAAGATGATAGATAATTACATATGCTGTCCTTCATTCTATTTCCAGTAATTCTCTTTCCTGAGCTCATATCATCATCAAACTCAGCTGCAGAGTAAGGCAGCAAATGTTCACGTGACAGCTATATTGTAAAATACATGTTTTAAAAGTGCTTTTTCTTTCATAGCATGTACAAGACACTGGTTGCTCCTCAGCTTGACTTCTATTTGTCTGTCTCTCTCTGCTGCATTTTCATTCTGTAACACCCTCAGGAGCAGCCAGACTGCAATGGCATATCAAGTAGCTGTAGAAATACTTGAGCACAGTCACTTCTAATCCCAAACTAGAATTCCTTACCATTTTTCCCAGTTTTTAGTTCTTCCTTTCTATACCCAGTTAGAAGATCACTTTGTAGGTAATCCAAAATTTGCTGTCACATGAAGAAGAGTCTTTTCAGGAAAACGTCCTGCTCAGTATTTACATCTTAAGATTTGTTAACATCCATGTCCTGTGTTAAGGCATTTTTCACATCAAATATGTCTTGAAAGAAAGAATAACACCACCCAGAAGGCCTGCGTATAGGTTATAAAAGGGCTTTACAGTGCCTTCTAGGGTTTGGTACAACATATGAAGGCAGTAACTAATACCATTTGAATATTCATTTTGTTGTATGAAGTTGATCATTTAGATTTTCTAAATTATTTTTTCATTTAATAAGTACTGATGTTGTTTGCAAGCCTGTTCTGTTTGGAATAGTGTTGGGTTTAGACAATGACTACTCACATGGAATCTCTTTAAATTGCTGCCCTTTCAGCTGTTCCTGTTCTGTTCCTTTTCACATTATTCTAGCAGAGGAGATTCTTTAAATAGTTCAGAATTCTAAAATTGTCAGGCATCAGCTTTTTTGCTTCAACAATATTTAGATATCTTTTACTTGAGCTGTGGGAGTACTTAGGATTTAATCAGTTTCTAATCCTAGAAGTTGCAGAAGGGCTCAGGAGGCTGCAGAGTAGCAAAAGCAGAACTTCTGTATGTGTTGGAATAATCAGAGTTCATCCGGTTTTCCTGGTAAAGCATTTTGGGAGGAAAACTGCTGTACAGTATGATTTGTTTACTTGGCCTTCTTTGTGTTTATAAAGAAGACAAGATCCTATAAACTCTACATCCTTTAATCTTGGTCTGTTTCTTCACTGAAATTAGTTCAGTGGTTAAGGGAACCTACTGTGCAAGACAAGCAGTTGCTTTTCATGTTTCAGTAAGAGTTCTGCAAACCTGCAGTTTTCTGTCTGTAGTGGATTTTGCACTAATTTTAGAAATTTGTTGTTGGTCGTGCTATAAAGTAAGGAAAGAGGTGGCTCAGATGAAGAGAACAACCTGTGACACTTGGTTTATTCTAGACCCAGATGCACAGGAGTCTGGTCTTTATTGACAGAGTCTGCAGCTGAACAAAGTCTGTACAGCTTGATATGCAGAATAATAAAACGCTGAACTTCGTTTCAGAGGATACACCTTTAACAAACATTTCATTCCCAAGTCACACTTCAGTAATGAAGTGCTTGGCTGCTCTACAAGTACAGCCTCCCACTCATTAAGCACTTTGGAAAAGGTCTTAGTAAAGCTGCAGAAATTGGTGTGTGGGTTTTCTTGGAAGTATTCGCTTTCGTTGTGTTCCATAGATGTGGAATATTTCATCTGGCTTGTCTGGTGTGAACAGGTGAGGTACAGAACTGAATGTACTGCTTACTGCCCTAAAGCAAGTGGGTTTCTAATGTTTGTGCAGAATCTGTGTGATGAAAGTTCTTGGAAAGTGTTTTTGATTGGTAAAATTACGAAATTTTAGAAATACAATTTTCAAACACTTGGCATGTTTTGGAAGCTAATTTTTGCCTTCATCTTACAGGTTATGTTTGAGACATACCAGTTTTCTGGGGTATATGTAGCCATCCAGGCTGTTCTTACTCTGTATGCTCAAGGTAGGCAATAATGACCAAAAATCTCTTTAATTTATAGATGTGTTGCTGAGCCAAAGTGCTCTTATGGCATCACTGGGTCTTGGGCTTAATTCAGTGCTGTTCTCTAAGTAAACTCAGCTCTGACTGACAGGTTTGCTTTTTGTTTTGGGGAACTATTGATAGGTCCCACTGTCCATGTTATTTTCATGGATTGCAGGCATGTGGGGACATGCTTGTAAATGCAAACTCCTGGTTCATCAAAACTTACTGTTTCAAGGTATAATTGTTTTGCCTTTGGCACCAAGTCTTAATAATGTCTTGCTTTTGCCTTTCTGATCATGAGTGAATTTCAAGTTGATGATTGTGTGACTTCTGCGCTATTTTCAGGGGATAAAAAATAAATAGAAAGTTGAGTCTTTTGCGTTTAGCCTGAGCAGAAGATTGACTGACTCCAGTGGCTATTTTGCCATTGACTGCAATCCATCTAGGATTTTAAGAAGTTCCTCAAGCACATCAGTTCCAATACCATAACTCCTTACATCTGTTTATTAGTGGCTTAGTGTATTTAGCTGCCACACAGCAGGACATAAATATCCTTGCCCATGAACATGTCACTTTAGTTTCCAAGAGCCAAAGAGATGAGGTACTGGAAAGGTGGTTCTGTTATGCAAGTCATTAAAACTAGTTGAACCAAACCCACTTTTGCACACCTGAATATTAATTTTATTTGCTGCAATCTGTGCTATTACATTTTTTTGGGCCTTGCTTTTTCTTTGGTTTGCTTCCTTTGAGTTGACTACCATCTACAGTCTTAAAATCTGCTGTAATTGTTCATGTTGTTACTGTGCAGTGCTCAGTTACTCAATGAATAACAAAATGTGTGACAACTTAGAGCTGTCTGCAGTGTTTCTGCATATCTTCTTGTGAAACAAAGTTGAAGATCATCTAAGATGTAAAAATCAAGGGTCACATAAATAAAACATTTGCTTTGGAAAATTAAAAAAAAAGCCCTCTAAAACCTCCTACTTATTTATGTTACATTAAAGATTAAGGTAGTGGCTGAAGTTACATAGACATGTGCCTCATTTCAGTGCATTTTTAAGGTCTCCCCTTAAAATATGTTTTCTGCTTCAAGTAGCTTGTGGGAAACTGTAAAACTTTTCTTATCAGCTTTCACTATTGATTTTTGCCTTTAAATATAGAAACTTCTACATGTTTATGATATGTGTTTTGTACATGTTAGAATTTGATGGTTTTGTGGTAAACTTTTTTCATGAAAGTTGATTTTTTTAGTCTATGAAAGTGGACCTGAGTCAGCCTAGTGGTACTTCTGTGTGGAAAAGACTAAGCATGTGCTGTAAAGTCCAAATATTCTCTACCTTATGAAAGCATTGCTTTGGTTTTTTGAATACCAGTCAGAATCAACAAGTCCTAAGAATTGTAACAAGGTAAATTTGTGGCCTGAATATCTTTAGGCTTCTTCATATTGAGAAATGAGTACAAGGTTGCACATACACAGCTGAATCTGTGAAGGAACTTGTGCCCCAAACAGTGTTTAATGAGCACAGATACTCTCTTTAATTAGAGTGCAATTTGAGATGTCAAAACACCAGATAAAATTGTGAATGGTAGGGTTCTAAGCATCTAGGTAAAAGTAGAGGTAATACTTTTATAAAATTACATGAAAGCATTTGTTACTATGAGAACTTTAATTGCAAAACCCAGTGAGGACTGAGGGAACAGAGGTTGTATTAATATTACAGTGAAAAAATCTTAAACTTTCTCCTATTTTGCTCTATTTATAAAAGTGCTAATAAAAGTTGTGCTTTTTCTTACCCTCTCATTCTTTTAGGTTTGTTGACTGGTGTTGTTGTGGACTCTGGAGATGGTGTGACCCACATCTGCCCAGTTTATGAAGGTTTCTCTCTCCCTCATCTCACGAGACGGTTAGATATCGCTGGGAGGGATATCACCAGGTACCTCATTAAGGTAAGCTGGGAAGAGTTTCTTAGGTTGAGTCTGGTGTCTGTGATGCTTTGGTTCAAGTTAAATCCCTTGATAGCAAGAAACCACTATACATTTCCCTTTATTATTCATATGTTAACTACATAAAGAATTCCTATGTTCTCTGTATTACTTCAGTCTATTCTTATGTTTCCTCATCTAAATCATGTGTGATGACATTGATGTTACTCAGAAACATCACATTTTCTTGGTGCCAGTCTTGTAAGAAGGGAATTTATTCCATATTTGGGAAGGAAAACCTCACAAGGTGGCTTTCTTGATACATCAAATGGAAGCTAAATTGTATTCTTTCAGTTCTATTCATCTATTTTCAGGAAGACTTTCTCACAGTGTGGAAAATAGTGTAGTGATTCTTCCCTGATTGTTAAATAAGACAGCATGTTTGATAGATAATTTGTTTGGGTGCTTTAAACATAAGCAACATTTTGCATTCACAATTTTTATGGTTAAACTGAAATACTGGAGCATTCTGAAGTGAAGTCGCAGAATCACAGACTATTCTGAGTTGGAAGGGACCCACAAGGATCATTGAGTCCAATTCTTAAGTCAGTGGCCCACACAGGGGATTGAACCCATGACCTTGGCATTATCACAACCAAGTTTTAACCAACTGAGCTAATCTTGAGTCCTAAAGATAAGAATTATTTTGGTTATCTTTCATTTGTCTATGGAATGGTTATACTGAAAGTTGTAATGGTGAGGGAAACTTCCCACTTGGAATAAATGCTGCTGCTAATCTGCTTTTCTGGCCGTAATGGATACACTGGGATGGATTTGTCTTAATACTGAACTTGCAGTTAAAAAAGGGAGATGAACTTTTCAAGATACGTGTTTAAATGTAGCCCTCTGCTGAGAGAGAGAGAGATCTGGACTGTTCCCTTCATTTCCTGCTAACCTGCTGTGTTCCCTCCAGCTCCTCCTGCTGCGAGGTTACGCTTTCAACCATTCTGCTGATTTTGAGACCGTTCGCATGATCAAGGAAAAGCTCTGTTACGTGGGATACAACATTGAACAGGAGCAGAAACTGGCACTAGAGACCACAGTATTAGTTGAATCCTACACAGTAAGTGTCTTGAGACAGTTTTTCTTGTCCTAAACTTCCTAGGTTTAAATTCAGGTGGCATTTAGCTTTCATTCCTTGACAGTTTTTCTTGGCTCGCTTCCCAGCCACAGGATCTGTAGAATCAGATTGTACGGTTCTGGGAAAAGCTTCTAGAAACATTTTTTTCTTTTCAGATTTTCCATAAGACTTTGTACTTATTTTTGTCCTTGTAGATCTTTGAAATTTGAATAATAGAGTGTAGGAATTTGTAGAGAAAGTGGACTTACTCTAACATACCAGATTCTTTCAGCTTCATCCATGTAGCAGTGAGATGTACGAGAGTGATGTCTGGTGTCAGGAGTGGTGAACTTGCTCTTAGTGCAAACTTCTTGTGATCACACATGGGGAGAAAAGAATTTGGAGGAAAACATTACTCATGCTCTAAGATCATCTTTTAAATCGATTGTAGGAGTTAGTATTGCAAGGAAATGTTTGGTACATCAGCATGGATGTGTCTGGTCCCTGATGTCTCAGAGTGAATTGCAGTGATTAAAGAATTTGTATATTCTTTCAGTAGTACTGAACAACTTCTTGCAGTGCTGACAAGTATCAACAATTTCCTGTTTTAAAACACTAGGGAGCAATGTAGGTCATTTCCTCTTGGGTTTTTTTAGCATTCAAGTGGCTAAAATTAGTCTTCTCAATGGTGTTTTTTCTGCTCTAGCTCCCGGATGGCAGGATTATCAAAGTCGGTGGAGAACGGTTCGAGGCACCAGAGGCTCTTTTCCAGCCTCACTTAATCAATGTAGAAGGGGTTGGTGTGGCTGAATTGCTGTTTAACACCATCCAGGCCGCTGATATTGATACCAGGTAAGATCAGAATGTGTAAAATCCTCTGTCAGGTGCAGGGGTGATATGAGAGGTGCATTCAAAGTAACATCTTTTGCTTTAGACACTAATGTGTGTTACTAGAGGAGGGTGCCTGCTGGGAGAGGAGCTTACGCTGAGATCTTGGAGCTCAGTAGGTTGTCTGGAAACTGTTTTGGTGTGAATGAGCAGAGAAAATATTTCAAGATATTTTCACAGTATTACTGCTGCTTTCTGGTAAAGCATGAGCAAATCTGTCTGTGTGGTGACCATTTTTTAGATTTGTATTTACTCCTACCCCTTAAACAGAATAAACTATACAACACTATAAAGACTGTTTTGTTTGGGTCAGGTCTGAATTCTACAAGCACATTGTGCTCTCTGGAGGGTCCACCATGTACCCTGGGCTGCCCTCGCGGCTGGAGCGGGAACTGAAACAGCTCTACCTGGAACGAGTTCTGAAAGGAGATGTGGAAAAACTCTCGGTAGGTATCGAGTGGCTGCATTTGGAGGGGGGAAAAGTCTTATCCGGAATCCCCACTAGAGGGAACCAAGTAGTCAGAAATGGCAGAGGCTGCGGGTGGCCCTCCATGTGACTTCCAAAATCGCTTCCTCTCGATTCTTCACACCCCCTGCATTTCTTTTGTATATACTTGCAAAGAGGTCACCTTTTGGTCCTAAGAGCAAGTAATTCCTGAAGTTTGATGTTAGTTCGAATGTAAAATGGGCTGATAAATGCTAAAACACAACTTTTAATGTAGGTTAAACAAAGCTAAGGAGCGTTTTGTGCCTTAAAGTCATCATTGGGCAAAAATAATTTTTTGTTCATCTGTGAAAGTTTTGATTCATACAACCAGCGTAATACTCAAAAGTGAGAGGCTGGAGTTCTGACACACCTTCAAGTGGAATAAGTTTCTCCTTTCCATTGGTTACTGTGATAAGGAGACAACAGCCACACACATTGCAGAGGTGGTGCTGTGTTGCAATGCTGTCTGATTTTCAAGGAGGAGATATTTACAGAGAAAATTCCTTTGAGTGGAGTTTCTAATGTTGAACTAAATTGAACTTCCCTGGTTCTTAATACAGTGTCCTCTAAAGATCTTTTGTGACAATATGGAATGACTCAGTTGTAAAGAATGTTGTACAACTGAGACAATATTACACACGTAGCTTTGACTGTACACTCATTTTTGCTCTTGACGTTAGAGTTCTAGCATTGAAGAGTTTAAGGGAATATTAATTAGTTAAGCTGGTCTAGATTGTGTAAATTTAAAATCTGTTTCATCTGCCCTTCTAAAACTGAGTATAATTCTAAAATATTTTGTAATTTGATGATCTGGTAACTTTGATCATTTTAGCCATTGAAGCTTAGGAAGTTGTTCACTCTTTACTGTGTTCATGAAATGCAAAAATTCAGTCTTTAATTTTGCATTCTGACTCCTGGACTTTTTGTGGATATACTGAAAGTACAAGTTTGGAAAAAGTGTCAATCGCTGTCTCTAATTTCCAGTGCAAAGTAGTTATTTTACTTCAGATGTGCAAACTGGAAGCTCACACAAAGCTCCCTGTGCTAACATTTTTCTTTGGTTGCATTTTCCTCACTAGGCAGTTTCCACTTTGTTGTTCTAATGGAAACCCCAATTTTATCCTGCAAGGCTTTGTTTCAAGGATGCCAGTAACAGCTTCTTTTCTTTTCCTTAGAAATTTAAGATCCGAATCGAGGATCCACCTCGTCGGAAGCACATGGTGTTCCTGGGGGGGGCAGTTCTAGCAGACATCATGAAAGACAAAGACAACTTCTGGATGACCCGACAAGAATACCAGGAAAAGGGAGTGCGTGTGCTGGAGAAGCTTGGTGTGACTGTTCGATAAATCCCAAAGCTTGTTCCCATCACATGTCTAAAGCTTTTTTCTTTCATTGCCAATCTCTGAACTCACTCAGCTACATGCTATGGAAGGGCCTGTCTGCGGCCTTTTGACCCAAACGTCAGGTTTTGTTCTGGTTTCTTGGGGTAGCTTTTGTTAAATGTTTCTTAATGTGGCTAAATTTGACTATTAAATTTGACCACTTCCCTGCAAACAAAACGGAGCAAGAGCAGCCTGTTTACTTCATTGTTCCTTCCCAGTAGGCAATTGGGTAATTCTGGTAGGCTTTTTCTTCTGGGTTTATTGCTGTAGTCCTGCTAGCTTTTGTCTCTAATTCACAAGGGGTTGTGTGCCTTTTTTAGCATAAGAAAACCTTTAAACAAGAGTTTTTTGCTATTGGATCATTGCGGTGATTATCTTTGCATCTTTATGCCTCTCTCTACACCAAGTTTTTTTTTTCTTTCTGCAATTAGGACTTTTGATTAAACATTGTTAGAAACTAGTTGAAGTAGCTGGAATGGCTTTAACACACTGTTTCCATGTAACGTGGTTCCATAAGCACTGCTGCCTAAACTGGCTTCTGAGGGGGTTTATCCTTAAAGGTGGTGGTGGCACTTGCAGACTGTGTTTCTCTAAGTGGGAATGTACAGTTGCCACAAATGGAGACAACGCCTGATGTTCTGGCAAATGTACATTTGTGGCCTTAGGTGTCTTTTATTTTTTCTGGAGAGAGGAGACAGGTTTGAACTGTGTTGCTTTTTTCGTTAAGGGACAGCTGGGGGGGATCAGCCTGACCAAAAATGCCTCTTTTTATAACTAAATTTTGGTACCATGTTGTCTCAGCATAGGGAGCAAGAATGTTAATTTAGCTCTTCTGTAATTGTTGAGAAACTTAGATATGCTGAGACAGGAGCCTCTAAACTTATTGAAGTGATTTAATACTTTCAGAAATGCTTGTGAAAACTGTAACTATAGATATTAAAACCCCCAGAACTAAGTTTTAAAAGTCTGATGTTTCAAGTGCTTGTACGTACATCAGAAGCACTTCCATTAAACTTTACAAGTATATTAACCTAGTGCCAAGTAGTTACTGCAAATGAATATTTCAATGACCAGTGTTTATTGCAGCAAGCAGATATTTATAAACAACCAGTGGCAGTAGGTTATAAAGAATGACTTATATTTCTTCCAGTTAAAAATAACATTGGAATATGAGATGTTGTTGGTTGGTAAATAGCCACAATTCATTTTATCCAGTCTTGATTTTTGATACTTAACGTGGGTTGGGGAAGGAAGTGAAAACCAGTGATGAAAATGCTGTTTTCCAGAAAGTACATTAAAGCTGAGCTGTTCTAAAAAACAGAAGTTGTCACTAGTAATTATCAGCCACCTTCTCTGAGTATAGTTGCCTGAAATTTTTTTCCTACTAGCAGACTTTGCAATAAAATCTGCCTCACATTAAGCATAGCAAAAACTGATTGCATACAAATGCCAGTTAGACTTAGTTCTACTTTGCTTTCCATGGAAATAATACATTACTTCTTACTGGTTTTCGAAGCCTACCATAACATTTAAGGATAAGGAAGTTAAGGTCTGCTTTTGACTTCCAAACCTTGGAATGTACAAGAGATGCTTTCATAGACTTGGCATTTGTCTACATCTTTACATTAATAATTGACCCCAGCAACACGGAAATATTAAACTCCCTTGGATTCTTAAAATCTGCTTTCTTTCTAAATGGAGCAGACAGCTTCCTCTGGCTGAGCGAGCCAAGCAGGCAGAAATCATGTCTGCATTTCTTTAATAACAAGACAGTCACTATAGTATTGCTAGTAATGGCCATTTAATTATAGGTGGGTGGGGTTTTTTGCAGCTATATTTACTCTTTAACTTGAACAATATGAATTTACAGGCATGCCGGTCGTGCCTCAGTGCATGCACTTAAGCAGTTACTAGATTTTTGGGGACATGAATGTAAGGGGTACTCTGAATTCCTGTAGTCTTCTAAACATTTAATACACAAGACTTAAACATGCTGTGGGCTTGCTTTAGGGCTGTGATTTCTCATGTGACTGTCTCTGGGCTTTTCAGACAGTGTTGAGAATCATGGAAATAAACCAAAGAATGACTTTAAAAAACCCTTTTTTTTTTTTAAATGACAATCTGTCATGTGATTTTTCAAATCTACACCTTGACCCTGCAACCCCTTTTCTAAACCATCTCTCCCCTGTCCATTGGGTTACGTATGTGCATGTTTGAGTAAAGGTTTTGGAATTTAGCCCTTTCACTAGAGAACTTCACAGCACCATGAGTAATAAATGTCAGTTGATTGTGCAGAATCTTGGGTTTCCATGGAAACCATGTGTATATTAAAAAAAAAGGCAACTAGCATTTTAAATTAACTTATCATGGATTCAGAGGAACACGTACATAATCCAAGTGCTGAATGGGGTGTTCCAGTTGTGCTCAGTGTGGTTCTCCATGCGTGTGTTTGCACACACTCAGAGTGTGTTCTCTCAGCTGACAGCTTCAATATTGCTATGAAAGCAATCTGGTTTTAAAGTTTGTTTTTTTTGAAGACCAAATAACTTGAATTGTATTTGCAAAATGCTTCAGCTCTTATAAAATTAGATTAGAAGATGCCGCATCAGTTGTTAAGTTTTTTTGGAACATCCTATTTTTAATGTTAAGCTGCTTCAAACCCTCCCCTCCCCCAGTGTTCTAGGATGTTAACCATTGTAACACAAATGGCTTTTTATACAGTTCTGAATGATGTTAACACACAACACTGGTTGAGACCATGAATGGAAATAAACATCTATTTAAATTGACAGGTCTTTTCAATACGAAAATAAAATCAGGTTTTTTTCAAAGTAGATTATGTTTGCTTTGTTTCCTTTGGGAAATCACAGTTCTGTCAGTTTTTCTCTAACTTAACTTCCATGACAAAACTATCATGAGCAGCTTTTGCTGAGGAAATCTGACATGACAACACATTCTCTACTGATTGCTGTCATACTCCATTCTCTAGCCAATACCCCACTCCTTCCATCCTAGTTTCTTTGAAAAGAAAATAAAATCCTTATCCTTGGACAGGAATCTTTTTCTAGTTGAACCTCAGTACTACAAAATGGGAAGAGTCCTTAACTTGTATTGGCCTCAGCATCCTTGGCTAAGCTCAGAAGCCACATAGTGATGCTCTGTTTAGGAAAAGTCTCCTTAGCACTGTGACTTCATGTGCTGCTTCACGTGTATCCTGTATCTTAACTGATAGAGAAACTGTGTGGGGGGTTAACCTGCTGCATTGAGTAGGATGCCCTGGTTTGAAGCAGCTCTTGCACCTGAAATCTTGTGACTCTGTGTGGATTAGTGACTGGTCCCCCAGTCTGGCTTTAGAAAGGAACTCAGTCAGCCTCCTACCTCCCAGCTTGTGTGTTCTCCAGGCATCCCTGGTAGGAAAATGGCTTCGGATTTCTTAGAGGGACCTGGGATGTACAGTTTAGCTTGGGGTGCATCTGTCTCAGTGGCTGGGTCAAGCACTTGTCATCCTGGGGACAGATTCAGGCAGACAGGATTTTAATAGCAAAAAGAGTAAAAAATGCCTCTCAGCCCCCAAATCTGTGTTTCATAACTGTTCATTCCTGGGAGAAAATAAATACATCTGCTATACCTCTGCTGAGTACTAATTCATGTTCCCTGCTCCTCCCCTTTAGCTTGTTTTGCCTGACATGGCTTTTGTGTGGAAAGCACTAAATACAACTCAGTTGACATTTGCCAGTCAACTTTTTCAATAGCAAATTCCTCCCTGCAGGCACTTCAGCTATTTTCCACAAACTAGTGCCATTAGCTGTTTCAATGCAGTGAAAAATCAAGTTTTGGCTTTTTTTGTTGTTGCTTTGTTGTTGTTGTTGTTTGGGGTTTTTTAATCCAAATATATCTCTTTCTACATTCTAGCTAGAGGGAAAATGATGTAGAAAAAATTGATCTCAGCCTTTTTCAGCAAGTATTTGACTAAAATTTTGCTTTATTTGAGCCCTGCCATGTGATGCTTGTTCCTTTCTAATGGATTGGTTTGGTGTTCTGGTGGTGTAAGTCACTATCACTTTGCCATTATACAAGAAGAAAAGTTCTTCCATTCAGAGTAGCCTGCTAATTTTGCCTCTTTTACCTTCACTTCATTACAACATTAGGATCAAGCCTATGTAAATTGCTTACCTTGCTTTAACCTGGTGCTGCAGCCCTTTGTCCCAACCAACAACTGCACAAAACAAGATTGCAGTGCACATCTGCTTATTGCCCCAAAAATCTGGAGAAGAGCTTTTTGCCTCCCTTGTACCTCACGCAGGGTTCTGGTACTGCTGGAAAAAGGAGGAGACGTTCAGGAGGAGAGGAAGCACTGGGCTTTGTTTCTCAATTTGCTTTTTAAATTCTTCTTTGCCCTTTGAAAGCAATTCCTTAACATGGGAGATTAGGGAAACAGTTTCTATTCTGAGTCATGAATTAAGCATATTAAGTTTTAGCAGAGACTTGGGATGATACAAAGGTTCCATCTTCCAGCCATAGAACTCATGTTCTGTCCCATACCTTTTTTTTAATTAAAAAAAAATCTCTGTTCCCCAAAGCCTAGGAATAGTAATTAAATTGTAGCTGCAGGAATAATGACAGATATGGGCCCCTTGCCTACACCTTTTCATCTCTGCACCCATCTCCCATCTGTTTTTTGTTTGCCCTAAGGCTTAAGTGGTTTCAAGATCCTCCTCTTGCACGCATGTTCTCACCATGTGCCCATTTTAAATCTTTGCAGGTATTTTAACGAATTAATTAAATGCCAGTTGTTGACCTCAACACAAGTAGATCCTGTAAGTCCTGACTCGCATCAGGCGCTTTTCTTAGCACAGCAGCACTTCTGGGGGCTACAAATTGAAACCTTTGTGTTGTCCAATAACTTTCTGTTCTAAACACCACTCTGTGTAACCCTGATTTTGGCTTTCCCTGCCAAAGCAGGAAAAGCAAGGGTGGCATTAAGGACATGAAAGGCAGTATTTCGGGAAGCGCTCAACCACATAATCTCCTTGGATTATTTTAGGGGTTTCCTGGTGTGGTGGGTATCAGCACAGCTTCCAGCTACTGTGGGGCAAGTCCAGTAAGAGCAGGTGGGATTTATGGTAGCACCTGTAATACTGGTGGTAGGTTTGTTCCCTCTAAATGCATCTTGTAAAGGGGGTGCTGGTGCTTCTCATAGTGTTACTGGGTAATAACCTGGAATGCAAAAACGTGGTCAGTGCTGGAATCCACGTAGTGCCATGTGAGAACAAAATGCTGTAATGATAATTGCTCATTATCTAATTATATGAGAACTTACAGCCCCAGAGGGTGAAAACTAATTAAATGGTTATTCGGTCTTAAAATGGCAACAAAGAAATGAGGAAAACTCACTCTTTTGGCTCTTGTTCCAGTACTGTCAGCAAAGTCACGTGTTGCTTGAAAGGTGAATAAGACAGTCCAGCATGGATAAAACTCTTCCCATCCTGCTGCAGGGATTGAGGCAGGGAGCTTGCTTTTAGGAGAGTCATCTGCTTGCTCAAAAGCAGCTCAACTTTGGAGCTACAAGTCAAAATTAAGGAGGATTGAGTGGCCCAGGTTATCCAGGAAGGCAGGCAATGCTGGCCCTCAGAGCAGTATGGGTCACCTTTCACATTTGCTTGTGCAGAATTTTAAAGATGAAGCATCTGGAGCGTTTGGGCCCTTGGTGTGGATGCAGGCGCTGGGGACAGGCCTTGGTTTTACCCCATGTTGAGACATGTGGTTTCCACCTAGGAAAAAACTGCCTGGCAAAAATAAAGCAGTGGAGTTTTTCCATATAATTCAAGACCCTGCAGCTTTTGCTCCAGCAGTACTAGACCTCTGTGAAACGCCTTCTCCTGAGTGCTGAATCCACCAATGATTAGCGCCTTGGGCTCTAGTTTAACTTTCCAAAAAGTACCAAGAAACTCACCTTGAGCCACGTGTCTTCCTTTGGAGCCCTCATTCCTGCCTCTCAGCATTCATGTGTTATCACTGCCCTGGTAAAAACACCAAGCCCTCACTGCTTAAACCAGGGTGCCCCAAATACAAGGGATGGGCCAGCCTTTTCAGAGCAAACACCCCTGACCTGCTGTTCCTGGAGCTGTGAGATGAAGGCAGGCAGCAAAGTGTGGCTCAGCACTTCAACTTGAATCACAGTGGTGCTCCGGCAAGCAACAGGTGCTGAGCTTCTGTGGGATTGGGGAATGAAGCACTGCTCTGCCTGTCCTGCCAGTGTAACCCAATACTGTAGGCATTCTCAAAACAGAGTCTGTAGGCTGTAAAACACACCTGCACAGTTATGGTGCTCTCTGGTAGTTCACAGCTCACACCTGGGACATCATGGCAGACAGTGGTTTAGAGCTGCTGGCTTTGGAGTGAGCTACAAAGCCCAGATACTCACACCACCAGAAAAAAACCCTTCAAACATGACCACCAAACATGAGAAGCAGGATTTCTGCCCTTTCCAGAGCCAGGGACTAATGATATTAATCATAAAAGCATAATTAGATTAGGAATGAAATTTCAGTGAAAGCAGCAACACCCAGGCAGTTTCTGGGGAGCAGCTGATGTGCTCTTGTCCACACTCTTGGAGCTACAGGGGTGTGTACTTTTTTGGGTTGTCATTGATTGCAGAGCTGTTAGTTGGATCTCTCATATTCAGGATGGCTTTTCCCCTACTTTCCCAAAAAGCATAGTGCAAGTTTCTGCTATTAAAGGTGGGGGGTACTAACTTGGGAGGTAGGTCGGTCCCCTGTAAATCAGAACACTTGCTATTTCTGGAGGTTTTCCTAAGGAGTGGAGTGGGTCAGAAGGAAGTGCCTCCTTATTTTTTTAATTACCCATCCCCCCCGACATTGTAACACAGTTGTTGCTTTCAAGAATATGCATGGTCTGTTTTCTTCAGACTATTGGCTCATCTGGTAAAATAATTAGCTGTTAGGCAGACAGAGGGAAAGGATTACATCTGCACAAGACAGGAAGACTGGGACAGTAGAAGGGGGAAAAAAAATTCCCTGCTTGAATCACAGCTGCCCACCATGCATAGTACAAGAGCTTGCCAAAAGTATTCAAATTGATTTAGGAAGAAAAGCTGAGGAAACCATTTAACCCCAGCCTGCTTGGATCTGTGACAGTATCTCTAAGGGCTGCTCCACTCCCACTTTGGGCCAAAAGAAAGGTTTTCAAGCTGTGTGTTTGCCCAACCAGCCTTCCTGCATCCCCCTTCCTCTTTCGCAACAGGAACAGAAAACACAGACTCATTGCTGGGCACGAGGCTGTGAGCAGCTTTCCACACCAAGGAAAAGCCAAAGGTGGGAACACTCACTTCGTAGTGATGGGGTTAAGTTGTAATTGGATCATGTGATTAAAACCAAGAGCCAGGCAAGTTAGTCGTGACTAATTTTGGGCAATGGGAACCTTTTTGCTGCCTGCTGTACACTCTGAACTAAGCCCCTTCTCAACAGCAGTGGTCAGCATGTGCATTGTCTGCAAACAACCTCTTCAAGTCTTCGAGGCCAAAATCACTTGCTCAAGAGTTTCCGAGCACACACATCCGTTGCAGATCACTCACAAGCACCAGGGAGGGTTCTGCACCAAAAAATGAGTAGCAATAGTTCAGACATGTGAGTCATACAGCAAATCCCTTCCCCTGCTGAAATAAATCTCAATCTGTATAAATATGCTCATTTAATGATTAAAAAATAGGGTGTCTAGAGTATTTGGTCTTAGAATCTGTTGTCTCTGGGACCATCTTTTGCTGCAGGAATCCCAGGCTCAGTCTCAGCAATATCTTTGGGAAAAATCCACAAAAAAAAAAAAAAAGATAAATGCAGAGCTGCATGGAATTGTATCCAAATCAAATAAATGTGCTATAATGCAGGTGTTTCAATACTTGATTTCAGGTGCTGGTCCCACCTAAGCTGTGGGTGGGCTTTTCTTGCCAGCTGCAGCAGCCAACTCCAGCGTTAAGCCCCTCCAAACCTCTGCTCAGCTGCAACATCCTCTATAACAGGAGGCCTTTGGCACATAAGCTTTTTTCCAGTTAAAACCCAAGTTCCCTCGGTACCTAAAGGTCTGCTGTGAGGCAAATGCAGATCTGTTGAGACCCTGACAGCACTGAGCAGGTATGTGCTGTGTCCATGCCTAAACCACAACAGCCCCTACCAGCAAAGCGTTCCCCATCAAGCTCGCCTGCAGAGCCAGGCTGGAAGATCTGTGCACAAGATGTTTTTGGATCAGGCCTCTCACAAAAACAGCTGTGGGAGGAAATGGGGCCAGTAGTCAGACCACATTTACCATTAATATTCATTTATGCACAAATACTAACACAATCATAGAGGACTTCTAAAGGAATGAGCCTAAGTACCTCCAGGAAGAGGCAGCTCTGTGCTCTGGACAAATGATTTAGAGGCCACTGAAAGGAAACCCAAACCCTCTTCCTCTATTTCAAGAGAAGGGCCTCTCTTGCAGAGAGTTCCTGCCTGTGCATCCTGATGAGGAGAAGACATATCCTTATAACACAGGATGAAGCACCTGGCTGGCTTTGAGCACTGTCCTCAGGCTCTCCAAGGGTTTGGCAGCTCCTTGCCCACAGCTGACCAAATCCCAAGGATCCATTGCACCCCCTCCCACATGCACCAGCATGGAAAAGGTACCTGGTAACCCCTAGAACTGGCAGCTCCTCCAGGCTACAGGGAAGCCACATCCTTGGATAAATTCAGATCTCCAACTGCTCTGCAGCTCCTGCAGGAGAGAGATGATCCTCCCTCCTGGAGCACCAGAGCACTGAGCAGGTATTGGACATAAATGTGAGTCACAGAAAGCTCAGATACAGAATTAACTCAGGTTATACCTGTAGTTATATGGATATGCCTGAGGGGATATGTTTAGATAGAAAAGGAGCAAAAAGGTGTTAAAACAGAATGACATATTTTAAATTTTGACTGTGGTTAATTGGAGGCCCCTGAATCACATTCCCGAAGCAAACAGGTTTAAGAAGCGAGGCAACATCCCAAAGAATGACAGGTATCTACTGCCCCAAACTCAGAGCAGTGAAGTCAAGGCATCAGCTCATGGCAAGAGAGAAACGGAATAAGAAAAATACCACTCAAGCACGGAAAACTGAACAGAATGAGAAAGAGACAAAGAGAGGGAAGAGGGACAACAGAAATGACCAGGGAAGGAGGGAGGGACACCAATGAGAGGGATACCACTGGCTTACTAACCATAGTTACACAGTCAAGACCTCTGTGACAGACACATTTCTGGCCCTTGCTTGTGACCATGCAATCAAGCAGAGCCCAAGGATGCACCACAGAAGGCATGGCCTGTCCCCCCTTGTTTTGTGTGAGGTGACAACAGTGAATGTACAAACGTGCGGCACTTTTAGCAAGGTTTAAGGTACAGCACATGCTCATCCCTGGCCAGACTCCTGAAGTCAATGAACTGAGCCCCTGGATGGGTTAAGAAAGGCTTCGAATGGTGCTCAAGGGGTCCAGAGAAAATTTTCACTTGTTCTAGCCCTGCACTTTTAGTTGAAGTACTTGATGTATCAATGATTACTCCGTGATGGAATCAGCTATGTCACAGGAAAGATGGAAGTTTGGCTTTTCCTCAGTTCCATTTTGAGGGGCAAAGCCTAGAAAAGTGCACAAGAGGGAGAAGACATAGAAACCTCCCCAAGGTTTGCTCAAGTTCCCTGCTCATACGGAGAAGTTATTAAAGGGTAGGGAGTGTAAATCCACTAACACCAGGAACACATTGTCTTTCAAACCAAATCCCTCTGTGAAGGAGCAAACACACCAGACCAAGTCCAATACCCATGTCATTGCCTTGTGTAGACAGTTAAGCATCACCTTACACTGATGGTGCATCTGACTTTCAGTATCTGCAAGCACAAGACGATGTCTGCCAACTTCAAGGGCGATACTCATGTGCACAACAGGCAGGATGGAGCTTTAAAACCACTAGTAGTTACACTTTTACTGCCAGAAGTAACATTTTAATCCAAGTATTGGCTCCTGACAGAGGCTGTGTTCTGAGACACTCCAACATCTTTGCTCCATCTAAGTAATTGCAAATGCCTGTCTTTAATCTATTTTCAAGAATTGTTGGCTTTGTGGTTTTTTTCCTTTTTTCCCCTCTTTTTTTTTTTTTAAGTACAAAAGAAAATGTTTCTGTGTGTACATTCATGGCAACAGAGTTACACAGAGACATAAACTAGTGGAAGGTCCATATGTTGAGAGAATATCATCTGTAATGAGAACTGCTGCATTTTTGTAAAATGTAATGGGACAGATACACGGCAGCTGTGGGTTACTCAAGAAGCAGCTAATTTAGCAAGCTGAATTCAAGGATATTTCCCAGATCTCCCAAACAATGAATAGCAGTGTTGTTTAAGATTACCATTATGCCTTACATCCTCCTTTGACTGGAAGCAGGGGGAGGAAGCCTCTATCTGTGCTTCTGGGGCAGAAGTACACGATTAGTGCCTCGCTATCATAGGAAGTCCCAGGGGAGCAAGGGGGTCTGGACTTGAAGGAAGGAAGGAAATTGTGTAGGATAAACAAAAAAGAGCCTCGGGAAAGAAGTTGAGATGGGCAAGGCTTGGTGAAAAATAGAAAAAAGAAGTTAAAAAGGAAATGTTGAAGAGACTGACTTGAGTTCTAAATAATATTAAACTTTAAAACAAAGACACTATCTTTTGAAACAGCATGAGAAATTTAGCAGGTTTGTACTTCTGTATATTTAGGTTTCTCTAAGGCAAGGTATTACTTAAATAATTTTCAAATATACAAATAGCAGAATTTTTAAGGCTTAGATTTTACTTTTCCAGGGATTTTACTTACCCTCCCCCCTATAAAATGAAAGGAGATACAGACAACCTGGATGTGACAGATGCAATCACAGCTCCATTTCACTGTTCACTGAGGACATGAGGCTGGTTGCTCAGTTCTCCCAGGGTGGCTGGTTTACCGACAGCCCAGTTTGCCTGCAGCCACCCCAAAGAGCCACAAATTCATTGCTAACTCATTGTGGCTGCCCTGGCCCACAGCACAGCCCACTAGACCCAGCTGCCCTCAATTCCCACTGCAGCTGGAGCCAAATGCCTCATATTGAAAAGGAAGATACATCAGGAGACCCACTCGAGGTTCTGCTAATTTGTGTATTAAAACAGATTATATTAACTGTTGAAAAAAAATAAAAGGGAAAAAAGAGGAAAAATTAAAAATGGGGCTACTTCAAACTCTGGATCCCTACAAGATCTTTATTTTTTGTGGGGCTCTGCAGTGACAATGACAATTTGCAGCCACCCTTCTGCAACTGAGAGACAGAGAGGGAGGACAGAGACTGGCTAGTCTGGAATAAGTTGTTGCTGGTTTTACACATGTAAACAAAAGTGACCAAGCCCTCATCAAACTAAGAGATTGCCTGAGTGAATAGACTTTTAAAGGATTTTCAGTAACTTGGTAGTAGTAAACTGAAAATGACATTGTTAAATTAAGATATGTTGCATTTATCTGTTTCCTGGATCACGGTATTAGAGTTTCCTCTTGCTGTACTGTTGACACAACCAAACCCTCTGCCTCTCTATAAAACAAAAGTGCTTGATTTCCACACAAATGGAATGAGCTTACACAAGAGAAGTACGAGGAAAATCCACCTCTCCTGGCCAAGCTCATCTCCCTGCTCCACTAGTGGAAATCAGGAGTAAATGCCTAAAGCTCCAAAACTTGATGTGCACTCCTGGGGTAGAGCAGAGCAGAGACTCGTGCTTTACTGATAGAGTCATTCCCACAAGCCCAGTTTAAGAAATTCATTATAGCAACAGGCTCAAGACAAACCTTTTGCTTAGTTACACAGAGATGGGATCGCTCCTTCTGTTGAAATCAATGTTAAAACCACTGAGTGGCTTAATGTAATATAGCATTTGGGTCTCCAAAGTGTTTCATGACAGAGGAGCACATCTGGAGTCAGAAAAAGGCTATCCTGGGCCAAGGACTTTGCTCTTTGCCATATATGAACTACACGTGCAAGTCTGGGTGTGATTCTGCTCCTAATGCAGCTGAAGTGAGACAACACAGCTAGAAGTTTGGGAACTACCTGAAATAAATACATTTTAAATTAGACATTTTTTCTTCTTAGAACCTTTTGCACTGACCCTTTATATTTAGTGATAAACAAACACCACTCTGCTCTTGTATCAGAATGCAGTTCCCAGAGCAGCTCATTCCTTTGCACAAGGACAAAAGCCCAGCCCATCAGCAAGAGGAGCTGGAGTTTATTCAGGAGTCCATAGGAAACAGCTGTTGCTTTCAACCCAGCCTCTCCTTTATCTCCTGTATTGTTTATTCATGTCTCAGCTCATACTAGCCACTGTGAGCAGGTCAGGACTCTGCACTTCAGAAATCTCCTCAGAAGCTGATGGAATTCAGCCCAGTGCCAGTAGGATGGAGGAGCTGGGATTTATATTATTCAATTCCCAGGTGGTGACAGAGGTAAATTCCTGACTTCATTAGCTAATAGAGACAAGAGCCAGGCCTTTGCCCCGGATTTTTGCAGAGGGGGCAAACATTCAGTGAGTTGCATGAAAGAAAACAAATGCAACAAGCCAAAAATGGAGCGTGCCTTTGGACGTTTCTCCCCTTCTTCTCTGAGTTTGTTGACAATTCCTTTGTATTGCAAGGGACATTTACTCCCCCTCTCTTCTGTAACCATGTAGTGAGTAGGATTGTGCTCACAAACCTGCAAATGTTTATCTGTAAAGGCTGTGCTGTGGTGTAATGGCTTTTGGAAGTGGTCTGGAGCCCAAACAGACCAGGGACATTTCTACAGAGAAGCACGGAAAAGGCACAGAGCTGTGATCCCAGTAAATTTGCTGGAAATTTGCTACCAGGCAGAGGCAAAGACGGCAGTAATGAGCCCAGTGTGAAGAACAGTAAAATAGAAGGCAAGGCTCCCACGTCCTCCTTCTAACTGCCTTCATTTGTCTCTGTTTCCCAGTCAAAACGTGGGTGTAATTGTTCAGGCATAGCATGAAGCTTTAAAGACTCACAGTGGATCCAGCATAGCAGGAGGACAGCATGATGTCAGCAAGAAGTGAGTTGTTCTCCTCAGCAGTGAAAGAATCAGTGAGTTAGAAATCCAGGGATGTCAGTTCAAACCACAGAGCATTTGAGCTCAGCAGATTGGCAGTGGACAGAGCCCTCCCCTTGCAGAAAAGCTTTCCTGAGTTGCAAACCACCTCGAGCTGTACGTATCACTCACACCCTAGAAAGCTCTGGAAAACCCAAAGCAGTGTCCCCATGGGGACAGAAGCAACATGAGTTTGCCACGTAGAAGGGGAGAGGAGAGGTGAGTGCCTGCTCGTGAGCAGACCTCTTTCCATTTAACAGCAGATGAGAGTGTCACTTATTTTCACAAACAGCTATTTAACATAAGGAAACGTAATGAATAGAGAACAGCAGATAAGGCATAAATTATACAGCCAGCTAAAGAATATGGCTCCTACTCGACTTTAAAAGGCAGGCCAGATGTCTTCAGATACTGTCGGCTGTTAGTCGGTGTCGCAAAACCCTTTCAAGCTCAGCTAACTCGAGTCACAATGTGCGCTTGATTTGCTTGGCTGAACGGGGAACTTCCCGGGCTGGGAGCAGGATCTACGCGCAGCTGAAAATACGGTGGGAATGAGTCAGTTCCTTGGAGCTTGCGTGGGAGGCAAAGACAGAACTGTGGGTGGCTTCAAAGTGTTAAACAGCCTTTTAAATTCAGGCCTGGTTTCTCAGAGGAATAGAGAAACAGAGCTATTCACCCAGTCTGGATTTAGCTCCGTGTCTTGGGTCAGTCTTGAGAAAATTGCTCTCTGATAGTAAGAGCCACTTCCTGGGCTGCTTTGCTCCCAAGCCAGTTCGACTTCAGATGTAATTCTGTGGAGTTTAACAGCAACCCAGTTAGTCCCTCACCCTTAGCAAGGCAGCAGCAGCTGGCCCTTATCTCCCAACATCTGCAGGCTGCCTCCAAGGCAAGGCAGAGCCTCACCACCTTCAGGTCAGGCGTTTGTCTGTCCATGTCAGCTCACTGCATCTCCCTGCTTTGGCTTGAGCTGCCCGGGATAATAACTCTGCCAACACAGGCACCTCAGGTACCCACCGCCTATGATGACAGAGACCTGCTTCAGCCTTTCCAGCTCTATATTGGCAGGGAGTTTCCTCATCCCACAGTCTATCATTCCACCTCTGCTGCCAAGAACTTTGGGATGTGGTCCTACCCACAACCGGTTTGCACATAGAGGGGAAAGGGGATGCTGTGGGTTAAATTACCTGGTGCATTGGAAATTCAGGCCCTGTCCAGTTAGCTCCTGCCAACTGTTTGCCATTCAGCCTGGTTCTCTATACTGCAACTGGAGTCTGGTCAGCTCTAAAGAGGATTTATTGCTTTTACTGGATCAGGCTCACCCTTCCATTTAAGTGGATTAATGTGGGTTAGCTCTAACTTAGCTCCACACAGCATTAGCCAAGTCAACAGAAAGTTCCCTACTACTGGCAATGTTGTTGTTTTTGTTCTGTCACGATGAATTTTTAATGCTCTTTCTGTGCAAGAGCAGCTTTGCAAAATCTTAGACTTCTGCTTTCCAACTTAAGTGATTTGGCATGTGAAGAATGCGATGAATATTTAAACCTGTAGTTTGGCATAGGCTCCTCAGAGCAGCCAGAAACCTAGTCCTGGTCTTTTGGGGACTAGCCAGCAACAATGCAAAACCCCAAGCCTGGAGGAACAGCACGGGGAGCTTGTGAGGTTACATCAATCTTCAGCACTCAAGCTAAATCACCCTAAACCCATAATTCCTTAGATTCTTTTAATTAACCTCAGGATTCATATGGAGATGCTGTACATGGGTGGAGCTGTGGGTTATTTGATAGATGACTCAGATCACTCTGACGGTCGTATTTTATCCACGTGAGAGTAATTGTTGAAGGCTGTTATTTACCACTGGAACCAGGGTCCCCATCCCACTAGACCATGTGCAATCATATGGTAATCTCTGCCTGGAAGAACATACAATCAAACCAGATTAGACAAAAGGGTCAGAAAGGAAGGGACCCCTCTTTTGCCCTCATTGTACAGATGGGTGAACTAAGGGCTCACACACACATTCAAGCAGCCACCAATTAAGAGTTTACTGTAACTCCTTTGTACACAATTTAGCCCACAGCAAAATCAAGGCAAATCGACTTAGCTTTATTGGCTGTAAAAGGGCACCCGGTTCAGGAGCCACCACCAGAAATCCTCCATCATCCGCTCCAACACACAAGGATAGATGCTGGAATTCAGCCAAGACAATGTGGCTTTCATCTTTTACATGAAAGGGGGCTCCCTTTGACATTTTGAGGCCCACTTTTTTAAGAACTGTTATGCAAACTTCAGCTCACATGAGCTTGAACAATATGGAGGTGCATAGTTGTGAAACTTTCAAAGTAAGCAACGTTTCCGTGCGCTCTGGAAAGATGGACGTGGGAACAGTCCCATTGGACTGAACAACCCCAACAGATATCAGTTTGCAACCACCAGCCATAAAGGATGGCAGTGTAAACAAATTTCTGTTCTCAGTGTCCCCCGAGCCACGTTTTTTGTAGGGATATTAGCATGGAAAGATGCACATTTCTTCAGAAATCACTGTTGCTCTCTATCTCAGTGTGCCTTTCTGGAAACCCCAGATTTAAATATTGGCAGTTCTGGGCTATTTAACTTGTGAAGCCATCACCCCTCCTGGAGCTGGTGGGCTTCCTCACACATGATTATATTTAGGAGGCTCCATAAGCTGGTATGTCATTATCTCAGTGTGTTAATTGATTAAGTCTGGCCTACATACAGTCAGCTGGACTATTCCCTTTTGGGTGGTTATTATTAGCAAGACCCAGACATTTTAAGCCTTTTGGAGACCAGGAATCTCTCTCATCATGCAAGTAGAGGCCCATAGAAATCCCTTGGAATCACTGACTACTACCAAAATTTAATTTCATAGATGGAAAGATACTTATATTGATGCACGAGAAAGTGATTAAAAAAAGGCGAAAACAGACAACAACAAAAAAGAAAATCATCCACCTACAGCCCTTCAGCTATGAATTAACAAATTGTGAAGCAGACCCTTTAGCAGCTACAGCCAGACTGAAAAACACCAGGGCATTACTTAACACATTTCTTTGCCCTGATTGGGAAAACATGTCACTTCCCTCCTAGATATCACTGGTATATGTTAAAACAAGTATTCCACAAGCGATGAAATAAACAGGGCTTGGTTTCCAGAGGATGTGTCTGAGCATGACTGGCTGTTTAAGTGAGAGGTATGGTGTGAAAGCAAAGCTGCTCTTGTGGGGTTGCTGTTTAGTGTCCAGCAGGGCATGACTGCCAGCTGAGTTTATCCACAGGTAAGGCATTAATTACAAGGGTTTTCCCACAGTTTTCCTGGTGTCTAATCAAGGGTGAGCTCAGCAAGAGTACTTACTAACAGCTCTCTGTTTTACCCAGCTGCCTATTTTGGGAGGCCTGTAGGAAATTAATGTCTTTGAGACCTCAGTTTGGTTTTCCCTGGACATGTGGCTCAAGAATCACTACTGGAGAAGACCATTACATGCAGCAGATTAATGGTGCAAATACAAGTCTGCCAGAAACCAAGCCAAAGATGAATTTGCCTCTTTACTCCAAGCTGTGATTAAATGCAATGAGGCGCAGAGCCTTAGGACCCACATCTTAGAAAACCCCACACCTACTATTTTCAGTGATCTGTGGCCTGATTTCCAGAGATGCTGCTCAGCTGTAATTCATATTGAAGCAATTAAAAATCACTAAACAATCAAATTAGAGGTCTCAAATTAGGATCCAAACATCAACCAGTGAGTTTCTGCATCAGAACCACTAAGTTTCTACTATTTGGCTGAACTGCTTATGTGACCAGGCTTGTTTTAAACAAAGCAGGTCTTTCACTTGTGTTGCTTTTGACTAAGACTGAATAAATGACCCTTAAATAGACTGTGATGGCAACTTAGGCTGCAGAATTTTCCTGTATTTCATTACAGGGTATGGGAAAATGCATAGAGGACGTTTGCACAAAGAAATAAAACACACAGAGGCATTCTGGTATTGTGTGTATTAGCCAGGCTCTTAGAAAAATAGCTGCCACTAACTCTGTATTTTGAGGTTGATTATACTTTACTGAAGCCAGTGGGAAGTTTGCCACTGACCTCAGTGGGGCCAGTGTTTTACATCTATCAAGCTTATGGTTTCAGGAAAAAAATTAAGACATTCAAAATCTCTCTGAGCAAAGCCCATTGTAATTACGAGCCTAAACACACACTTTACACCTTCCTCTCAAACACCCAGTCCATCCTAATTTACATTCACAGCTACAGCACAGCTGCTTTGGAAAGTATCTGAGTTCCAGAAAACAAATACTATAAATCCAGCTCAGTGTCAGCAATCTGACAAATAAACAAACCAATAAATTTGCTGCCTTTTCACTACCCGCCTCATACCCTCAATCTGTTTTGGGTCTTTTGATACACAGGAGGCTTCAGAAAAGCAGAACATAGTATCATCCCAACAATAAGAAATTATGGTTAAAGGATCCATAAGAGGGGATTAAAAACCCTTGCCAGGAGAAGGATTTGGAGGAGGAGACACTGGCATTTGCATGATGGCTGCTATAGGGTCACAGCTCCTGAACATCATCCCGTTTGCAGGGCCGCCTGTATAAAAAATGGCTGGGATAAAACCTCAAGCTATCACTTCAACACTAGAGAAACCACCTTAGAAAATGGTAGAAGGGTTGTTGTGGTATTTTAGAGAAATCAAATATATTTCAAATAAAAATTTGTTAGGTTTAATGAACAAACATCACTGTTGTTTGTTGGTTTTCTTTTTAAGAGGCACATAAACATTCCTGTTTGGGGGGATAAATCAGTGACAAGTTGTCTGATGCTGGGAAGAAATTTCCTCTGCTAACAGATGATTCCAATACAGAGTTTCTTGTATTCTCTCCCTTTGAAGTATCTGGTAGAGGCTGTGGTTAGAGACAGGATATCAGCCTGACAAACCCCAAACATTTCTTGTAGCTCCAAGTTCAGATGGTCCCAAACAGCAGTTGTTCTGGTTAGAAAAAAGTATCACGCATTTACTATTAGTTCAAAAGCTCTCTGCTCAGCACCTGGATTTGCTGCTCTTCGTGCCACATCTTTACAACCACTTCCTTCAGGAACTGGCCATAAAACGTGCTCTGATGGTGACAGCTCTTAAAATGTTATGTATGTGAGTGAGTTTGAAAACACAGCCCTTTCAGAGGTGCTTCTTTGTTTCAGGACCATTTTGTACACAGGCACCATTTCAACTTTTTTTTTTTAAATCTTGGATTGGAATTTCAGCCTGGTATCAGAAAAGACTGCTGCCAGCTTGAAACCCTGTCTTGAAACCCTACAGCCTGTTCCAGACCTATGGCACTTCTGGCCACACATGGAAGTACAACTATGTTTCAGCCCCATGGCAGAAACTGTATTTAAACTGTGGAACTGGCATCATTGCAAAGGCTGCCTTTGCTCTGGCCAAATGGTTTGCCTCAACCCCCTCCATTTCAGACAGATAAATGAGTGAATGTACAGGCTTTCCTGGTTGCCAAAATGCCCCTGGTTTCCCCACAACTCAGTCCCTGGCCTCAGAGAAACAGCGTCACTGACCATCCAGCACATGACCCTCAAGCCACAGCAAAGCAGAAAATTCCCCTGAGCAGAATATATCTCTCTGCTTCACCCTATAGCTATTTTGCTTTCTGCTTTGGAACCCTTCTCATGTCTGTGGCTGGCTCAACCACTTAATAGGGTTCTGGGGTTTTCCTCAAGACGAGGATGTTCACTGAGAACTATTCACTGAGCGAACAGAGAAATCCTGCAGCGATCCCCAAGACTTGGGGTCACTGCACAGAAAACCTCATTCATTGTTGCCAAGCCACCAAGGTCAGCCACACAGCTGGAGTTTTACCTGTTTGTTTAGTTATTTAAAGGGTAACTATAACCTGGGATTTTAGCTCATGTTGGTAATTTCAGATTCTGGCTCCAAAAGGATGTGCACACACATGTGCATCTCTATGTGTTATATGTATATATATTTCCAGTTTGGCAACCTGACCTCAGCGTTGGGCTGAGTGCTCCTCTCAGAGGTACAGACCATCTCCCCTTCCTGGCAGGAATACATGGGAACTGCTGGAGATACTTTAGCTTGAACATCAAGACCTCATACCCACATGTGAATGTGCCACTGGGAGCTTCCTTCTAGGTAACCCTCCAGAAAACAAAATACAAAGGAAAAAAGGACTGTTTTTCTACTTATGTTTCATACCTAGGATGAAACATTTATCCTGCAACTGCATTCAGTCCTAGCTTCTATTCTGCCTTTTTTTTTTTAGCTTCTCAGTGTTTTCTGAAATAAATTTATTGGGATTTGAATTTTGCAACGTTCAGACTCCTGCACAAAACCAGCAGAGTACTGCTGCTTTTGGCTGCTCACACCAAAATACTCTCTGCTTTAAGTTGTGGCCAGCACTTTTGCAAAATGTGGTTGAAAGTTATACTTTGTAACCTGGCTTTTATCATTGTTCTCAGGAAGTTGTAAAGACTAAGCACTTTTAAAGTGAAATCACTTGAGCTCAGTAGTTCTGGAATTGGGCTTTTAAGGTTGGAAATGACTCTCTGGGGCACAAGGATGTTAATGCTTCAAATTTTAGAAGTGTCTGAGCTTTTAGTTTCTGAATCAAGTTGGAGCTAAATATAATCTGCATACTGGAAATCTCAGATTTGAAGATACATTTGGGAACATACCAGACTTTGATACTTCAAGGATCTCACTGTATTGTCAAGTTCCCTACCCCTGTTCTTTTCTAAGACTGAAATGTCACATCAAGAGCTCCGTCAGTCAATAAGATAACACTGGCACAGCACTGAACTGGAGAAATTAAAGAGTGTGAAAATCAGCACAGCGCTGGCTCAAAGCAGTAAGCCTGATAATAATCCCATCAGTTGCCTTAAAACAGATGTTGGCCAATTCTGCAGCTCATCATGACATAACCTTAGAAAATGCAAAAAAAAAAAAAAAGGAATGTCAGCTGATATGACATTTTCTATATAGTTAATAATAATTAAGTAATCTAGACAAGAATTAAGTTCAAGGCTGTGCATGACTTGGCAATGTCTTAGCCATCCCAAAGTATACATTAATTCCAGCTTCCCCTTGCAATGATACTTACTCCTAACATCAGTGACTCCTTAGGTGATTACATGGATTATATTAAGCCTGAAAATGACTTTCTATTTCTCTTGCCACCTGAGAGCACAGGGCTGTAATTGCTCATTCAGAGACATGGGATATAATGCAGCCCTCACAAACCTCTCTCTTTACAACCACCCAGAGCGCTGCCGTGAGATCCCATCCCACATGATGTTAGGCAGCAGTGCTGGAATCAAGCAGAAGCCAAACCAAAGTCTGTCAGCTCTTCCTAAATGAATTTACAAGTGGGGAATGGGGGAATGAGATGAATGGTATGGGATGGTTGTGCATGAGTGCAGGGAAGCAATTAAAAATATTTGTGGGGATCTAAGTATACCACCCCAAAAATACACACATACTTTCCACCATTTAAATATCTTGTCTCTGGGTGGAAGCCAAACATTTTTCTATTTATTTCCATGTATGTCACCAAGATTCTAAGGAATTTAATTGCCCAATTCAAAATGTTAAGAAAATATAGTAAGCTAAACATCCTGGATAAGGATAAGGTGTTAGGAGGATGTTAACTCACCTGGCATTGTGTGCTGGACAAAGTGTCTCCTTGTTGCTCTCAAAGGCTGCATTTCTTCTGTACAAGAAGCCAAGTTCTGTCTGTGATAAGCACTGAGAACACAGGCAATGATACCTCTTGTTTCCAGGCATCCTGACAGCTACTTCCAATTTGCATTTCTAAGTGGAATTAGCAGAGAAAGGAGATTTACACATCCCTGGCTGGTGGTTTGGTTTGTGTTCCATGCAGGGAAGCTCTTGCTGGAGCTCAAACTTCCCAATTAATCTCCAGAATGACAAGAGAAATGACCTTTGGATGGAGATGGTGGTGAACCTGTGCTCAGGATACTCCAGGCCAGGCTGTGGCACAAAATCCCCATATGACTTCATTAAAACTCTTGAACCTACTTGTCCTCACAACAGGGATAAGTCCATTTTGCCTATTTAAATTACAAGCTTTCCAAGCAGAGCGAGAAAAACTTAGAGCACTGAGTGATTAAAGGAGGCCAGGTGAACTCTCCTCAAGGAAAAATTCTGCCCTTGAAGGCAACAGCAGGCACCTACACTCCTGAGAAACACTTGGAATTTTACCTTGGTCCCTTGCAGGAAAACAGAGCTGTTGTAGCTGGAGGGACACACACGGGCACTCACCCCTTCCAGTTGCTCTCCATTCATCCTACAATTCCTGACCCAATTCTGCTTCTATGAGAAGTTTCTTGGAAGCATTTGATGCTTCCTGAAGGAGCATCATCTCCTTCCCCTCTAACTCTTTGGTTTCACAAGCTACAAGGAGAACAATACACACAAAGCGGGACTGTGTTTGTGTGAAGCCAAGGATGTATCCCCAGGAGACAGGCCTGGGGGTGAACTGGGTTGGCAATGCTGCTGCTAAAGCAGGGAAAGGGAAGATTTGGAGATCCACTCTGATCCAGGCACCTTTAGTGTCAAGTCTCTGCTATAAAAAGCCACCCTGCATTTGTTTGTGCCTGAAACTTGGCCTGGGTAAGAGGACATTATTCTAAAATGTAATTTGTATTGTGTTTCCTAGTAAAATAGGCTTTTTAAAAAACCTCTAAAATATTCAATCATTTCATATGGTTGCAAGCTTACAATATCCATACGTCCTCTCCAAACTCAGTCTCTGTAACTCCATCCTACCAAGAGGACAGTACCTGTCCCAGATGAGCAGGAGTAAATTAGCATGCAGAAAAGTTTGTTGCCATTCATGCTGCTTTGTATCTTGGTGGCACTTTGATTTTCCACAGGTCCTGGGTCCAAAGGTAGCTTTCTGGTTCAGTTTAGGAGTCTCCAGGCATAACCCACACCTTGGATTCACAGATGAAGCTAAGAGGACATTGCAGATGTCCTCTTACAATGCAAGAAATGTGGCTTAGCTGGACATTCTGCAGGACAAGCTAAATCCAAATGGCCAAAGAAGAGGGTTGGAGTCCTCCTGCCATAATTAGTTCACAGAGCATGGACTCTGAGCAACAGGCTGTCAGAGTCACTCTACAGCCAAACACCAACACAGACAGAATTATTTTGTGTGCAGGGAGCACCTGACCCTCAGTGTATGCCTTTGTCATGAGGGCTCCAGGTCTTTTTAAAAATACGTAACATACGTATAGTCGTCTAATAAATGTACACAGAAATACTTGCTTATATGAGCATTTAATATTTCTAGGAATATGTAAATAAAAAGTGTGCTCTTTGCCTCCTCTCTGACACACTGCTCCAGGCAGCTCTGCTGTTCAGCAGCAAAACAAGCAGCAACACATAAAAAGGAGCAACAGCTTGGCTGTGTTACCACTCACCTATGGAAAAACAAACCTGAGCTCTGCAGATGTGGTTGGTGGTGGCCTGAGCAACTCCTGTTGGAAATAATTATAAAAATTTGGATATACTCACTGGTTTTCCCCCAGTCCACTGGTGTCTGTTTTAACTGGGTTATTCTCCTGATATCTCCCATGTTAAGCCTCTCTGAGCAGGGATAGCAGTGCCAGGCACTTCGGGCATCTCTCCGTACCAGCAGCTGCAGACCCTCTCCGTGTGCCCTCAGGAATTGCGGTGGTTCTTGGCAGACACATCTGCTGCCTTTTCCTGCTCTCCCCTCCACCCTGCTTGGGTGAAACAAAGTAAAATAAAAACAGCCCCACAGCATATTTACCTTGTGTGGTATGAGGACCCAGGAAGAAGAGCAGGGAGAGCAGGAGGGAGCCCCAGCTGCTGCCACAGCCCAGGGCTGACTGGCGCGTGGGACCACAGAGACACATCCTCGTGCCAACACCCGAAAACCACCCAAAAACACCTGACAGAAGACCTGTCCTCATCCTCCCCACTGTGTCTAAGTGATAACAGCCCATGCCCAAGATCAGCAGCCTTTGCCACCCAAAAATGTGAAATAAAGCAGCTTTTTGCCTCAGAAGCCCTGAGGCATCTCCAGAGATGTCCCCATTCCGTTTCCCCCTCATTTCCCACACGTATGAACAGCAATAAATGGCATAATTTTGACAATAAACGGCATCATTTTGATATGATGTATTTATATTTACATGGTACATTTTAAAGCAATAGCTACACTGATCATACATATTAGAAACAATAAAAAAAGAAGTTAAGAACTAAAATGTACATCATACACTTGTATATATATTTTTTTTACACAGAGGTAAAAAGGCTTATAAAAATCAATACAACAGGGTTTTAACTTTTAGTATATAGATACATAATGATGAGGCTTCAGGCACTTTAATTTGTTAACGTGAGCAATAGCTTGGAAAAAAAAATAAACAAAAAACCAAAACCTTTCCACAACAGGAACAAAAAAAATTGGTTAATGTTTTTGTTACCACAGATACAAAAATAAAATCTGAATAATTTCTCTCAAATGATTGATGTCAGTATTGCAAAGCTGACTGGGAGAACGCTACACACTGTTCAGCAGCAGTGTGGAAATTAAGGAGAAATATTTACAAAAACCACCCATTTCTATCCTTGTGCCCTTACACCACTGCCATCACAAACCAAATAATGCACGCAGCGAAATCTACAAGTATTACAAAAACCCAAGAGAAAAGGGAGGAAGGAGGAGGGGGTGAAAAATAAAATAAAAAAAAAAAAGAGGGACTTTTTTTTTAAACTTTTATTTTCAGACATACAGAAAGGCTTGGAGTATGTCTACTTTATTTAAATAAATAGGGGCACTTCAAGACCGGACAAAAAACTGTAAGATCTTTTTGTAGTGTTGTGCTTTATAGAGAGAAGATCTTACAGATGTTTGTTTACATGAAACAACTTTTGAGAACAGAAATAAAAGGAAAAGGTTGTTTCATTATTTATTTTTTACGAGGCTGGCTTGATGTTAACTAGACACCATTGAGAGATTTGTCAACTGCTATTAGGCACAAAATATTTAATATTTCATTCAGCAAACCCAGACACATCACCCAGAGTGTAACACTCCATCCCTTTTCCACTATCATTCTTTTTTTTCTCTCCAACCGAAAAAATCCCCAGTAACTGCTATGAATTAAACCTACCCAACTCTATAGTGTAAAATAAGCACATTGCATACTTAATTCATGGTTGACTAGAAAGCTGTGATTAACTCTCAGAGGAACCGTTGGGACATTCCACCAAGAAAGAATGGCAAGCGTTCCTTTTACATTTATTTGGCAAATTAATTATTAAAAAAAAAATTCCTCTCTTTTAAGACTGATGTCAATGTGCAATAGAGGGAGGGAAAGGACATGCGCCCACTGGCAATTTACTGCAGAAAGAAATTATGGCAGGAACAGCAGTGCCAGCTTTGACAAGCCAATCCCTAGCTGCCTCAAAGTATTCAGATTGTACTATGCTAGTTAGAGCTCACTGCGCTAAATCAGTTTTTTTTATTTTTTAATAAAAATTATTTGGCTATTCCTTGTAATATATTAGAAAAATACTCTTTTTCCAAGCTAATTACAAGCCTTGTACACAAGACAACATGACATTAAAAAAATAAAAAAGAAAAATAATTAAAGTAATATTATCCTGCTGTATGCACCTTATGCATCCACTTGATAAACCTGGGTGGTGAACTGGGGAGGGGGAAAGCCAGGCAGACACCTTGGTCTGGCTCCTGCAAAGACTCACATGCTTCATCCTACATACAGACTCACAGGAACGCCGTCTGTGTGTCCAGTGCACTGAGACGTGTAAGTGTCTGGAGGATTGGAACCAGAGGTCACAAACTGGAAGTGGTAGTTAAGATCCTGGCTTTGGATTTTTAAATACCTGTTTAGATTGCTCGATGTTGTTTCTACAGTGGACGCATATGTTCTCATGCTCATGTATACAGAAAATAAACAAACACAATTTTCCATATAATCCACCACTTAATGCAGCATTTCCCCAGAATTGCCATAATAGTGCTTTTGACATTGCATTGCTAGTAATTCTTTGCATATCAACAATTTTTCTCATCTGGAACCTTAGTGTTTTATTCACAGATCATTACGTTGCTGGCTAATGAAGAACTTCCCTTTCGTTTTGGGCAGAGCTCTGAAAACACAGTTTGATTTTTTCAATGTTATTTAGGGAAAAAAGAAAACGCTAAAACTTAAGTTTCCCTTTCAAGTAGTGGTCTGAAATGATTACAGGTAAGGAGGACTACCAGATTCTCAATGGTTATGTGACTATGGTAACTGAGCCTTGCTTTCTGCTCACAGAGCTTTGTGAACAGAGAAATAATTTAAGATGTTTGCTGAAGGAAATGACGATGGACTCTAGAAGAGGAACTGCAGCTTAGATGGCTATTTTAGCTTTGGAAAACAGAACAAAAAACCCAAAGAAAACCAGTGACAGAAATACTGTGTTGTGGTACAAGTTTGTTACTAGCACACCTTCTATACACACAGTAACTCGACGGCAAGTTAAAATATCTTCCGAGTGAGATTCCATCCACTACACCGCCCCATTTCCAGAAATGCCAAAGGTTGCTAACACACTGATGGTACCGCACAAGCGGAGGCAAGACAGACACAACCTGGAGATGTTGTACAATCCACCACCATTTAAAGCAGTTCTTCTCTCAAACTCATTTTAAATGAAAAAAAACAACATGTACAAGACAGTCTGTTTTGATTACAGATTATTAATACAAAAGTCTATGCTGTAGGTTAGTTAGAACAGTTGATGAGCAAATCAATGCAGTGTGAGGCCCAGACGACCCAATGTAAAGTGATCCAAACTGGTGGTTTCTGGATGCTGTCGGGCACAGTGGCTGCATCAAAATGAGTGATCTCAATGCTCCAAAACCAACATGTTCCTTGAACTACAGAAAAAACGTAACACTTTGAATGCATCTGTAGTCATCCAGCAGCTTTGTGTTTTCCACCACAGCACCTGCACATGACCCCACAGTGGTAACAAGCCCGAAGCGGCAAGTAACAGCACATACATGGAGCAATGAAAGACAAGGCGATAAGGGCCATCCACCGGAGGCAAAACATTTCATCACTGGTGTCACACGAGCAAGGATCTGTATAGTCTCCTTCTGGGTCGGACATACAGTGATAGAGCATAGTGTCTGCGCACCACATACAGCTCACTCGATGGATGCAAGTCTTGACGCGGTCCGGAGCATCCTGGCATTGACCCCGTTTGTTCTCCTCGTGGTTGAACATGTCCCTGCAGTACATGCACCGTGACCTCTCACCATCTTCCTTCCGCCTGGGCTTGAATTTGACAGGTTGAGTCTTTATCACAGCACCCTTGATATCTTCACCCAGGTCAAAGTCTGAGTTGTCTACATAAGGATAAGTGTATTCGTGTTTTGAGGCCTCGCTTTTGGCAAAACGTACGTAGGAGTCCATGTCATCAGGATCAAAGTTCTTTCCTCGTGCTGGGGCATGGCGATAATCCTCATATCCAGTCATCCAGATCTTTTCCCGAGGATTGATGCGCACTATCTCCTCATCATCGTCTGGAAAGTTGACGTGCCGGTAGGATCGTGGTACTGACTGTGGAAGTAGGAATGGAGATGAAGAGAGAGAAAAGATAAATAAGCCCACTTTGCTACTGGCAATCAATGTCTCCTTGCTTCGTGAAGAACCAATATTTAACAATTCTGTCTTTCCTTCTTTGTACAACCTTCACCATGATCCATCACAGAATTGGCTCAGGAGTGAGTACAACTATTGCAGTCCCACAATGGCCACACCAATGTGTGCACCTGGTATAACCTAACACATTAAACCACAGTGTAATCTCTCCTCTCTGTTTTTGTAATAACTCGAAGCCATTTAAAGTTAACCTGGAGAGTGGAAGCAGGGGGGTGTCTTTCAGGAATGTGGGGGAAACCTGAACACCAGCCTTAGCTCTGCCAGACACAGACCTTTAGGTAGCAACACTGGGAAGAAACCTTACTTGTTCTAGATGGTAGTGGTCAGAGCTGTAATGATCGTGAAGGTGTCCACGAGTGCAAATTCTTCGATGTTCGCAGGATGCAGGAGAAGCCACAGTTCGCACGGGCTGTTCCCTTTTCTGAGAGGAGTTGGAGGAGCTATCTGTAGCATTCTGTTTTAAATGGAAAGGGGTGGGGGGGAGAAATGGTCACACATTCAGCTGTTACCGCACATGGTATTAAGAGATGTTTTGCCACTCACTGGCTTTGCGCACACCTGCAATACTGGCAACACCTCATGGCTGGAGGCTTCATAAAGTTTCACATAAAATACTTGAAAGAGGCAGATCTGTTGCCAGGCCATAAAAGCTGTCACCACACACATGGAAAAATAATATGCCATAGCCTGCCCATGACATATTCACCAACATTACTTGTATTTGCTTGGCATGTTATTTGTTATCCTGGGCATGGCAGGACGATGAGTTTTCACTAGAAGCTACCTCTGAAAAGTTAAACTCCATTGAATGATGCAATCGTGTAAGTCCTGCGGGCTCAGACAGAGCACCTACTAAGGCTACAAAAATACTGGTAATTTTGTTAACCTTTACACATTCTCCAAACACTCACCAAATTCCAGTTCATCATAAGGTACTTGAAAAATCAGCTTTTCTTTAAAAAGTTCAGGGTTTTTTTCACCCTCTTGTTTTGTCACCAATCTCTAATGTGCAATGAACATTACTTGGGTTTTTATACATTCCTGGCTCATGGTGAACACTTTCTTTAGGTTAACTAGTTACACCATTAGGCAATGATGATCATGAAAGGGTGAAATATCACACAATAACATGCTGTTGCCCATACCTGCAGCTTCTTGACACATGTGCTTTTTCTCCTGCAGAAATACAGTTTTAACCACCATCTCTCTATAGCCCCTCCTCGTTCGATAGTTGCCATACAATAATCTAGAAATTCAGGATTTTGCCCATTAGTTCTATTTATAGATTTCGGGCTTCTTCATATGACCATGAGTATCGACAGCTGTTAAATGCAACAGCAAACTGGAAGCAGGAAAAAAGACCCTCCATGCACAAGGATCAGAACAACTGTAGCACGGAATGTGCCTAAACCACTGCAGCTTTGAAATAAAAAAATCTCCACCCCATCCCCCTCAACTAACAAGATGTGCTGCAGCTATGAGTCCAAAAGAAAGCTTTCCATTTGCACCACAGTTAGCCAAAGACACAACCTTGAGAGCAGAGAGTTGTGTCGGTAGTACCAGACTGGTTTTACCTGAAAAACCTTTACTCCTTGTCAAGAATGCACTCTCTAAACACTATTTTCCAATGCATTGTACTAGACACATCTCTTACTCCAAGAATACAAGAACCTTCATTGTGGGTATTCGTTTATTCTGAAAACAATGCTCTGCAAGACTCCATCCAAAGGTGAGAACACCTTAAAGCATTGCAACACAAAAATAGATGTTGGTTCCTTTAACTGGTGTAGCACTTAGAAAGCACTGAACTCCCAACTTACTTTGCTGAAAGCAAACACAGACATGTTTGCAGTGTGATGTAAAGCCAGCCTGGGTTATCTGAGAGGTACTACAAGCAGGATGAGTTTTGAATGGCTGACCCACCCATTAGGAACAGACTTTTAATGTGTGTGTTTGTTTTGTGGGCTTTTTTCCTTTCTTTTTAAAACAAGTATGTAGAAACAGATCAGCTCTTAATATAGTTAACACCATCTCTAAAATGTAACTGCAATATTCAGGCTCCTCTAAAAAAGTGGTTTCACCAGCCCAGTGTTCTTAACTTCTTAGATAAAGGCACTTCAAATCTAGGGTTTAAACCCTTCAAAGTCAAGTCTTGTGCATGTAACTTCAGATCCTACAATACCCAGCACATTTTGGGGACATTTCAAAAGAAAATAAGCAGCTTTTACAAATACTTCATGATAAAATTAAGCTTACAACCTGTTTGAAAAACCTGAGGAGAGCTAGGATTTAGTTACAACAGCCATGCTGGTACTCATACAAGTACCTTTTTTGCAGAGCTGTACATGGTGCAGACCAAGATGCAAAGCTGTAATTTAAGCTTCTCAGAACAACAGAATGGGACACAACACATCTTACAGTCCAGGCAGCCTCAGCCTGCTCTCCAATTTAAACTTTGACTGACATGAACCGAAAAGGAGGCAGAGCCTTAAAACAGTGCTGCAACAGTCAGGAGAACCCTTCACCTTCCCTGCATTCATGTCTGAGCCCTGCTGGGACAAGCCTTTTGTGGATTCGCTCCGAAAACATCATGGGTGCTCATGGTCGAAACAACGAAGTCTGGGAAAACTAACTGGAGGTGGCTGCACATACTGACCTGCAACTCCCTTGCTGTCCTAGATGAAAATAAAAATCCCACCCAAACTGGATATAACTCCTAGATAATCTCAGCGGGGCAGCTGGGAGCTATAACCAGCCCTCCAAGCAGCGCTATTTGCTGCCTCTCGGGGAAGGCAGCATTTCTGCAACAGGCAACTGGAAAAGAGCTTGTAGTGATTTCCATCTTGCCTGATTCGTATCTACCTTTGCTTTCCTCCACACCTTCTTCTCCTTTAGACCTGTCAGGGCAACCGAGCCTGTCCTCCTCCACGTGTGTTGACACGGCTACAGAACCTGTTTGCAGAGTACCACAGAGGCTGTGGCGCTGGTCTCTGCTTTCACCTTATTAAAAATTGCTGCATTTCCACATTCAATGCCCTCAGATTAGAGGGGCAGTTTGCCAACACAAATACTTCCTCTAAGAGCTCAGAAGTGAAATCAAGCTATCTGAGACCAGGGCTCTGCTCACTGGTCCACAAAGAAGTTCATGCTCACCCCTGGTTGGTGACACTCAAGGCAGCAGCTGGTTGACAAATGCAGGGTTACCTTGCTGACTGACAACTGGGATAAGTGCTGTTACTTTCCAACAATGTCCCTCATGGAAGCTTCAAACTTCCACAGGAGAAGAGAGCTCTCAACACATATGAATGGTTTGAAAATTGAGGGAAATGAAAAAAAACCCACAGGAAATACCCAGCTCCCAAGCAGAATGTCACCACTGAATCCCACAGGCTCCTCACCTGTGCTGGTGAGAATACTCATCAATGATCTGAGAAGTGAACAAGATGACACAGTTTTCTGATGACACTGAAGCTATTCACGGGAGTAAAAATGAAAGCTGACCCTGAAAACTTGCTTAAGAATCTCATAATGCTGAGACACTGGATATTAAAAAAAACCCGCTGAAGTGCAATGTGACGGAGACACCTTGATCTGACATATGCAATGATGCACTCTGAGCCAGCTACTGCTGCTCAGGAAAGAGGTCTTGAGATTGAAACAGGCAACACTGTGACAGCAACAGATTAAAAAAAAAGCAGCAGCAACAATCACCAAGACACAGTACCTATCTGCTGTGCTTCTCCAATTCATCTGCGGTCCTGTTTCCCCTCCACCCTGTGTCACTAAGGGTATTTCCAACACAAAAAGCTCACAGAGCCATGGCCAGCACAACAGAGGACATGGGATGGCTTCTCAACAGCTTACTACGTAGCCTTGGTCTCTCCAGCTATGAAGAGATCATGGAAGGGATGATGAAGATGGGAAGAGAAGTCTACAGAATCATGACTCCCATGGAAAGTGAGCAGGAAGAGATTATTCTAGTATCCTTCAGAAAGGAAGATCCTGAAGCATTCACTAGAACTGGCTCAGATAAGGTTCAGGCACAAGGAGGTACTTCTGATGGTGCCCACGTTAAAATGTAGTTCAAGAAGCCATAGGGAAACCCTCAGAAGAAAATAAGTAACCAAGGATCACAGACATGATGATGCCTCAGGCTTTCCAAAGTCTACTGTTCTCTCAGTACCACTCCACTGGGACTGAACCTGGACCTAATGACTGCTGAAAGTCAAGTATGTTCTCAAAGAAAAGGCACACTCATCTTCAGCCAAGTGCCACTAAGAACAAATGATGGCAAGACTGTCAGTGAGGGAAGCAGGGAACAACTTCTGTACCCCATGACGAGACTGGGTCTTGGCTGGGATTTTCTACCACCAGCATAGCAGGGAAAGTTTTGGGGAGGATGGTGGAGAGGGGGAACATGAGAGGTTTGCTGCAGGTCATCCAAACACAACACACTCGCCTACAGGAATACATCCAGAAAGGGCATGATGTCCAGAACTAGGCTATTTCACCGACAGAAATTCAGGTCCCAAAACTGAAGCCACTGGTCTGTCAGGGAAACACTGTCTTCTTCTAAAACGTGTTGAAACCAGTCCAGCTCCAGCATTTGGTTTTTGAGGGAAAGCTATTGAAAACATGCCCAGTAGCCACATAAGAGGAATGAACTCAAAACTAAAGTTGGAACAGGGAGTCCGATAAGAAACTGTTTCAACATGCCCTCAAATGCTCAATTATGAGACATTTGTGCTGCACGTACCAGAGCTTTGTGATTGCTATTGCGGTCCCAAAGTCTTGTGGTTTCGCTGCTCGGATAACAAAATCATTAATCATGACCATGAGAGTCATTTTATAAAACCTGTGCAACACATTTCCTGTTGCAAGGGATCTGTACATATCTGAGTGAGCACACGTACCACATGTGTGGTATGGTTGCTTTAAGAAACAACACTGGGCTTTTACAGGCAAATGATGGCACTGTGGTAATTTAAAAAGAGAAAAACGTGTCCTTGTTTCCCCCTCAGACTTTCAGAAGTGACTCATTAAATTAAAAACCCCTAGTCATTAGTAAAGAAGATTATGTTAATCATTTACTGCAGTTTACTTCTCATTGAAATGGATTTGCTACACAAGAAGGCTAATCAGATACCAAGTAATCGGCATAGATAAGTATCTACCAGAGAATGAGAAAGAGAAGCCTTCTCCTGCTGTGAACTGGACTGATCACCTTGTCTCTAATGGCTTCACAGATTAGGTTCACCCCTTGTGATGCAACATCCAAGGGTGACTATGACAAAGAAGAAAGATTCCTCTCAATTATGAAGCAATACATGGTGGCAGCTTGTCAGAAATTGGTTGCCAGAGGGCAATTATGGAGCTCTGTCACTTAAAACTTCCAGAAGTGCTCTCAGCCAGCAAGTCTGCTGTCAAAAATAATTGTGGGTCAGGCAAGATGTCTTTTTTTTTCTCTCTCCGGGATTTCAATGGTTACACGAAGCAGGGGGGAACAGAAGTATCATGATGTTGAACAATTAGTTTTGCAAGTAATGCTTCTAAAGGAATCAAAATCCCATGTCATTCTGGCCTCTGCAAAGCACAGGCCCTCTGCAAGCCAACCTGGTCTCTATTGCCACACTCCACTTTGCTCATCTCCCGCTGCCATGCAAGCCCACCCACCACATCACCCAGACCCAAAGACTGCTGACATGCAGCACGGGAATGCACAACTTGGTGGGGCTCATCTTTACCAAGGCAACCCTCTGCAACAGCCCAAGCTCCTCACAGCAGCTTCTGGATTCACTTTGGGAAGTCTGGATATGTTAAAGAGGAGCCCATCATCACCTTGTCATCTCCACCATTCCCAAGAGAAAGAAACCCTGCTCCATATCAATTCATAGCTTGAGGATGACCCTGGCAAAATGAGAGCCAGAAAGCTGCATCCTCCGGTGCCACAGCCCAACCACCTCCGGCTGAGACTCCCACAAGGGGCTCTGTGAAGGCAGCCAGAGCCCCAGGTGTGCTCTGCTCAGGTGCAATCCCTTGGGACCCCAGGTACAAGCCAGACCTTCTTCACTTGACCTGTTCCATTCCCTGGCATGTGGGGAGGCACAGCTGTGCTATCAATACAGAAAGGAAAAATGATAAAGCCGGTGAGAAAGCGCAGCAAGGAGTGATACTGAGCTCAGCACTGGCCTGGGGCTTATCTGCAGAGCCTCTGCTGTTCAGGAACTTCACAAAGAGGAAGTCTGAGAGTTATTTTGGATGCATGGCAAAGAAACTTCCACCTTTCCAAAGAAATTAAGATGAAATACAGTCTCCCAGAACTCCTTCAGCTTAATCTTGCCAGACCAAAACAAGTCCTTCCCTTCCCCTCTAGCTTCTTTTTTTTTTTTTTTAAAGCCTAATGAGATACAGGACTTTTGAATTTCATAGGGAGTGAACAGCACAAATCCTAATTTTTGTCTCAAAATGCCTTTTTCTCTCTATTCAAGAAATTTAGAAAAGGAAACAGCTGACATTTTCCATCCACCTCTAAGTGTACCCCTTATACTCATGACAGCCCATTTCAAAGGGAGCTTAGATTATCCAAGTATTAAGAAAAGGGTTCAGAGTGAAAAATCTTTTAAGACTTGAGTGTCTTGTCTCCTGAGCATAAGCTTTAAATTTGTCATGCCAAGATAAACCCATGGAAGAAAATGGTTTTGTCAAATTTCTGTTTGTTTCCTACCACTGAAGACAGAAATTGTATTGCAAAAAACTGCTTCCATACATTTAGGAAAGATTTTGCCACTCTTATCCACTGAGGATGGCTGGAGCTGAATCTAGTTCTACTCCTTAGCAGAGAGTCTGAAGGAAAAGCTTCATGTTAGATCATATTCCCACACAGTTTAAAGACAAATTGGCTGTACACAACCATTACAACAGGCACGGATTCAGTCTTTTCTAATACCAGAATAAGACTAGAATTTCTCAAATATTTGGACTGTAGTCATACCTTACACAAATACCAATATAAAGTGCAGAAAGCCAGTTAGTTTTACTGCTATGTTTCTTTTATTTTAAGTTTTTGTGGTTATATCTTTTGATGCCAGAAAGATGCTGGTGGCTGTGCTGGCTGATGTCAGCAAAACATAGGGAACACTTACAAAAATTTGGTGCACAAAATCATCTCTATCAAACTCCTGCTAAACCCGATTCTGGCATCATGGGTGAGTCCTGCATGGACCACAGACATGGCTTAACAGCTCACTTGGAGGAGTAAAAAGAATATATGAGAATTAGACACGGTTAAATGACATGGCGAACTCAGATGTGGTAAGAGCGAAACTTCAGTGAGATTTTCCTGTTTCAGTACTTGCCACATACAAAGCATCAGACAACTCTGCAACAGCAAGCATTTGAACAGATACAAAAAGAAATGTCTGCAAAAGTCAGAGAAGACTGAACTAAGAAAGTACCCTATTTCACGCAGACTCAGCCCAGGACCAGAGGCTGTGAGAGGGTCCACACAACATTTCCTTCCCATATACCACCACCTCCCCTTGCCCTTATTGCACCACTGGGCTAGAGCATCACTTAAATAGAAGGAAAAGCCTTTGCATCAGGTGCTTATAAGAGAAAACCAGAATGCTGTAAGGGGAAAAAGCCCCCAAACCATAAGCCCCAGCAGCTGGGGCTGCTCCCTCAGCCAGGACAGCAATCCCATAGTACAGTGGAGAGTAGGGTGGCTCTGTGTACCTATGAGGCACTGATGTCCTTATCAACATCGAGAGTTCTTCATTCCTGTAACTCCTCCATGTCATGGCCTGAGTAGATTTCTCCATGCTGAGAGGAGCTATACTGCTTCAACAGGATCTTTTACCTAAATCTGGGAACTATTTAAACTAACCAACTGCTTAAAACCATCTAGGGATAGAGGCAGGCTTTTTGCAAAAAGGCAACGACATTTTGGAAATGACATCTTGGTGCAGACTACAGCATTGTTGGGATGGTCAGCAACCAATATTTGTGTTTGTAGTAGAGATCCACAAAGATCAGCAAAGTCTCCCTCCTCTAAAAAGTGCTATTAGCCACATTACCACATGTCCTCTGCTAAGGCCATGAGAATGGCCACCAAGGTCTGCACTGCTGTGGGTAGGTGATGGTCACTGCTTCTCCCTCCCACCAGTCCCATCACCTGCTCTGTGTGCATACATGAGTGGAGGACCACAGAAATCCAGCCCCAAATCATTCCTGCATCAGTTCTCCCTGACCTCAGTTGACCACCCATGTGGTAGCACAGAAGGGTCTCCTGGCAATGCAGGGGGCAGCAGTGGAGGAGGAGTTCCTAATTTTCAGATCCTAACAGAGAACTCAGCACATTCAATGCTGCCAAAAACCCTTTTGCAAGACGGGTAAGGATGCCAGGAAATTAAGGAGGAAAGTTCAGAGGCGGGTGATAAACACTGGACAAGCACAGGGGATGGCAGGAGCCTGTGCTGCTGCTGAGCCCAGCTGGGAACAGATGGCTCCACAGAACCCACCACTGAATCTCAGCTCCTCTGTATGGAACATTTCAAGGAGGGGGGGAAGGAAATAATACTGGGGGGGGGGGACGGGAATGCTAATGAAAATTAAATTAGTCAAAGAATTAATGCACCTAATCCATCGTTAAGGTCTTTGTTACATAAAAACTCAACACTGCAGCCTATAAATTCAGCAGTGCTCCTCCCTATATAATACACCAGCTTACAAACAGAGGGGAAAAATGCAGCTAAATGCAAACTTCCCACAGCAGACTGATAGGATATTTTAGGAAGTCAGTTAGGGGTCATTTATTCACACAGTTATGAACATCAACGTTATTTTAGCTGGTATTTATCACCAAAATAGAATCCAACAGCTGATGCAAACTTTTAAAATACCCTCTTCACATGCTCTGCAAATATGTCAGGCTCTGCTTAAAAAAGTCATGGTACTTATTTACTTCTGCCTTTCCTTCTCCTTTTGCAGACAGAGCCAGAGACAGATGAACTGCTTCCTATAATCACATCTGATTTAATTTTCGTAAAATATTTACGAGATATAGGGCAAGCAGACACTTGGCAAAACACATTAGGCAGGTGAGGGAAGAAAACAGGGCTTTTTAGATGGCAGTTCTTTATAATGCATTTCTGTAACGGCCAAAGGTCCATTTTGAGCTCTCCAGACTCATATTTTGTTGTACATCTTCAGTTACTACCAAACACATACCTGGGGCAGAGGGGACAGCAACCTGCAGTATTTTGTCAATCAGAAGGTTGTGAGGCTTTTTGTGTTTTTTTTCTTTTTGTTTCCCTTCTTTAAATGGGTGGAAGGGGAAGCCTGTCAATTTAAAGGAAAATCTTGAAGCCTCATGTAAAAGCACATTTCATTGTTGAGCTTTACCAAAGTCCTTCTTTTCCTTTTCAAATTCACCAAAAAAGAAAACTGCAAACATGAAAACAACCCCCAAAAAACATTTGAGAGGATACAATCAAATTCCGGTTAGACAAGCAAAATTCAGGTCCACACTCTGGGAAGTCTCAACTCTTTTCTACCAGTTACATGAGACAACAGATTCAAATCTGATTTGCCAGTGTTCAAACAGCACATGGAATTACAGGCTCCTTCATGGGGAGGAGAGCAACAACAGGCATTTGCTGTGCAGTTCCAACTCAGCTCCCTTTATGTCCCCTCCAACATGGATGCTCCTGCTCAGCACCACAGCCAAATGCTTTCCCCCTCTGAATCAGGCAGAGAGGGTGAGGTCGGGCACAGCTTTGCCTGCTCGCTCCAGACCTGCACAGCCCTCCGGTCCCACCGGGTTATGTGCCAGGCAGCCAATCCCTAATCCCTTCTGCTGCAGTACAGGAAGTTGTCAATCATCACTCTGCTCCCTCCTGGCCTAGGCTGTCTCTTTCCAACAGAGTTTACACCCTGTACGAGGTCTACACTGCCTGCACCTTCAAAGGCAGTGCCTGGGGCCAGACAAGACACCCCAAATCCAGCTGGCGTTCCTGGTGCCTCCTCCTGTGAGTGCCCTGGGACAAAAAGTTTTGTTCCAACACAGCAGCCAGCAGGGATTGTAGCTCACAAATACAGCTGTGTGCTGGAAGCCACTTCCTCAGGTTGAATATTAAAATAATGGAAAAGGCTATTTTCTGTCTTTGTGAAATTTTCAAGCACTCCAGAGCCAAAGGAAAGGACTTTACACTTCAAAGGCTGACTGCATAGACCAGATTAAAGAAGGAATCCAATGGAAAACTAGAGTCATATCAACCATGTATTTTCAAGGTAAAAGAGTACATTTGGCCATAACACACCCACATTGACATTGCCACAGTTCTTCTGTCATCTCCTTCTTGTCTCGATCAAGGGATGAATTTCACAGTAGCAACATGGAGGAGGAAAATGCCATAAATCCTAAACCAGACTCAGACACAAGTGCAAGAACCATCTACTCGTACCACTAGCTCAAGCAAAGGTCTTGCAGAGGGTGATGTATCCAGGGCCCAGGGGTACACAATGAATTTCAGGTGGTGTGATGAGCAGTAGTGGGGTGGAAGAGATTTTCTGCCACCTGCTTAGTCTGTCAGCTCTTACAGTTTCCCTTGAGGCAGCACTTCTGCTTTTCCAGCCCTACAGTGAGCTGGCTCTGGGAGCTCAGCCACCGGAAAAGCATTTGTGTTCTTTTACAGGACTAGTTTTTGGTTCACTTCCCCAGGCTGGCTCAGCATGGGGTCAGCCATGCTAGGAAAAGGGGGATGGAGAAGCCTCCTCTCTGCTCTGCTGAGGCTGAAGATGCACCAGTCAAGTCACATCCCTCGGCTATGGTTTCACATAGGTGCTAAAATAACTCCTGTCACCCCAAATCCTTCTCCCCCACATCAGCTCAACGCTTGGCATGGCTGTGCTGCAAAAGCAAGGTGGGGGAACTGAGCTGGCTGGAAAACAACTTGCTTTTCACAGGAATCCAGCCTCAAATCAGGCCCCCCTTACATAATGCTGAAGAAATGCCCTGGGAAACATGGCTTAACAAAAGCAAAAAAAAAAAAAACACAACAAAACCAAACAACCAAAAAGTCCTTTTCCCTTCTGATTTACTGTATGTTAAGAAAGGGCAATCTCATTTTGGCTGTATTTTGTTTCTAACACATTTGTGTCTTTAACACACAAATGCACTAAGGCATTCGGCTCCAGATGAATTCAAAGGGAACACACAAACAACTTCACACTTTAACTCATCACATAGTTTAAGTACATTACTACACAGCCAAATTATTTTTTCAAGATACAAACATGGAGCTGGTTAATTACAAGTGTGAAATGATGCTAAAACACACTGATCACAAACTCACCACACTAAAAACTACAGATGGAGAGGCACCAGTCAAGTCACCTTTGGATGAGGAATCTTACAGGCAGGTTTGCTGGTGACTCTTCTCATCCTAAAGCCTCTATTACAAGAAAAGAAGGCTTTCAGTAACTTGAAGATTACTTAAATGAGGACAAGTCTGGTTATACATAACAAAAATAATTAAGGGGTAAACCCTTTAGATGGCACATTAAAATATGCCAGAAAGGAAGCAAGAAAGTAAGCAAGCAAGCAAGCTGTCCTCTGAACTGCTGCAACAAACTGAATGAAACTCAATACTTAACTGGTGCACAAATTACAACACAAGTTCTGGCAAGATGCAGCTATAAGGAAACTTCCACCACAGCAGAAGATCAAATTTCTGCTTCCTGAAGGATATATCCCAATCCCAGTGCACAACCAACTGTGCTTGTATGTGGGAACAGTACAGAAAACACACTACAAACATGGTCCTGAGAGGAAATAGTGACAAGAGAAATTGCTTACCCTCAGCAAGGTAGCTCAACACATCCCAGTTGTTGCTATAATTAGCTACATAAAAACTACTTGACAGCAAGACTTACAATATCTGATAGCAATATAGATATTTTCTGCTTAATATTTTGTTCTTATTCTTCATTCACTTAGAGTGAAACAGTGCCAAAGTAACTGAAGTTCAGTGCATTTGGGAATTGTGTTAAACTGCCTATTCCTGATCTACAGCAAGAGAAGCATGCTTTGCCTATCAGAGAGTGACACAAAAACAAAAAAAAAATTATATGATAAATACAATAAAGCAATACATAAATTGTGCAAGACCCCTCCTCTTTCTCCTTTCTTTTAAAGGAAGCAAATAAAGCTTCAAATTTACACCATGAATCTCTCTCCTATCAGCTCCCTGGAGCTCTTCACTTCATTACATCTCATGAATCTGTTATATACATGAGAATAAATAATTTTATGTTTTGTATACCTCCACACCACAGTAGTTTTCATATTTCCTTCTGTCCAGATGACAGGCTACAAGCAATACAGGACAATCTACAGGCTGAAGTAGACAGTAATTACCCCCACAGTTTTGAAGAACTTAAGCAAAAGAGCAGCTGCCATCCTAAATGATACCTCCGTTTTAGTGACAACAGTATTAAATTATCAGTGAGTAAACCTTGCTTGTATTGGTAAAAAGAATAAGAAAAAAAATGGGTAAAATTCCAGCATCACTTGAAAGAAACAGGAGGTCCTGAAAGAAAGGAGGAAACACAACACGAGAAAATAAACCTGACAGCCAGAGAAAAAACTTTCCACTTGACCTTCCCTACTGAAAAATCTCTTTGAGCCTCAGTATCCATTCCCATTGACTGATGTGAATTTGTGAGCAAACTTAACCTGAAGGCATAAAACCCCCACAAACAACAAGGGAAGGGATAAAAAGCAGTTAGCCTTAAAATAGCTGGATATTCAGGACCTTTTCACTGTTTTAGTGGCATCTCTCTTGCCTTCTGACCCCTGGCATACAAGCAGGAAGAATTCCACTGAAAAGCTGATACACCCTGGGATTAATGGGATGAAGAAAAAAACCCCCAATTAAACTAGAGATAAACCAATGACTTCAGCCTCTGGGACTACCTTGGTAGCCAGCCTGCTGGAACACATCAAGGCAGAGCTCCCAGCGCTGAAGTGTGAAGAGCCAAAGCCGTGTTCAGACACGACAAGCGTTTGCTGAGGTGGTGCTGCACTGACTGTTCAAGTGCCAGACAGGGATGCCCAGAGCACTGTGTGGAACTTGAGACCCAGCTACAGAAGAGCATGAATAAATCTTAGTTCAGTTCATTGGTCAAAGCCAGAAATGGTTTCTTTTTTTTTTTTTTGTTTTGTTTTGTTTGGAGAGAGGGATTTGAGCCTGCTGGCTTGTGTGCAAGTTTTTCTCTTCTTAGTCCGTACTTTTTTTTTCCTTTTAAAATCTGAATTAGAATAGCTGTGGTTTACAATGTGAGGCCAAAATCCAGACATCAGAGGATGTGGCTAGCAGCAATGAACCCATCCAGGCACAGCACAGCTGGCTGCTGGGCAGGAAGAAGAACAGAAGTGAGGCCGAGTCCTGTCACTGTGACAATCCCCTTGTTGCTTTGCTCAGCCTCCCTGAGCAAACAAGGTGAATTTGCTCGAGGTGACAACCCCATCATCCCCACAGAAAGCTCTGATACTCCAAAAGGCATTTTTCCTTTCTGCTACTCTGGCACAGCCTTAAGAAAAAGCAAAATTGCAGACTTTTGTAGCTCCTTAATCCCTGAGCACAAATTCTGACAGAAATACATTGGTGCTTCTCTACTCTCGGCAACATCTTTTTCCACAGAGGGGTGGGATGAGATGCTGCAGCATCCCACAGAACTTACAAATATATCCCAAAGTATTTGGACTGGGTTTCTACATGTCTACTTTACAGAAAAAAGCTACAGTGGTTCTTTAAAAGAACCATCTGAACGTGAAACGACCAAGCCAGCAAGAAAAAATTAGTGTTTATCTAACATAAATCTTATAAATTTTAATAGTGAGGCTGTGACATGCTTGAGGCCCACATAGGAGATGAAAGTAGACAAAAAGTTTCATGGAAAGGCAGCAGGGAGAAATCTGTTTTCCTAATTAAAAAAAGAGAAGAGATGCAATGCAAGGAGGACTGTAATGGTAACATCTGCCCCAGTGTGCACCACTCTGGTGGAGAATGGGTAATTGTGCCTGTCTCTGAATGACTGTCAGCAGCATCCAAACTTCCCAACTCAAACATCCCCAAGCACAGGAATACACGTTCATGATGAGAAAAAGGTGCAGGATTACTAGAAAAACACAACCTGGTGGTGAAAACACAAGTCTGAAGACTTCTGCTGGAAACCTGAGGAGAAAAGCAGCGGCTCCAAATTAGGAAGGTGAAGCCAGAGAATAGTTCCCCTGCCTTGTAGTCAGGCAACCAAGATAAGCAAGCTTTTAGCCAGGAATCAACAAAGAGAAGAAATGGATCAAATACAGGCGCCTTGAAATTCAACTCTGTGGCTCAAGACTGTTCTACCTGCAAAATTCTGCATGCCTCATTCTGAACAAAAACTAGGATTTTAACAACATTATTACTGATTACATGAAACAGCTGTGATTGTACTGTGCATATCAAACTAAGTAAGGCTGAGTTTTGGTGTTTTCTCCCTTAACACAGAAGCAGACTGCAGTCATTTTTAGAGCCACAAACCAGAACAAACATGGGAGCTGCTGCTCCTCCTGCCAGTGGGTGTCTTTTCTATAGCACTAAAGCAGGCACAAGGCTGCAGATTTATCTGAAAAACACATGAGTGGTGGTGTTTCAGCTGAGCTGGTCATAAGGTTTCGGAACAAACACCTCTGCTTTTTCAGGTGGGATGCTAAAAGAGACCATTTCAGGCACTCTGCAGACTCTGGAAGACATTGACCTTTTTCCCTTGGACTCAATTCACATTTTTCACTTCATGGTCATGTGGGATTATTATCTGTAATTGAAAGTAGAAGTGTAGATTAACGGAAAAATTTTACACAAAACCTCAATTATATGGCAGATTCTGTGGCTGAGGAACTACAGAATGTGTTCAGTCTGTAGTAAACATTTTTTCTAAAATGAATGTTACTTAAAGAAGGTTGAAGATGCAGGCTGGCTGGATGAAGACAAACAGAACAATCTCAGCCCGTTGCAATGACAGTGTTTTCCCCCATGGAGACAGAACGGATGGCCAGTCTTACTCAGATTGCATCTCTTGAGAGGACGATTTATAATGTAAAAGACAGGAGAAATTTATTTGCTAACATATGGAAAACATTTATGGGCTCTTCTGAGGATCTAAAATTAAAGAAACACAACTACATATTGTTAAAACTTCTAAATGGAGATTTCAGTTAAGAAATAAGCATTTTTTCAACTTGAGTCAGTGACATTTACTTCAATATACTTTTGTTTTCTGCCCTGTCAGGCATCAACTTCAGAACAGGGATCTGCTGTAGGTCTAAGCTACAGGAAAAGCATTAGATGGCAAAGGTCTGTTTTTAAAGATATAACCCATGCTTCAGAAAGATGGATGGGGTGCATACACCACAGGGATGGGGCAGGGTGCTACTGCCCAAGTCATCATCTTGGCACTGCAAGTTACAGCAATGGGAGGAGATAAGGCTACTGACACCAAGAAAATGCTCACACAGCCAGAGCTGCAGATGATTCATCTCCTCAAAAACAAAAATCCCCCCCCCACACCTTCTGGTACCAGAAAACGATACTCCACTAAGCCACACAAGGTCATAGCCTGAAGGAGAGCTCTAGCTCTAGGGCAAACCTTCTCTTTTCCATGGAAGTAACTTGCTGGGTGCCTAGAAGGGTTGCATGCTGGCTGATGAATAAACTAAACAGATGATCCACAAGCTTCACACAAAAACATGCACATCTCGTGGAGTGGTACTGCAGTTATAACAGGATCAGGGACATCATAAAAACCAACTGATAGACATTATTAAGTCACTCAATACCCAACAGCCATGTCGGGGGCAGGGCTTGTATGTAACGGGGGTGGTTGTTTTAAAACTGGTCGGTGCAAACATCGGTGCACGATGAAGTCGGGGTGGCTGGTCACAAAGCAGCCTAAGAAATGTGAAGTTTTGGACTGCTGAGGTTGAACAGACTGAAACATCTTCAAAGAGAGCAGGACCTCCGGCCAAATACTTGAGGCAGCAGTGCAGCAGCAATGGCTGGGATTTTCAGACACGGGTAAATGACTGATTAAATGACTCAATCATGCAGATGCTTTTGAAAATTCTGCCGCACGCAGTTAAGTTTATTCATGCATGTGTGGGAGAGGGGGAGGACTGTGAAGATTTTAATAACTACCTTAGGAAATAAAAAAGAACAAATGTACTTTCTCTTTAAAACAGAGGCAAAGAAAAAAAAACAAACCCCAGCCCGCAAAAAACCACTGCTGTGGCTGGGGAAGAGTTTACAGAAAGTTGTAGAGAAGTTTTGCGTGGAAGGATGACCAAATGGACCATGATGCACAAGTCAAAAATATGTGCAAAGAAAGAATGAAACAGAAGGGTAAAAATAAAACATTTCACAGTCCTATCAACTTCTTCCAGATCTTCAGTATGTTATTTCTGGCTTATGCAGACTTCACTCCACCATAACCTAGCAGAAGCTGAGAGCTTCAAAGAGATTAAGGACTGCAGGAAAAGGAAAGACTTCATCCCAGGAAAATGAAGAAGAAATATCGGGGAAGAAGATGCCTCTGAAGCCTTATTTTTGGAGTATGACAACATACCTGCCCCGATGCAACAGCTTGACTAATAGCACCATGAGAAGAACCACCACCAGTGAAATCCCTCTTGCTCTCTGGAGCTCACAAAACCATGTAGAGAGTCCTGCCAGGTAGGGCACAACTCATCCACCAGATCCCAATGAGATGCCTTCCAGTAGCTTATTTCCCCTTCTCTGTCAAGCATCTTACCCATAAATATCTGCACAGCAGGGAGTTACTTGTCACCTCCCCAGGGTCAAGTAGGTGGGAAAAATCTCTCTAGCATTTTAGGCTCTTCACTTTGAACACAGGCGTTTGAGTGATTTTGATGCAGCTGGAGCACCATTCATCCAACTTTTCCAATGCAAAACAACACCTACTTAAAAAGTAACAAGTTCTTCCTCTTGGTAAAGAGCATCCTACGAGTTTAATAATCAACACTCAACCACAAGATTGAGTGTGTGGAGAAATTCAGGAGCGCTCCCAGGTCCCTAAACATGAGCCAGTAGGATTTTAGTAAAAATATCCTTTCCCATTTCCACAGGCTACTTTTCACTGCTTAAACACTGGGTATTCCCATGTACAACCCAGTGAGAGCCAGCACACACACACCCAAGGCACATTTTGACAGTCATCCCTTTCTGATGAGCATAGAAGAGCCACACACACATCGAATGACTGTCCATCCCCAGCAGAGCACAGCTCATCCAGCGAATTAGGGAACAATATTGATAAACTGCTCTGGCTCTACCGGTGCCTCCCTGCAGCTCTGTCCCATCCCAGGGCCTATAAATCACTTCTGGCAGGTAGTTGGGAAGCAGCTGCTAATGATAGTTTTGCTGCGGGAGTGCAGGAAGTCACCTTTTAACCCTGCCTGCTGTTGTTTGTCTCCCTGAGCCGTGACAAAAGGACAGATGCGGACAACGTGCCAGCGCCGGGAGGATCCGGTCAAAACGCAGCAAGGAACCTGAGCTGGTCCCACACTGGTGAAACATCACCCTCGAAAACACCTTTTGGCTTCCAGTGCTTCCTGGTACCCATTTTCAAGCAGCTTGATGCTTGTACTCATTTTTGCCTTGTTCACCCTAAACATTCAGGGAAGTATCCCAAAGACAATTCTGAGTTTGCTGTTGCTGCACTGAGTGTATCCCACCTTCCACCTTCCTGCCGCTCAGGCCCCATGAGACAAGGAAGGCATTTATAATACAACTAATGCACATAAATATGTGCATGTGCAGTTGCAATCTAAGGTGAGCAAATAAAGTCAGTATGACAAAGTACACATTACAGGCAACTGGTTTTCAGCCTGTGGAATGGCCCTGATCACTCAGAATTTCACCTGACAGGGTTTTTTTTATTTTTTAAATTTCCTTTTAAAGTGTGTGAGTGTAGCCACTTCTGTTTCAGCAAAGCTCCAAAATACATTTTAGACAATACCACAAATTAACTGCAATCAACTCACTCCTTTTTAAGTCACTGCTGCTTAGGTAGACAGCACATTACGGTGCTTTCCTCCACCTGAAAAACACTTGCTTGAACTTTGTATGTTTCACATATAGGTGAAACACCTTTAAAGTTGGATTTTGTTAGCTGTGATTCAAAATCTTGACTTGTGTACGTGAGTTGCAGCCACATACTTTAGTTTGTAGGAAGCTTCTCAAGGGCAGAGAGAAATATTAAGAGGTGTGTGCACTACTCAGCCAGCTATAAGAAATCTGAGGGTGATTATTTCTTCACTTCTAGCCCCTGACATCATCTGCTCCAACATGCTTTTCACGTGGCAGCGGGAGGCCAACAGAAACACAACGCTTCACATTCTGTAGAGGATATACTTCCATCAAATAAAACACACCCAGTAGCCAAACACGATGGTGGCTGAAAGCCAATCCTGAGGCATAAAAAGAAAAACACTTTCAAACTTGACCATGTAAGCCTGAGAGAACGACCTCAGGTGACATGTACTTACAGTGAAGACATCATCATCGCCGACTTCTGCCTCGTTGTGCAGGGTGGATGAGGAAGTCGTAGATCCTAGGAAAGAAAAAAAAATCCAACAGCTTTTTAAACTCATGACATTTCCATGCAACCTTTTTTATTTTTATTAGGCTGGAAAACATTTGGATTCTCAGAAGTTTGTGTGTTGTAGATGTGTAAAAAGAGTGGCTCAAAGTAAGGAAGTCAAATCCATCTGCTGGTAGCTGGGCTGGAGAGGTAAAAATCTGAAAGTGTCTCTTGAAATGCAACTGTGTAGCTGCCAATGCTAATTAACAATGTTAAAAATAGGAGTTACCATTTTCAACTACAGAAGATATTAATTTCTGTAGAATGGTAAAGATATGCACTAATCAGTGCTCAAGGCTATACCTTCAGCTGTCAAGAAACCACATATGAGTTATTCTTCACATATTCCCTAAATCTGTTGGGAAAATAATCTTGTATTTAAAAAAAACCACCTGAATTTGACAATGGAGAGTTAGATTGGGCTTTTTCCTTCTAATTTTGGGAGTGGTTATACACTGTAAAGGTCTTCTCTGTTACAAGCTGCTTCTCAGAGAACCACTCTGCCCCACATAAGCAAAGTATTTGAAAGGAGCTGGTATGTGTAAAACCATAGATAAGAGTAAAATATTCGGGTGCAATTTTTACAGGGCAATCTTCTGGGAAAGTGGGAAAGCATATTAAAAAGCCTTCCTCTGATGCCTTTCCTCACCCCCTGGGTATTCCCCTCCAGAGCTGCTCAAGAGCCCAGTCAGCACCCACATCATAGGAGGGCATTGCAGAAGGAGGCACACACCATTGCTGGACTTAACACGTAATTTATGCTGTAGCTAAAAGGGGGTGACCCCACTCCCTATACCAGACCAAGGATCCCAGAGCCCCTTCCTGGGGGCTTCACCATCCATGAGGCCGCCAAGGAAGGCGGGTGCAGCAAGATGCTCTTGGGGGAGAAACTCCAAGTCCAAGGTCTATTTTTCCAATGTAAGCCCACTGTTAGACTGAATTACAGCCACATCACATCTCTAACCAAAATAGTTGAACGGTTTGTACCGCCTTCATTCTGGAAATTTGTTAAAATAACGTGCTTTATATAATGCTATCAGCACCAGACTTGGTTGCTCTCAGTTGCATCACCATGAAGACGTACAGAGCTAAGTGTGAAAGCCCACTTAAAACACTGAGTAATGTGGAAACATTTGTGCCATTTGCTACATTAGCTTTAAAATTAAAAACCCCCAACACTCTATGGAGCTGCACAGGATTCCTGTACTTGTGCACCAAACTTCTGATGCTATGAGGAATGAACCAGAGGTTAAAAATTAACAACAAACCAGTGATTTCATGAAGTTCTGAATGCACAGTCAGCTGTCCTTAATAGTACCTGCTAAATTTGATCAAGTATGTGAACAAAAAATGAATGACAAATGAAATCTGCTGCCCGATGCTGTGTGTGCATGAGCCAGTTATTGTTTTTCATTCAGAAAGCCTTATTTGGAAGTTAAGGAGGAACACATTCATGAGGATCAGCCTGCACTGTTAATGGGATAAATATAGATTTGCTGATTTTGAAGTATCTGAGATGTATCAGAACTTGATTTTAAATACCTCCATTGTAAAATGGATCAAAAAGAGCAAAATAGGAGTGGCCAAGTATCAGCAATTCCAAAATACTACTCAATACAGCTGAGTTATCATCAGCTTGAAACTTTGCATAGTCCCATGCCACTTATATAAAACATTACTTCTATGACTCAAAATGCTTCAGTTTTAGAATTAGAAGAAAGCAGAAAGTCTAGCTGCAACTTCTTCACGTTGATGGCACAGAAAAAAGCAAATGAGTAACTATTTCAGAGCATCCTTCCTCTTAGCTGTGAGGTATTTACCAGCAGGGAGCCCTGGGGGATTAATCGTCTCACAGTATCTGCCATTCCCATGTTAAAGCAAGGACAGGGCATCCGAACATTAAGCTGTCTTATGGAGTTGGTGTCCTTAAAAATAATACACATCTGGACATATATTTGAGCTGGTATCCTCAAAAAATGATACCATCTGTACATAAAAATATCCCAGTCACACTGGCTGAGAAGGCAGAAGGCTTTGGCTCACAAAGTCCCTACATATAGCGGCACGGTTAAAAAAAAAAAAAAGAAGAAAAAAACCCCCCGTGAAGAACCAAATTTCATTAAAATAAAGTACAACTGAATTATAGCTGTATTATGATTGCCTGATTGCAATGAAATGGGAAAAAGAAAAAATTATGACAACTTCAAAGCAATGACAATTCAAATGCATTTTTTACAGAATTAAAAAAACAACACCCCAAAACACAACAAAGTCTTCAAGAACTACCATTCAACTAAGAGGATGCAGACAAAAATAATTACTGCAAAATAAAACCAAAAAAACCCCCCGAAGTTTTATTCAACTCCAGGCAGGAATTAATCCTATGATTTAACGAAGACCCAGTAAGACGAAATTTGACTGCATATAAAGAAGTGACTGTGCTGTTTGAGTTGCCATCACTAGTGTGGAACCCAAGTCTATCAAAGAAAGCAATAGTAACAAAATTGAGGATAAATAAGGGGGAGAAGATTGGACTGAAAAATACTCAGACTGAAACATCTTAAGGGATGAGAAAACTCAGTTCGTAAAAGCTGGGGCTTGCTCAGTGCAGATTAAGTGCCCAGCTACACTTGGACATGTGCACAAGAAACATCCAAGCCCAAGAACTGATTTTAAACCCATCCCTTTTCCCAGCTCCCTGACTCAAACCCCTTCCCCACTCTTCCAAGGCTGGAAGTGTCCACCTCCACGCTACCTTCAATGAGGTCCTCGATGGCTTTCCTCACTCCTCTGTCAAAGGCTCGAGCGTCGGCAGGGCTTTGAAAAGTGAGCCCAAACTTTCTGTTGTCAACTTTCCAGTGGTGGAAGGTGGGGTTTGCCTTCGTGTATACCAGGTCCTTCTTCACAAAGCACTCCAGCACCACCTGGGAGGGCGTGAGCCCCAAAAGAGGAGCAAAGTCACTTTTCCCACCCCAAGGACACAAGCCGGCACCGTCTCAGGCCGGACTCAAAAGCAAGCCAAGTCATGCCTCGCGCAGGGGAACATCCTTCCCTACCAAATGATGACTAATAAACACCAGACACTGTAATTGTTCTCATAACCACTGCACATTCATCCTTTGCTTGTGCTTTGAGTAGGCGCTCATTCCACAGCCCTGAAGCCTATTTTAGACTCAGGCCCAGTGTGGCACAGGTTAAGCTACTGGGGGATCAGGTGGAGGGAGAACTTCTTCCCTCCATAATTTTGCTCAACAGAAATTTTATCCACCACCAGGAGCAGATTTTGGAGGTGCTACAACACTCACCTCACCATTTTTATATTGTTCACCCCCAGACAGACACCCATCTCAAGTTCTGCTGTGCCAAAACCCAGCTCAAGGGTGATGCCCAGGCAGAACAGGAATGGCTTGTCATGTCTTACTCCATCCCCCAAAACCATAAACATGGCTCCCAAATAATGGCAAGAAAAGCATCCTCAGCAAAATAGAATTGCAAAAGACAAACTATAATTGCAACAGCTTTAAAATGCCAGTCTTTTTGTAAGCAAGATGATTTCTGACTCAAATAATGCAGTTTTGGAGCTTGTGCAGGGAGTGCTATTTTTAAGCTAGCTCAGATCTTCACAGGAGTGGATTTCAGAAGAATCAAATACATAAAAACAAGATAACAAACTATAACATCTAAAACAGCCCCTGGAAATCAGGAAAAGGCTTTATTAATTTGATTTGTGCAGGGATAGAAGAGAGCTCCTTTTTAGATAAACAGCTACCAGGAGAAACTGAGTGTGTCAATTCATAAGAGACAACTTGTCTTCATATTCTCACTCAGCTTGTTCAAACCTTGAACGGCACACAGCATAAATAATTCATGCCCCTTTTAAAAGGCTTGCGCTGCATTGCTCAGTGCAATGTGACTTGCTTCATGGGTTCTTTACACTTCAATTCACTTCTCACTTACCCCCGCTAGGTCTTAGAAAAAAAAGGAAAAAAAAACACCACAGGCCCTCTTTCATTCAAAGGGGATCTTTGCACGTGGATGTCAAAAATTTACCTGCTCCTTCTAGGTGGCAGCATGCCAGCCTAGACAGCAAAAGATGGCCCTTCTACATGAGGATGGGCGTGTTTTGTTCAATTTGCATACGCCTGTTTTTCATGTTTAAAAAAAAAAAAACCTTGCACAAGAATACAATAGCAATAGATTTGGGATAATTCTCATTATAAGAACAGACAAAAGTTGAATTAGGGTCTATTACCAGTTTGTCTTTCTGCCTTTCACCATGGATTAGAAATCCACTTCTTCCATTGCCCTCCGGGTACGTGACCTTGCAGACGCCAACTCTACTGAGACCGCCTCCTTCTTGCGGCAACCATCCCCCACTGGAGTCATCTCGGGTCATAACCACAGCTTTGACTCGCACAATATAGCTGTCACTGCAATGGTAACAAAACAAAAACAGAACCTTTTGTGAGCATCACACAGTCTCATCACAGCGTTTTTCTCGAGGGCGGCATTTAGATGGTGTTGGGCTGACCCCAACAGAGTGTTTCTGCCCAGGATGGAAATCCAGCTCTGTGATGGATGGCCTGGACCACTCAAGCCACCATAGGAAAGAGACCCATCAAGCAGTAAGGCATGAATCCACTGGATTTCCAGATGTCAATATATATATCAAACAACATGTGGTTCCTGACACTCTGTCCCTCATGCAGCTGAGGACAGTGACCAAAAGAGTGGGGTGAGCCAGGCAGCACCCCAAGGCCACCTTCCACAGAGTATGCATTGGAGCATCAAGTCTCCAAAATGCTGGAAGAACATATGGATCTCAAATAACCCATGAACAAAGTGTTTCAAGTTTTCCGTGATCAAATTCGTGAAGTGGGTTTTGGAAGATGACATTCAAATTCCTCTACATCTGGGACAGGCTTGGGAATCATCTCAGCTCAGGTCATCAGGACTACACCATGTCCCTAAAACAGTTTCACCAGCATTTCAAAGAAAGGCAGGGTATCATAACTTCACAAAAAACCATTCTGGAAGCACCTCAGATTTGTGGATAATCCAGGTGCACCCCACAAGGGTTCAAAAGAGCCCCCACAGCGGGAGGCTCTGCTCCCTCAGGTCTCCTGCTGCACCCTCTCTGCAGAGCAGTTGCTCCATCATCTGCTGGGGACATCACCAGGGTAATTTAGAAACAGAAAAGCCACTACGGAACACAAACAAAAGCCATGGACCTTGCACAGAACATGCAAGAGACCTCAGGCCAGAACGGGTTGTCCCCAGCACAGAACTGCTGGGAAATACACAAATTAGCTTTTCTGTCCTCAATGCTGCCACCGAATCAGTGCAGCCCCTCACATGCTGGGCATCCATTAACACAGTGATGCTCAGGACAGCAGTGACAGCTGTGACACCCTTGTGGGGAGGTCACCACGGTGTGGTTAGATGTCAACCAGGCACAACCGTGGCACTGCTGGCTGCAATGCTGCCACAAAGGTGCTGCAGGGCACTCAAACCTGGGAACACAAAAAAAAGGACTCACAAAAAGAATCACCCAGGGATTGTCCATCTCCAAGGCACCAGGGGAGGTCACCAGGAGGAGGAGGAGGAGGAGGAGGAAGATCAACTTGCAAAGGGCTCCAAAATACAGCTTTCCAAAATAACAGGTATCATCTTTTAAGGAAAGAAATTCCTCCCTGAGAGAAGCTCTCTATCCAGGTATTTTCCCAGCATTGTGTATATCATGACAACAGAACCATGATCCTGTACAACCTTAAAAGCAGGGGTAGCTTTCTTCATCCTACACCAGGTAGAACAGCCTCGTTTTCAGACATTATTTTTGTAACACTTTGGTAATCCAAGTGCTAATACTTAGAAGTCCAAGATTATCTTTCTCTAACATGACCAAATCTAACACTTAAGCAAGGAGCCTCACAGATCCTACCTGAAGGCAGCTTTGAGGACAAACCAAGAAAAGCAGCGAGCATCTTCTAGGACCAGCTCATCCCTTCTGCAGCCACACAGATCTTGCCAAACACATGCTGCAATTTTCCCTTCACCACCTTTATTTTATGGATACACCAATTTTCTCACTGCACCTACACGAAGAGGGCAGTGCACAAGATGCTTAAAGTTCATGCTCTGTTGCTCTGAGGACTTTGCACTGGCTGATAAACTTTTCAGCACAGACAGATACATGGCCCATGGGGAACCACAGCTGACACACAAAAGGCATTCACAGAAATAAGACACTGTTTTTAAGAATATTTTTGCTCAAGTCCTTAAAGCAGCATCCTGGTACAGGAAACAGGGCAAGTGTGTCTATAAATAGATCCAGTTACATTTTATTTTTTAATGAAAACCCATTTCTAGATTTTACAACAGCAACTTAAATCTCTTGACTTCCTGGTACTCAGAATTAAGCAAAATACCTCAGCTAATTTCCTCCTGTGCAAAAATTGAGCTGCTTCCATGCGAGACAGTTTTTGTTTTCTTCTCTATACCTTTCCCATATGGTCTATAAGGATTAGCAATTAGCAGATGAAGAAAAAAAGAAAGCCAACTATACATTTCTATATCGTTCTACTGTTCCCCAAGGATCCTTTCCAGACTTATTTTTAGCTCTCTTCTGAAGTCTGAGCCGCTCAATACGACCTTCCCTCCCATCCTTCCGCAAATGTCATCCACACGAACTGCTGCTTCTCCTTCCACACTTGAAAATTGCCACTGGCATTATAGCTTCCTGCAGGATTTACCATTCACTTTTACAGCAGCAGCCAGAGCCTCTGGCTGTCCCAGAAGTAATGTCTGTCTTCAGTTACTCTGTTGCAAAAATTGTCCAGTTATAGCAGAAATTAACCAAGTAGCAGCTACTCAGTACTTCGTGATCCCTTGGGATTATTTGTGTTTCCATCATCTCTCAGTGAATTCTCTAGGCTTGTAGCTACATATGAATACTAGTGGATGCTTACACATTAAACGTAGGTGCCCCAACTACCATGCCTGCCCATTATCATGATGATCTGGTAGGGCACAGAGCCACATGGTTTTCATCTTCATATCCACACTGATACCATGACCTGTAGCTCTTACAAACTCTGCCACCACATGCCAAGACAACACCACATAAACTGCATTCTTCCCATCCTGAAGGCTACCTCCTTAAATGTAACAAGCCGAAAACCGAGTTTCCATCCCCCTACCATGGCAAGTCGACCTCTGTTCCCCTATTAGACAAGAGCCTTGTCCAGCAGAAGGGTTCACCTTTGGCAGGGCAAGCAGAGAGCTCTGGCTCTGTTAACGTAATCCCTTGGCACACTTTCCTGCAGGATCAAAAGTCATCAGTGACGCTGGGCTTCCTGCAGAGCCCCATCCCCACTCCCACTGTGCTCCAGCCACAGGCACACGCTTCCCAAAGCACAACCTGTGCCAAGGGACTTGGGAAAAAAAAAGATACAAGGAAAGGAGGTGGTTAAGGGTTCTCAGGGCTTGACATCTTGGTTTAATCACTGGATTAGGACTCAGAAGTTGCATGTTGAATTTTCAAGGCTACGCACAGCTTCCTTCAGGCTTCTATGTCTAAATCCTGCCTGCTGCTTCCATCCACAAGCCTAGAATAGGCAATGCTTCTTTCCCTCATGCCAGTGTTGATAAATACTTGGGAGGTACTCAAATATTTCAGGTCCATATAAGGACCTTGCTTCCTTAGTGTAAAAGTTGTTTATTTTCTTTGCTATTTAATTTTACGGGACTGCTCTGGCTGGTTCTAAGCATTTAAAATCCTGAGGAGAAAGGGGCAATCTGCAAATTCCATGTTCGAGTCACTGCTGAAACCTTTCCACTGGCATTGACACAGTGAAACACCTGCATTTTTATCATGGGCACCTGCAATTTGACTCTTTCAGGAGAAATGGTTAACGAGGCATGTGAAAATGTTTGGTCTGTTACAATTAATGAGATACTAACAGCTAAAAATGAAACAGCTGAAGAAAACCCCACAGTAGCCTTAGTTCCCCTTGTTTTACTGGCTTCTTAAAACTTTTAAGACTACTCTAATTGTCGGGTTTATGGCCTACGTGTTACGTGTTTCATGCAAACTATTCTCAATTATGCTCTTAAATGGAATACTTTGCTATCTTACCCCTACAGATTTGTCTCCAATAGCCTTAAAAGCTGGGAAGAAAGTATCTGAAGGGATTACCCAGCTGCATGGCAGCTGGCCAGCATGTTCCAGGGCTGCTCCAGGTTGTCTGCCCACCCCACCCTGAGTGAAAAAAACAAACCAGAATGGACTTGGGGAGTTAAAGGTAGTGCTGAAAAGCACGCTCTGTTTTTACTGGAAGGAAAACTCTTTAAAAATTGTAGCTCGTGGGTGTGCATAAATATATAGATAAATATATTAAAAAGAGTATGTGTGTGTGTGTGTATAATTGCTATTCTGGAGGACAGTGAGAATTTTCCTAAACAAGAAGTGACTGAATGATTACCTTTGCCATTACTGAACCCGATTTTACTACCTATAGCTCAACTTACAATGCATCTCTGTGTCTAAAAGACATGTGACATTTAAGGCTGATGGAAGTACTTTCCCGCAGCAGGTACAAATGGGGCTGACACCATCCAGCACTCTCCAACATAAGCCACATCCATTCCAGCAACACCAAAGGAGGACAAAGCCCTGAGCTGCCTTGTATGCCCGGTGTGGGCTTATGGCTGCAATCCTGCATCTAGGACTAAACACCACATAATTCACTTGGTAGTTGGGGTTTCATTTCACCAGTGTCTTTGGAAAGGGATGGTCAAAGTAGACAGCTCCCTTCCACCAGCTGCTCTTCTTTTGCACTTTCCTTCCAACGCAGCAACTGCAAATACCATCTGAGAGGTCTCGAAATCCCACGGGGAAAAATAAAAGTAGTCCAACCCACCGCATTTACTATTCTTTTTTGAGCCACATTTAGCATCTAAACCACTTCCCTAATTCAGTAATGTATTTTCCTCTAGCCAAGCTACTTGACCAAAATACAAGCTTATAAACATCCATGCTAATGCAGGTATATTCCTTCCTTCCCAACTCTGTAGCCCAAAAGGCCAGAAGAGATTCAGGTCTCAGACTGCAAGGCTGCTCTCAAATATTTAACAAATGCATCAACATTCCCAGATCCCAGGTTTCTGGGAAGAGCCAAAAGGACAGCAGGAGGCTGCTAATTCAACAGCAGCAGAGGTCAAGCTATTCAGCTGAACTGGGCTCATAAACACAATTCAAACTATTTGGATCCACAGAAACATAACTTTACGATTACTGGGGCATAACCTGTCTTTAGCTGAGATGGATGTATTCACAGTGTCAGGTATCTACCCTGCCCCAGCACCTCTGGCAGCTGGAGTTAAAGCCATCCCATTCTGCCCAGGTGATTGCTGCAAATTATACTGTGAGCATCCTCTCTGTAGTCCCTCCCACAGCCAGAAAGCAGCGACATTTTGGTGGAAGACATGAAAAACTGCTATTTTTGGAATCACACTTTCTTGACCTGATGCTTGGTTCATGACTTTTCTAGCAAGGGTGAAATACCTGCAGATTATGACCAGCATTTTCTCCTAACTTACCAATGTGTTGGAAAGAAAACTGCTGAGCGCACACAGCAAAATAAAGTTGGTATTTCCATACCATTTAGATTTCCAGCAGGTTTGAAGCTTTTTCAGTAAGTATCACCAAGAAAACAAAGCCATCTGTGTCTCTCTGGTCAGATCAAACCTTAGAACGGAGCCTGAAGAAAACCATGAAAGAGTTTTCCTCTGCACCACACCAGGAACACAGAATCACTCTATCTGTAGCCCAACTCTTATATCACAAATTTGCAACCTGTATTTTTCTGTTTTTCAAATCTAATACCACCAGAATAAAAAGAAATTTTAGTTTCCACAGGGTCAGAGTAAATACAAGACAGTTCAGTGTCCACACTCCTCACTCCAGAGAGGCTGGTTGAGTCTAGAGCAGCCCCAAAGCGGGGAAAGGTCTTCCACAGCCAGTGCTCAGCAAGCTTGGGTTTGCTTCAAGCACTGTAGCACATCCAAAAACCCTCCATAGGAAAAATTAATGGCAGTTTTGTTTGTTTGGGTTTTTTTTTTCCAAAGGAAAAGGACGCTCAAAAAAATCAAGACACCTGCAACAACCCAGCCACCCGCCTCCACAGCTCCCTTAAATACCAAGGCATGAGGAACAAAGGAACCCTTTCACCAAAACGTGTGCTCAACATTTAAGGGAGATTTTATTGAGTTTACAAGAAACAGCTCTATCCTAACTAGCTCAAATGGGATTTCATAATCCCATAATTATTTCAGATGCTTCCACGAAGTACATGAAAACTCATTTTAATATATATATATATATGAAAATACATACATAGTCCTGCATGGACTAAATCCATTTTATTGGCCAGCATAACATCCTCTCCCATGCCAGGCTTGCCTGGTGATCCCCACAAAGTGCTATACACATAGGCAAAACCTCAAAATGAACTGGCAAGCAGTTTTTTATGGAAAAATTCTGGCTTGCAAGCATGCTGATGGACAAGGAAAGATCCACTAATGCAGCTCAAGCCCACAGAATTTAAGGGCTCTCACAGCAATCACCTTATTATGCAAACAACATTGAATTAAAAAGAAAGTCTAATGGCATCAGAGGAGATTAATTTATGACTTATGTCTGTATAGAAGCATCTATGTAACATGTTGTTCAAACTGTGTTAGAGCTATCAAAATCCACAGCAAATCTTGCTACAAAAATTCCCAAGAAATAGGTTTTTTTTTCTAAAAGACAGATGTGACATCGCTGGGACGCACATTAACAAGAAAACTTTTAACGAGAACCCGTTTAATGAAATCTGTTAAAAAAGACTTTTCTTCTAATTGTTTGAATGGATCAATTTTGTAATAAATTATAGCTACACATGGCGGTATGTCTTGAAAAGTTATAAAGAGCAGCAAAACACACAAAAAAATCAGTTCAATAACATAATACATTTCAATAATTTGTCCTGCAGCTCATCCAGTACAGGCAAGAGTTGCACACTCAAGTTCTCTGGTTTTTGTGCAAGAGTACAAAATATTAACAGATTACAAGGAAGCTAATTAGTACTCTCATTTGCTGTAATGAGAAAGGAAGTTGTTGCATGACAGATGGTATTTGTTTTATATCACATGTAAGATAAGCAAAGATCACATAAAAGTTTAGCCAGCCAAAGAGGTAGATCCATAAGATCTGCATCCTGAATTGATTTCCCCACACCTCAAGAAAAAGACATAACTAAGTTCTATCCTAATTTTTTGTCTAACATTTTCTGAACATAAACCCTGTTACTGCTAACCTACGTTACCTAATGAATTTAGCAAAAGTAAGAAAACTGATAAGCACAGCACCTGTATTCCATAAAAATAATTAAAAATAATGAAGTGTCCACATACACAAGGCACTTCTGAAAACTCAAAGTTTACAAAGAAAAGAAAAAAAATCCAGAAATTGCTCACCCAAAGCAAGACAAATTTCCCCCCACTCTCCTCCATTTTGATCAGTGGAGACTACAACTATTTATCCCTCTGTAAACATCCTCCATGACATGCACGTTACAACTACAAAGGCAGACAATATTTTGCAAATATAAAGAAAAATAAATTCTCTGACTCAATTCCAGCTGAATCTCTATCAGAGGAGGGGTGAGGGAGTAAGGAGGATAACTGTGGTCTAAATCTTAAGGGTTTTATCTTTTGCCAGATAAATTAACTAAAAAGAAAAAAAAAGAAGACATTCTTAGCTACATCAAAACCAGCATGCACATAAATTTTGTCTTCCACCTCCCTTTAAATCCCCCACTTGATCAAGTGTCCATGGACAGGGACATCAAGGGAAGCAGCTGCCCAGGCAGCATCTATTTTCCTCTCAGTAAATAAGTATATATGCTAAACCATTACTTCTGGGAAAAAAAAATATATGTAACCAGAAATAAAAGCCTGTGTCATGGAAGTTGTCTTACATATTCACTGATAAATCATATGCTGATTTAGCCAACATTCAGAAAGGCTGTGGGGGCAGATGGGGGAAGGCGGAGGCAGGAAAAAAAAAAAAGAAACCCAAGAGAAAAAAAACCCTCGAAACTATACCCAGCCAGAGCACACACTTACCTGCTGGGGGATGCCATTTCCTCTACATTTTACACCCTCTTTGCTGCGTTTTACCATCATTGCCACCGCCAGCCTCCCGTGGCAGTGGCCACCCCGTGTCCCAGTGTCCCAGCTGGCCTCTGCCGGGCGAGGAAGCGGCTTCCCCCCATGCGTGATTCAGTCTCCTTGAGGGATGTGCTGCATTGTACCGGGTGAGTCATCCCAGAGGTATTCTGCACATTACAGCCCCAGCCGGACCATTACTCATTCGCAATATCCTCCCGGCTCGAAGAGCACAAGCGCACGCATCGACCAAAGATCCTTGCTTCCCCACCCCGTTATAGGTTGGAAAAAAAATAAAATAATTATGATACAACCCCCATAAAGTCATATCGGGGGTGTTGAGCAGCAGCTGACGGGGCAAACGTGCGGTCCCGAGGCTGCGCCAGCCCGGCAGGCGCGGCACCCACTCACACAGGACTACAAACAGGTCCAAAGTTGAAAGCAGGTGTCATATCCTCTGGTAAACCTGTCAGCACTTTATTCCCCAAAAGCTGCTAACACAGCGCTGGGACCAAGGGTCCAAACAACTCAACAGGCTTGGAGGAGGCACTCAGCCTCCATCAGAGCTTTTAATGAGATTTTAAATACTTCCAGCTTGCAGCAAGTTGATATTTCTAAGTATCAGCTATAGATCCTTGTATACCACACCTTTGCAGGCAGCCTATGCTACTCGGGTGCCAACACAACAATATCCCTCCTACACATGACCTTCATTTTGGACAGTTGGTCTCAAAGCGCTCCCTTGCTGCTCAAAAGCTTTCTGAACTGCTGGAACTCCTCACAGCTCAGCCAGTGTGTCATGTAAGTCCCCCCTCAAGTTATATGATCATCCCTAAACACCCTCTCATTAAAGCAGAAATGTTGCTCAGGAGCTACCTCGGCACCAATGACAAGAATAAAAATTGTGACACTGGGGCTCTAAAAGCAGCTTCTAAAAATACTTGTCCAGTTTCTGAACTAATCTATGTTGATGATTAGGCAGGAAGGGAGAAGAAAGCTAACTTAAGTGTTTCCAGGCTCAGCTACTTCTGCCTTCCTTAAATCCAAACTGTTTTAACCCTGACTCAGGGCAAAAATCCCTTTTCCCCCCCAAGATGGAGAATGGTGACCAAGGCAATGGTACCTGAAAGTGAAAGCATCCTTTGAAGGGTGCATCCCCACTTTACAGACATAACAACCCCAGCTTCAGTGCATAGACACCAGGCTGCACAGAGGATGCTGAGGACACCTGAAGGGGCTGAACGACATGGCCTTTAAAGGTCCCTTCAATTCCAAGCTATTTTATGATTCTATGACATTCCAAGTCACCACCATTTGTGCACTGCTTCTCTCCAGCACCCAGCAAGCACATGTGCAGGTGTAGCCACAGGCACCTATTTGCAGCTTGGCTGGATTTTGTCATGACAGTGCAATCAAGCTCAGTCCAAAGTCATGCTGAAGGCAACAGGCAGTATGTTAAGTTTGTTATAGTGGTATCAAGTGACAGCTGCTTATACTGTATTTCAATATACAACATAAAATGGTCTTTAATTTAATTGGAAAAGGGTGCTGTGTTGATAGCAGTGCATTTGCAACCAGTGGGTAGCTCTTTAGTCAGAGTATCATGCTATGCAAGCAATTAAAAATAGGTGGGTTTTTTGTTCTTGCTGGTTTTTCTTTTGTTTCTTTTTTTTAAGTTTTAACTGTACATCCCCAGTCCACATCTCATCCTCCTATTCAGGTTTAGTAACATTTGCTGCCTTACTTTTCTCTTTAAACTCTGCAGCAGCCCTGCTTCTACCCTCAAATCCTTAAAGGAGCAGCCACCAGCTCTGTTCTCAGCTGTCTCCAACCAGAATTCAGCACACAAGTCCATCCAAGCACCATCAGCCAGAAAAATTTAAAAAAGCTGCCTGGCACTTTTTGCTGCAAGTCCAATTTCTAAAGCTTTTTTCCCAAGGGATGGAAGATGAAATTAGTCTCCCTGTGTTAGGACAAAACTATATTTGAATAAGCTGTGTTGTAATCATGTTTTTGAAACAATAATCCTGAGTGGTTAAATCTCCCCAAAGCTTCCATGTTTTCTCGCCTTCCTACTGCTCCACAGACCATCCTGCCACTGGTCCTCCTAGACACTCAAGACTCAGCACATGGAGAAACTTGGGGCTGTCAGAAGGTTTTTATGGAGGAGCAACATTAACAAACAGGATTCCAGCGCTACACATTACACAGAAAAGCCATCACACTGTTCAGGTAACATGGGCTCACAGCTGCCATGGGGCAGCTCTCCGCTTACAGGGCTGGGCTGGGTATTCTCTGCAAAGTTGCCTGTTTGCTGGTCTGCCCAGGGTCAGGAGCAGGTAGGGAGAAACACTCTGCATGCAAAAATGCAAGACAGAGAAAAGCTCTCTGTTATACATATTACAGAGTGCTCAATCCAAAGGGATGCAAATAAAGCCTTTGCCTTCTGCCTACACTGTTGCATCAGTCAAGAAGAACCACCACTTCATTGCCTCCTTCAAGCCCTGCTCCCAAGGGTTTTCTCCAAAGGGAAGCAGGTATCAAGTCACTGGATCAGCATCAACTGAATCACTGGTTGGGTTCTCACCTTTGCACATGTTCTTTAACCTTAAGTCTAAGCTGACAAACCTCAGCTCCAGGGTTGGCAATGCTGCAGCACTTTTCCCTTTAATTATTACTGTAATAGTAATTATTACTTTTCCATTTAAATACTGCCCTGTCCAGCAGACTGCAGACCCATCCTTACTAGCTTGGTGCTACACAAATATCCTCCAAAGCTTTCCGGTGATTCCTACCTTGGACTGGTGAGTGGCTGTTGCAACACACACATTTTCCCCATTTCTCAGTAAGGTGCACACTGCTACTGGGTTTTGCTATTAAAAATCTAAAGCAAACATTGCAACTGGAGAACCAACAAGATGGTGGATCTGCTTTTTGCTGCTTACCAGCAGCTGCAAGCACAGTTCAAAGGGCTGAGACTGTGGTCAGAGCGAGAGGAGCCCATTTTCATTGAGGTTGCTGGATTACTTGTGATGAAGAAAATGAAATTCAGTCACTTTGTTAATACCAGTCACACTAATTGGCTGAACTTCCACAGCACAACATTAACATAGAGCATGAGACCAAGCCTGACAGCTTGTGAACCAGGCACAAAGATGTTTCACCACATAATTTCAGTGCAGTGCTGGGTATCTGCAGTCGCAGGTCCGTATGAGTGACACAAACCTGTCATGCCCCATCATCTGGGAACACCTGGTGACCTACCTTAGGTGTAGCATTCCAGATTACCTACAGAATATTGCCTGAACATTGCTTACTGTGCCTTGTGAGAGGTAAAGAAGGCTGCCTTTCTCCATTTTTGTTTTAACTAAAAACCCTGACAAAATAACAACCAAAAAAACCCCACAAAAAGCAACAAACCCAAACAGAAGACTTTACAGACACGGTCAGTGTAGGTTTATGCCAGCACTTCAGACACACCCACTGCACTCATGCTGTCCTTGTTGCTTGCAAAGTTTGCTTAAGAGTTGCATTCCAGGAAACAGCCAGAAGTATGGTAAAGATAGGAAAAAGAGCACAGAAGTAGATCCTTAGAAAAGACTTCAAACATTGTATGATGTGCTCGGGGCTGCCGAACATTCTGGGGGCACCAAAATGCTCCTCCCTGGATATCATCACCATGTTTTCTTTATTTTCCACGACATTCTCATGGATGAATGGACCTTTGTACATATGGATGACAACAAAAAAATGACTCCAGCATAGATGGGTATTTCCAGCCAGGACGCAGAAAGGCTCCGGGTGGAGGCCATATGGATTTAATTTTCCTGCACAGAGATCAAAGGAAAGTGCTCAGAGCGTCTTACTTGACTCCAAATAAACATCCAAGACCAGAAAAGAGGTTACACAAATGACATGCACGGAGCTTCTCCGCACCGGAAGAGCCTCATGCGCTTTTCTTCTAATTAAACCCTTCCTCCATGGCTCCTAATTGATACCTGGACAAACAGCTGTAATATACCCCAGGAAATCTAACCCTGTACTTCGTTTTACTTGTGTGACATGGACCTAATCATCACAGGGCACACTGCAAACTTTCATTTTTTTGACAGAAAACTGGTTAAAAAAAGAGGGTACTGAAAAAAGCAAGGCCTTCCTCCTCCCCTTTATTTGCACTTCAACTCAAAGTAGAGGTACTTTACATGGGAATCTTGTTAACCACTGCATCTTTGCTTTCTCTTTCTTTTTTACCATGCAAGCATTCTCAGACTAATTATGCCCATCCTAGACAACACATATCTGTTTCTTATCTTCTCTAATTTCTTCCTTCTAGATTTCAAATCATCTTTACTGCTTTCTGAGGACTGGTGCTTTCTTTTGCAAAGCCCCCATGCCAGGACTCAATACTCCATGCTGGAAGCACCTGCAAAAGCAGACCAAGAGGCAAGCACTATGATACGATAACCTTTATCCACCTACATTTCTAAATTCATTGAAAACTCCCACAAAACCCTGTTGACCAGCTCTAAGTTCATACTCTCACTCTGATGTTGACTGCACCTTGTCAGCCAGCTCTTCTCTGTTTTGCTGCGGACTGATTTGAGCCAACCAGACTAAATCTGCAGGATCACTCTGCTTCTCCTGTCAGGGTCAGTAAAACATTATCTTGCCTTTAAAATGTACCTTGTCCAGCTCTTTCCAGTGCTCTTGGGAACAAGCTGTTACTTTATAGACTTAAAGGAAGATGGTTAATGCTTATGGTTCTACTTTCATTTTTAGTAGCGTGGGACTTATTTTATTGCTCATTTATGATAGTGATGCTCACAGTCTGCCTCCTTCAGAGCATGGAAACACTGGGCAGGCTTCTCCTCTATGGAGCACGGCAAGCTTTACCACGCCTGCTCTGGATCAGGACATCCAGCATTAACTATCTTTACAAGGCTATACAGTGATAGGACAAGGGGGAACAGCTTTAAGGAAGAAACAGGGCAGGTTTAGATATTAAGAAAACATTCTTACTCAGAGGGTAGTGAGGCACTGGCACAGGTTGCCCAGAGAAGCTGTGGCTGCCCCATCCCTGGAAGTGTCCAAGGTCAGGTTGTTGGATGGGACTTTGAGTAACCTAGGTTAGTAGAACACATCCCTGCCCGTGGGAGGGGGTTTGGAACTAGATAAGCTTTAAGTTCCCTTCTAACCCAAACCATTCTATGCTTCCATGATTCTATTTCTTAGCTTTCTGATTTTATTATTTAAGTTCTATAGGAGGCAGCACCAATACCTTTGGTTTCCTCTGGCCCACTGTGTGCATCTCCTAACCTCTGCTTTGTTCTCCCTGCAGTCAGCTTTCCTGTTTACATCTCCGCCGTCGCTTCCCTTGCAAAGCCGGAGGGCTTTGGAAAAAAGAACAAACAAACAAGCGTTTCCTCAAGATGCTGGCAATTGCGTGCCTGTGCCTCTCTCCCTACAGCCGTCCCCTCCCCTGGTCACAACAGTGTCACATGCATTTAACAGCCTATATTTCCTGGGATCTGCTTTAATATGCGTATCTTTGAAATGTTAAAAGATACGATGGTGCAAAGTGCCTGCTGAACGTCTCATTGACAAGAGGCATTTTGCTTGCAGAGAAGACAGTCAGGGGGATCATCTTGGGGTCAGTCATCCCCTATTCTCATTCTGGCAGGTAAGGATGAGTTGTTCAACATGCTGTATATTCATGTTCTGACACCAATTCCTTCCAAAAACGTTCAGCATAGCCACAACTGGAGTCCTCTGGCACCTGAAGGAGATTGAAGCCTCTTACGGTATTTCCTTCCAGCACCAAAGATACTGAAGGAACTTCTCATCCTGCATCCATCAGGGGTTTGTTTTGGTGCACTCAGTATCAGCTGGGAGCTGACATCTCAAATATTCTGGGTTTTTTGGGAATACCATAACATCGATGCTCACCATAAGGCCAAAAAATGTGCTAAGCAACAGCTAACCCAAGTCTATTCATTTAACAGGCCACATCACTGTTTAAAAAAATAAAAAAATGAATACTGAAGGAAAGCAACATTATCTTCTTGTGGAAGATCTGTGAGAGGAAAGTATTTTTTCTCTTCATGCAAAGCCCCATCTATGCCATACATTGCCCACTTCCGATAAATTATTACAGTAGTATCTACAAGGGAGAAAGAAAATATATCCTGATTTTTTTCCCAGCTTCCCACTGGTTTTTTGCTGTCTCAAGCTCTGCTACAACCACTCCACGCATTTTCAGCAAATGATAATGAAACCACAAGTGTTTATCTCAATCTAAAATGGCTTTTTTTTTCCTCCCCTTAAACTCAGATTTAACTAGGGTTTTAAATCCTGTTTATTAAGGATGCAAAATTGACAGGAGGTGGCCTTCGATGGTTCATCTACAAACTTCATTTTCTTTTTCCTCAAGACAGTTTCATCCAGTTACAAGTCTGACTTCCTTGTCTAGAATTTACCTGCCTCTACCACTGTGTGCACTAATATCTTGGAGAAATCATAGCAAGGAAGAGCCTTGGTTTTGAGACCTTGACGTCTTGGGTCTCTGCTGCATTCATGCAAAGGGAGGGCAGCTCCAGACTCAGCAACTCAATCCTGATATTTTGGCTACCAGACAAGAAAGCAGTGGAAGAGTGATGGTGTCAAGACTGCCCTGCAAGGCCTTGTTTTGCACTACAAATTAATATTTGAGAAAACACTGATGGTTTTTTGGCCTCCTAAGGGAGAGACATATGCATGCAGTGCCCAAAAGCAAGACGAATACAAGCATTGCTCAACAGTTTGCACCATGATGGGAGATCACAAGTTGACAAGATGTCTGAAAAAAAAACCCCAAAAACCCCTCATCCAAGAGTCTGAGGCTGATCAAATGCTATTCCCAATATTAATCTGCAAGGTGGGGCAAGGACCTGCAGGCTGCTCCTTTGTCCAGGGATGCCTTTGTATTAATGTTAACACCATGAAGAGGCTGGTGCCCAACCAGTGTTCCCTTCACTGTGGGGACAGCCCTAGGAGTCACCAGGCTGATGTTGTGAAGATGCTGTGGGATATCAATGCAACCCAGTGAATCCCATCATGGAAACCTGAGGCAGTGCCAGAATGAGGACTGAGCTACAGGCCCAGCTCCAGCAGATTCAGTGACAGAGTCTGATGATGACAGCTCCATTCGAAATAGAAAGCTGAGGTGGAAAGCCAGTTACTCATCCAAATGCAGTGCTCTCCCTTGGAAATGCATGGATGATGCATACCATCAATTCTGAGAGGGGAGAAACCACATTTCTCCCGTCTTCACCCTCTCCAGATGTGCTTGGGCTGTAATGAGTCCATGGAGGACTTGGGAGTTCAGTCTCCATCCAACACACTCGTGCGTGCACGTTTCAGGAGGAATGTATTTACATGCACACATTTAATGCATGTATTTTAAAACTGCTGAGATAAGCCAGAATTAACAAAAGTTGGTAATGTAGTGGCTGAAAAGATTGTCCCTATCCCATTATAACAAGGCAATGCAAGAGCTGGATGTAGAAAATGAGCACTTCTCTGTTAACTAATGGCCAACACTCAATCTTGCTAATAAATCAGGTGGAATTCTGTGATTTCAAAAGAAAGCCCAGACACAGTGGCATCCCTCTTCCAGGAGGCCAGCTTAACACTTGGACAGCAGACCTCCAGATGCACTTACAACCAAATAAATGAAGTTTAGCTGAAACAATGGTAAGCCAAAACCAACACAAAGATAGTGACCTCTGGAATTTGGTGCTACTTGCAGATGTCCTAAAGGATGCCATCAACTAAGTCACAAAAAAGGTACTTTAACCCCTGGCAGTGATTCATCAAGATATTTTTTCTAGCAAAAAGTCTTATTACTGAAGGGAGTGTTTTCTGTTATTTGCAGGAAAATTCAGAAGAGAACAAGTAGATACTAATTTGTTAAAAAGACAGATAAACATGTACAGGAAATACTTCTATGAAGATCCTGATCCTCTGAAGATTAACAATCTACAGTTCTGGAGACAAAACCATGACACTGAGGAAATAACGAACTATAAAAACAGGAAGAAGTGGAAGTTTATTTTTTTATGTTATTTTGAGGGAATATTTGTTTTTCTGAAGCTTAAGATACCACCAAAAGCCTCCATCTGCAGGTCACACTATTCTCTATACAAAAGCAGCTGCACAGAGTTTCCTCACCCAGGTCCCCAGAGCTGTCAGATGGGGAGGCCATCCTGTACATTACAGATCTGCTGCCTCCCTAACCAACATTTTTATTTGGTTTTCACCTCATCTGAAGTCATTACAAGTTGTTGTGTAGACAATGTTCGGTAAGTGACGCCAATAAATCAAGTTCTTTTGCTGTTGCATTTCCCCCCACAGCCACAGGACTGGGCACTCCCTCCAGATATGTATTTTGGTATATTTATTGTAATAATATTAAGGTAATAATTGTTGGAAATGAAGGATTTTGCCAGTCTTGTCGTGTTCTACATAAGGCATCTTACTTAAGTGAGTCAGGCTGAGGGACAGCACTGCCCAGGGGTCTTCTGCTATTAAAGGAGGTGGGGGCAGTAGGAGACAGGGACACCACATCAGTCTGTCTTCACACAGTATCTTTTTGAAGCAACTTCTCCACCTTTTTCTTGCAAAAGCCTGCAAGAAATTTAGATAATTCCCACTGCAACCAATGCTATGCACATGTATGGAGTGCCAACCTAAAAGAATAAAACTCACATCTGTCTGCAGAAGTCCCAGAGCACAGAAAGCCATTAATGCAGAAAATAAGTTTAACTTATCTCGAAAAAAAGGTTTAAATATTTATGCTCCTAATATGTCCTTTACAGTTGAATTATTTTTGTTCACCAAAAGTGATCCCTTTGAACTAGGGCATTCATAGTTTAGGAAATATAATTAAATTTCCATGTTGGTTAGTGGATGTTAGTTAACTATCAGGGCGGAAGTGATCTACATTAAAAAACAGGAAGTGCAATACCATCAACCCAGCTTTCCACATGGATTTGACCTCTACCACAAGTGGAATGAAGGTGTAGATGCTATTTGCATGCTTACTGCATGGAACATTTGTACCAATATGTTATGTATCTATATACTGGATCAAATAGTAAGCATTTGCTTTTCATCTGAGACAGAGTATACAGAGCCACATGTCTTCTGGCTTTGGATTAAGTAGAACTATAACAGTATGGTCAACAGTGGGTACCTGCCTTTTGCCCATTCATATTCCCTCTCCATGTGATTCCTTACATTAAAATTCCGTCATATTGCTGCACATTCAACGGACAAGCTGTTACCTTTGCTACCTTTTGGTTTTGTCTCCCATATGTCCCAGTGTACCAGGGTTTTATGAGTCCAAACGTTCTACACCACCTTGTAGCATTTCATGTTAACTATTGGTAATTAAACATCTCACATCAATTACAAACAGAAATTAGAATAATAGTAACCCAGAAACAGATCCCTTGAACATCAGCTTCTAGTAAATCACTATCACGACTGTTAAAGTTTATGCTTTCTGGCTAATTAAGTATTTGAGGTGGACCTGTATGCAGTGTTCACCAAGGTTCCTCATGCTTCTAAAAGTCATCCAGAAATGTCATTCCAACCTTGAAATGACACCCAGATATTTTGGCTTTATCTTTTCTTCACTCTAGACGAAGATGGAGAAATGAGCTACCAAAAAATATGTGCAGTACTTCCACAAAAATACCAAACTTTGTCTCCTGCTGTTCAGGCAGATCATCAGGTGAGAGCCAATCCCAAGAGACACTTTCACAAGTCATAGACTGGCTCTTCAAGTCCCTTTCTTCAAAGCACATAAAAATAGTATGAAGTAACAGAAAAGCAAAATAAAATGCTGGGTGCCTTGTCCAAAGCAGGCTCCAGAACTCTGGCAGCCCTGGTGACAGAACATAGTCTCCAGGGCAGTTGTAAGCCACAGGAGGCTGAAAGCATTGAACGTTTCTTCTTCTGAAACATCTCATGGCTTCTTGGCTTTCTACAACCCTGGCTGCATGGGGCATTTTTGCCTTATCCATTAAATAAACCAGTGTTTGAGGTCCATGGGTACTTTGCATGCCAATGACATCAGAAATAAAAGTCAAGCAGCTTCAAAAATCTTCATGGTACTTACAGACTGTGGACTCTCCTGCCAACCAGTGTAGCAAGGGGAAGGCTTGGCTCTGGTGCCATGGATCCCAGATGCCCAACATGCCTATAATGACCAGCTGCTGTGCCAATATGGGGAATGATACAGACTCTTTCAAAAACTTCACTCCTGGATAGTGCTTGACTTCTTAGTGACCCTCTGCCAAGCACATGCCAAGCTCCATGTGGCTCCTCACTTGCTTTCCTGAAATGCTGACAAGAAACAGGCAAGGATGGCTCTGTTGAGCTCAGCAGTGCTCACAGGCTTTCCAGATAGTTGGTTTTATTAACTTCAACCTGCTAACAGCTGGCAATGCAATAACCTGCATCCATGGGTTGCTGAAAGTGCTACATCCCATTGAGATTTGTAGGGATAAAATTAAGTTTTTCCTTTGATAGGAAGTAATTTTTGCTCGCTGCCACAATGCTTGTTCAGGCAGGCTTTCTATTCACCTGGGGCAAGCACGCTCTTCGAGTTTAATTAGATCCTATCCCTGGCTAAAAAAACTTAATAGTTAATTGAAACTTCATGCCAACCCATGGTCTGCTCTGCATGTCTCATGCCTTGTGTAGTGGAAGTCCAAGAGTGGGAGAGCATTGTGGGGTGCAGAAAAGTTTTAATTTTAGCCAAAAGGAAGAACACATTCAGCACACTGCTTAGCTAAAGAAATAAAAATAAAAAGAAAATCCACTCTGCCACAATCCTGCTCCATGACAAGAGCAAACTAATATATGCATGTCCCATAATACAGAGGAGAGATAAATGCCACAAAGTGTTCACAAAACTAGAGGTACAACCAAGGACAACACAAGCCAAAAGCTCTGTGCTACACAATGTGAAGAGATAGGTTGCACAAACCTTGGAGCTACAAAAGCCTTGTGGCTACCAACAAGGCACTCTTGACAAAACTAAGGCTATCCTGCACAGCAAAGTTGCCACATACAGAAGCAAATATCTTTCTGAAGCACAGAAGAGGTTAGCATATTTACATTTTAATTAGATCATGAATGACAAAGCCACAAGTGCTGCAAAAGAATTTCCTGTATTTCAAATGTTCAAAAATAAAATGAATAGAGGGACTGGATTTTAGCCTTTTAGGTATTTCCTTCCCCATAATAAGGTCTAGTTTTCAGAGTAAATTAAATATAAAGCAGCAAGAGTGTGCACAAGCTGCGAAAAAGCACAATCTTTTCAACTTTCCTTTATTCAATTAAGTGAAGAAATTCATTCATGTTCCCTGCAATGCAGCACCTTCCAACGAGCCGCACTTTACCCTTTCTCCAGTTGTACGTTTTCTCTGGGTTTTAAAAATTTACCTTTGCTGTCAAGGGAGTTTCTAAACCCCCTTTATGAATTACACAGCAAGAGATGTCTAAAACAGGTGCTCAACCAAGGACAATCCCACTGAAGCCACGCAAGGAAAACACTGCTCTGTTTTCTGCCATCTCACCAACCTAGGGAGCTGTAAGGACAGCTCTGGCAATCTACAGGTATGAATTTCCTGGTCCTTATATAACACACCCTCAAGAAAAATATTATAAACTTTCCAAGTGTTCTGCTGTCCAGAATTTGGGGCTAAACATCAAATCAGTAAAACACCCCCATGGGTGACTTCCTTTCCTTGATGAAGACTTACGATTTTTAAGTATCGTTGAAATGCATGATATAACAGGAAATTTCACCTATGGATTTAAAAAAAACCCCAAACACAAACCAACAAACTTTTCTGCATTTTCCGTACTTGTTGCAAGAGATCTTGAGCAGAGCTTTGAGGCACCAGACAGTTTCCTCCTAACACAACATCACTTCTGTAAAACACAGCACGGTTCCCTCCATTGTTTGCTCTGCTCTGTGGACTTCCACGCCGCACGTCCCTTCTCGCCAACCACAGCCATCCGTCATGCTTCAGTTGCCTCTCCCTGGCTATTTACCTAAGGCTGGGTACAGCCAGGAATTTCTTCGTGTAACAAAATGTACAAATGGGCTTTTATACGGGGCATTTTGATGCCTGGAGAGTGTTCTCAAGGAGTTTCCCTCTTCTGCCCTGAGGAGCTGGTTTTACTCAGCAGCTCAGGGAGCAGAAGTTTCTTGCTGACAAAGTCACACGCACAAGCAGAGGAAAGGGGCTGAACATTTATTACATCCACCTAAGGAAACAAGAGTTTAAAGGAGCAGTTGTGTATCACTGAGAGCCCTTTTCAATTAAAGAACTTGCAAAAACTCAAAGGTCCCCTCTCTCTTGGGACATTTTGCAAAGAGGGGTTTGGTGTGACCTTCTGCTTCCCACCACTTCATGGGAAAGAGTTGCTTTACTTTTGGAAATAGCATGCAACTCAGCATTGCCATGGAAATGCACAAAACTAGTGTTGTTGTACCTCTGGAGTCACCTGAGATGCACAACTATCAGGCATCTGGGGGACATCAAGCAGACAAGGTGATGAGGATGAACCCAAGGCATGCAAACTTGAACTAGCAGTTGGGGTTGAAGACAAAAGCATGTTCCTGTCACACTGCTGTGCATCTGCCTGCTGCAGAATCCAGAAAGTAAGACATGGTAAGGCTTAACAGGTAAGAAAAAAGCCAGGTGCTCTGTATCTGGTGAGGAATACATCTTTGAATGATAAGCCAAAGAAGACTCATCACATCTGACACTAGAATATACCATCTGCAGACAGGAAGAAGATTCACTTCTCCTGGACTACGAAAATTACAGTCAGTACCTTCCTGTGCCCCTGTAGCAAGGGGTGACCCAACCAGCCCCAGTTCACACTGCGGCATTTAATAAAACAAACTGGAATGAATCAGTACCAAAAAACTAGTGTTTTTTTTCTGCTGACCCATCACCAGTTAAATTTCTCTGCCATCATATCCTTGCCTACTCTCCCCGCTGCTCTCATAACATTCAGAGATTTTTCCTTCAATATACACTGCAAAAAAAAAATCCAGTGCTAAGCACACTCAAAAGTAACACTGGTAGCTATTTGCAAAATATTTTTTAATGCATGCTAAGATCTGGACTGTCCCTTTCATAAAAAGATGAGAGAATGTAAAGGATCTGCCTTTGATGCTCAGTTCTCAGCTGAAGGCCAGTTAATGTTGACCATCTGAAGAGACAACCTCTTCCAGGCACAGGCACGTTCCCTGCAACCACCAGCAGCAGCTTTCAGTTAGATCCCTGAAAGTCCATTAATGAGTCCTTTATATCATTAATCACAACAAACAGCACATGTTATAGATTGTCTCCAACTGTTCCACAGAGAACTGGTCAGAGACAACACATCCAGATGCCTCTCCCAAAGCAGCTGGGTTTTCCCACCCTTGCTTTCAGGACAAGGGTTGCTTTAATATTGGACAAAGGTGGCACCTGACTACTTTAAACATCCATACCATGAGTAGGTACAGCCAGGGTTCACTATCAGTGACCCATGATCATTTGGAGAAGGTCCAACTAGGGGTGATCATTTTTAGTCCTACCTCTATGATTTGTACCCCAAGCACAGAAATCAGAGCAACTTTTTCCTTCTTGAGTACAGGCAAGTGTTACTCACAACTAGTTGAGTATTTTCAGAAAGGTACCAGATTCATGTAGAATCACAACCTGGTAACTGGTCTTGTGAAAAATTGTTCTCCCCATTCCTGCAGCAGAGAATAAGCAGAAGAGGGAAACAGTCTAATAATATTTAGCTGCTTTTTTTTCTTCCTTCATAACAAGTTTGCACAAAAGGTATGTGCTTACTGAAATCTCAAAATTTTAGTGCTGGAACAAAGGACATGTTCTCTTCTGTATCATCTTAGCTCAAATCAACACAGAAACCTCAGATACATTTGTAACCCAAAGAGAACTGATTCAGAAAAGCACCTTGTGATTTTATTGCTTCAATCACTGCAGAACGTGGAGAGCATTTGGCCAACGGAGGCAAACCCAAAGCAGTAAGTGCTCTCCTGCTCACCGCTGTTCCCCTTTGATTTAAGTCAGCACTGAGAAAGCAAATTAAGCTTCCAACTCTCAGCTCCTATAATCACACAAAATACATGGCAATGACTCCAGAAGTTTATATATTTTCTTTTTAAAACATGAATGGGAAAGTGTACACAAACACCCTTCTTTCCCCATCCCTTCCTTCCCATAAGGAGGGCTGTTTGTTTTTTTACTTGACCTTATGAAAGGCTGGGGAAGCTATTCCACCAATACTCTGATAAAGGTATCCCACGCTTCCTTACAGATACAGCAAAGGGAAGGAGGAAAAAAAACCCCAAACCACCAAAACACCCTCACCAGCAACAAAGCTCATAGATGTATTTTAATGACTTTTGTACAGAACAGTGAATTTTATCAGCAAACTAACCCAGCTTACAGTTCACCTAGAGCTTTCCTGAACAAGAAAATACAGAGCACACAGATGTAGAGGCACTAAGCACTGTAGAACCTCAGTGCTCCACAGTCAAACCCTTGTATTCAAGATAAAAATGCCTTAGATGGGGCTTTTTGTGTTTCAATTTATGGTTCTTCAGGACCACCATTTCTAAAATAGTCCCTCTGGCTTCTAACTCAAGGGAACAGCCTTTTTTGTTGCTTATGGGAGTTTGGGATGAAAGAGGGAGGCTTTTTTGCATGCCCTGGAAATTTATTTCAGGAATCTTGTTTAAAGGCGTGCATGCAGAACCAAACAAAATGAATGGTTGGTGGCACACTCTGTTAAGCCATAATTTTTTTCATTCACAGGCTGTGATTTTAAAGGACTCCTCAACCGCTTGCTGGGGGAGGATCAGCACAGCTGAGGTCAACAGGAACACCAACCACTATCTCCACACCCAAATACTGGGAGACCCTGGCTACATCTTGCCCTCTGGGCAATGAGCATTTCTGAGACCTAATAATAAATCTTGGACAAAAGCAAGAAGATTTTTAGTGCTCAAGCACAGCAGAGCAGTTGGGTAAAACATCACTGTGTGGCAAGTACACATATTTTAACATCATCCAGCCCAGCATTGTGCAAAGATGGACACGGCAACACCAGGAGTTCGATCCAAGGCATCAAAAGAAGTCTATTTCTGCTTCCCCTTTATGTGCTGTCTCTTAAAAATTTCTACATATACCACATACTTAAAATCCTAAGTTTTAGGTGGGGGAAGATCATCCTCCCCCACGTACACATCAAGTTGAATGGATAAAATCCCCCACCTCCCTCCTGACTCTGTCCATCTACACAACTTGTGTGTTTGGAAGGATTTTAACCAAAAATGGTCACTTAGCCAGACAGACTGACCTGGGAAGGTTTGGGACTTCTAGCTAAGGTCAAGATAAAGGCATACACAAACCTGATGAACAGCTCAGGGGAAAAAAAAACCAACAAAAAAAAGGTTGACATTTATCACATAACTTGTTTTAGGAACTACTGTAAAAAGGCACATCACTGACCTGATAAGATCTTCCAAACCAGTGGAGTTTATGTATACATAGGCACAAGGGGAAATGGTTTATTTGGGCTTTAAGGTTCTTCCTGTAGGATGCAGTGTTTATACAGGGTATTTCTAGAACTTCCTGATTGCATTTGTGAGATCGTGCTCTCTGTATGTCTCTAGCTCATCTCCACACCAGCCTGCCCTCTCCTATCACTCCCCCTTTATTTGATTTATTGCTTTTAACCAACCTAGCTAACTCTCTACATTTCACTTCCTTCAGACAACAAGCAGAAGCTCATATCCAGCACTGATTAATAACTTTCCAGCCATTCAACACACTCTTATGAAGTACTACTACACCATAATGCCAAATACCTTCATGGCCAAAAAAAAAAAAGAAAGGAGTTTTTTCTCTTAAGAAGCTCTAGTGGTTTAATTGTACTGCATCATTTCATTCTTGCTTTTAAACAGACCAAACAATCTCTGCACTAACTTCTTCCTGTGGTTCAATTAAACACCAAGTGCCTTTTTAAAAACACGAGGTCACTCAAGCAATGCAAGTATCAGAATTACTGTTTTATAAAACTCTGTCCCATTTCCTGACCTTTTTATCTTTACAGCCATGAAACTGTATACATCCAGTAACAACATGTAAAGCAATGACGGGCTGCAACCAGCTTAACACCTCCCATGCCAAGTTTCAGTCAAGGATGAATTATGTTGGCAGCACTATAAATCTGCAGGGATAAAGTTTTTGCTGTTATTTCACTAGTATTAAAAAAAAAGCACACTGCTGAAGTATCTGTGACTTTTCAGTAATTTATACACACACACTTTAAATACATGGGGTGTAAAAAGCTCCTGAAACACAGGGATTTACACTGAGGTCTTACAGGGGTGTCTATCCTAGCTCTCTATTGCCATGGAGGCAATCAGGGGTTTTAATATAACTTAAAGAATTAAAATTTGGGGAAAAATAAAAATCAGCACTAAGGAGTCAAACACCTTGGGTTCTAGGAATGTGATCACATAAGCAGCTGCACTGGTGAAATTGTGGAGAGAATGGAAGGCGGCCCCACTTTCAGCAACATGCTTTTCCCATGCAGTTCTTCAACAGCCAACCTGGCAGCAGAGGTGGGTGATGTCTCAGCTTGGCATGATCAGAACCCACTGCGTGGGGCATCTAAGGCAAATTCAGGCATTCATCGCCTCACTGAGCCACTAGACTTGTGACCTCACACCCTCACCCACACAGACAAATGATGGAGAGATGCAAAGATCCAAGAGTTACAGAAATCACTCAAATAAATTGAACATAAACTAAGGTATACCGTTAAGAAACTCCAAGCATGCTTTAAGTTAGCCCAGGTGATACTTTTGAGATCTCTGCACAACTAGACAGTTTGTAAATAATTGCAACTCCAGAGCCGGATCACTGCAACAGCAGCAGCCGAGTGCACTCGCCGGCTCTGCTGATGCCTTCCAGCAGCTTTTTATGGCATCCCTTGGATTACTGCAAGACAAAAGAGAGAGCTCTGCAGTACTAACACCTGGATACCTTTTCTCAGACCTCAAGGTTTCACAAAGATCCCAAGGACAACTGTCCCAGTGCTACCCTCCTGGCACACCAGCCCAGCAGTGAGCCCAGGATGCCGCTCTCTACCAAGGCACAATCCCAGCAATTCACCCACTCCTTGCCTCATTTTGTCCCAACTTGAGGCAAAGCACACACTCCCTACATGCTGCAATTGGAAGCATTAGTTAGTATCCTTCCATCAGCTCGAGGGCATAGCTTTCCACTTGTAAAACCAGGTAAACAGCCAGCATGCCTTCCAAGCACTTGGAAACCCAGGTGGGAGTGTTTGAACATGTCAGTGGAAGAAATGCAGCAAGCAGAGGTGAGCTGAGCTCTTGGCTTTCAGTCAGGGGGGTGAACACGATAAGTATCTTTTTGAGCAGCATCCCACTCACCACAGGGACCTGCTCAAAGTGCTATGGGTGAAGAGTTATTACAGCTGCAGAAAAATGAGTGTTGCCAATATTTAAAGGGGGGAACCTCACCCCTAAAAACAGATATACACAAGGCTATGGGAGACCGTTCTTTCACCTCATGTCTCTCCCCACACCAAAAATGCTTTCCACCACCAGCATCTGAATTAAAAACTAGAACACATAAATAGTCTAGAGACTCAGAAAGAAAAAAAAAATCTCACAGATGTGCTTTAGCTCAGATGCTAATTGCTACTAGTGGCATCAACTAATCCTAAGCATGGACTTAACTCCTATAAAACCGCACCATTTAAGAAATGTTGTCTTTCCGCAGGCAAGGGAGGACCAGGAAGGAGCTGGTAGTCGAGACTGTGGTGCTGCAACAGGCTCTGGTGTTTAGGGAAAAAAGGTTTGTGATTTCCCACAGTGTTTTGAAACTCTGACTGCTGTGCAAATGCCTTCAGTGTATTTCAGATACTGCAGCAGAAACTAATCTTGCCCCCAACTACTCAACAAACAGGCAAGCAATGCTCAAAATTTTAATGTACAGCACTGGGATGGAAGCTGCCTAGTCTTCAGACCACCTTTTAACTGGCAAGAGAAGAAGTAATAGGACTCTCCAAACAGGATGCATGTATAATGCAGTTAAGGAAAAAAACCCAATCTAAGTGTTTCCAGATCTCCCTGGTACTTGAGTGCATGTGCAGAACATGCTCCTGTCCTTGCACGGCAGCGCAGGTTCTTACAAGCAGAGGGATGCGTTTCCCATACGCAGGATCAAAAGACGCTATCAGGTTTTACAACACATCTCCCAGCACCATCAGCGCGTCTGGCAAAGAGCAGCAGCAGAGGAACCGCGACCAACTCAACTTTCCTGTTAAGAAAAGTGGGGGGAAGTGGTTGCTCTCAACAAGAGACACACACTTTTTGTTCCTAGGGAAAGGTGTACTCAGGCAATGAGTCCTAATGTTACTTTTGAAAGCCCATTTAGTGCATTCTCAAATTTAAAAATCCATTTATTGTTTAGGCAGTTCCCTGAAGACACTACTTCTGGCTTGCGTTTTTGCCTAGTTTTTGTAGTACCTGAGACAAAAAGCAGAAGATACCAAGGAACAAGTGCCATCACCACATCAGTCTTCAGGTCATGAAATGCTTCTTTCCTTGCCAGGCACTGCTGTCAAAGTCCAAGCACTTTGGGCAACTCTGCAGTCCCAGTTTTTGAAAACACCACAGATGGGGAAATCAACTTATGTTGTTAGAAAGCCCTGTAAGCCCTCCTCCCCACGCCTGCCAGTAAGAAGTTCCCTTCCTACCTGGAATAGCCATCAGCAATACTCAGCTGATAGACTCAAGATCTCTCCTCTGATTACAGCACAGGTAGGAGTTGAGAACAAAGGAAGGGGGAGGCGGGGGACAAAACAAACCCCCAAAACACAGTCCTTGAAGTGTGAGTTGCAAGCAAAGAAAGTCAAAGACTAAAGTTATTCAAAGAGTCTAAAAACAAGCAGGTTGGAGACAAAAACAGTAATTTGGGTTAAATCTCACTGCAACAGGTAGAACCTGCCAGCTGTTGGCAGAAAGACCTCCAACAGCCTTGAAAGCAGACTTTGTAATGCTGCTTTTGATAAAGCACACCTTATTTTAAGGTGAAGCATCTACTTCTACTGCACGGGGCAAGGCAGTATTTCACTCCAATGGCTACACCAGATCCATGTTATGGTGATCACCTTCTCTTGATGTAAGGAGAAAACACCGTCAGGAGCATTTGGCAGCAGCGAGAGAAGCCCTGCTTCCAGTCAAGAGTGCCATATAAAGGTATAGAAACAAAATAAGCACGAGGCAAAAAAACACCCTTCAAGAGTGTAGGGAAAAGGAAATGGCGACAGCAAATGGGATACAGCAAAGACATCCTCCGGACTTTGAGATTACATTCATCTGCCCACCCAACATTTGTCTGACAACAAGCTGGAGAAGAAAAAGAGGTTGGGAGCATTGCTCTATTTTTGGGTACCAACAATGATGGTCACACTGATATGATAAACCCCCCCAAAATAGCTCTGCCAGTGGGCAGAAGTGCAGTGTTTGGGCATTGCTTTGCTGTTCTTGCTGCCTCAGCACGGTTTGCCCCTTTCCCCAGCTCCATTCTGCAACCCAGCACCCTTGACCCCCCGAGCAGAAGGGGCCAGCGGATGGTTTGCCTTTGAGAAACTACATGGGCAAACCCAACCTTTGCTCTGAAAAGCTGATGTCAAACTAAAGGTGAGGGTCAGATGCAGAGTAAAAGCATCAAGGAGGCCAGCGCAGCCCAGCTGCATTTCTCTGCAGCTTGAGAGGGTCAGGTTTTCAGTACTGAGCAAGCACCAGAAAAATAAATGATTAAAGGAAATTTGACAAGGAAAGGGGGTGGACGTGGGTAGAGAAACGGGAAGGAAGGAAAACTCACAAGATCTTGGCAGAAAACCAATACGTAAGAAAAGAAACACACAAAAAAAAAGCAAGCATTAGAAACCATCAGCTGAGTTTACCCATGGCCAGGGTGGTAAGAAATGGTCAGTGAAAGCAAGATGCTGGGAGATGCTGCCCTGCCCTGCATGATGCCAAGCTTGGAGCAGACCTCTCTTTCCACTGCTGGGATTTATGTGACAAACAGCTTCTTGCTAGCTTTTGGTAGTCCACAGAAATGGGGACTGCTGCGGCTTGCATCTGCTGTCAATCAACTCTGCAGTCTATTTGTGTCTTTTTTTAGTCAACTGACCTTTTTTATTTTTCTTCTTTTTAAAATTCTGCACTGCTTTAGAAGTGTAAGTCCTCCAAAAATCAAATGCTTCACAATGCAAACAGGGCATGTATCAAAACCAGTCTTCAGAGCCATACTTTTAGTTTGACTGATCTCTGTGCCCTCTCTACCCCTGCTCTTGCAGGAAGGATCACCTTCTGCTGTTCAAAAAAAAGTAGGGTATAGAAAGAAAAAAAAACCCCAACCCCCTCACATTTTTCAGTGAATTTGTTGTAGGGAGCTGTTCCTATGGCCATTCCGCTGGAGAGAAGAAAATTGAATTTATCAATTCCTCAAGCATGCCAGAGTGTGTAAGAAACAGGAGGGATTAAAAGCAATAGTTAAGTTGTGTCTCATTCCCAGGCTCCTATTTTCCAGCCTGGTCCAGGAAGAAGGAGGATAACTACTATCATCTCCCTACAATTTGGTGGCCAACAGGAAACGATTTTGTGGTTTAAATCCAGCTAACAGCAAACCAAGCCCATGTTAAGAGTGAGCCTTGCCACACAACGTACTTTTGTTTGCAGCCTCGGGATTTAATTAAACAGGTAGATAAAACCTACCTTTTAACCCACGCTCGAGGGTGTGCCCCGGTAAGATAAAAAACAGGCTGCTAAAACAGGTCAAAGATGATCTGCACCACGCTCCAACAATGTCCCACCACCACCAATCCACAGCACTGCTGGAGGAGGGGAGTCACACCAAAATCCCTCACTTTTTGACCCAAAGGTGGGTTGTTTAGGTTTCTACTCTTCAATCCAGAATCAGGGTTATCCAAGGGCTGCCCAGGCCCATAGTGTGGACTAATGTGCTGAGAAATTCAAAATCCACCTCCCTTCTGCTTGTGGCAACCCTCTTCCTGCAGATTTCTCTTCCACTTGTCCAACAAAATACTTTCTCCATACGTCTTCCACCTGCAACTACTTTTCAAGGCATTTCCAAGACAGAGGTAGAGAGAAAAGAAAGGGTAAATCCCTTCTTCCCTCTTCTTTTTTCATCTAACAGAGCTATTATTGCCTTATAAACAGCAACTTCTTCCAGTGACTGAACAAAGCAGCTACTTACATGTCATATTTTAAACAGGCATGTTTTCAGTCCAAGAAATAAACAGTTATATTTTGGCAATCCTTCATTTCCTGTCCTATTTGCGAGCAAGTCATGACACACAGCGTGTCCCATGCCTTCCTCCCTGGTTGGAACTTGCAGCAAAATAATTTGGCTGAATGAGCTGCCTTTGATACCTACAGAAAAATCATCAGTATTGGACTGGGCAAAAACAGTGAAAATGAAATGAGGCAAAAAAAAAAGAAATAAAGTATTTTTTTCAGTGTAAAGGGCAAACTGCAACATTGATGGACTCAGTATTCAGAGTCAGCATCACTGGGCTCTGCTCAGTGGTGGAGGGAAGTGGGGTTTGGTGACCAGCAAAAGAAAAATGACAGTCAAGCTTAAATTTCTCTCCCTAGACCAGAGAAAATGCATTGGTGTGATCTCACACGACATTTTGCTATCCTGGACAACACCACAGCAGCCCTACACATATCCCACTTAACCCAGCTGGTTAAAAACCTCTGGGGGACCAGTCCCACTTGCAAACACTTGGCAGGCGCGCTCCGTGCCTGCTGGAATAAATCAAGTGTGCGTTCGGAGGAGCAGTGGGGACACTCTAGGGACACGACTGCCACCAGGCTCGGGCAGGGCATCACGGCTCCATCCTAGCCAGCAAAAGGCTGCAGACCAACACTTCCTCGTTCTCTGACCTTTTCCATTTAATTACTTCCTGTGACTTTCTTGGAACCATGCATCGGAACGAGCAGGCGGCAGCCTCCGGGCATAACCGAATCACTTCTAAGGCTTCAGCTCCCTTCTCCTATGGAAAGACACCAGCAGTCCACGTGGGAACCAGTGGTTTTGGAGCAGGTCACTGCTCGCTGCCCATCTTCTGGGTGCAGAGGCAGCGTTGCCCAAAATTCTCCCACCACTTACAGGCAGCGCCGCAGCTTCGAGCCTCTGATTTATAACCAGGCGTCCCCATTCTCTCGCCACCCTGCAACGTGTTGGGGGGAAAGGAGGGAAGCAGAAATCAAGGCTGAGATGCAGAACGAGGCGCTTGCTTTGCAATGACAAACTGACCTCTAAGTATCGATCTCAAATGGTGCAGTCATGAAGGGACCGATGAGTTTCTAGCATCCTAAGCCCTATTTTTTTCCCCTCCTCTGTTTTATAAATTGTTTCAAACCCCAAAATCTTATTGAGCTGTTCTCAAGTAATGATGAAAAAAGGGCAAAAAAATGGGGGGAGACACCCTTGCTATTTACTTGAAGAGGGTTATTTTAAAAGGCATCCTGACAGTGGACCTTTTTTTTTGTAATCTGGCTGTTAACATTTGCTCACAGTGCACTCAGTGAAACAAGAATAGTTATGCAAATTAAAGCCAGATATCTGGGGCAAATAGCACGCTATACTACCATTGTTCTGACAGCTTGAGAAAACTTATCAGGAGAGCCTGTCCTTATTTCTTTTAACACCATATATATTGGAGAAAAAAAAAATCAAATCACTTCACCCACCACTGAAATGAAAAAACAACCCATGAGTCACCGGCTTCAGCGACGCTATCAATCAATGCAAGGCTGGAAGCGAGGAGCTTACAGAGGAAACCATGGCTTACCTAAAACATCTCGCCATGCCCTGCAAGGAAAAGGCCTGGACTAAACTCTGACAAGCTCAACCACGGCCTCCGAAGGAGCTGGGATTTGCACCAGGGCAAGGATCATGAGGCATCATTTACCCTGGAAGCCAATACATCCAGAAGTCAATAAAAAGGTTATTGGTGGCCTGAGAATGCGTTGGGTACCAGCTCCTCATGGCCACCAGCATTCCCCATCTCCCAGGGATTGAAGCACAACGTTGTTGGGTTGACTGGTGGTGCTGGGAGTGGTGGTGTGACCCAAGAGCTCCCCTCCCCAGCTCAGGTGGGGACACACACAAAACCCATCAGCTGAAGTCTCCCTCAGCACGGCAGAGCAGTGGCTCATGGAGGAAGAATTTACTGCAAAACAAACTGCAGTCTACAATTAATGCAAAAAAACCCCAACCAACCATCAGAGCCAAGAGCTTGCTGTTTTGCACCGACACTCACCTCTACACCAAGCCCTGCAGGAAAACACATCTGGAGCACTATCTTGCCACAAGATGAAGGCTGGTGAGTGCTAGACTTTGTCCACTGAATTAATTGGGTTAGGTTTGGGCCCATGTTCTTAAACCCAGAGACAGGGACCCACTTCTCGTCCTCTTGTCCAATTTGCAAAATTAAACAAAAACCAAACTAGGAACCAGCAGGTTTTTATTGGAAACGAGTAGGCCACATTTTTCCAGACTGTTAGATCATGGCAATTCATGTGAGAGAAATTCAACTTTCTCTTTTTTTGTTGCAAGAACCTTACCAACTTCAAAATAACCACAATTTTAGAAGCTACATATAAACACGTATTTATAGTCTCTTCATTAAGAGCTGCCAAAATAACAATTCCTCTCAACACACATGTTGCAGGCAGAAGCCATTTCCTTCTCCAGTCAATCTCCCTAAAATAAGTTTACCATGACGAAGGTGCGAGTGTGGCACATGCCACCAATTATGATATTTTTTCAGGCTCCAAACGAGCCAAAAAGTTGCACAATTTTGACGCTGCTTTATAAGCCCTGCGAGGAGTCATTTTAAAGCACAGTACATCCTATGGCGCTTGGCATCAGCCCAGTCCTGCACGCCAGTGAGTCATTCCTCTTGACTGTCAAAACCCCGAAGGAGATAGCCAGGAGCAGCCCTTGGGCCAGCACGGCGTGAAAAAGCCCTTCCTGCCATCCTAATACAATAGCTTTAAGGTTTTATTTTAGGGAAGAAAACATAAAAAAAAAAAGGGAAAAGGGCACCGTCAGGCATTTTGAAAGCCTCGGGGCGGCCTCTCGGGGCGGGGGGTGGTGGTTTATTCGTGGGGAGGCGGCAGGAGGGCTCCGGAGCGGGGGCGGCACCCGCAACCCCCCGGGGGGTGTCGGTGAATGGGGAGGCCGCCGGTGACCGGGTTTATGAATGCGGCGTCATGTGACGGCGGCGGCGGCCGCCCTCCTATTCACAAAACGGCGGCGGCCGGGGCGGGGACCCGCGACGTCGTGTGTGTCCCCCCCGCCACCTCCTTCTTCCCCAGTTCCGCATCCTGACCCCCCCACCCTGCAGCCCCGGGGGCCGCGGGGCTGGGGCCGCGCCACGCTCCCCCTCCTCCTTTCCCCGCCGCTTCCGCCGCCCCCGCAGGGCGCTCCGACCCCCTGGGCCGTGGCGGGGAGCGGCGCTGGCGTTGCGGGGCGGCCGCGGCTGCGCCCCGTTCCCCGCGGCGCCCCCGAGCCCCGCGCCGCCCCGCCGGGGGTTTTTATGAATGGAAGGGCCGTATGCAAATGAGCGCGGCCCAGGGGGGAGCGCGAAATGGCGGATGCGCGGGCGGGCGGCGCGCACACGTACGCGCGTGTCCGCGTCCCTCTGTCCGCCCCGCGGCCGGTCCGTCTGTCCGGGGGGTAGTGCGCGACCCCGCACCGCTTCCCGCCGGGCCAACAAAGCGTGTCGTGTCCCCCCTACCCCCTGCCCTCCGCCCGCGGCCCCGCTCACTCGTCAGGGTAGGCTTCCTCGGTCATCTTCTCCCCGTCTAGGCTCATCCCTCGCCGCGGGCGGCCGGGCTGCGCCTCCGCATCTTCCCGAGCTTCACATGGCGAGGGAGGCCGCGCCGCGGCGGGCCGGGGCTGGCGGCCGCGCCGGGCCCGACGGCGCGGGAGCGCGGGCGGCGGCGGGGGGGAAGAAGAGGAGGAGAAGGAGGGGAGGGGGGGCTACGGCCGCGCTCGTCGCCGGGCGGCGGCGGCCGGGGGCGGAGGAGGAGGAGGAGAGGCGGCGGTCAGCGCGCCGCGGGGGCGCGGCGGGGCGCGGCGGCGGCGGCGGCGGCGCGGGGTCCGGGCCCGGGGGAGCGGCGCAGCGCCCGGGGGCAGGCGGCGGCGCCGGGCCAGCCCCATGGCCGCGCTCACGCCATGGCGGGGCGCCGCGGGGGGCGGCGGAGCGGGGAAGGGAGGGAGGGAGTGGGCAGTCCCGGCAGGAAGCGGCGGCGCTGCCGCGGCCGCCGGGAGCGGGCAGGGCAGCGCCGGACCCGGGAGGGAGGGACGGAGCCGCAGCGGCGGCGGCGGCGGCGGGGAAGGAGGAGACGCGGCCGGCGGTGGCGCCGCCCCGGCCCGGCCCCCCGAGCCCCCGCGGCGCAGCGCAGCGCCCCGGGTGCGGTCCCGCCGCGCTCGCCCCCGCCCGCCGGCGCCGCCCCCCGCGCCGCAGCCCCCGCGCCCCGCCCAGCGCCTCCCGCCTCCCACCTCCCGCCTCCCGGCCCGGCCCGGCCCGGCCCGCCCCGCCCGGCTCAGCCTGACCCAGCAGGACCTGGCCCACCTCTGCCAGGCCGCGCTCAGAATCATAGAATCACAGGATTGAGGTTGGAAAGGATCTCTGAGATCACCGAGTCCAGCCTTTGACCGAGCACCACTGTGCCAACTCAAGCACGGCACTAAGTGCCGTGTCCGGTCGTTTCTTAAACACCTCTAGGGACGGTGACTCCACCACCTCCCTGGGTAGTCCATCCCAACTTCTAATCACCCTCTCTGTGAAGAAATTCCCCCTAGTGTCCAACCTAACCCTCCCCTGGTGCAGCTTAAGACTACATCTTCTGATCCTGTCACTGGTTGCCTGGGAGAAGAGTCTAATCCCCATCCGGCCACAACTCCTTTCAGTTGTAGAGTAGTTGTAGAAAGTGATAAGATCACCCCTAAGCCTCCTTTCTCCAGGGTAAACACCCCCAGCTCGGTCAGCCGCTCCTCACAAGAGTTTGCGCTCCAGACCCTTTGCTAGCTTTGTTGCCCTTCTCTGGACATCTTGGTTGACTTTGACCTGACCACTCCAGCCTGGCTCAGATAGGTTTAGTTTGGCCCAGGGCAGCCTGGCTTGGCGCAGCTCCTCATCATGGCTGATGGGACCCATAGGAAGAGTTTCCATTCCTTGGTGCCACGTGCCCATTGAGGGTTCTGGCAGCTGGTCGGTAGTAGAGCCCAGGGACCCAGCATTGCCCCCACAGCAGTGTGTTCTGGGGTGATGTGGCTTCTCAACCCATACATCTGGTTTCTCATCACCATTGTGTTCTTCCCACTGCATCTTGTCTTTTACAAGAGCTCAAATCAGCCCTTGTAGCCTTGTTCAGCATCACTGTGGGGTGTGTGCTGGCATGTTGGTAGCCTCATGCAGCATTTTTTGTAGGCCAGTTTAAGTGTTTTTTGCTGCCATGAACAGTGCTATAACTGTAAACACCCTCCCAGCTTGTGTCCATAGCTACACCTTGACATCTGCCCTTGGGACTTACTTGGTCCACAGTGGAGGGAGTATTGAAGAGAAAGTTTGGCCCATGAAGCTGAGTAACCAGTAGTGAGTTTTGGACTTGCTTTCTCCACCAGTTCCTCTGTAATCTGGCAATCCTGGGAAAAGGAATGTCCTTGCCCTTTCAGCTTCCACAGGGCTGTCCAGTTGGAACATTCCTTTCCCACTGCAGGTAGGGAGATGCACTGTCTCTACTCTCATTGCATAGGGATATCCAGTCTCGATACAGCTGCAGTTCCTGAGGGAATCACTTACTGATTCATCTATAAAGTCTAGTCTGTGGCATTTAGTCTTCAAGGGGCCTTCATATTTTGGTGTGGAAATTGTGTTTCTACTCCATTGGGTTTCAGTTTCCAAGTGCTGCTAATTTTCTTTTCAGGAACAGAATGGAAACTTGGAGAAAAATCTGTGGACTGCTAGCTATGCCATGAAGGCAAGAACTAATGAAAGCTTTGAAGTCTTTTTTTTGGGCAGTCATGCCTCAAGGAGAAGCAGCGTGTCCCTCAGAGGTTGGTACCAGAATCCACTGCTCTGGGGGCATTGCAATACTATGGTAATGCTCCTGCCACTGCCAGAGGTTCAGCCGTAATACCAGACAATGTGTGACAGTGCAAGCCTGCTTCCCAACCCTTGGCAGCCCATGGCTGAGCATTTTTGGGTGGAAATGCTGCCTTATCTCCCCACCCTCTTCCCACCCATTCATTCCTCTGCAATGCACCGTTTGTCACTCCCTGGGCTCTGCTAACACATCCCCCCAGTTGAAGAGTGACACTGCTGGATCTGCTGAATGGTCCCAGCTAATAATACCCTGCAGTACCTCTTTATTTTGGAAAGTTATTCAAGGATCCAGCTTGCAGAATGGCATGATAAACATCTTGGCATATCTGAGCTGGCAGCAAAAGGAAGTGTTAGGGTAGGAGTAAGCAGTTGGGGGCAAGGAAATGGCAGGAACATCTTCAGCTGCTGTACAATAAAAGACCAGATGTAATGATTTGACACATTTCTCCCCATCCTATATATATTTTTTTTCCCAAAGGATGTTGTGATTGCACAGACCTCCAACATCCTTAAAATCTTTCATGCCAAAAATTTCTGTGGTCAGCAGAAACATCGATATGTCTGAAGTGGCGAGCGTGGCATTTAGCAGTCAGTTACTACAAAATAAGGGGAGAGTTTATGGCCATGTGAAAAACCCAGGGTACAATCTTGTAATTAAAAGGCCATCATAATATATATACCACCGAGGAGGACTGGATATTAATCACTCTCTGATTAATACTTGAGAGCTTGTCTATGTGATCTGGATGTATTTTTATGTATTCATGTTTTGTGTGTACACATTTACCTCAATGGTGAGAAGCAAATGTGTCTGAGGCTTGGAAGTTGAAGTTTTACTCGATCTAGCTTCTTGAGTCATTTTCTGTGGATTTGCAAGATCTCATATTTGATCTCTGCTTTCACTGTCCTGTTAATTTAGAAGCTGCTGAGTGATGTATTGTCTGAATGATTTCTCTCACTGCACAACCCTCTTGCTATTTCTTTCATGCCAATAGATACTCAATTTTATTTTTCTGATATTCAGGTTACTGTGCCGGTTCTTGCGAGTGGCGCGTTCAAGATGACTGACTTTTCTGAATGAAAGGGCTCCCTCTCAAAGGTGTGATTTCTGTTTGTGCCTTGTGTTGTTTGTATACAGAGCTTCTGCTCAGGCACAGAATAGCGCTTCCCTGTGTTGTGATCTTTATAGTACCTAGAATTAATTAGCCATTGGTGGCAGAGCTTCAAGGCAGCAGCTTCTGCATACTAACTATTTGCATGCTATGACTATCCTATGTTTTATATTAAAAAGAAGCATTTATTTTGCAAAGTAATGCTTTAGCTGTGGCAGAGAATCTGGCATATGGACCTTGATTCTACTTGGATTGAAATGGACTTCCCTGAGTGCTGTTACACCTTTAGCTAGCACTTATCTAGGGTGAGAAGGACTGGAATTTGAAGTGGCAAACTTTAGGATGGCATTTACTACAGGCTTGCAACGTAACCTCCTACCTTCACTTAGTCTTGCTGCTAAAACATTTGAGGTGAAATCTTCCACACAGTTGATTTAGGAACCTAAATATGAATTTCGGTACCCTGTTGACTGTGCTGAATTCAATGGTTTTTCCACTGACTCACTCAGTGACTTTGAATGAATGAGGAGTGGAAGTCAGCAGTCCTGAATCATGCCATTCTCCAGACAATACCCCCCTCCCTAATAACTCTTTCGAGCAGCAATCGTATTTTAAAAGCAATGATAACATCTGTGTTTTCCCCCATTATAATGGTTCAGAATTCAAGAGCCACAGAAACAATCTGCAACATTTGCAGTCAGTTTGAAATCTTTCAGAGTTGACACTTTTTGGGAGGTCACAGATTTTGGAAATACTAAAGGATTTTTTCAGCAGTAGTGGGATTTCAGCATACGGTTTGGAAAATTGTTGGAATCATTTCAGGCACCTGCCAGGGGATGAGGAGGTGGAGAGCATTTTGCAGTCCTTCCAGGATGTCCTTTTGGAGAGGTAGTAAGATCAGAGCAGGAAAGCAGAAAGGACCCTCACTGCCAGATGGGCTGCTTTGCCCAAGAACTGACTATTGCACTGTTCTGTGTTCTGTTTCTTTGTAACACTGGGTTTTACTAGGCTGGAAAGTGGCAACAAAGCTTAGGCGATCTCTGTGCTGTTGCCTGTGTGACTTCTCAGAACACCAAGTCTCAGAACACCAGTCTGGGCAACAGCAATGACTCTGCTGATGGCTGGGAAGGCATTGACCAGCATGCTCAGTCAGCCATGAGTCACTTGTATGGGACAAATCCAGTGTCACTTGTAGTTGATTTCACAAAACTATGCGTTTTCCTTCACCCTCTCCCAAAATAAAAGCAAAGTTTATTGAAATGAGGAAATTTTGAGGAAAAGGGGTCTTTTCAAAACCCATGCTTTTTTACTGGGCACTCTGTTGCCTTCATAATATTCAGCAGTATGTGATTTATAGTGCTCCTGACACGATGGTTTGGTGTTTCCTTTGTGTGCATAACTTCTTTTTGATATAAATGGATGATAACAAACCTAAATTGTAATCTCACAAGCACATGACACATTGTCTTTGTGGTGCAGATAGCAGGAAAATACTCTGATCTTGAGTTCAGCACTTCAGCCTTCCCACCCCCACCCCACCCTGGGGAGAGGGTGGCATTAGCAGGTTTAGTGAGACAGCAGTGTTGGTGGGTGATTCCTTCAGACGTGGTGATACAGGATGACGTTTTTGTGAGTCCCACTAGAGTTGAGTCCCTGGCATGGACTCAACAAGAGATTGGGTGCAGAGCTGCTTCTTGAGCTTCTGGCTTACCTTTTTGTGCTGCATGCTTAGAAGGAAAAACTGCTACAAACCCTTCACTTACCACTATCAGTTCCCCAGCTGTGCTTTGCTTCTGTGTATTTCCAACTTAGCATGCCCTGGCCCATCAAATCAAAGAAATAACGTGCATGAACTCTGCAAGTGTCACGAGAACCTTAGGATGAGTCCTAAAGCTGGGCTACTTTTGGAATGAGGGAAGAGCAGCTCTTCTCTTGAGATGCCTTTCCACCTTCGAGAGGTTTCTGCATTTTTGATACAGCTGTTTCCAGGGCCTCATGGGAGCTGAACAAACAGATGTCAAATAATCTGTTTTTACTTCAGGGAGCACAAAAGTGGATGGATGGATCTTGGAAAAACACTGGAGCTGTGCACACCTTTTTCTCCCCTCCTTGGGGATTATTTGAATTAGGCTTGAACCCTTAAGTGTATTTCAGAATGTTGCCTCTGATTGCCAAACTTCACTTGGGTGTTCCTCCCTTTCTTGCATAGCTGTTCAGCCCTTCCGAACACCCATTCTCCTTTATTGCAAAGCTCTTTGATTGGCCTCAGCAGGTGACATGATGATGAACAGTTGACTAATTACTTCAGCAGAACCAGTTTTTGTGGCTTGACCTCCTTTTCCCACCTGGTGTCTTGCTGGGAGTAGAGGGTCCTCTTTGCTGTCTGAGCAGTTGTAACTGCAGGATTACCCAGTCCAGGCCCAGCTGTAGGAGAAACCCACCCCCCACCCAGGTATCGATCAGGAAAGGCTTCTGGAGTTAAATTAAGCTTTTGAAATATGGAAATGAGGACATGGCTGAGTCAGGTGTTTAGCAACACATGGTACACAGGGGAAATAAGTTGTATGTACCATTTGTATCCTTAATCCAGACCTCAATGCTGGTTAGTGACACTGACCCACAGAGAACTTTACAGATACTTGACAAAATTTGATTTCAAAGGGTGCCAGTCCACCCTCTTCTCCAGGCAGATATTTTGCCTTGTGTCAACATCCTCATAACAAGTCCAGCTACGCAAATATAGCACATGGCTTATGAGTGTCTGGAAGGATTCAGAGGTGGAGAGTTAGAGCTAAAGAAGGTTCATGGTTAACCCCATGTGCCACTGAATAGCTTCGCCAGGGATAAGTCGCAGCACACGAGGAAGAAGCTGGGAGGAGAGTTTAATGGTCCTGCAGAGAGCAGTACCTTAAACAGCCATCCTCTAAGATGTTCCCAAGGATTCTCATGGAAAATAATCCTACATTCCTTTTATGTCCTTGTAATCACACACATATTATGCTTCCCTGCGCAATTCTAAGGAGAAAAGTAATTAGTCACTCCACACAAGCCTTTTGGGACTGGACATATACTCCAGTATGGAATCCAGCTCTGTCTAGAAAGAAATAAAGACACACAGCTCTGCTCTGTGCATGGTTATTAACAGAAGCTGCCATTTCCAGTAACTAGGTGCAAGGCCTTCCACATGCTCCCTGCCAGCTGCATCTCCAGCTGTGTTTGCTGGCTTAACAAAGCCCAGAAATGCAAGCCCAGGTTTTGAGAGCTTCACACCTGCAATGCCGAAAGCACAGGCTTGACTCCTGCTCACAAAACTCCCTTGTTTTAGATAGCAGACTCTCCAGTCTCTTAGAGAAAAAAAAAAAAAGAGAGCTGGTTATTGCTGGGTGTATGTTCTGACCGTAAAAGCAGAAAGTAAAAACAATCCAAGATATGGGGTGTGCTGGAGTGGCAGCTGAAGGGCTTTTTTTGTTCCTTCTACAGTTAATACCATCGTGCTAAAATTGCAAGTGGGGAGGAGTGGGGGTTAATTTAAGGTTTAGTGTGACCAAGAACAATTATTTAGAAAACAGCAAATGGACCACATTCTGAAAAATAGGCTTCATTTCTGTAGTCAGGAGTACTTGACTTAAGTTGCAGGGACTGTGAAGGAAACCTCCTGGATCCATTGCAGGTAAACATTTGCCTTTGATTCTGTTTTTCTCTTCAAGTCTAAAAACCCCAGCATTTACACTTAAATGGATGTGCTGTAAGCTATGTTTAGGAAGAGAATTTCATCCCCTCCTGCATGTACTTTTAACACATGATAATTATTCAACTGCAGCTTTACAAAGTATGGCTGCAGGGATGGTTTGTAAGGGAGGAGTTACATGGCACTGGTGATAACTGCCTGATTCAGCCCCACTGAAGGCAGTGGCAGCAGGATCAGGCCAACCAAAAGAGATATTTTATTTTAGATAGCAATTATGCACCTTCAGTGGCTTATGGTACATTCCTGCCTCCTGATTTCACACACTGGAGAACCCACATGGATGCCAGAGCCATGCATGTCTTCAAGGTCACACATGTTCAATGTGGACAAGAATCGCTGCGTTTTATCACCTTTTTTAGAAAAAAAAGCAAAACATTGAATCAGAGAGCTTATGAAAATGACGTTTTGGTGACTAATTATATATTTTTTTAATGCCATTGGTTTTGTCTTCACCAAACATATCACAAAGTCTAGGCTGTTTCTTTATTTTTGGTTTCTGCTTCTTCTCTCCCACTTCATCTGTTCCTCCCATACAGCAAGAGCTGTAGTCCAAAACTCATTGAGAGGTGAAAGAATTGCCTGCATGGTCCAGATGCATTACCTTGCATATAATTGGTTCTCCTTGTGCCAAAGCCATTACCACGCTACCAGTATTTAATTTATTATTACACAAAATGGTCTGGATAGCTGTGGCATTGAAAAGCTTCTTATGAATTGGTTCCTGCTCAGCTCTAAAGAGATTTGGGTCTTTTCTTTGATGTTTCTCAGTTTAAGAAAGGAACAAATGTGAAAGCTCTCCTACAAGACTTGATCAAAGTCCTGTGAGATGGCAGTCTGAATTATGGCCCTTCCTCTCTTGGAGGAAGGCAAACCAGGACAAATCTTTGTCTTCTTGAAAGAACCATGAATAGCTGTCTTTAAAATCCCATGAGGGTGGAAAGCAGAGCTGATTTTCACCTTCCTGGAGCCAGGACAACTCCATCCCCTTTGGATGGACTTTACCTCCCCAAGTAACATGATGAGCAAGGCACCTTTCGAGAAAGGTCACCAGAACCTGTTGTCTTGTGCTTTCTGAAGAATGCTAGCAGTGGAAAGGGCTTCATGCCACTACCATACAGCTGTCATCAAAATCCCAACCAGAGGTTTATTTGATCATAAAATCTGCTACAGCAGGAAGCGATGGAAGCTCTGCAGTAACTTACTTTGCTGCACACAACTACCCCAAAAGGGGTTTTGACCTGTTAACAATGACGCTTCATTATACAGAATTTTCTTATATTAATTTTCCATGTACCAGGGGGAAAAGAATCATTAGGTAACATGAGATCTTGAAAAATAATCAAAAATTTTAATAAATTATATATTGTGACTTTTGATATAGTTAGTGTAATCTTGTCTGGTCTTATATGTTAATTTTCATTAGTATCTTTCACAGTCATTTGTAGGAGGGGAGAAGAGTGTTGGTCTTCCATTACAGTAGAAGAAATCAGTCCAAGGAGATACCCAGGTGTCCAGGAGAGGACTTGACCTCGAGCATTTGGGAGCATTTTGGAGTCATCTAGGACAGGAAAACAACATTCGTGTGAGTTTAACTCCCTATGCTTGTTTATGTGTATCTAGTTGCTTGGCTGTGAGAGGTATTTAAATGCCCTAAGCTCCTCCATTTCCCTGTAATTTACTATCAGAAAGGACAGAAATAAATACTAACATGTTTGTAAGACATATCAGAATTACTTTACACTTAGGAGAATTTTGGAATAAAGTTAAATGCTTCAAAGCCTAAATACCACTCTGCTAATTCTCTTCTTATAGTTTATATTGTCATGGATTAAAATTTAATGCTGCTGTGAAAGCTGCCCCATCAAACTGAATGTGGTTGTAGCTGTTTGCCTGGTGTGGCCTGAGTAAAAGTGCTCCAGTGTGCATTTCCACCTTAGGAAAATTCTTTATGCCCTGATTTCCAAGTTCAAAAATAACTCTCTACAGATGAAACACATTTTTCACCTTTCAAAGAAGTGTTTGCACCTACAAATACTTCTTGCTGCCTAAACAAGAGCCCTTTCCTTTGCACTTGTGCCAACATGTAACTTGGATAAAGAATTAAACTCAGAATCTTAGTTATAATGCTTTCCCCGACTTTTTTTTTTTAATAATGACTGTAAGACATGTGCCTTCTCTCTCCTGAATTTTAATCTTTCCAACGAAGGTGTGTTTGAAGAAGGCACACCCTTCAGAAAATGTTTTGTGGTGTCATATTTGTGCCTTTAGTGTTGAAGACGAGCTGCCTTTTCAATTTTAAATGCACTTTTCAGGGTCTTACATCACAGAGACCTAAATTAAAACACACTTACCATAAAGGGGTGCAGCATATGCATTCATCCTGGAAATTGCACTGTGACATGAAAGATACCCAGACACTACTTGTAATTTTGAAGATGAGCAAGGCTTGGCCTTTCACATGTCCCACGCAAGAGAAGCACCCACATCCCGCAAAATTGTAAGCTTCTGAATCATGGAAGTTGGATCATAAAGCCTCTAATTCCCACTGGTTTGAAGATGTGTGTGCCTGTGAAAATGACGCCCAGTGCTGGGTTGGGGGTGGATGTGAACCTGTGCAGGAACCCCTGTGGCCCAGCTCCCAGCATGACCCAGAGAGCTGCAGAGCTCAGGGGTGGGGTAACTCTCACTTTCTGGCTCTCAGCTCCTCCTCCACATGGTTTTCAGGCTCAGGAATCAGGATCTGGTGGCTCACCATGGTGGGAATATTTTGCTTAGTGGTTTGCAGGCTGAGAAGGGCTAGTTTAAAGGCCCTGTGTAAAGAATTATTTGTTTAGCTTTAGGTGCTTTCTCTTCATTAAGCCTATTGGAGAAAATTTTTCCTCTGTGGTGTGGTGGTGTAGACCAGGAGTATGACCACCAGCACCTTTATTTTGGACATCATGGGACCAGCAGCTGGGACCAGCAGCTGGCCTTTAACATACCCTGAAAGTATGCAGATATGGAAACCTTGCCACAGGTGGTACAGCCTTGCAGAACGAGAGACCTCCTTTCTAGGTTCATATGGAATTAATGCCAAGTTCATTCTTCACATCTATGGGTCCCAGGAGCCAAATAGCAGCTTCAGAGAGCCATGAGCCTGTGGGTTTACAGAGGGAACTCCCAAACTCCAATGGGAGTGAGACTTCCCTTCCTGCCCCTATTCAATGTCAGTTTTTACTCATAACTGTTGCAGGGAAAGATTTTGCAATCCATTTCAATTAATGGATATTAACAATCTCTCTCCTAGAGTGCCATGGCTGGGGAGTATTCCGGGCTAACTTTGGAGGTGCAAGACCCTCCTGTGTCTAAATATTGCAGTAAATGTGGTTATCCTGTGGGTTTACTGGGCTTGACACAAGTGTCCTAGCTAAGCTCATAAGGAAGAGGAAATATGGGAATATTTGCCACCAGAAGACACTGCTGCCCTTGACATTTCTGTCTGCAAAACAATGGCTTACAGAGAGTTTTGAACTGGAAGGTGTTGTTGGCCTTTTTCTTTTACATTTTTGGATATTTGTTTCCTGTAGGAGAGTCTCTGAATTCCTTAATGTTGTCATCAAGTCCTGGGGGAATTTCCCTCCCTGTCCTTTTCCAGTTGTGCTACCTCTCCCAAGTTACCCGTGATGTAAAATTGCTGAGGAAGACATTTCTTCTTAAACTGGAAGCCTTGAATACAAGAGCTGCTCCTCCCAAAGGAAATGTTGTTCTTTTTACTTCCACATCCTCAAATAAGTCATAATCTTTGCTCTGTACCCAGGTATTTCCACTTGGGACTTCCCAGTTTCCTATAAATTCTGATTTACTCTCTTGCTGAGTCTGTGGAACCAGATACTAAATCCATCTTACTGGAAAGTAACAAAAAAAAAAAAAAAAAGAGAAAGAGAAGAACAATAAAACCCTAATCGAAATATTTTGCTGAAAAATGTCACAGCATAGTGATTTTTGAAACAAAAGCCCCAGAAATACTTTTTTGCTTTTTTAACTAGGAGAAGAAATGCATGTGTATACCATTTTGGTTGCAGTGGAATTGGAGAAGTCTTGTGTCATGTGCAGTGCCAGCATCAGGAAAAGGAGAGTCTGGCTTTGTCTTTTTGTATGTATTTTTCTGTCTTTGTTATCAGTATTGTATAGTCACTCTTAAACAGTTTTGCTGTGATGTTAAAGAGAAGGCGGCTGTTTCAGGCACTAAAGGGGCTCCTTTGGAAAGGCTGAAGTGGCTGCCTGCCCTCAGATGTCCATGAACCCCTCTAAAACCTGAGTCAAACTGAAGGGGCTCTGCACCTCACTTCTCTCTGACTCAGGGCAACCAGATGTCCAAGGTCTAGGTCCATTCTGGAGTCCTAACAAGAGTCTTTGGGATATTGTTTTGTCCTGTTTGGTTTCTTTTTTTGGGGGTGTGTCTTTTTTATTAGGGACGTTTTTTTCTCCCAGCAAACCCTTTTTCATTTTCATTTCATTAATTTTAATAATTTTTTAATCTGACCTTATTCCATGCCAAGAAGACAGGAATCTCCTGTGTAGGAGACTTGTGCCTGGCCCTCCTCACCACCCTCTCTGGCTCTTCCTCCCTTCATTGCTTCAGAGCCATTACCCAACTAAGCACCTTATTATTTTGGTGCATTTATACCCTTGCTTCCCCAGGTCTTGATGGGTAAGTTCCCTGCTGATTCCATGCAGAGGGAACATTCTTGTGTGTGCAGTGACTTTAGGGTGCATCATGCAGCATCTCAATCCAGGAGTCCCTGGCCAAAACCCAAACACCATGTTCCCCTCCTACCACGTGAAAACGAAAGTAAGCTTGGCCACAGCAAAACCACAGAGCCCTGTTGGAGCCTCATATGTTTGTGAAGATGGTGTAAAACACCCAAACTTTTACTTCAGATTTTCAAGAGATGCAAAATACACGGATGTGTCCATCAGCAGGACCTCCAGAGGGACAAAACACCACTGGGATCCCCACTATGAGAAGCTGCCCTAAGGTCGGTGACACAGGATTTCCGCAAGCTTGTGCTTATCTTGCAGACAAATCTCCTGGGGAGGAAAAGTCAGACACACACACAGGTACAGTGAGCACAGCTGTCTGTTGTGGGGCTGTAAGGAACCGCCGGAAACCCGTGGAGGAAGATGCAAAAAAAAAAAAAAAAGAAAAAAAAAAAGGGAGAAAAAGCCAGGGAGGGAAGAAGCTGTTTTTCTCAAAGCTTGGCTGCCCTTGCAAGCAGAGTAACATCACAAAAGAGACACACATGTTAGGCAGTTTTAGACTATTAAACCTAGAGGTTGCAATAGAGGGAAAGAAATTTCACTGCACACCAGTGCAGTGGTTAACATGTTTTCAGAAGAGTGCACTCATAAGCAGGCACAGCAGCTTGCTGTGCTGATAAAGCTTGTCGCTGCTCTGGAATAAGGCAAACTGAGCCATGGGAGCAAATTAACTTGCCAACAGCACACAGCAAGTGTGACAGAGTTAGAAAGATTAAATATGAACAGATTGCCCTTACCCTGCCTGCTTCACACACTCATGCAAAGGTGGTATCTGCAATGAGCGCTTCAGTTGCTCCTGAAATCCTGAAGTCAGGTGGCCTGGATAGTATTGACTCACTTCATGTGTAGAAGCTAAAGATGGAGTAAAAATGAGCGACCTAAGGGTTCAGTTTGCCCCAAAGGAGCAGAGGTTTGTTGCTTGCTCTATGTTTGCCCATGCACTGTATGGCAGAGAGGCACAAAGCAGAAAGTGTGCCCACTGAAAGACCTGGGAAAATAAAAGCTACCTCAGTACAGGGGCCGAGCTGGAAAATGGAGAGAAAAACAACTGGATTGGGTCAAAGCAGAAGAAATTGTAATTTTTCCTTTTCCTTTTTTTTTTTTTTTTTAATTTTGTTTTGTTTTTGTTCTGGGGAAATGAGAAAAAACCCAGTGCATTATTTTGGGTCAACCCGAATAGCATTTTGAATGTAATGTTTTGTTTTGAGGTTAGTTGCTCCTCTTATTTCTCACACTTTCTTTTATTTCAGGTCTCTTTTGAGTGGAAAATGCCATTTCAAAATAGCAAATCAAAGGGTTGTATTTAAAAGGCAGTGAAATAAAATGCTGTGGCATGTTCAAAACAAACCATTTCTTTCAAGAAATGTAGCTATGTATGTCTTTCTGCCATAAATTTTGGATAGAGTTGAAAATGTTTGCCATGTTTCATTAATCTTAGAAGCTCCAAAACTGCATGGTTTGAGTTTGTCTTTTTTTTTTCCTAGATACTTTAGGGGTTTTTTTTTTGGCCTCACTAAATTCCTGCTGAAGCAACTGGCCCTGCAGAAACAACAAAAGGGGGGTGTGTGACCTGAGGAATGGGAGAATCACAAGATTTCAGGGCACAGGACAACAGCACCTGGGGCAGAGGCCAGTTTATGGCTGAAGGTAAAAGCATTACCAGTGCCCTCTTATTCCCCAGCAAATCTAATGAAGTAGCAGCAGTGAGAAAAGAACTGTAGGCACAGGGGATGGATGTGTGTGGCCTTAGGGCGCCCAGTTTCAAATGTCTGTGCCACTGCAGATCTCCAGCATCATCAGATCACCAGCACAAACATTTTATCCCAGGTTTTCTCAGTTTGCTGGCAGGTCCTAGAGAGGTAGATGTGTAGAGTCATGCAAGAGGTGTTGGGATCCGGTTTTATTACTGTGCACCCCATCTCCTGTGGGGATCTGCAGGGCTCTCTCCTTCAGGGCTATGTATGGGGAGGTGACCTTGGAGCTACCCCTCTGTTCAAGCTGTGGGCCTGCTTGCTCACCAGCAGGCAGGCTAGGGATGCATGGAGGAGCAAAATGCCTTGTGCTCACTCCAGATAAGAGAGGTGATGCTGATAGGTACGAGAGAAACATCCCAAGCAACTGACTGAAGCTGAAATGTGGTTTGCAGCTCAAGTGTTTGCCTGACTTGTTGGCACTCTCAGGCAGGGGCAGGCAAGAGCTGGTCCAGGGGTACTGTGCTGCACTACTATGTCCAGCAGACAGTCAGGTCCTAGAGCTTCTCTTTCCAGCCATAACATCTACTGTGAAGGCAGTAACCCTTTAAAACCAGATGTATGGTAACTGGTAGCTTAGGTCACAGGCCTTTCCTTCCCAACAAACAAATAATGCTGTGTGCTTTGACTAGCAGGGGACAGACATTCTAAATTCAAGCTGTTTAAAGTTAGCAATTTCTTTTTCTGATTTTCCCAAAGCTGGCCAGCTGTGGCCTTTTGTGGTTGCTCCATCATGAGATGTTTTGTAATGAAGTGGTGGGGTCTCAGCAGGCCTTATTCTGTCACTGGAACAATGGAGCGTGGACTTTCTTTATATCCTGAAGGGCATCAAGAAAAGTTGTCCAGCTGTGCTTCAGCTGGACTAGTTTCCTCTTTTCATTTTTTCAGTCAGCCTTAGTAGACAGTACGTTTGCTTAACTCACTTTTCTTCTGAGGAGGATACTTGAAATGTAAATAGAAAACTGGTTTTAAGAAGTGGCATGTGTCTAGCATGAAGAAGTAAGAATTACTGCTGGAATAACCTTCCTTTCGTTGGGATTATATTAGGGAGGAATTTGGTCTGCTACTTGGCAGCTCCGTGCTCAAGCTGGCCGTTGTTATTAACATCTAGAAATTCATTCCTAACCTTAGTCACCTCAGGGGATTTGCACTTGAAAAGATCACATAGCCTGGTAAATTCGGGAAGGATAAATAAAGGAATAGCAACGCAAACTGCCTTCTGACTGGCAAGCATTATGGTTACTCATGTTTCTTGGCAGTGCTTGGCTATTCACTACTTCAGTTTAACCCCCTGCAAAGTCCATGTAGACGTGAAGAATTGCAGGGAAAACCCACTGGCTGGTCCCCCAGCTCAGAGGAGTGCCCAGAGGTGGCTGTCATGGTTTGTTGGGGCTCAGGGTGTCATGGAGAAGGAAGCCAAAGCATCTGGCAGGCCCCCTGGCCTGTGGGAAATGTGCCTGTGAAGGTGCAGGCGGATGTTTGCTGCTCAAAGCCTGTCTCCTGTTGTGTGTCACAGCAAGGTGAAAACAAACTTGGTAAGTGACTTAAAAGAGCAGATTTTGAAGAAAGCAGGTCAAAGGACCTGTGGGGCCTTGTGGTGGAAGCAAATTGACCAGCACAGCTGCAGCTGGAGAAGGATGTGCAGCTCCACTCATATTTTCCTACTTGGAAAGGACTGCCTGAGAGGTAAAACCCACTGTAGGGACCTGGGGTTCAAGGTTATTCACCTGCACCTGTTGAAGCATATAAAGTGGGCTGCATGAAGAACAACTCCTGTGCTAAGCCCATCATATTCACTGTAGTACTTTTTTGTTGTTTTTCTTGTTGAAACCACTACAGAGAGCAGCACATTTCCAGGAGCCTTGCTCCAGCAATCAAACTTCCCCGTGGCTTCATGCCGGCTTGGGAAGGATTCATGGCTGGGGATGCTTTGCCTCTTCCATGCCAACTCGACTGGAGCCATGTCTCAAGATGGTTCTTTGATATCCTGTACAAAGAATTGTTCCTCATGCTGTTTTTGTCATGAAATAATATGTTTCTGCAAAGTTGAATCTGATTATTTTATGAAGAGTTAGGATGGGGGACTGGGTACTTACACAGTAGTATTTATGTATCTGTTTCTTTTGTTAACAGATAGGCCTGCCAGTCCCACTGAAATTTAAACATGCACTTAATGTTCCCAGTGGCTAATCCCATGAAAGTCTACTCCCAGCATATAGTCAAGTACACATGTACATGTACATAGGCACGGACTGCACGGCCCTAATACTGATGTGCTGACTTAAGGCTGTCAGTTGTGAGTGTTCTCATGTCTGGAGTGTATCCTCAGACTCAGGGATGCCTAAACCCTCACTGTCTGGATCTACAGGGTGTTAAGTAGGACTTGGAAAACGGAGGGCTGGAACAGAGAGGCAAGAAGTTACATTTAATGATGTGAAATAACAGTAGAAGCCAGGCCCAGGTTCATTAAGTAATGGCTTTGCTTTGCCATTATTTACTTCAGCCTTCATTTTGCCTCTGTGAAATGCTGACTGCCCATCTAGTAATGGCACAGATGCCACAACTTTTTCCAAATGGACATTTTTGTTTAATATTTTGAAAGCAGGCCTGAAACATCCACAAGTGTCAGTGTTAGGCAGAGGGAGAGAAAGCTCAGAGATAAATGCAGTATGTGCACATGGTAAGATATGCACCTTATTGTTCAGCAAAATTGGTAAATTACGATCAGTGCCACAACAGTGTTCTGAATTAATGCAACAACTTAAAACTTTGATACAAGACCACTAGAATTTTGGCCTGCAATCTGATAAAAGGACAACTGTACCAGAGCAGCAAAGAGATTAAAAACAAAACAAATAATTAAAGGAAATGGAGTGGAGAAAAAAATGCCTCCACCAAATGATAAATTACAGACTAGAATTTTAATTATATGACACCTTTTGTACTAAAAACTCTCAGCATATATTCCAGTATTGTTTTGAAAGCAGATCTGTTGTCCTTGTGAGACTGGAGTGACAGACCACTGTGCAGGTACTGCTGTGCAATTATGGGATTTCTAGAGAACTCATGATATCCTTCCTTCTTAGGGGGACCCCATAGGTTTGGATACTTGGGGAGATGTGCTGGGTTTGGTTTGCAGTGTAACCTGAAGCAAAAGTCAGCTTGAGGCTGCCAGATTGTGCCTGGTTTCAGATCAAACCCCTGTGAAAGTAGTGAATTGAGTAGGGTTTCCACTCAAAACCATAAATCGGTCTTGGTTTGCTTGAAACTTTGCCCAGATTTTTTTCTTTTTCTTTTTTTTTTAACTTTTCCAAACTTGGCCTGTGTTCTAGCTTTGTAACAAAACCTAAAACAAACATCTCTGGGTTTCGGGTTTAGTTGTGAAAGTTTAACACAGAAACCATTTTCCTCCAGGGGTAAAGGGGGGATGCTGGCCTATGTACTATGGTTGAGCTTTGTTTTTTCATTCTTTTGAGAATGATGGTGACAGTTTGTAATTTCTGCCTTGAACACAGCTGGAGAAGAGGCTTTGGCTCAACATCTGTACTGAAGGACAGAAGAGAGGAGAGTGACCATCACGTCCCTGCTTGGATCTCCAGCCTGCTTTTCACATCGCTGTTGGCAACAGGAGCACATTAATGCAGAGAAGTCCCACTGTCTCACTGTGATGCCACTTAACTCAGACCAGAGCAGCTCTGAATCAAGGGCAGCTTTTGATAGCATGGAGGCCAAAGATAACAGGAGGACAGATTTTTGCCTGGCACATGGTAAGATCAGCAACTGGGAACCATGCCACCAACAAGAGAAGGAGCTGTCAGAAATTGCAGCTTCCAGCTCACACTGAATTCCTGTCTCACCAGGAGTGAGGCTTGTTGTGTAAGAAAGCAAGATACCATCCATTAATTGCTGGCAGCATTTTGTCTTTCCGTGAGATACAAGCTTCCGATTCCTCTTGTGTTTCTCCCAGCAAGCTGGGCCTCACATTTTGTAAAGAAAGTCCAAGCTGGCATGTTCCCCTTGCTCTGGTCTGCATGGCAGGCAATCCAGGACTCCAGCATTTTTCCATTAGCCTAGTGCTCCCTGTGCCACACTGTGTGGTTAGAAACAGAGATTTTTAAATATTTTAGTCAAGATTACTAACATGCACAAGGTCAAAGACTACAGGAGTTACCATTTGCTATGCTAAAAAGGTGCTGCTGTCTCTGATGAGCACAGATACACTGTGTGGCCCTCACAGCTTTTGACCCAGAGGTGTGAATGCCAACACCAGAGTCCTCTGCTGCGCCTGGCTATAATCACAGGAAGCTCATTCATTACGCAGGTCCTGAAGATATGGAAGTCTTGCTAATCAGTTTGGATGGGAGGGGTAGATTAATCATTTCCTTTTACACTTGTTGATAGACCAATTCATTCTATCATGAGAAAATTGGAAGTGGGGGGAAGTTCCAGTAAACTGTGAGTAAAACATGAGATTTAAATCAGATGTTGTGGTCCAACTTTGCTGCTGCTTTTCTCTTTAATTTTACTTCCCCTGTCTCCTCACAGCAGGGCCTTTTCCAGGGCTAAGCCACACTTCCCAGAACTGTCCTTTTGAGATAACTGGGATGGTAGATAACTTTTCACCCAAGGAATGCACTGGGAACCTAGGGAAGTGAATCTGCTGTCCTCATTCAAGAAACCAGATGAGATCCTGGAGAAAAATGCCTAAGGCAGCATTGCTACTGTTATCTCCAGATAGTAGCAGCAAAAGCAGATTAGGAACCTCCCATGCTTTCATGGAAAGTAGGAAAGGAGTGTCCCAAGCAGTTGGGACAAATCCTTTCTGCCTCTGCCTCTCCCATTGAGCACTGCTGAACACTCCTTACTTGCTGCTGCAAAAGGATCCAAACTAACACTCCTTTGGCTGCTGTCCTGGGCTACCTTCGTGGAATGGGGGGAGTAGTGTGCATCTTCAGCACTCTATGTCCTTCTCCTGGCAGTGCCTGACTCTTGCAGGGATATTTTAGCCTCTCCAGAGGCAGCTGCTGAAATATTGGAAAATAAGGACAACTGATGCTGGTGGGTTTTTTTATTTTAGTTTGTTATTGTTTGGGTTTTTTGCTACATCAGGCTTTAAACTGTTTCAAATCATAGTCCAGTAATACCATCATCTGTTTTAAGGATATTGATGTCATGGGTTTAGGTGCTTGTCTAGTTCCTATAAATTTGGGTGGGGTATGTACAAAGGACCTTCACGCTACTCTGTAACACTGAGGTCTGAAACCAGGGATCATGAACAAAATATTACATGTCAAATCCATTTAAACATCCTACATCATCTAGATACAGTAGTTGCCACAGAAAATTAACAGTACTTTTGCATGGCTGTTGTATTAGAAAAACTTGCTGCTTATTTTGCCTGATTTCTTACCTGTCTGCTGCAATCTCCTTGTGCTAAATACAGACCCTGTAAAGCTCTTTACAGGGGATATTTGGTAGGGTGGGACTGCATGTTTTTTAAATTAGGATGAGGGAAAAAAGATCAATTAGTGCTTCCTTCGATCACAGAGACACCTTTTGGTTGCACGAGTGGGAGATAAAGCTTGTTAGTTAAAGGGAAGGGCTGAAACTCCAAGGCAGCAGATGCCATTGCATTTAGAGGCTACAAAAGAATACAGAACTGTGTGCTACAGGAGTGTTTAGTCTGCCAGGCTTGCATGAGTGTGGCTGAACTTTCCATTTATCCATTTACAAAACACAGCTATTTTTGTTTTATTAAGTTAGTACAGGTGTGAAATGGTCTCTTTTAGACCTTTTCTCCTCACAGCAGTGGCACTGCTTTATCTGTGTTGAGGCAGAGAAAATGTTATATGCTACCAGCCCAGCTGTGCACCATGGTAGTTTGTGGAGCTGACAAAGGGGTTTTAAGTTAATCCAACTGACTTGGGAGTGCTCTGATACAGAGCTGACCTCTAGCTTCGTGTTGATGACAGGCAGCAGAGAGTGGCACCATCAAAGGAACTTGGTACTTAGGTGTCTGTAAGCTGATGTAAGTGCTCCTTCTCACTCAGGTTGTACTGGTATTATGCTTTGGGTATTTATAGTTAAAGCTGTCATTGGGCAAAACATCACCCTGGCCTTGCAGAGATCTTGCCAAATCTGGTAGTACCAGCTGGACTGAGCTTGAAATGAAATGATGAAATGTTGGCTACATGAAATGCCTGTAGGTTGGGTGTTGGTAGCCCTGCTGCTTGCCAGGACTCACTGCTGGAAGGTGTAGCCACAGCTGCTCCTTTGACAGTCAGTGGTCCAAACCTGTATTGAGTGGCTTCTGCTCTTGCTTTGGTTCCTCAGGTCTTTAGCGCAGCTTCTGCTCTTCAGCTCCTGCTCTCTTCCTTGTAAGCTCATGTCATAAGGACAGACCCTACTCTGGCAATACAATGCTTTTATCTATGCAATTTTGGACCTGGAGTGATTCTTTACTGCTGTAATCGTACCTGTGCAACATTATTACTGACAAAATGATGTTCAGTCTTCCCTACCTCCTCATAGCACTGCCACCCAAATCACTGTGTTGGTAAAACAAGTGGCTAAGTTACAGGAGAGAGTTTGAGCTGATCTAATGGCAGGTTCCTGCTGGAAGAGAGAGGCATATTCCCTTTTTCTCTGTCCACCCCCTTTCTGTCCTTAACTATGACTATTCTACTTCCCCCTTTGTGCCAGTCTTCAGCCTGTTTGGGATCTTTCAATTGAAAGCACTGAACAAGGGGTTGATACAAATGAAACAGTAAAAAGCCTAAATCCACACATACAAAAAAAAAAAATAAAAGGAGATTTTTGACCACACTGGTCAGCATGGTCAGCGGCGGGTGGAATCCAGCACATGGCATGGGACAAAATGCAGAGTGCAAATGAGACATGCAGTGAGGATGGAATTGGGATCAGGAAAAAAAAAAGGCAAGACAAGATGAGGAGAGCAAAGAGCTGTTATTTAAGTACATCCTTTTGATGGAACTTCACTTTTTCCCTCAAGGTAAGAGACCCATCCTTTGCCTTGCATCTTCGGCAAAAACCTTTGCCATTTTTTGGCAAATGGGTCTGGCAGCATCAGCAACAGTTACTGTACCTACTGGCATACAGGACCATGGGATGTACGTGATGATTCAGGACTCTGTTCTGGACATTGGGATGAAGCTGTTGGCCTCAGCTTACTCAGCACTGCTGCTGGACACAGTCATATACAAAGACCTGGAAAAAATCAGGGAGTTAAGCTGTGAGGCAGGGAGGAAATGAGCTGAAATGAATGTAAGAAGCACTGTTTTCAGGCAGCAAGACATGCAATGACTAACCTGAACAAAAGCTCTCTATTCCAGTAAGGTGTTAATTATATGCCTTGTCTTTCTGGATATGTGTGAACAGGGTCTCTTTGCCCACTGGGAACAATAGGTGTAATTATTATTTAGTTGGAAGGAGAGAAAGCCCAGCTGCCTTTAATGCACAGGACAAAATGAAGGCCAATAAAGTGTATGCACACGTGGCTTGCACTCTGTGGCTTAGTGTAACCTACAGAGTTTGCCAGTGTAATTCTAGGGTGTGGAAAGAAATCAACTCCCCCACTGCTGGCAAGGTGCTGGTGTAGACAGAGCTGTGCTGACAGATGAGTGTTTCTGACAGTTTAGCATGTCTGAGTACGTCGGTGGCATTGCCGTAGGCTGAAATTCCCTTTGGTGGCACAGGCCACATCTCTGCGAGGGCATTCAGCCCACGCCCCTCCATGGCAGTAGTACAGGCAAGGACAATTTCACTTATTTTGTTGTTGTTGCTGCTGTTGTGGTTACTGCAAGATACCTCCTAGCCCAGGACAATGTTTCTCATGTGTTAGTTTGCTGATGTTTTAGATGTATTACGGGGTACAGCACATGTTCTTAACAGTAGAGCTCTGTGTTTCAGGCTCTGGCTAAGGAGAGCCACAGTGGAATGAAGTCTCAGACTGAAGCAGGAAAGTATTTATGCCAGAAAGTGATGCAGAACTGCTCAGGTCTGCTGGAGAGGGGCAGGGGGCTGCATCACGAGGATCTTGTAGAAACAGAGGACAACCCACTGAGAGCCTCTCTCCTATCATTCCACAGCTAAATTAGATGATGTCTCAAAAGTCACCATAAGACTGTCCATGTAGGGCCTGATACTGCTCTGTCTCAAGCAGCATCTGTTCCATTCTCCTAGTACAGGCCATCCCCTCTGCAGAACAATCCTGTGCACAAAGCTGCCCAGCTCTGCTCCCTGACACAAATCCGAGATGCTGCTCACCACCTCGTCAGCACACTCTTGTTTGGTGTATTACTCCAGCTTGCTCATTTGCTCCTTCGCTTTGGGAACCAGAGGATTTTCCCCCTCCTGGCTGAGCACACAAAGTGTGGACCATTATGTCAACATCCATGCTGGCTCTGATTTCAAGAGCTGACTGTCATCAAGCATCAGTGCCACCAGGGAGCTCTCTGCTAGGTATGGTCCAGACAAGTCCTTGGATTGATCTTGCTAATGACTTATGTGCAGCTGTAGAAGAACATGGAAACCTTCTCTGCCAGAATGCTGGAGGAATTTATAGATTTAACCCTCCATGGAGTATCCTAGGCTTTGAATGTGAATGAAAAGGCATCTTCTGGTAAAAGAGATTAATTTTAGTAGGAGGGAAAATGTAAGAAAGTTAGCATTAAATTTATTCACAAGTATGGTAAATGTTGCTTGGAAAAAAGCATAGAGACCACCTTATAGATAACTTAAACAACCACAGCTGACCAAAATCTAAGAGTGCAAAGCCAACATAGAGCACAGTCTTTCTGCCACCTCCTCCAAGTGTAAAGACTGGTCAAAAAGGTGCTTTAAGGAAAGTTTCTTTCCCTCTGCTAAATGCATGCTTTTCCTGAAGAGGTGCCATGCATAAAGAAGAAATCATGCTAAAGGCATAATTTTGTTTTCCAAGTCAATGTTTCATTTGCCTCCTCTTAGAATATACTTTTCTTTGCTTATGATCTTGGCATGGCTATACATATTTTCTATTCTCTTCAGGGGTGGTTTGCTTTGTTGTCATAGCAATGCCTTCTAACTCCTGCACTCACCAGTTTCTTTTCAGGTTCCAGCAGGCTGCAACCAGTCCCTCATTGTGATGATCACATCTCCTAACAGCTTTAACGCCTCTTTTTTTATCTCCTAACTATAGGCACATTCAGTAGCATTCTAAAGAGTTCTGGCCCAAACAGGTTTACAGTGTGAAGTTAAAAAAAAAAAAGAAAAAAAGCAATAACATTGTTTGTATCTGTTTATTCATTCATCTTCTTAGTTTTTCTGGGATGTGAACTATAATTGGCTTGGTGGACTGGCTGTTGGAGGTGAGATGCACCAGGCTCATCACCTGGACAGGTCACAGTTGACTGGAAGCTGGCTAATGTTGTCCCAGTTTTCAAAAAGTGCAAAAAGGATGACCCTGGAAACTACAGGCCTGTCAGTCTCACTTCAGTGCCTGGTAAGGTTATAGAGAAGATTCTTCTGAAAGGTATTGAAAAACTCCTGAAGGAGAGCACAATCATTGGTCATGCCAGCACAGCTTCAGGAGAGGAAAGTCCAGCTTATCAAGGTAACCCACCTAAATGATCCAGGGAAACCAGCTGATGTAATCTTTTTGGATTTCAGGAAAGTTTTTGATAGCTTCTGTCACAGGATCCTTCTGGACAAAATGTCCAGCGCACAGCTCGATGAACACATATCATGAGGTGTTTGGCTCATGGGTCAAGCACAGAGGGTAATAGTGAATGGGGGAACATCAGACTGGTGAGCTGTCACTAGTGGGGTTCTGCTGGGCTCCATCTTGGGCCCTGTGCTCTTCAACAACCTCATAAATGACTTGGCTGCTGGACTTGAAGGGATACTAAATTTGCAGATGATATAGAATTGGGCTGAATTATTGATGATCTCCATGGCCTGAAGTTGTGTCAGGGGAGGTTTATGTCAGATATTAGAAGAAGGTTCTTCAGAGGGTGGCTGGGCTCTGGAACAGGCTCCCTGGGGAAGTGCTCACAGCAACAAGCCTGACAGAATTCAAGAAGGATTTGAACAATTCTCTCAGGCACATGGTGTGATTCTTGTGGCTGACTTGTGCAGGGCAAGGAGTTGGACTTTGATGATCCTTGTCAGTCCCTTCCAACTCAGGATATTCTGTGATTCTGTGATTTTGTGATCAAAGTGACTTTAGGACTATTTCTGCCAAGGTTGTGCTCACAATGGCAATTTGAGGCTGGGACCAGGCCAACTCAAACAAAATTGTCCCATTTTCCTGTGCAGCTCAACAGCTTTCCTTCCACAAAGCTCCACTTTTAAAGACGCTTTACCTTCCCTTGTATAGCTCCATCTTGAATGGCTGGTGGAGCAGAGCTCTTCAGCTGTTCACTGCTAAGCCAGGCAAGAAAGAGTTAAAGTTCCAGAAGTGAGAGAGACAAGATGAATTTCTTAAACTGCCTCCTCTCATCCAGAACACTTTTAGTATGAAGCAGATTATTCCAGCCTTGGGATATTGCTGGACACAGGCAAAGTAGGATGGGGTAAGAACTCAGCCTCTGTGCCCAGCTTTGCTGTGGGCTTCTCTGTCCTTGAACAATTCAGTCCGTCCATCCTGCGCATCAGCACACCCAGGGCAAAAAAGAAAACACTTTCTGCCTCAGGTGGGAGGGCAAAATCTTTCCAAGCACATCTATGCTTAAGTGTTCCCATGGAAGGGATGATGACAGGTATACACAGAGAGAGCACAGACTTTCCTTGTCATTTCTGCTGTTTATGAGAGGTGATAGCAGGGAGAACTGTGGTTTGAATCTTCTAAACTAAGGCAAGGTACCTGGGTTTAAGTGCAACCTACTTGTGTTACACCTCCTATGTGTTCTGTAGCTGCTGGTTTTGTATATGTATGGGAAATGCTTTCAACAGGATGAGATGGTTTCACTATCTTCCACTGCAGAGCTCTCCCTCCTTTTCTTGTTACAAACTGTGTATCTGCAAGGATACATGAGGCTTCCAAAGCAGTGAGCCAAAGGAGGTATAGCCTATATGCTCACCCCCAAATATTCCCTTGAGACAGATTATTGCAGGCTTGCATTCCACCCTTACCACACAAAATACAAATCACAGAACAGAGATGGCTCCTGCTCCAAAGAGCTTTGTTCATTGCACAGTGGCTGTATGAGGTTGCTGGCTAATATTTTGTTGCTGTTGGAATTAGTTTCAATATGAATCAATACCATTTTCTTAGTGCAGTAGGCGCATACATTATACAGTTGAAACCAGTTTTAAAGGAACTTGCTCTTTAATGAAACTCCTCTTGAGTTTCAGTTCCAAAGAGACTACCAGGGAGGATCATTAGGTTTTTGCTATCTTGTAAACATTACATTCAGTTTGGATTATTGTTGTTGTTGTTTTTTAAATCAAAGATGTTCCATTTTTTTTTCCTTTTTCCCCAAAGTAGGATTATTTATCTTTGAATCCTCCAACAGCTTTGGAATGCAGCCTCCACACAGACTTTAATAGCAAAACCCACTTCTTCTGACTCAGGGACCATTTGATGAAATGTCTAGAGAAGCAGCAACAAAAAAAGCTTCACACAGATGCTTCCCTGTGACTAACAGAATGTCCACCCAAAGTGGAGAGAGTATAAGTATGTTTGTCATATGTGGGTGTATTTTTCCCATACATTCATTTTTAAAGCTATGCAGTAGAGCACTATAAAATTATAGTTTTACAAATAAGCATTATTTGACCGTCACTGGGCTGAGCTGATGACTCAGTCTGTGACCTCCATGCAAGTCATTTGATTTTCTTGTTCCTCAGTAAAACTATCTGGGAAATAGGCTGAGTGGGAAAAAAAAAAGACAAACCCAGAAGGCATTCCTGACAATATGTTCCCTACCTAAGCTTTGTGTGTTGACTGGAAACACAACATTTGAAATAAGAGCTTTACAGCTGTTGGCTTGGTGTCTGTGCCCAGCCCTGTAGGAATTGTGGGTGGCCAATGTCTCTGAAAAGCATGCTCTAAATATGGGTTGTGGTGTCTGACCTATTCTAAAACATTAGCAGTAGAAAACTAGCAGGCAGCTGCCAATATCATTATAGTGTCTCACCAATCTCATTATACTGTCCCATTGTCATTGTGGTGTGAGCTGGGTCTTTTAGCTACATAAATGTACTGTTTCCAGAAGCACTGGGAAATGTTATCCTTACAATACAAAGCTCACAGACTTCAGTGTGTCTCTGGACATCTCAGTCCTCCTGGTTTACATTCTGATACTAAGTTTCTCTTTGACCTGAAAGCTCTACGTTTGCACATAAACACCTTTTATAAACACTTCCCCCTGCCCTCCCCATGAAAATAATCTCATTATGTCTAGAAAGCAGCATAGTTGTATAGTGTTTCCAGGGTCTGAACTATTAATTCATCCAACCCATGCAGTATTACCAGCATTTTGAACACTTTCTTGCTGTTTGAAAGTTGTGGGGAAAACTCAAAGAATGACCAGGTGGATCTGGTTTTAAAGACTCAGTGTTTGCTGGCCAAATCTGGGTGCCTTCTCTGGATTTTCTTTAAAGCACATCTATGTCAGGTTTTTGAAGTCTTCTTTGCAGAGGATAGCAAGAAGAAGAAACTAACTTTCTTTGATGACACTGGGAACCATATGCAATCTCCTGGCTCTAGGAGCTGGGGCTTAAAGGGTGAGGCTTGGAAAGGCCTGTCAGTTTTGCCTCTGTGCTTGGTTTACGTATGTTTCTAGTTTATTTTCCTCTTGCTTTTTTGTTTTGCTTTCATTATGCTTTTCCCTCAGTTTCCACCTAAGGGGCCTTGATCTATTTTGAGGAGGATATAGCAGTTATCTTAAAAAGAAATCTAATTAATTTTATTTTGACTCCTTTCTGGTTGCCAGTTATGTGAACCCCTCCTTCCAACCTGCTGTCTAGTGTAATTGCTACCTAGGAACAGCAATGTTAAGCTTTCCATACACAGAGAGACTTATGAGGTGTCAACTCTGAAGCATCTATACCATACCTGGAAGGCACAAGCTTGCTTCAGAGCTGACTCATGACTGACAAACCAAATCTACTGGCTTTAAGTGCCACAGCCAAAGAAATAATTGCCCTTCTTAGTTTGGATTGCCTGTCCATCAGGTCCTGACATTTCTGCAGCAGGGTAGGAGAGTTGGTTTTACTTCTCTCTGTCTTTAGCCCCAGCTCAAACTCTGTCATTTCCATTGCCTGTCTGTTGAGGATAGGACAATGATACCAGGTGAGCAAAATTAGTATTTCCCTATGCTGGTGGGACTACCTTGCTGGCTCCTGGTGCTGTAGTTGTCTTTTTCCTTGCCCGTTGTGCTCAGCTGCCTGGGACAAGACAGGGATCTGGGATGTGGGATGGGTGAGACCTGCAAAAGGTTCTGTGTGATGGACAAGCCTGCCAAGTGATGGAGCTTATGAAGCCATAGTGAAATCAGCCCCAGGATGGTGACTCCTCTCTCTTCTGAGGATGTAAGTTGCTGAAGCTGAGTCACAGTCACAGCCGTCTGAAAGAATGTGGGGCTGGAATGAAATATAGCAACAATTAACAGAAGCAAAATCTACTGGATAAGAGCTTCCTTCATTTCATTTTCCTTATGGATGTTATTGATTCATCACTCTAGCAGTCCTGGCTCCCACCCAGGATGCAAAGGGCGTAATATAGGTTGTCTGGAGGCAGTGGCCATGAAAGATGAGGAATATTCCTGTTCAGTATTTTATACAGGAAACCTTCTTGTACATATCCTACCCAAATTGCTCATGTAGAACAGCAAAATGTACCATGGGGAAAGAGTCGTGCCTGTTTGGATTACTGTGCTATTTGAAGGTGGCTATTACCAAGTGGGTTGTATCAGTCACTGCAAGTAGTTGTTCTGGGAGCAGATGATGCAGTGAAAACTGCTTCCTATGAATCTTTATCCCATTCCTCTGTTCACACAACCCTTTAAATACAGCTCTACCCAGTGACTTGCACAGCCCCACACCACCTCTGGTTCCCTCATCAGAGAAGTCCCACCTGCTTTCCTAAACCACAGTGCCAGCTGGCCATGTAGCAGACACTGGCAGCGTACTGGGAAAGCTCCAGTAACCAGTGGATAGACTGGCTGGTGTGTCCACCTGTCTGGGTCACCCCATTAACCCAACTGGTGACTCTGGAACTACAGGGTCTTTCCTAAAACAAGGGCATTCATTTGGGTATCTCTTCTCAGCTCAGTGCAGATTTTCATTAAGCTTGGTGAGGTTGCAAAGATAATGCCAAATTTAGCTGGAATTGGCCAACAGGTTTAAAAGCATTTGAATGGAGGAGGAGGGTGGGAAAGGAGAGGAAAACTAACAGAAGGATCGCATAAGCCTCATTTCATTTGGAAGCCAGGCTGAAAAAAAGAGACTTTAGCATCTAGCTATTAATTTTTTAAAATTTTTTTAAAATACTTGAATACAAAGAGAGCTGTTTTTTATCCAGACCAGTAAATAAACAGGTGTCATCACTGCTTAAGTTTGAGAGATGTTCTGTTACCTGCGTGGGTTAAAAGAAGAAGGAAAAGATCTTGATGCTTATATATTTGGAAGGGGAAAGTGGAGGAATAGAAGAGATTATGAGCAAACAGAGGGAGCAATGGTGATCCTATACAGTTGAAATAATTTTCATCATGGTAACAAAAAATCTCTCCTAGAATGCACTTGAACCTACAGGACCAGTGTAAGCAAAGATAGTGATGAAATATGTCTTGTTTAAAACATAATTCATGGCAAGTGCAATGAAAGTCTTAATGAAGTATGGTATTTTCCCCTTAAAAATCACTTTTTGAAGATGGAAGTTGTTAAACTCTTTTAATCTTCACTTCCAATGGTTGCCAGCAAAATCTGATCCAGAAAGTCAATTAGAAAGAATTCTCTTGTGTGCCAGGTTTAATTATCTCCTTGTTGTCTATTGAATCACTATGTAACTCTTCTATTTTAACTTCTTGTAGAGAGTTTAGGATTATTAAATATCCTTTTCCAGAGGTATCAAACAAACATTGGATTGTACAAAGCTAGTACCACTGTGTCTGTCTTGTAAAGGAAGGAGGATACTTGGATTTTAACAGAATCCTAGGGAAAACTTTCCCCCCAGCAGTTATGGTTTGCTGGTTAATACTATTATGTGTAAACAGAAACGTTGCTTGGTTCTTGTGTAGAAGAAGCTACGTATGAGGAAGAGTAAATCTATACCCTAGAGGCCATGTCTTACTACTCTAAGCCAGCTGTCTGAAAGGAAATGGTCAAAATCTTGTCAATCGTTAGGAAAGAATTTGTTTACCAGATGTTCATAATAATCCTGTGAGTATAAAAGATAGGGAAATCTGACTCCTTACTGAGGACCAGGGCTTGCCACTCCTGTTTCATTGACATCAGCAAGACTCCTCATGTCACAGAGGGCAAATATTTTCTGAGAGCAGATTCCTGTTCTGAACCCTCCCACGTCATTTACATACATGCCATCATTCCAGGATTGCTCAGAAACTGCAATGGGTGACCTCTTTCTTCCCATCTCTCCCACACTTACAGTCACATGTGTGCAAGCTCTCAGTGTCAGAACTTGAATACCAGTGTGTGTGGTCTGGGCTGGATCTAGATGTTATGTGTAAAGGGACAGGAGACCTCCTCCAGGATCACCAAAACATTTTTAGTGAAAGGTGAGTGATACATTTGAAAAGGGTCATTCAGGCTGGGAAGACACCAGAGACTGACAGCTTAGGACACTCATTCTCTTCTCTACCTTGTTCAACCTAAAGATAATACTACTGTTATATTAATGGAGTTGTCCATCCAATATCCACTGCAGGCTTCAAGGAAAATCCCCTGCTAGAGCTCAGCCCACCAATTCAGACTGCTTGAGCCAGGCTGCCTGAAGGGGATTAGTCAGCACTTAGATAGAGTAAGGAAGGGGGTAACCCTCTAGCAGATGGGAACTGACAAGTAAGTGGGAGGTGGACACATCTCCCAGCAGAGTAGCTGTTGCCATTCCAGCCAGGTCTTTTAGTCTTAACTTGTGACTGCTATCCACGGGTGAATTGAAAAGGAGTGGGGGGTGCTGAGCCTCACAAGAGATCCATTTTAAGATCAAATGGTTGCATTTAGTTTTGAAGGGATGCTTGGTCAATATGGGGGATTCAGGAAAGAATTTACCTTTACCTTGAGTCACCATAAGATGCTACTGCACTCTCCTAGCAACACCAAGTAGCAGCAATAGTTAGACTGCTGGATTTGGGAGTGTTTCACTGCTCAAAAGACACCGTGAATAAGAGGTTGGGCTAAAGGACATTGGTGTCATAGGAACAGAGCAGAAGGAACTGGCCATGAAGAAGAGGCCTGGTGTCACCCATGGCTCTGTTCTGGAGCCAGTCCTGTTTAGTAACTTTACAAACAACCTGAAAGGAGGTTGTAGCAAAGCAGGAGTCGGTCTCTTCTCCCAGATAATAAGTGACAAGAGCAAATGGCTTCAAGTTGTGCCAGTGAAGGTTTAGATTGGATAGCAGGAGAATCTTCTTCACCAAAAAAGGTGGTCAAGCACTGGAACAGCCTCCCTAGGGAAGCAGCAGAGTGACCACCATCGCTGGGGGGATTTAAAAGACATGTAGATGACACCCTCTGGACTCTGAATCCCAAGGACCCAAGTTTGAGTCTCAGTGGGGATCGTCTCCTGGCAGTTAAAGCCTCCCTGCCATCTGATTCCGTCAGATCTCCGATGCTGAGCAGGGTCAGCCCCGGTTAGTACTGGGTGCTGTGACAGTCCTGAGGAATTCACGGTCACTGTCCAAGCTCACTCGGCCGTGGCAAATGGACCTTAGGACTTAAACGGTGGAGCCAGTTCTGCGCGTGCTGTGCCTCACCTGAAAACTCCCCTGCACAGGCTCCACGGGCACACCCACGTGCGGAGAGCCCTTCTCAAATCTTCGTTCGTGAAGTCTGGCCATACATACATACATAAGATGACACCCAGGGACACAGTTTCGCGGTGGAGTAGCATTGTTGGGTTAATGGTTGGACTTGGTGATCTCAGATTTTTTTTTCCCCAATCTAAACGCCGCTATGATCCTGAGGCCGTGACTCTTCGCGGGGCCTGCAGGACCGAGAGAGGCCTGAGGGGCGGAGGTCGGCGGCGCCCATCCCGCATCGCCCCCGGCCGCGGCCCTCCCGCAACTCCGCGACATGGCGGCCGCTGCCCCGGCGGCGCCTTCTGCTCCGGGCTCCGGCGGGCGGGACCCGTAGCCCCCGGGCGGCCCCTCAGAGCCGCCCTCGCCCGCTATCCCCCCTGTACCCGCTGTCCCGCCGGCCCCGCTGTCCCTCCAGCGCGATGGCAGGCGCGCCCCCGCGGGGGGCGCTGGCCCTGCCTGAGGGGAGGGCGACACCTTGTGGCGGCCCCCGGGTCGCGCTGAGGGCAGAGGGGGCGGCCCTTGGGGTTGCCATCGTGGCCTCTGCCCGCCGTGGCTCCCCAGACGTAACTCTGAGCTGCTGGTGGCAATCGCAGCGTGGCACAGGAAGGCTGGGAGAGACCTTCATGATTGTCCAGTCCAACTGGCAACGCAGCACCACGCGATCACCCCCGAACCACATCCCCAAGTGCCGCATCCGGGTGCCTCTGGAACACTTCCAGAGACCGTGACTCCATCACCTCCCTGGGCAAATTATTCCAAAGCCTAACCAGTCTCCAAGTGAAAAAAACCCCTTTTCTAATATCCAAACTGAACGTCTCTGACACAGCTTAAAGCCATTCCTTCTCATTCTTCCACTTGAGCACTGGCAGAGGAGACTGACCCACCTCACTAGAACCTCTTCTAAGGGACATGTAGAAAGCCATAAGGTCACGCCTGAGCTGCCTCTTCTCCAGAATAAACACCCTTAGCTCCCTCAGCTGCTTCACAAAAACATGTTTCCTAGACCCTTCACCAGCTTTGTGGCCCTTCTCTCATCATGCTCCAGCTCCTCAATGTCCTCTCTGAAATGAGCACCTCAAGGTGTGACCTCAGCAGTGCCAAGTACAGAGGGGCAATCACTGCCACACTATTTCTGATACAAATCAAGACACATTATAGGGGCCACACTATTTCTGATACAAATCAAGATACACTGTAGGGGCCACACTATTTCTGATACAAACCGAGATGCCATTGGCACTCGTGGCCACCTGAATACGCTGCTGGCTCATATCCCACTGTCTGCCAACCAGCACTCCCAAGTCCCTTTCTGCTGAGCAGCTCTCCAGTCATTCTGCCCCAACCTGTAGCACTGCAAGGGGTTACTGTGACCCAAGTGCAGGACCTGGCACTTTGCCTTATTGGATCTCATACTGCTGTCTTGAGCCCATGGATCCAGCCTGCCCAGATCCCTCTGCAGAACCTTCCTACCCTCAAGCAGACCAACACTCTCAACTAACTTGGTGTTGTCTGCAAACTTACTGAGGATGCACTTAATGCCCTTGTCCAAACCATCAATAAAGATGTTAAACAGGCCTAGGTTCAATACTGAGTCCTGGGGAAGAGCAATACTGAGCCCTGGCAGTTCTTTCACTCAAGTCCAGTATGAAATTGCACTAGCTTTTCAGAAGTGGGTCCCTGTTGCATCTTAGTGCCTTTAGTCGAATAAGGAAGAGTGATTTGTGGCAGAGTGTCCTTAAGTGCTGTTACATCCTACCAGGTTTCCACATGGATTCTCACAAAACCTCAGTGTGAGAGCCCATGAGTAAACAGATTAGTTGTCAACTGCTGTTCCAGTCATGCGTGTGATGGAGGTAAGGCTAAGGGAAACTGGCTGTGGTCTGGGGATTAAGAAATTTTGTTTATATTCCTCTTTCCACTACTTAGTTGTAATATGACCTTGGATAAATCCTACAACCTTATAAGGCCTTGGTTTTCCCATCTGTAAAGTTAATAGCAGTCCCTTACAAAGCACTTCAAGACCTTTCAAAGGGAATAATAGGATTTCTCGTTACTAAAGTTCCACAGCCTAAGAAGCCTTATTTTAAAACAACTGTTTCTTACTGATTCTTTAAGAATTTCAAACAAACAATTAATTAATTAATTAGCAAAGGTGGTTGCTTTCATTCTGTTTTAGTGTTGAGATAGCAACATGTATTTTATTTCAGGGGAGGGGGGCGGTTTGCTGCTTTATATATTTTCAGTTTACTAAGATGGATAAATAAACAGATGGCTCATTTTGATTTAAGATTGCAGGCAGAGTTTTGTAACCTATGAATTAATCCTGCACAGAAATATTTTAAACATTTCTGCTCTTTTTTTTAAAATTTGTGTGTGTGTGAAGAAATAGCTGCTTTACAAACAGTCTTTTGTATCAGAGTCCATCCCCATTTCAAACTGCACTGCTGGCTGTGACATATTATCACTTGCTTTTCTCATCTCATTGTTATGCAATAAAATGAATGCCTAAGGCAAAAGACCTGTCCTGCAAGGTGCTGTAAGCACTGGTACTTCCCACTAAAAACAGGGAAAACAAGGGAGATAGTCTTGGAGAACCTGCTTTAGTTGACCCTACTTGAGTAAGGGTATTAGACAAGGTGACCTCCATAGGTCCCTTGCCACCTCATCCATTACTTCTTTCTGTGACATCTCTGAAAGTAGGGCCATGGATTTGCCCTCCTTTTCTACTCTGAGGCTGAGAATATTAGTCTGGGAAAACAGGACTGTCTTTATGCTCTACCCAGGCTTGGTATGCTCAGGGGAATTTGAGAATGCCTGTGACTGACAGGATGTAAGTTACAAGCTTTGCTCCTGTCTGTGTCCCCAAAGAGGACTTGACAAAAGTGCTGAGGTCATGTAGGCTGTTCAGCTGGCTTAGTCCCCATGTACCATAAGGAAGTTACTGCCATAGAACAGATTCATTTGCCTTTCAAGGATCAAGGAGATGACAAGTGATAAAGTTCCCCAAACAAGGAGTAGTGTAGGAATGATGGAGGGAATCATCTTCTTGTTCCATCATCTGTGGAATAGAAATTTCTGGCACATCTGTTGCAATAACAGTGGGACTTGTATTTTTGGGTCATAGAATCATAGAATCCATTGGGTTGGAAAAGACCTCCGAGATCATCAAGTCCAACCCTTGGTCCAACTCCAGTCCATTTACCAGATCATTGCACTCAGTGACATGTCCAATCTCAGTTTAAAAACCTCCAGGGTGGAGAATCCACCACCTCTCTGGACAGACCATTCCAATGCCTGATTACTCTCTCTGGAAAGAATTTTTTTCTGATCTCCAACTTAAATTTCCCCTGCCAGAGCTTGAGCCCGTGCCCCCTTGTCCTATTGCTGAGTGCCTGGGAGAAGAGACCAACCCCCACCTGGCTAGAACTTCCCTTCAGGTTGTTGTAGACAGTGATGAGGTCCCTGCATGTTGTGCCCTCCTTTCCTATATTTGCCCCATGCTTTCATGACTCAGTCATCCATTCTCTCCTGTTTTGTGAGGGAGGGAGTGCTGATTATCTGAACTGGTAAACCTGCCCTCATTCCAACTTGAAATGCGGGGTCAGTTGAGTATCTGATCTTTAAAGAGACTTACTCCTTGCTAATCATTTACTAGTTTTAATAAATTGATTTACGAGGGGGTTATTTTTGTTTTGTGATTGTCACCTTGTGACACAGGTCCAGCCAGGAACACACCCATGTCCCCTGAAGTCACATAGAAGAAACAAAGAAGCAAAGAGGGCCACAGAGATGATGTTCATTGTAACAAAAATCTTACAGGCTGATGATTTGTAGAAAGGGCCACAGCCGCCCGGTGGGAATGCATCTTCACATAATGTGGAATTAGCCTGTGAATCTCATTGCTGCTAGATTACATTGGGACCAAAACTTTGAAAGAGAAAGAGAGAAGAAACCAGTTTTGTGATAGTTCATGTTAAACATGTTTTTTTGAACAAGATACAAAACCTGATGGAATGAAGTCCAAAAACAAGGATGGAGAATGGATTATTGTTTCTTTCTAGCATCCTGTATCTTTCTCCATGATGACCACTGTTGTCTGCTTCCCTAGCTGGAATTGGGTAGGATTCAGTAAGAAAGTCCCTAGCTGGGACCCAGGGTTGGTTGTTCTGGTGTCTACATAAAAGCAGCTGGTAGTGTCAGTTGATCAGACAGTTCAATCATACATCTCTCAATGGTCACTGCTAATCACTAGCACTGTGATAATCAAATAGCTAATGGGTTTGAGGGTTGATTTTTGAGTAGCTTTCTTTAGCAGCATGATGCATCTTTTGGCCAGATAAAGGTTTGAGAGGAAGGAGAGGGCATTGGATCATTCTGCTTTGCTATTTGAAATTTTGTGTAGCCAGGCAATAATAGACAACTAGTGTGACTGACCCCCAAAACATACAGCCAGTGGCTGTGTGGTTTGCACTGGGATGAAAACTGCTCTAGAAGAACTGTTGTCATCGTTAGCATGTTTGATAGGGAGTTAATGTTGCGGAAGCCTTTCCACTCTCTTTGTGAGGGGCTTTGCTGGTATCCTCCAAGAGGTTATGAATGGTCTTGTCTGTTGGTCTTTTAGTCCCTTCTGTATCTTGTGTCCATGGGGATTTCCAGGGACCCCACAACCTCAGGAAGATGTTCTGTTCTCTTTATAGAGAATAAAATGATTTTCCTTAATTGTTCCCAGTCAGTCCGTCTCATTCTTCTTGGGGGTTCTGGATCTATTCCCTTGACAGCTTCTTGCCAGACTGCTGTTGCTGAGAATGCTCCTCCTTCCTTGGGCTATGTAGTCTTTTATTCCAACCACTGCCAATCAGTACATACATGGCTGCAGAACCTGAAGTAGCTGCTCAACCCATTAACTCCTTGGTGACTGGGTAAGTATGGGGCTTGAACTCAACATTCTGCTCCTTAAAGAATATGAAACTGTGGAACTCGGTATTTTTTCCTGGGCGGCCTCTCTGGAAAGGAAGCACTTTGGTAAAGACTGAAAGAGAACCTGATTTTAAGGAATTGCCTGAGGAATGTAAGTTCCCATAGGAAAGAATATAACAAAATTTCAGTCCCTAGTCTCAGCTAGTGATTTATTTTGGCAAAAAATTAATTGACTACATGGATGATCAAATATAGCATAATAGCATTAAAGTAAGAATCCTACAGACAGCTATCCTTCATTCAACTTCATGGTTTTTTTCTTCTTTGTTCTTAACAGGAACAGTTGAGCAAACCTAACAGGAGTGGCAGAGTTCAGCTTCATCGCCGAGTGCATTTTGAAAAATGTGACTCCCTTGTTTGCCAGACAGGGATGTGTGTGGCTGCATTCTGTCCTCCATTTTCTGCAGAAACAATCCCATCTAAAATCCCAGAGCATTCTCACAGTGCCCGAAGATCTTCAGCTATTTCACGCTATTGCTACATCAAGACTCATTTCTGGCTGTTGAGGATAAGGCCACAGTGCTTGGTAATCAGCATTTGACTTGGTTTATTCATTTAATTATTATGACAGCTTTTGGAAACCATCCTTAGATCCGTTAGGTATTTCAGTGTGATCATGGTTTTCTCCCCAGTGCAATTCTATATTCTCATGTTGTTTCTTTTCCTCTTGCCTTTTGGTTTTCTAGATGATCTAAAAGTTACACTGCCAAGAAGCACAAGAAAGATGAGGTCTATTTTCCCCATTCTTTGATCTCTAATAAATTTGAGCCAGTAAATAATATCTGCTAGCAATTCTTGTGTGTATTATATCTCTCAGGAAACCACATTGAGACTTCTATAACAGTTTAAGGAGAAAAGTATGCTGAAAGTAGCCTTTCACTTTCTGTGTTTGATCAGGAAATATATGACCTAAAATTTATTTATATTCTAGTAAAAACAAATCAATGGCTTTTCAGATCCCAAGCAAAAGAAAGAGATAATACAGAGAATAATAGGAAGAAAAAAATGAGCTGGTTTTGTTACTCTGTGTGTGTGTATACAGACAGAACCAAGAAGATGATACAGATCCAGACTGAAGTGTGACTCTGTTAAGGCAGAAACAGAAAGCCACCTTTCAACAAGGGGAAAACCAAGGAAAAATTCCATAAAACCTGATACTGTGGGGAGAATAAAGTTTCAGGTTCCAGAAATTTTGGGATAGTAATTTGTGGGTAGGGTGAAAAACTCGCAAGAGATACTGCAGAAAGTCACATACAAATGCATCTCAATATCTTTGTCCAGTTATCTACAACTGGCTTTTTATCAGTATGTATGTAGGGAAAAAATAAAAAGATTGGACCCTGGAGAGGGTGCTCTGTGTGTGTATTTGTAATTATAAACACACAAATGCACAAATACACACACATACACACTTGTGAATCTACATGTGAATGGACAGGTTTATGAGAGAAAGTGGACCTTCTCCAACTGCTAAAAGAGAAATGTGCCACCATAATTGTAAGTTTGAAAAACATTCAAACAGCTTTAATGGAGATAGAGTGTCTTGGGCCAGGGTTGGTAAAAGATGCCAAAAAAGCAGCGAGAGTTGGATTTTGGAAGTATCTGTGTGTGAAAATTCAAAATGTTATTTGCTCATCTATCTTGATCATTTAAAAGAGTCATGGGTACCTACATCCTTTGGGCTATAGGAAATAACTGCATTTCCCCTCTCTCCCAGAAAATCTGCCTTTGAATCCAGGTGCCATGAGCAGTAGAGGAGGTGTTGCTGGGATGTTTTGTTCTTCTTTATGCTGAACAGGAAAAATTGAGCAAACCTCATAGGAATGGCACAGACCAGCTGGCCATGACTGATTGTTGTAGCTGGTCTTGCCAACTCTCTGTGTGAATTCAGGAAAGGGAAGTACCCTGTTGGCCCTAGAGCTGAAGGGTGGCACAAAAATGATATTGAAAGAGCTACAACCTCTATGAACTTTTAGTTCCTTATTACACTACTCAAGGAACTTGCTGTTTCTGCCTGAGACTTGTAACTTTAGGAGAAATAATCCTGTATGTCTTGGCAACAGCTTAGACTTCCCCCGAGGTCTGAGTTATACAAGACCCTGTTGCTTCACACAGCATTGTCTGTGCTTGTGGAGGAGTGTCAGGACTCGAGCCATCTCTGGGCTGCGGTCACTAGATGGCAACATGATCACACACAGAGACAGAAGTTTTCTATTCCCTTCCTTGGAAGACACACTTTCTTGTCGAAGGACCGAGATCTGGAAGATTGCATTCAACTTCCTTGATGCCTCAAAGATTTCTAAGATGGCAGTCAGTGAGTACAGCCTTACAGGAGATGTGCTATGTCAGACACAGCATCTGCAAGTTACTTCATATTGTTAATTTCTCACTGTCTTCAAAGGGTCCCATCGTCTGCCTTTAGGGATTTGTAGTGAAAAAACTCATCACATAATTTTTTTTCCCCTGGTCGTTCTTTGCAAAATACTGTTAAAACATAGTTTTCAACTATCTGTCTCAGTGTATGCATGTCTGTCTGCATAGGTGGGCATTTATACAACATTTTTTACCTTGTGCATCATTATTTAGAAAAAGAGCAGTCTCTCTGGGCATCAAGGCAAGTAGAATTCAAGTTCTCCTGTCAGCTATTGAAAGTCTGTTGCCAAATTCTAGCTTAGCTCCATGGAAAGGGGGACAGCACATCTCATTTTCACTTGCAGATCAGCATTTCTCCCAGAGTTGGGCTATCTTGTTTGCTGGAAGAGCTGCACAGTGTGAGATCCTGCTAAGTATACAGTATGGGTTAGCAATGGCCATTGCTGATGGTGGAAGTGTGTAATCCACAGGCTGGCACAACACTGCCATCACAATTATACAAAGGTGTCCACAACATCTAACAATATCCATCTACATTAGTCTTGTTCCTGTCCTTCTCCAAGCTATGTGGTCAGAATATTTAACAACTGCACTGTTCCGTGATAATGAAATTAATACATCAAGGCTCTTGATAACTCACATCTTTATAAAAGATTAGCATTATTTATTTGGCTGAAGGCATTGGTGCCTCTGTTTTAAGATGTGTCAGAATATTTATCAGCCTTTTGGAGGCCTACATACCTTGTAAACACTCTTAGACATGTCTCCACTTTCTAAAAGAATCATTAGGGGAATGAACATTCATTAACTGTGTGTTTACAGTGAGTGGATCACAAAATATTGGCAGTATCTGTACATTTGTGTGCCAGCTGACTTAGGAACTTTTGATGGCTGAACCTTTCAGAGTGATTGAGATTGATGGGAAATGATTCCAGGGGTAGGATTCCTGTCTGAGTCTGTTATCAGTGGTAGGAGCAATATCTTGCAAAGGTGAATTAGTCACCAAGTATAGATAACATCTCTGTGCCAATACCCTGCCATCAACCCGCAGTGATTTGTAAAGAAAAATGTTATCCATACTGGGCAATGAACACACTGTTTTCTTTCTGCTAAGTGGTTTACTTGAGACTTTCTGAAACTTCAGTGCCCACAAAACACTTGTTTGCCTGGCATTCAGTGGGTAGTGTAGGTACAAAGCAGCTATTGCTTTCAAACTTAGCCAGGTGTATTATTCCAGGTATGGGAGAAATCCTGCACTTTACAAGCCAGTGTTTCCTGGTGCACTGGCCTGAGACAAAGATATCATCTTCACGTGTAGCCTGACAGAAAGACCCTGTCATTCACTTACTTCCAGTGTTGCATTCCTCCTCCACTGCCACTTCTTCCCCAGTTCCTGAGAAACAAGGGAGCATAAGGAAGCATAGGGGCATGTGAAAATGCAAAGTTTATCTTTCTCCTTCCAGCAGGATACCTCACTTCAGTGTTGCTGCAGTGGTGGATTCATTCAAAGGCTATGTCTTCTCTTACTCTCCTGAATGGCATCCTGTGTTTCACCTTGAAAATTGTTTCCTATGCCAGCCATTCGTTGTGAGGAAGAACTACCACCTGTAATGCAGCTGCTATAGCTAGTCAATGTACTGTTATTTTCTGTTCAAGTTATTCGATCTTTTTTTCCCCTGACATCTTCACTCTGATTCACCTTTTTTTTCACTCCAGCTAACAATAATAGGAATTAGTAATGGAGAAATGAGCTCTTTACACCTCATACTTTCCTGTGCCTTTCAGGCACAATACTAACTTGGTAATTCAGTTGGAACCTTGTGCAGGAGGGCAGAGTTAAAACATGATCCAGAAGTCCCCATTTTTATTTTATTTTATTTATTTAATGTTTCATTATAGCCCCATATGAGTACATGCCTGATAGAAAGCGTAAATGCACAGAGCCAAATTTTCCTTGGAGGGCTCTATTTTGCACGAGGTGTTAAACAGCTGCACACCCACAATATCTGCCTGGAGAAGTCCCACTGCAATAAATGGAATTACCTGGATGGTGTAAATAAGAGCAGATTCTAGCCCCAAGGCTACTTGCAGTTATTTTGATTTTTATTGCTGGCCAACAGATGAATACTCTTTCCCACAACAGCCTGCCAATAAAATAGCACTGTTGTTATGATTCTGATGTTTTCCTGTCTTAATTAATTGAGACTATTATTAAAATTCAGTGGTCATCCAGATAATACCAAGGTATTTGGGAAGCCTTTTTACTCCATTTTAATTGTTGTCAGCGCTGTCCAAGGTATGCACTGTAGATGGGAAAAAGTGTGATATCCTTTTTTTAAATCTCAGGCTGGAAAAGCTTGCCTGATGCTCCAAATAGTAACTAAAAAAATTATCATGGCTATTTATTTATATCATATAAGGGATTCAGAATTCATAAAGTGTGCTGGTGAGACCTACTTTAAAAGGAAATAGTAATGCATAGACTACATTTGCTAATTGATCTCTTTTTAGCTGGATTCAGACCCTGAAAATGATTCTCAGCTGCAAGGATGTGTGTCTGTGACACTAACTCAGTCTTTCTGGGTGTTGCATTTATTAGAGGAAATGCTCAATAGACTGCAAGAATGCTGAAGGAGCTTTTCCAAAGTAACTTAGGGGAAAATCTTCAGCATTTTCCGCAGTTATTCAGAAGAGCACAAGTGAGCACACAAAAACATTGCATGTTGTTATTCTCATGTGGTGTCAGGTACACATAGTGTACAGTGTGAAGGAGAGATACATGTATTTTAAAGCTGAATGTTCCTAGAATAGCTTAGATTTTGCTGCTTTTGGTGATATGAAAGCAGAGTAACATCCTGTCCCCAAATGGGGTTGTTTCAGGGATGTGAGAAGAAAGCTGGGCCATAGGTTTCAGCTGGCTTTTCTTAACCTGTACTTCAGTGTTTGCATGCTTAGGTGTCTTTCCATTAAAATGGCAGGGATGCTCCAAGGTAAGCTAAATTCAGAATGCTGGGGATTTTTTTTTTGTAAGTCTGCATTTCATGGATAATAAGCTTTTCTCACGCTTTCATTTTTTTGGCTGAGAAGGTGATTCATCCAAAAGGGAGCCCTGCTAGTACTGTGTGGAAATCGGCTTCAGAGCTCAATGGTGCTGGGCAATTCAGACAAGCTTTTCATGTGTGAGGAGCTGATCTGCTTATGGCCTAACAGCCACTCCTGACTCACTGTGCTAATGTAAGGAAGGCACAGGTTTGGTGCTGACAGGCTGCAGGGATGATGCTGAAGCTGCTGCCTCGGTTTCCCCGACTGGGAACATGACAATTTCTCTGTCTTGCAGGGAGTGTGTGAGGTTGTTGAGTATTTGTAAAGCCATGTGGGAAGGCACATTCCCACTCCCTACCAGGCAGAGGAGCGTTAAGAGGCTCAGTCAGCCCAGGAGTCCTCTGCAGCATAAGAAGGCTGGGATATAAAAAGATACTCAGTTCAGGAGAGCTGTGCCCTTGTGGGAGAGAGAGTCTGGAGACCTGTGTTTGAGGTGCAGCAGGATCCTGAGGTTACCAGGCAGCAGAAGCTCCCCTCTGTTAACTTCACTGGCTGTGTGGGAGTTGATGAGGATGTACTTGGTGGTGGGCAGTGGTGGAGGGAGGAGGAAGAAGTGGATGGGGCGAACTGAGCTTGCTTCATGCAGAGACACGGAGTGTGTTGGCTCAGATGCAGGAGTGAGAATATTATATGTCTTCCAGGAGTAGCTTAGTGCCAGAAGTGGTGGCTCTGCTGTCAAGCAGCCCTTAAGCAGTTAGCTGGTATGTCTGGTGCCTCTGGAAGTGGGACCACAGGCATAGACAGCCTGCCCCTGTGTCAGTGGGACTGTACTGGACCTGATCGATGTGTAGATACTGTTGCTTTACTTGAGCTATCAAAGATTCCAATAGCTGGCTTGGGACTAGTGTTGTTGCAGGGGTCAGGAGGCCTGAAGGATCTGAGCTGAATCCATGTGATCAGTTTGCCTGCTGTGTGCTCCTTGGTGTATCCTGTATATCTCAGGTTATCTGGACTTTGCCATTGCTACATATTTGTTAGGGGAGATACCCCTGTCCTTTGTTACTCTTGCTATGTAAATTATACTGTTTATTGCAATATGTAACTATGAAGATATATAATTGCACAATTTTTCTTCCACTTTAAAATAGTAACCCTCTACCATTAAGCTGCTTAGAAAAAACGTAACTTTTCGTGGCAGATCTTTTCCTAAAGAAAGCTCAGTTATTTCAAGAACATGTGTCCTTTTAAAGTTGTCAAGAGCTGGGGTAATATTAAATACATACCAACAAGTGTGTACTCAATTTAATAATTGGGTGGCTGGTTGTATACTAAAGTAACTTTATGAAATACACACATGGAAAGGCAAATGGACTTCAACATGTTAAACATGTTGGATAAAAGCTTATTGGAGGCTGTAAGGAGTTCTGGTAATAGCAGTGGGTAGTATTATGGATAATCAGTCTTGTTTCTAGATAGCAGCTTCATTGTTAGGCAGAATAAATGATTTTGCTCTGAAATATCATACAATTGCTGCACTTTCTTCACCTCTCTCTCTTTTTCCATATATATATCTCACACTGGTTGAAAGCTCTGGTGAATTTACTTGAATCCCCCACAGGGAAAAAATTTACAATGTTATGAAAGCTATGAGATAATACTTTTACTTTAAGGAATGTTCCAAATAATAAATCAATTAATTGACAGACAGATGAAAATAAGTCTTCTGGTCATCTGAGAAAATTATATGCTATAAATGCAAATGTAGTGGCTTTTAGCAAATGCCAAACTAATGTGAAAAAATATGTTTGAACTAACTTCTTGTAGCTCTACAAACACACAATGCAGGCTCCAGCATTTTGCTTCGTCTTAGCTGAAGGGTAGAGTGTATTCTATCAGAAGGAAGTTACCAGAGTTTACGGTTCTTTTTTCAGTTTTCATTGCAAGTTTAGACTCTCGTCCTTCAATCCCACAGGATCTTCGATGTTCTTGTGAACACATGCTTGTAGGAGACTCTAAAACCCTGGAATGCTACCATGTCATCCACTTCTTCCACTGCCTGGTGGTGGCAGTCACATCTTGGTCCCAGAGTCTGATTGCTTGAGCAAGGAAGGAATTTCCCAGATGTCATGACCCAGCCAGGAAAATAAGCTTATCTTGCTCCTGTGACAAGTCCCAGCCTGTAACAGGAGCTGGGATAACTGAAGTCCATAGTCCATAGCCTTGGAGATGGCAAAGCTGGAACAGCCTCAGGGAAGAATGCTGGCAGACAGAGAGGAGGCAGGAAGGGGATTTATACTGGTGCCATTCCTGCTGCTACAGTATTTTTAAAAGACACAGTCAAACCTCTGTCTTCTTCCCTGCAAAGAGCATCCCAGTCTTATTGATCTGTATGATGCTGTGATACTGTCTCTACTATTGTTCTGTGCATACTTTGGATAATTTTTGGAGGTTTTTTTAACTCTTTGGACAATGTTGAGAATATTGTCTCTGCTCCAGCTGAGAAAAAGAATATAGAAAGTTTTCACTTCCTTTCTTTACAACTCTTTCCTTCACAACTCTTTCCTTCTTTCTGTTCACCAAATTTCAAACTCTTCCAGGCACCCTGTTTTTCTGGCTCTTCTCAGGTCTGTTTTCTACCATCTACATCTCTGGCTTGTTTTAAATTCTGTTTTCCTTATTGCTTAAAAACAAGACTGGACACAACCAAACTTCCCTGTGGCATCCCCTGAGAAACATCCTCCCCTCTTTCTGCTTGTAATCCTTTGTTTATGGTATTTCAGCCAATTCTCGATTAAGGATCATGTGTCAGTGTTTATATTCAAACTGAATGCAATTAATAAGTGTCAAGACATCATGAAATGCTGTGTGAGTTGTGTGCTAAAAGACAAATGTTCTATATCTAGGCCTTTTCCTTCAGGCAATTAATTAGATAATATTTGTTTGAAAGGGTTGAATCTGTCAGTCAAGCCAGAGATCTGTAAATCCATGTTGAAATTCATATGGCAACACTCATCAAAACACTTAAATGTGTGCTTAAGTCTTTTCTGTGTTCAGTCAAGTACATAAGCATGTGCTTAAGATTTGGGTCTCCAGGCAGACCCATTGAGATTATTGAGAGAAATGTTTTTCATCTCTGTGCACCAGATCTCCATCTTGCTACCAGGAAAACTGCAACATTCATTTACCAAGATTCATTCTGAATCTGACACTTCAATAGATATTTTGTGCACTTACTTTTAAAGCACTGGATGTATTTAAAATAATGCTTAGGAATGTAGTTTCTTTCCTGTCTTCTAGACATAGTTAAGGTACTTTAGGACGAGTATAGGACTCATCTACAAACACTTATCTGTGGCTCTGTTTCATATCCATAGGTATTTGTGGCAGTCTTTTCCATTGGCCCCTTAATAGTTCATCACTAGGTCAGTGTGGTCTTTACTAAATGTCCTTTTACATGTCCTTTTCAATGCTGTGAGGTGGAAAATGGGAAGCCCTAAGAAGCAGCATTGCCTTTGTCACTCATACTGCTCACACTGCAGAGGACTCCTCAATTCCCAGAAGTATTTGGGCATTTACCTGGGAGCAGAGTATCAAAGACACTTTGCAAGACAGGATGTTGCCTTGAGGCACTGAAGAGCAACCCTGACTCTTCATTAGGCCTGGCTGGTGCTCCTGCTTGCTTAGATAGGCTGTCTCTGACACGGCTCTGTAAATGGTGGGCAGCTTGGTAGGGGTGTCCAGAACATCCTGCACTTTTGCAGAGACTGCCCTTTTAGTGTTCAGAGTAGAACACTGTCTTCCTGACTATAACATCTACTGTCTGACTTACATGCTCTTTTTTTGGCCCCAAACGTCTCTTTTCCTTCAAGAAAATGTAGGCTATAAACAGCCAGCATTTTTCTGGAAGAAAGCAGTAAGAAGGGCAATAGGTTCAAACAGGTAGAAATAAATTTAGCTGTTCTAGAGGGCAAAAATGAAAAAGAGAGCTTAACAGGGACAAAAACTAAGGTTTCCACTGGAGTCAACTAATCACAACTCTTACAGAAAGGTGAAGCTCCAAGTCCTGAGCAGTTCTGGGAACTGGTATTAGAAATACTGCCTTGACCATGATGACCCACATCTGGAACACCTGCAATTCTGTAAGCTAAGCTACTATTACAGGACAGTCACCCTGAAATCTCAACTCCTGTTCTGCCAAGACTCACACGTTTCTCTAAATAGCAGAATTAATATATTTAAAGGCAATGACCACTACTTGGACTGCCAACACAGCCTTGGCTACTATTAAAATGGAGCTATTGGAATTTGCTTCTGCTTTCTAGTAGTTAGTGTTTCTGCCAAAAGGTAAAGGACACCAGAAATGTGAAATGGGTAAAAATGAAAGCTAGTTTTGGATCTTCTTGCTAGTCCTTTTCAGGGACTGTTCATATTGCCAGAGTGTTGACATCATAGTGCTGAAAGAATGGATGGTTTGAAGCCTGAGGGAGAGCAGGTTTGCATCCTCCAGAAGTCCTTTACTAGATCTGCAAGAGGAAAATGTCTTCATGTGATACAGTGCTACACTGTGACCAAATCAGAGCGAAAGTGCCGCGTGAGAGTTCAAGAAGTCATCAAGTGAGTCCAAAATGTAGTTGTGAAACTAGAAGACAAAATTCATAGCCAACATTTCAGAATGAAATGACCAGGGCTGAGTTAGATTTAAGTGATCTCTAACATAACTTAAGGATAAGCCAGCAGTGTCTGGTGGTGTAAAATCTAGAGGATGAGTCCACACTGTTGGCTGTTGTAGCCTGATATGAGGCAGTGGAATTTGCCCCAGGGCCTATTTTAGCCAAGGTAAGCCTTTCTGAGAGCTCTGAGCAAGGCCTGAAGGGTGTACTTGGCTTTGCGGTGTGTGCTGGTGCCCCAGCATGCTCAGGAGAGATGTTGTTTTGTTCAGTTGGGTGCTGTTAGCAACAAGGCTGGAGGGCAAACTACGAAAACCCTTATGGCTGGGAAATAGGCAGTCAGTTGGCAATAGCTTATGAATATGTGCAAATTTTTAGCATTGGTGGAATCTGCCCTGCTTGAAGGCAGGCCCATCTCATGTGATGGTGACTAACCCAATATAATTTTCCTGGCAAGTGGTGACTCGATGCCAGCATTATGAATAATCCAGGGCAAAGCAAGGTCAAGTGTTCAGGTAACACAGGTGTTCTTAAATAATCCATGGACCACGATTAGCTTTTGTGATTTCTCACCTTCTTCCCCTCCCCCTTGTTTTTCTGTTCTTTTCGTACAAGATCTTCCAGCTTTCAGGACTAACTCCTGAAAACTGAAAACAGCCTTCTCTATCATGCACAAGTGGACTGTCAAAATGGACCAGCAAGTTGTGTTCTTATCATCCTTAATTGTAAGAACAGACCATATTTCATAGCTTTTCATTCTTGACCATATGTAGCCATCCTAACAGAAGATAGTACAACTAGTAAGCAACATTTAGATGACTTCCTTTTAATACTTTTTTTTTTTGGTGCAGTGGAAAAACTAAATACAACTTAGTGTCTAGATCAGTACAACCTCCACCAAGAAGAGGTCACATGTTGGGAAACTCAGCCAAGTGTCATCATTCCTGAAGCAACCTTGTTGCAACAAGTTGTGTTTTACTTAATCTATTCCATTGGCCCAACTCTTTTATTCTCAGGAGATGGCATGTTCTTGTTTTAAATTGTTGACCTGGCCAAATTTTTTCGAGTAGTTTCTCTTCTAGTTCTGTAATGAACACTATTCAAATTAACTGTCAAGATAAATGAAAATAACTGTGCTAATAAGCTCATGGGTAATGTGAGGTGATCATTTTGAGGCCTGGCTAAAATTCTGTTCACAGTTAGTTGGAGGCCACTATTGTGTCAAAAACATACTGGGAAAGATCACGGGTACAGAGCCTAACACTTGGTATGAGAAGGTGGACTGAATGTTGAGATGATGCATGCAAAGAAGAAATCCTTTTTCTATATCCCCTTACCGAATTTTAAGATCAGTTTTACAGGGTTTTATGTTTTAATACTGCACAACCTCTGCTCCACAGTGGTCTACCTCAGTCTCCTGAGCCCTCCCATGTCTTCATATTCTTATCTCAATATGTGTTTTGGCTAATAGCATCATTAAGAAAAAATCAGGGTTTGGGCAGACTGAAAGACTGTAAAGCCATCTCTGGTGGGGTGAAATTACAGCCAGACAGATGCTTCTACTGCCTTCATGTTTGCTTTGAATGTGTTATTCAGCCTTTATAGAATCCATCAGACCCAAAAGAAGTTACTGAGAAAGAGCTGTTGATTTTGGTTGAATTGCAATGGGAAATGGCACTGCTGCACAGCCTGGGAAGAGGAGGTGAGGCAGGCAGAAAAAGAGAGGTTGCATCTTGATTTGAATAAATTGTTGGAAACCAAAATTTGCAGAACCTTTCTATCCCATAGGGAAGAGTGGAAAGTGTGAAATTTTCCTTAGATGAGTTAAGGACTTACTGTGCTTACTCTTCCTTTTTCTCTTCATCTCCTTCCCTCCCTCCTTTCCTCCCTCTTTCCCTCCCTCCCTCCCTCCCTCCCTCCCTCTCTCCCTCCCTCCCTCCTGCCCTGTCTCATGAGTCAGAGTGGGTGTATCACATGTAATTAGTCTAGATTGCTGTTCGTGTTGGGACAGCTACCTTGCACAACTATCTTTCATCAAGAAAAATCTGCCAACTGAATGACCTGGAGCAGCTAGCTAGACAATTCCACTTGAGAGACTGCTGTGCAGTTTGGTGCTTGTTGGATTAGGAAGTGTGACCACAGTAATTAGCAGGAAGTTTCTGGATCTGGATACAGCACATTAAATGCAGTCTGGCCCTTGAAGAAATCTGACCTTGGTAAATGAGAGTGGGCAGTCTGGGCTAGGGTGCAGAGATGAGATGGGCAGGTGAGGATGTGAGAGAGATGGATTTAATGTCACAGAGCTTGTCATGGACTAAGGCTGGACATGCTTTTTTCAGAGGCTGCAAAAGGAATTGCTTGCAGCTCTGTGACAGAGAAAGGTATGAGTTAAAACAGATTGACTTTCCTCCCCCAGCACACACGTGCTCCTTAAATACCAGGGGAGTACAAAGGCAGCAAGTCTTTAAAAAAAGATTTGTTCTATAGATTGCAAAGATGTGCAATTATTAGCAGTCATACAATTTGTGGGAGGCAAATGTGCATGTGGGGCTTTTATGATGTGCAAAGAAAGCAAAAAGATAGAGGGAAGGAAAAGGCATGCTCTCCAAATGCCCATCTTTTCTATCAACAAATGTTCCCTTAGAGGCAAAAGCTTGGGTGTTTCTTTTTCCCTTGGTGTTCTGTGTGCTTGTATTAGTCACACCCACTTATTTTTGGCATAATTCATGCACTATTTGAAACTTGGCAAGACTAGGGATGTTATGGCCAACAGTCAGTCTTGCTTCAGGAGTTTCTATGAATATGAATGCCTGAAGTTCACATAAGCTTACTCTGTTGCTATAGCAACAGATTTGTTGTGAAATCCCTGTATTTTAAAGGCTAGATTCTGTAAATTAACTTCATCTTCACTATGTTTGATGCCAGTGATTTGTACATGTATTGTTTTCAGTGAAGTTGCAAAATATTAGTGAAATGGATATATTCGAGGATTTAATGAAATTAGATTTAATCAAAAACAATTCCAGCACTTAAGATCAAAGTAAACTAATTTTATGTCCCATCCAGAAAGGGGCTGAGTGCCCTCAGCTCAAGCAGAGTTCAGAAAGAGTTGAAGGTGCTGAATAACACAGCTCAAGGTGCTGCAGAAAGTGCCTTACACATAAATAGTGCAGACCGTGCCGAGCATCCAACAGTTACAGGGATGTGTTCAGTTGTAAAACAACAGGATAGGAAGTGTCTCTTAGAAGCAGAATAGGAAAAATCTGCTGGACTTTTTTTTTTTTTTAAGGGGGATATTAAAATATGCTTTAGTTTTTCTGCTTGCTCAGGGATGTTTGAGTCTCAGTTGACAATGAGCCCTGTCCAGGCAAACCTCTGCACTGAAGTCCATATGTTCTGTGTGGAAACAGGGGTCACTGCAGGTTCAGGGTCTTACTGCCTCTTCATGAAGGGCCATCAAATACACATAATAAACTAACTTGGGAGTGGAGAGGAAGCAGGAGCTATTTTTTTTCCTTCCTGCTGTTTTCTTTCAGTGGATTAATCATGGTATAATGTAACTGTAATAAGTTAACAACCCCAACACCCCACTCTCACCACCTCGACTCCCCCAGTGCAAATGTGCTTTTCAGATAGATTAGATTCTTTTTAAAGAGATAGTGGAGCCCAATTTCCAGTTGGTAAGTTCTTGGGCCTCCCTATGAAGTGAGTAAAGATAAACCTGTGTTTGAGCATTTGCAGGATCCAGTTCCAGAAACAGCTTACACCCAGCATCTAAAAAGGGAAATGAATGCCAAATTAATGGATTTCCTTACTCTTTGACTTGGGTGCCTCTGGTATTTCAAGGGCTTAGAGGTTTATGGGCTGCTGGGACTAGAGAAGGGGGCAAGACCCTGCAGGCCAAATGACCTTTTAGCAATAGCTTAAGGGGATAGTTCTCTTTATGGTAGTGGGGTGACTTGCAAAACTGTTTTTTACAAAGCTGGTTTTGGTTAGACCAGTACATAAAAGTATCTGAAACACAAAACTTTGATTTTGTGGTTGCAGTCTTTAAATACTTAAAAATTACCAAAATCCATTTATGATTTATTTAATCTTTACTTAAAAACTGCTCCCCCAATTCATGTAAAGTTTCACTTTTTATCCTGATTTTGCAGTCAAAGATAAACTGTGATATTTTGAGGTGGGCAAAAAGAGGGTGGTGGTGGCAAGAGGACAGGCTCAAGTCTCTGGAAACATTTGTTTTTTAAATATGTCTTTGCTGAAGGTTTTGCAATAACCATGTACAATAAGCAATGTACAGTCTTGCCAAAGCAATGATCTGATTTCCCCTTTAGAATACAAAACCAACTTACTGGCATATTCAACAACAGTTCAAATTACCAATTACATTTTTTCATTGTTATAGTCTAGAACAGGATGGTGGGTCAGAATAACCTGTCTTTTGTAAGGATTACTGCTTTTCTTGTAGTAAAGAATGGATATGAGCTGTATTTTAAGGACAATAAGAAGCTTTCTAAGAACAAGATGGGCACCTGATTAAGAAAAAAAGATGAATGAAGCAAAGTATATAAAATTCCTAATTCATACAAAGAAAGGCTCCCTAGCAGTTTCACAGGGCACATTTGAAGACAGAGACGGAAATTACAGATGAATCAGAGTCCCTGATGATGGTTTTTCTTGTCATCTCTGAGATCAGTGAATAAGTATGTCTGTACGGCACAGCTATGATGTAGTGCAAAGCTCAGAGCTGGCATTAGGTACATGCAGCTTGCTGTATTCACCCTTGGACTCTCCTCCTTTTCTGTCCATCTCCCCATCTTGTTAAGATGACCAGGTTGCTCAGAGCTCCATCCAGACTGTCCTGGAACACTTCCAGGGATGGGGCATCCATAACTTCTCTGGGCAACCTGTTCCAGTGCCTCACCATCCTCACAGTAAAGAATTTTTACCTTGTATCTAATCTAAACCCACTCTCAGTTTGAAGCTGTTCCTTCTTGTCCTGTCACTCTATGCTCTTATATAAAATCCCTCTTCATCTGTCTTGTAGGCTCCCTTTGGGTACTGAAAGGCTGTCATTATGTCACTCCTAAGCCTTCTGTTTTCCAAGCTGAATGAATCCAATTTTCCCAGCCTTTCCTTATAGGAGAAGTGCTCTATCCCTCTAATCACCTCAGTGGCCTCCTCTAGACTCCCTCCAAGAGGGCATGTCCTTCCTGTGCTGAGAACCCCAGAGCTGGACACAGCACTCCAGGTGGGGTCTCATGAGAGTGGAGTGGAGGGCCAGAATCCCCTCCCTTGACCTGCCCACACTGCTTTGGGTGTAGCCCAGGATACAATTGGCTTTGTGGGCTGCAAGTGCACATTGCTGGGTCACATCCAGCCTTTCATCCACCAGCACCCCCAAGTCCTTCTTGGTGGACTTGCTCTCCATCTGTTCATCCCCCAGCCTGTGTTGATACTGGGAGTTGCCCCCACCCAGGTGCAGCACTTTGCACTTGGTCTTGTTAAACTTCATGAGATTCCTATGAATCCACTTCGCAAAGTTGTCAAGGACTATCTGGATAGTATCCTATCCTTCAGGTTTGTCAACCACACCACTCAGCTTGGTATCATCTGCAAAGTTGCTGAAAGGGCACTTGATCCCCTTATCTACATTGTTAATGAAGACATTAAATAACGCTTGTCCCAATACGGCCACTTGTCACTGATGTTCACTGGGACGCTGAGCTATTGACTACCACCCTCTGCATGGGAGCATCCAACCACTTTCTTACCCATTCATCAAATCCACCTCTCTCCAGTTTACAGGGAAGATATTGTGGGGGATTATGTCAAAGGCTTCACAGAAATTCTGATAAATGACACCTGTAATCATTCCCATGTCCACTGATGTAGTCACTCCATCATAGAAAACTACTAGGTTGGTCAGGCAGGACATGCCCTTGATGAAGCTGTGCTGGCTGTCCCAAATCACCTCCCTGTTCTCCATGTGCCTTATCACAGCTTCTGGGAGCATCTGTTTCATGATGTTCCCAGGCTAACAGGTAGGTAGTTCCCAGTTCTACCATTTCTAAAGATGGGTACAGTGTTTCCTCTTTTCCAGTCACTTGGGACTTCACCCGACTGCCACGACTTTTCAAATATCATGGAGAGTGGCTTGGCAACTACATCAGTCAATTCCCTCAGAACTTTGCAATGCATCTCAACTCATTCCACAGACATAATGATGTTTCCCTCCTTTTCCATTTATGTGCAGTGAATCTGTGCAGGAGACTGATCTGTCTGCAACTTAATCACTTCTGTTTTCTGTGTTTGGTGGGAGTTATTTTCGGCTGTGCTGGCTCCTTAAACTGGTCCACATGTATAACCATCAATTACAGTGCAAGGGAGGAGGCTGGATTATGTGACGTATTACAGAGATGAAGACGGGATCAAGACAGGCTTGAACTCAAGCTACTGTGGAACCTTTCCCTCAGGCTTGAATGCTTGAAACGGGAGAGAACTTAGAAAAGGAAGGACAGGATTGCAGACGGAGTTGAGTTCTACATGTAAAGGCGTGGAGAATTGAAGTCATAATCTAGAGACCGTTAGGTTCCCACACATTCCTGGGCTCTTGCTTCAAGATAGGCAGGTTATGTTCCAGAAGCTCGTGCAGGGACTGAGGGTTTGTGAGGGCAACCTTGTCTCAGGCCAGATCTGGCTGAGATACTGAGCTGGCTTCTCCATAAGGTTAGATTCGTTTGCACAGAGACCTGAGCTATCATCGTGGAGATGCTTGAACACCCAATGTGTGTAAGTCACAGTTCACAGCCAGAAACATTGCACAGAGTGCCAGAGAGATGGAAAAAATGAGAGGATTTAAGTGTTTTTCTTTTTTAAATGGTATCCAGTTGCTGTGTTCTTGGTGCACAAAAAAATTGGAGATCAAGATGAGTCTAATATAGAAGGTCTTACACAAGCCTGATTTCAGTCTGCCTGGTGTGTAGTTACCTGCCTCTGGGTGCAGGAAGAAGGCAGGTACTGAAACTGGGAGAGACATCCCAAGGCATCCTTTGCAGTGCCCACTGCTTGCTGAGTTGTCTGAGAGCTGTACCTTGCTGTGCTTCCAGAGCAGGAGCATTTGCTGCTTGGAGTCAGTACCAGAAAGGATCAGTAGTTCAGCGTTCAGCCCTTTGCTGGGACAGACTGTTCCACATTACACTGTGTCTGTTAGGTTTCCACACAGACAAATTGTTGGCTTTCCAAGGTGCAGATATTGGCCTTCCCTTGAAATGTCCTGATAGGCAGCCTGACCACATTCCCTCAAAGATGGAGGATGGCATATGAGACTTCTGGCTCTCTTAAAGGAAACAAACACAGTGGGGCTTCAATAAAATGACAAATTACTGCCAGGATAAGGAGGCAGGCAATGCTCTGCATGTTCTAATGTGGTGTAAGTAGCTCTACTGGCTCCTATCTCTGGCTTATTTTGACATTTTCTGGCAAAGCAGCAGTGTGTTTTTCCCCCTCCTTCTTCCCCTTTCCCATTATTTGTTTTGTATATCTAATTGGCAAATTGGAGCGAGTGTGGAAGCTTGGAAGCTTGTTTAGCCTGGAGCTTGGCTTTCTAACAAACAGCTGGCCCCAGCTCCAGGTCCAGATAGTTTGTTCTGGACACTTGAAGGAAATGCATACTTTGCAAGTGGTCCATTGAATGTCACTATGATGCTCTGCAGAAATTCAGCTCTAATGAGGTTTGTCTGGTTGCAAATGAGATGAACAGAAAGCAGTTTGGAATTGTTTTGGGTTTTTTTCAAGTTTGGGATGCTGAGCTCATCTCTTGTTCTAACTTCATTTCTTAAGCACAGAGGTATCTTGTCTTCATTCACTCCTTTAGATGACAAGGGAAATAATACCATTTTAAGGGGCTTGTTTGATTTAGCTTATTCATTTCTTTGGTTTTGGTTTTGGGACAGAGAAAGCTCTGTGGAAAGTCAAGTCAACTTCCTACTGTATTACTAGGAAAAGTACTGCTGGCTCACCTGTTTTAGGATATGCTATGCCTGTAAAGAGCAGTATTATACAGGACTTGCTGCCTCTGGACTTCTAGTATTATCCTTCATTATACCTAATTATCCTCTGTGAGATAATTGAAAAGGCCTCACTAAGGGGATGCAAAAAAAGAAGTAGCTGAGGTTCCTGCACCTCCTTGTGCTGCTGTCCTACTCTCTGAGCAAGTTGAAACAGCAGCGCAAGGAGTAACTCAAAAGAAGTGGTGATCAAGAGCAAATGGACTGCGAACACAATGCCTGTAATTAGTGAGATGAGTTAGTTTTGGTTTTTTTTTCACATGACTGTTATTGCTAATGAGAAGTGTTATTTTCTCCAGTTCTGGAATAGCAAGTTTCAAGGGGGAGTAGAAGCAGCTGAAAAGTAATAATCAGTGAGAAAAGGGAGACGGCACACAAAATCCCTTTGAAATTCTGTTTGCAGTTCTCCTAAAATCTTGGGGAACTGCAGCCATCAAAAACATCTAGTGCATTTTGCAGAGTGAAGATTATACTTCTTGCCCGTGTAAAGCATTTCACTGTGCCAGGAGACAAGAATCTCAATGACTACTCTTCTCCAGCCTACCCAATAATGCAGAAACCTGTTTCTCATCTGGAAGGACTGCTGGAAGATTTTCTGTCATGGGATTTCAAATTTCCCATTTACCCAATAGCAGGCTCCCTCCAAATTCTTCCCTGGCGAAATCTAAATTTGCAGTATGAGCCGACAACTGTATCACTTGGAAATCTGATGCTGGAGACATCAGTCTTGACCAGCATACCTGGTAAGGAGTGGCCTGTGCTTTCATGTTCTGCACATAACTTTATAAAATAGCCCTTAAGATTCTTTACACCCTCAAGAGCACTTTGGAAGCATCAACCAATCCTGGAAGTGCCCCCTCCCGTAGTGAGATACTAAAATAGGTGGTATTATTCTTAACTGAAAACTAAGAAGATGACTTTCATGTAGTTAAGTGGGTTAACTCCATGCCACTCACTGCAGATACAAACCTTGGTTCCTGCTTCTATGTTTGACCACACCCTTAAAACTGGTATTTCAGCCTGCAGCTTGAAGCATGTCAGGACTGCAGGTGAGGGACCACAGCTGCAGGGAAAGTCAAAGCTCTGCAGGGGCCAGTTTGCAATACAAACCCAGCCAGAGTTCCATTAAATACCTTCACATCCTGGTTAGATGACAGGAAGCAAAGGTTTCCAGCCAACCCTGTGTCCATGGCTAACTGCCTTGAAGAAGGAAAAGCCCACTGTATCCTGCTATATAATAAGCCTCTAGCTGGACTCTAATTAGGCAAATGCTATTACATATAGCCCAGAAATTTGGGCTCAGTGTGGATTCAGTTCTTTTCCCATAGAAGCCAGATGAAGTGACATCTCTGGCTTCAGGTTGGCTCAAGGTCTATGTCTTTTGGGGCTGCGAATCACAGTTTCAGTAATTAGAAAAACTCTTTTTGACTGAAATGTATTGGTGACACCATTTCTTTCTGGAATCAATATAAAATATAAGAGAAAATAAACCAACTTTGGCTTCTGATTAGTTTTCTTTTTCCCCCTAGAGAATGAAGGAATCTGGGCACATCAGCTGTCTGGCCTGGAAGCAACTGGCAATGTTTCAAGTACATGGACGTCTTTCCAGTTTTCGAAGAAGCTGTGTGTGGGTTGTCTCCGACTGATAGATGAGCTTCTGAAATTCTGCCCTTGTTTTTAGATATTTTCAAATATTTGGAGAACAATATTAAAATAAATGACTGACAAAATGCTGATTACACTTTCAATATTTCCATGGTTGCACAATAAGGACAGCATATGAAGAAAGAGCTGAAAGTTACATTATCATTGTAGGAGCAGCAAAAGTGTCAACATTGATTTAGGAACAAAGTCACACAGATGATTTTATTTGTTCCTGATCCTCCTCTGTGATACTTGTCTGTTTACACAGTGTTACCCAGACTGACATTTCCTATGTGTGTCCAAATTAGTTTAATTTAAAATTGCAATGCATATTGAAGACAGAGAATTACAGCTCATGTGCAGTAATCTTCCAGAAATTCACCATTGCTACTGATTAGCTTTTATTAACACCACTAACTACTGAATTCAGAACAGAATGTTATTTCAGATCACATTAAACTGATGATGAGTGCAGCATTTCTATTGTTTGGAGCTGACACAGATCCACTGGAAAAATTATTCCCTGAGAGGTACAGATGGATTTTTCAGCAAATCAGAACACAAAATGCATTTGTTTTAGACTCAATATTCTAGACCAAGAAAATACCCTGAACTGTGTCACATTGTCTTTTTAAAAAGGTATGTTTCCAAAATCAGGGGGGAAAAGTATTCTGGATAATAAATAAATCCTTTCAGCTTCAAAGAGTCCACTGTGGTAAGGATGAATGAAAACACAGAGTTTAGGAATATGAGGAAAGTGGTTTAAGTAACAAGACTGAATAGAAAAGCCCATCAAAGCCATTAAGGCATAAACCAACAGATTTTAAAAAGTGAGAGTTGAAGATTATTTAGCATGGTGTGGAGGCTTTGCAGAACCCATTTCAAATGAGGATGGAACAAAAGAATGAGCAATTGCAGCTTTAGGGGAGATTTATTTCAGTGGAAGGGAAAACACTTGCTCTCTGATACCAATTAACCAACAAGAGGACAGCGTCACAAGCCCCCGATATTAAAAATGTAAATCCCAAGCCCAAGGGTGCCTGAAATGCAGGTCATACAATTTGAGGAGAGAATGCATAAAGAGATAACGAGACTTGTATTCAGACCACATCGGCTGCCTGATTATCTCCTTGCCTTCTGCCTATTCTGCTCACTTACAATAGGAGAGTGTCAGGAGAGAGGCGCAGGAGGCTCCACGGATGAACAGGATCACCTTGGGAAGTGGGCTGAAGTTGATCAACTGTGTGTCACAAAGGTTAGGAGAACAGAAGATTAAAACCTGATACGGTACTAGGAGGCAAACAGGTGAGGGAGAAGCAACATAAAGGAACTGTGGCACAGTTTTTGCACTCTACGACCCTGGGGCTTTGTGTGGGGCATTAAATCAGTGGTTCCCAACAGAGGGCATGACAGGAGTCTTTTGGAGCACTCTCAGAGAGATAGGATGCATTTACTTACTCTCACAAGGGGTCATGAACTCAGCTGAGACCATGACATCCAGAAGTAGGGTTTCAGGGTGTCATGAGCAGCATGGGAATCCTGCTGCAGATGTGTGGTTTGCAACTCAAAAGACAGCATGAGCCAGATGGAGCACAAGGATCCTGGCTGGGACACTTTGGACCAGCTGTGTGCCATGTTCAAGGGGGCTGAGGACTTGAGTGAGACAGCTAAAAATCTAAGCACCCTTTTTAATACTGATGCAATTAAGGGCCCATGTTGCACCACTGAGGATCTGCCTGAACTGAAAATTTGGATCTGGAATCTCTCAAGGATTGATTCCAAGAGGCAAAGTGGGCTGTTTTGAGAATACCAGCTCATTTCCATGCTGCCAGGGCAAGAGGAGAATGGTGATAGGGAGATGAGCTGAGGTTCTAGCACTGGGAGAATCATATCTTTATTTGCCCCAGGTTACCTGGGCTTAGTGTTAAAGGTAAAAGATTTTTAGTGTAGCTTCTGTGTAATTGCTGTGGTTGATAGTAACAGTCTGATGGTAGAGAAGAAGGGACAATACTGCAAACTCCAGAATACAGTCTCAAGCACAAGACTCTACTGCTATAAAAGAATCTTGGATCACAGAAATGCTGTTTTTAATGGCTGTAGGTATTTCTTCATTATATTAAGTAGACATGTTGCCACAAGACAGGGCTGCTTTTGATTTATGGTAAAGAGATTGTGATAGGAATTAAATGAAAACTCATAGGAAAATTAATCTAAATAAGAATAATTGAAGAGATTCATGGTTCATTTGCGCTTATATTCATCATACCTATTGTCTGAAGAAATACACTGATTTAAAGCCAAATGACTGATTATAATTTACTAACTTTGCATTCATGACATCACTGTATTGTCTATTCCATAATCAGAAATGCTAAGGCTGAGCAGTAATTTTCACAAAACACTATTATAGAGTAATAAATGTCATTAAACAATAGACTGAGATAGTGCCTTGTAACTTCAATCCCTGGATTAAAAAAATTACATGGAATGAAAGTATTCTATTTAAAACCAAAGCCACGGCACTGTCTTTTTCATTACTGCTATGCAGTAAGTAATTTAGTTTACAACTATTTCCCACTTGTTTTAGACTTGAATCTGTAACTTTTATTTCTTCTTTGCATTCAAAAAGCCACCTTCTCCAGTTTTGGTGGAATGTAATTCAAAGGTCCATAGCTCTTCCTTGGAAATGTTAGAAGTGGATTTATGGTGCTGCTGGGCAATCTGAAGTTTGTAAGAGCAGAAGCCTTAGTGGAAGAGGAAGTGGATACTCTGGGTCAGAAAGCCTGGCTGATAAGACTGTTGAGCTGTAATAATTGCATTTAACTTTCAAAAAATTTGTCATTTTTGCAGAGCCCATAGCAGTTTCATTTCTAGGAGCATCCTTTTTGCTGCTCTTGGACTTTGATGGTAACACACCATGTAAAAGCTACCCAAACCTGTGATGCCCACTGCTGGATCACACCTGTCCCCCACCAAAAGTCACTGTATGCATTAGCAGTGTGTCTCAAGGACACTTTGACCATGTCAAAAACTGAAGAAGGTAGGTGGGTGAGCAGTTCAAGGAGGTTTGTTAGAAGAAAATCAGTTGTTTCAGTCTAGTTTCCTACGTCCTCCCCAGCGTGATGGTGAGATGACAAAGGTTTGAGTGGCAGACCAAGTGCTTAATCATCTCTGGTTAAAGCCTGTAGTTTGCCTTCCTTTTCTGAAAGTGCTTCTCCTTTCGAAACATTTGAAGCGTTGCTGCCGACGGCTTAAGTTATTCTCCATAGTGGCCACTAGAGAGAGCGAGTGGCCAAGGTAATGCTTTGCTTAAGTGCTGCCAAATGTTCTCTGAGTTGAAAAGAACACAGCCACCCCTCGGACCACCCTATCAAGAGCCGTTAGATGGCCTGTCCATTTTCACGTCTTTCGTCTTTCTTAGTACAGAGGTGTGGCTTGGAGCCTTCATTCCAAATAACTAAATCTTCCTATTTCACTGACCAAAGTTAAGCTATTGATGTCAAGACATACTTTTCCCTCTGCTGGAGCCATACATTTCAGTTGTTGCAATGCTCTTAGTACAGCCCATTGTTCCTGTCTCACAGTAGCTCTTAACAGTCTTGCTGGAGAGATGTGAGGATTTTGCTAGGATTTTCCCCAAAACGGGGTAGAATGAATGTCTGTATTTCTGCCAGTGCTGAGGTAACGTGTAAGTTTTTTAAGACTTCTGCAGTAGTTGCATTTGCTTGTGTTATTACATATGTGATAAGCTATTGTTGTTCACAATACTGGGCAAGTGTTAAAAGGGACTCCTTTCAGTGAGGCTGATCCAGTTCAGAGATGGACATTCTTGTTCTTACTGACAGCCCCTAACTGAGAAGCTGAAGAAATGAGGTGATAAGTTTAAGGGAAACCATCATTCATTGAAATCTTAACCCACACTTTCATGCCCAGCTGGGATCTCTTCTTATCACAGAAACCACATTTTACAAATTATTTATCCTGGCAAATAACCAGAGAGGGATGTTAAGAATGGCCATAGCACCACATGAGAGTGGGCTGTGAAACAAAGGAACTTGCCAGTGCCTGAGATCCTGTCTCAAAATTGTAATTGCTTAGGGAAAGTGATTCTCTACTTCATAAAATGTTATGTACTGCAAAGTGAGTGACTCATCAATATGGGGATATTACCACTAACTCTTAATGCAACTCTCCCCTCTAAAGGGCAGAAAAGCTGGGGCCTGATTCTGTTTCCATTAGAAATTATGGGAGTTTTGTAGATGATTTCAATGAAGACTGAATCAGACCTTCGTTATTTTTATGGGCTAAATGTCCTATGCATTCAGTGCTTATGCCATTACAAAGACTTATGTTTGTAATAAGAGACATATTGCTTTGGATATAAATACTGCCATGAGTATCGAATACAAAAAATATTTAAGCACGTTGAGCCAAATTTGTCCCTGTTGTAACTCCAAAAACTTAACAGAATTACACCAGGGATAGCATAGAAGAACAATAGCAATATATGTAATTGGTAACAAAATAAGCTTTTAATTGTTCTAATCTAACCCCTTGTCCATCAGTCCCAAATTTACAGATAGCAAACATGAGTGTTCAGAAAACCAGCCACCCCAGTTGCTATGAAGGGAATAGAATACACCGGTATGACTAATATGATGTGACATGACAGAAGATTCCTTAGGGATCCTGATGCATGTGGAACCCAAAAATCAGTTGTTATTAAATATGTGTGTATGTTCTAGAAGAGTTTCCTGTCACATGTTTTGCAGTGGCCTCTTCCATTCCTACAGACTCAGAGAATCCCTGTTTGCCCTCTTAAATACCTTTTGAAGTCCTATGGTTCTCATTGCACAAGGGAGAAATTTAAGCATAAAGAAGCATGAGGATGAGGTTCACAGAGGACCTTGCCCTGAAGCTGTGAGTCCAGGGAGGGAGAGTTCCAAAGCTCACATGAACGGCTGAACAGAAAGTCTCTTGGAGCCCATGTGCAGGAAAATCAAGGCACAGGGACGTAGTAGAATCCAGGTCAAATGAATATGGTTTGCATGAATCCGGGCAGAGACAGGGAGGCTGAGCCTGCCTGATGTTTGGCAAACTCTAAAGCACAGCTCTGCCCAGTCCAACAGTGAAATGGTCCCAAATCTTTTGTCCTTAAGCCTGAGCTTATCTATGGATTTGAGCCCTTGACATTGTCTCTGTAGAGGACTGTTTTAAATTGTTTTTAAAGCAAATTGCCCATGTGTTTTGCTGATCTGTAAAGGCAGTATGTGCCGGGAGTTTAAAGCTATATATGCAAAAAGGTAAATCCTCACATAGGTCATCAAAGTTAAGGTGCAGAGGAACAGTTCTGATATTTAAAAAAAGTCAGCCTATCTTAATTTGAGGGCTCAGTGGGGTTTGGGTATGACATCGATTTAGTTAAGCTGCTGTCTGCTCTTCCTGGAGGAAAATTTTATGTCTCCATCCAGATACTGGCATATCCCTATTTTTATGCCAGCTATGCCAGAGTTACAAAGTTTTAGTCAAGCATGATGAGACATGACAGGGCACACTTTATTGAATAATAATGCCTGCCTAAGTGCATTTTCCATCTTCATTTAAATGCAATGCATTTGAAGTAAAGCAGCAATTCCAAAACATGGTTTTGTGCATCTACAGCAATGGGTACCTCATTAGTGTTTACATGTTATGCAAATTAAGCAACAAGAAGCCAAAGTATTAATATTAGAAAAATGTCTAACTACTGCAGAAATCAGTCCCCAGCAGAAACCATGATAACTATATTATTTGGATGGATTTCTTTTTCTTAGTGTTTTCCCTCCCTACTGTATTTTTAAAGCATTTATATTATTTAAAATGGATCTTTATACACTAGAGGTCTTTAGGAACCTGCAGGAGACGAAAGCCTGTGGCAGCCCTTCCGATGCTGACAGTTTAAACCTAAGAAGCTCTGACATTACTGGGAATCCTTTTGAAGTGCCTGCAGCTTGAGGAAAATCCATCTGTTCCAGAAAAGGAGACTTTTCAATTAAACAACATCTTCCTTTCGATCAAAGATAGATTTTTAAAGACTTTTAAATTGGCTTTACACTGTTGGTATTAAGCAAGGACTGGATTTCACCTCTTGCCTTTCAGGGCTGAAGAGCCGAGCCCCACTAGGGCTTTATGCCGGATGGTTAGCAGACTGGAACCAGAGGGATGGGTTATTTCTTTTAATGGAGGAAAAGAATTGGCAGCAGGAGCGAGCTTATTAAATCGTTTTGGTCTGCTTTTATTAATATGTTCACAGAATCGGCAGGTAGACTCACAACTGAGCAAATTTCACCAGCAAACCAGCCTGTTTCTAGTGTGGGCTCTATTGCGGTGCTTCCAAGCTCCTGGCTGAGCTTAATGTGCCCTCTTCCTGCCAGATATGGAGCCCTTTTTTGTTTTCTGCTCCCAGATTTGATTTTTGTCTTCCAGCTTACTTTCAGTTCTATGTGTGTTTTACCATTAATGTTTCTACTGTAGGCAGCTGAGCCAACTCCTATCTTACACATCCGCTGTCTCTTAAGGCACCATTGGAAAAGAGGTAGTGCACCTCTGAGTTGATATATCCATATCTGCCTTCAAGGCATCTATGTAAATGTTACCATAGAGGAGCATTTAAATTGTGCTTCTTCCTTGTATCTGAAGGACAGAAGGATTTTTCTGTGCATTTTCTCGCCACTCCTTACCCTCTGTTTTGCTTATGCTCATTTGTCTCCTTCCTCCTCTGCTGTAATACTCTGGTTTTTATTTTCCAACAAACCTCTTAAGGAGACAGAACCAGGAGACCTTTTCTTCAGCTTCTGTCCTGAAAGACAGAGTTCATGTGGTTCCCCTTCAGTTTAAGACATTGGAATTAACAAACACAATTTTCTTTGCTGTTGCCCCTCTCTGCAGTAGGTTGAGGGTATCTGACCTTGAGGGTACCTGACTTGGAATGTGCTATGCAATGTTTTAGTGGTTAGTTGTTGAATTGGATGTAGTGAGGTTTAATAGTGGCTGAGTGAGTAGTAGTAGTGACTAAATGATCAGTTGATCCTGGGTACTGACTTAGGTTACCCAGAAGATCAGCTTCTTGTCTTAGGCAGCTGGTAACAGCATCAGATAACAGGATTTTCTGGGAAGATCAGATTCTGTTTCTCCTGTGCTTTGTGCTTGGCTTCTTATCTCTGTGTCTCATCAAGGAGAGCTCATCCCACAAATGCTCTACATCTAAAGAATTGCTGCTGAACTGAATATGGAAAGCTGTTTCCTGCCATGTAACAGAGGAACAGGGTCCTGCTTCCCTTCTGACTTGCAGACCCCAAAGCCCAACAAAGAAGACATCACTTTACAAGCAGACAGTGGCACAACCTATTGGCTTTATTTTATAGATGAATCTGGGCTACTGGCCCTTTTAATTTGCAAAGTTTACCGAACAGTTTACTTAAATACTTGCCTAAATCCAAAGGAGTGCTCAAGGAGATGCAACTCTGCTGTGGTCCAAGATAGTATAAGCAACTCCTTCAGCATTGTGGATAGTTTTGTAGTCTTATGGATAGTTTTGTGATCCCTGTATAAGGCATCAATAAATCATGTTGGGTGGATTCCATTAGCATATACCCACCATAGTTTCCCAACTACCTTTGGGCTCTGCGTTCCTTCCTGTTGAATGACTATTTTCCTAGCCCTTGGCTATGAGCACCTCACCCTCCTAAGCTTTTCTACCCAAAGGAGCAGGCAGAGAAGAAAAAGATTTTGGAGAAATTCTAGGAAGTTACCTGTCCAGAACTGAGTCTAGAACTGATAGAGTGAGATCCTCCTGATAGAGTGAGAATCAGGATCTCAATTTTACGCCAGATGTCAGTTTGCACTGATGGAAGGATCTGGTAGTGCTGCTGTATGCTCAGAGTACCTCAGCAGTGGAATAGAACAGTCCACAGTGCTCGGACAAAAATAAAGAATATGCAGAATTAAGAACATACTTTATTCCTGTTTTGTTTTAGCAGCAGACTTTGGCAGGATGGTTTGTCAATGCACAGTTGCTGATATTTATTGCATCTGATTGCACTTCAGTGAGCAGAGAACTTCCTGCTGTCCCTCTGCCCCCACACACTTCTCCCCATCCCCTGCCTTGATGATCCCATGGGTTTGAAGCTCATCTGTGGAACTAATTTTTTTCTACTGGGATGCTTGTCAGATCCTGTCAGCTACAAATTGCTCTACTGAAGGTGCAGAAATAGAAATCCTTACCTGTTACTTGTGGCAGTGGTTTTTTTCCCTTTCTGAATCTCAGGACATAATCTGCAGCAATTCTCTCAACAACTCTCAGTGTGATTTAATATACTGGGTGTTTTTTAGGTCTTTTATCTGCACCATCAGCTGGTGTCAGCTGATTTGGAAGGTGTGTTACTGCCTAGTGCATTTGGAATGTGCTCTTTAAAGTGGAAGACAGAAGAGTGAATTGAGGAGAAAGACACAGAAGCTTCATTACCATGGTAGAAGGGTTAATATTTTAAACAGTTTCCCACTCAGCTTTTGTGTGGATTCTATGTCACAAGTGTATCTGGTCTTAGGACAAAAGCACAGAAAGAACTGTGTTATCTACTCGTGTATTTTTCCCTGGGGTGGGTTTCAGCAGAGATATAACCTGATGCAGCATATGCATGAAACCCACTTTGGTTGGCTTGTATGGAGATGTGAGTGGCAAAAGGCCTCTATAAGCACAGAGGAGTCCAGAAGAAATGTGGTTTTTCATGGCCAATATACACAAATTCAAGGCCTACCCTGGGGATTTGCAGCACTCCATGAAGTGCCTGACACACCAAATGCATGTGCTAGAAATCCTCAGCCTTTTGCTCTTCCACACAGTCCTGGCAGCATAACTGGCAATGCATGTATTGGTATTTGTCTTACATGTGTAGAACCGTGAGGAGGCAGAGAAAGAAGACTCCAGTGAGAGCAGGAAAAAAAAAGGCTTTGGAAAAAAGTTACAATTATCCTTGTGTTGGATATTAAAAAAGGCAAAAATTACTTCAGTTAGACTTGTTCACAGGGGCATATTCCTTTTTGTGGGCTCTTATGATAAGTAATAACTAAATAAATATGTAAAAAACATTCTAAAGAGTTTTTATTGATTTCAGGTATTTCTCTAGGTCTTCCTCCAAATGGGTTTACCCTTTGGCTTTGCTTCTCTTCAGTTCTCAGGTAACAGAAGCACATCTGATTCAGATGTTATGGCCTGGAAACCCATTCATAGGTAAATATGCATCCTTATTGACAAGGGTCCAACTCCAGCCCTTGTAGTGAGACTGTTGCTCACTTAATACTGCTGCTGTTGTCTCCAAGGCTTTGCAAGCAGCTGCAAGACCTGAAAACAATCCAGATTTTTTTTCTCCAGTGTTATAACTCCACCTGCAAAAGGGATCATATACATTGTTCCTAATCTGTTAAAGGTAAAGCCAGATGGCTTTGTTAACCAATGTCCAGTTTATTGGTTTAACAAAGGATAATTGAAAATTAATCAGACTTCTCTGAAAGGCTCCTAGTGGAACGGATAGTAAAGTTTGAATTTACTGTTGGAGCAATAGCTTTGCTGCTTTGGTGTAGAGTTTTTGCAGGTACTACTAGAAGTTTTGAAAGTACTACTAAAAGTTATAAAGCCCAAACTTGCAGCAGAGCCTGTTGTTTTTGTGCAACAGTTGCTATCGGGAGCTTGGGTACAAAGAAGTCTTCTGGTCTGCTAAGAGAAGGACAGAGTTGTTTCTCTTTCGCCTTGAGAAGTAGGAAATCACCCAGATAAATATGAGATGAAAAATTAGACTTTTGATGGGCACATTTGCAGAAGTAAGGAGTGCAGATCAGTGCATCCATTAATCCAAGGGCTGGAGACCTCTCCAAAATGAGGCAATTGGGACTGTTCATGAAGAGAAGGCTCCCAGGAGACCTTATTGTGGCCTTTCAATACCCAAAGGGGGCTTATGAGAAGGATGAGAACAAACTTTTTGGTAGTTATGATAGGACAAGGGGTAATAGTTTGAAAGTAAAGGAGGGTAGATTTAGACTAGATAAAAGGAAGAATTTTTTTATTATGAGAGTGATGAAGCAGTGGAACAGGTTATCCAAAGAGGTGATAGATATCCCAACCCTGGAAACTTTCAAATTATTTATTGCAGAGTCAATAGAAATCTGCAGAATTAAGGTCTTTAAAATTTTGTGCACCCTAACAGACAATTTCAGGTCACCTAAAAACACTGCAAGTATGAAAATCCTGCCTCATGAGTATGAAGAGGAAAGTCTAGGCCCTCAAATCCTGTCCCTACTTGGTACAGGCAACCTTGCCACTTGATGCAGTGTATTTCTGCTGTCCATGCAGTCATTGTTTCAGCTATCACTGAAGCAGGGGACCTGCTCTGGGTCTTCTTGAAAGACTGAGTCTGAAGGTTTCCCTCTACCAGATCTTTCAGATGTCCCTTCAGACAAGCCAGCTGAGGTAAAATGTGCCAGACCCCCAGCATCTGCCATCACTTTTTGCATCTATGAAACCACATCAGAAGTGATTTTGGAGCATTCTCATAAACTCTTACAGAAAATAGTGAAGAAATGGTGAAGGAGGAGCCAGGGAACTTTTGTGCACACAACTGGGTCACTCTTTCAGAATGGGAAGTGTGTTCACAGAGGGTAATCCCAGCGCAGGGAACCCAAACTCTATAAACAGGGATAGATCCTTATTTCAGGCACCTGGTAAAAAGTAAGTTTTTGCCAGTTCCTCAGAAGAATCAGTCTCCCTCTATTGTCTGTAGAAGCTGGCCAGAGAACTTTGTCTTCCTGAACTTGGAACTTGTCTTTCCAGAGGCTCCAGCAACCCCTCCTTTTCTGGAAACTGAGTAGGCAGACAGACTGCCAGGTAGATAGACTGCAAGCTAAACAGTGACTTATAGGGCAAAATTGGCTCCATTGCACCTTCCCTCATGGAAACTTCCTGGCTGCCAGTGCAAATTGTAGGAGAGGAATAATTTTCTTGGGAGCTTGCACATAACAATGGCATGTTGCATCCTTCTCCCATTTCCAAGCAACTTTAAGTATAGCCTGGGGTTAGTGCATGCTCCACACACATAAAGCAAGCTTATAGTGGCGTGATGGAGGCAGGAATAATGGCAGCGAGGCTCGTGGCTGGTGAAACAGTTACAATTTTTCAGCTAAACATAATGAGGGAAAAAAGGGAATACTTGTTAGCAGCCTTGGAATAGCTGAAGAGCCATCAGAGCTCCAAGCTGCAAAGTATGAAGAACAAGAAAGATGAAGATAACAGCCCTTGTTGTATTTTCTTAGTTTGCTTTGTTTCAGCTTTCTTTTGGATGAAATTCACCCTGAATAAGTGGGGTGGAGGAGAGGATTTTTGAGAACTAAGAGTTAAGGATGGGAAGGAGGGATTTGCTCTCCATACCTCAGGGTGACCTAGGGCTTGGTCCTAGAGGTAGGGATTATTTTCACAAGTGGAAGTGCCACAGAGGGTTGGACCACAGATTTCTGGGAAGATGGTCTCACAGTATCACAGAATATGCTCAGTTGGAAGGCACCTTCAAGGATCATTGAGCCCAACTCTTAGCTGTGCACATGACCATCCCTAAGAGTCACACCATGTGCCTTAGAGTATCATCCAAATGGTTCTTGAACTCTGGCAGGTTTGGTGCTGTGACCACTTCCCTGGGGAGCCTGTTCCAGCGCCCAACCACCCTCTGGGGGAAGAACCTTTTTCTAATATTCAACCTAAACCTCCCCTGACACAACTTCAGGCCATTCCCTCAGGTCCTGTCACTGGTCACCACCAAGAAGAGATCAGTGCCTCCCTCTTCTCCTCCCCTCACACGGAAGTTATAACTGCAATGAGGTCTCCCCTCTGTCATTTCCCCTTAATTTCTTATTATACTCTTGTGCTTGTGGAAAAGCTGAAAATGTTTCCCTGCCCATGAATTTGATCTACAAACTGTCTGTATATCCTTGCCAATGGATATCAGAGGGGTCAGGTGTCCAAGGCCCAACTCTGAATTGAATTCCTTTAGACTTCCTCCGTTCTGCTTAAGTAAATATGGAAATACTAAGAACTATGAAACCCAATACTTTTAAATGCACTAGTAATGGATGCCAATAATGCCTGTATATGAAATATTTTTAAAAGGCACAGCATCATACTTTTATCCTTTCCCTTGTTGTATAATGGTGTTTGTGGTTACTTATTCAGCCATCACTCCAGTTTTTGCTTTGGGAATATAATCACCTACTAATGCAATTTATTGCCTTGTATATTCCTCTGCCAAGAACATTATCCCTTAAATAGAGGCTTTGTAATAATAACCTCTAATTTCCACAACTTCATTGCTAATTTCCACAATTTCTACCTCCAAGTTCTCCACAAGTCCCTAGATTGTTGCAGGTTAATGACTGTAAATCCAGTATTTTTCTTCTTGGAGATTTTAGTCCTTTAAAGGGCATGAGTCCCTGTGTCCCTGCTCAGTGCTATTTGAGGAGCACTGCTGGAAACACTGGAGTCTGCTCTAGAGTCTTGCTGATGATTACACTGCATAGACATTAATCCTTTCCACAATTCCCGGTCCCTGGAAACTCTGTGAGGTCCTTAGATGTTCCATAGCAGAACAGGAGCACAACACGTGAGCAGTACTGGTATCTGTACACCCTGGAGGGCTGACCCTGTGAACTTTTTCATTTCTTCATTTTTTTTCTTCACCAGATTTTAAGGATAAGGTGAATAGGGAGCCTTCTTTAGTGACTTTTTCACGTCTTGTCTCTACAATTATTTTATCCCAGAATCCAGTTATTTATTATCACTTTCCATGCCAGAGCCAGAAAGGATGCCAGCCCAATGCTGTCATCAGTTGTCCAGCCAATCTTGTTTTCCTGAATCATTCACAGGATGTTGTTCTGCCTGCCTCTAAATATTGCTGTGTTAGCATGTCCTCCTTGTTTTTTTTTTAAACCTCCTTTACCGGGTGAGGCAAGTGAAATGCCTGCAGGATCCCCAAAAACTTCCAGTGATTTTCTTCAATATTTTGACATTTCAGTTATTGCAACAGAAATGTTTTGCTCTCTCACGGCAGACAGATTGCATAAACAGGCTGGGATGCAGTCACACCTTCTGTGGTAGAAAAGCCATGTGGCAGGGAGTTAAGGGATGTGTGCCTCCCTCTTGGAGTCACTGTCTCTCACGGACCTGCTGAAGGCCTATTATTGTGAAGATTAGAAAATGGAGATTCACTTTTTCTGCTTCTTTGCAGGTCTTGCTATTTCTAGAGAGGGAAGAATGGATGTTTTGGTCTCCTGAAGAAATTCCAGAGCATATTATTGCATTCTGTCTGTCTACTGAAACCACAAAACTTTATGACTGGAAGGACAAAAGTTGCCAGTGTGGTCCTGAGAGCCAAGTACTGTCACTCATGGGACATGAATGACATGATATTTCTCATTACTTATCGGTGAATGATTGATATCCACCGATACGGTGAATTAGGGCGGCGCTCCTAGGAACAGGGCTTGAAGAGCAATAGCAAGTGCTCTTGAGGGACCAGCTCCTTGGAAGCTCAGGGATGGCTCCTCCCGCTCCCAACCCGGTGACGATTCCCCGAAGGAAGAGGTCCACACGAGTCGAGAGTCCACAAAGAGAAGCAAAGTTTATTGGGGTGCCCGGACTTATATAGGGGAGCATGAGACTTTCCAGAACATGGGCAGAGTAAGGGGAGGAGACAGGGAGGAGCGATACGTCTCATTGGTGAGCATGCAAATTAAGGGGAGGAACGAGGGAAGAACCAATAGGAGAACATAACCATATAAAGGAAATGGTGCACTGCACCAAATGGGGACCAATCAGGATAGGGTTGGCGGGAGAATGCCCTGAGGGTCTGTGGGAAGGAGAAACCTGGGCAGGGATGACTATGGGAAAAAAGACAAGGGTAGCCATCTTAGGGTATATAACAATCAAACTGGGGAAATGTCCAAGTAACTCTTAAAGCCCCCATGATCCTTATTGAGCTTCTTTTGAGGTTTTCCTGGTTCTTGGACTTCTGCGTCTTCATCCACCCAGTGCTTGTAATACTTTTGCCATTTAATAAAATCCTCATCCACTAGGTCTCTTCCAACATCTGCCCCTTTTTTGTTTTGTTGTGGCTGTGCTGTGAAGGCTTGAGGGGATGAAGCAGCTCTACAAGAACGAGAACACTGAAGAATACAAGGAAAGGCACACATAAACACGAAAATAGCGATCAATATTATAACTGTGATGATAACTATGCTTTTAACTGTTTCGGACCATCCTTTAAAAGGAAGCCAACTAAACAAATCATCAAAACTGAAACCTTTTTCTTCCTTTAACTGGTGAACCATTGATTTTAACTGGGAAATATGTGAGTGAATTGAACGAGAGTTATCAGAAAAATTCATACAACATAATCCTTCAAATTCTTGGCAACCGTGGCCATTGACCAATAATAAAAAGTCTATCGCTGCCCGATTCTGGAGCAGCGCCTTTTTGTTGTTCTGGGTGTCTTCTAGGAGCTCTTCTAGAGCTTTGCTAGTTGCGTTGGCCTCCTTGGCCAACCAGCATCCCATTTTAGTGAGCAAGTCTAGTGCATGTTTTGTCCCAATAGCGGGGATAAAAATACTCCCAGCCAAATTTTTTCCCGGCGACCAAAATGTCACATCCGAATCGCATCCTTGTACAAATTCGTGTAGTTGTCATATTTTTTGGAGAGGATGCTGCGGCTGTGGTTCATTGCTTACAGACCTCTTATGAAGGTGGGTAGGCAAGTCAAAAAGATATACTGTTTCTTTTAATTGCAAATCATTCTGGTGGATAAACTTAGCTGGATTGTATAAGGTAAGTCTGCCAATAGTACATGGACCTCCTATTGGCAGAACCTTCCACGCTCTCTTCCCACAAAGGAGAAAGAGACTTTTAGGTAACCTCGTAAATGTCGGCTCAGAAAGCACTGAGTAGGAGGCTTCTTTTTCACACCAAAGGCTGGAATTAGAGTAAAGTCCTGGTGAAGTAACATTAAAATAAACTTTATCATACTGTCTTTGTTTGGGTTTGAAGTAAAAACATATAGGGGAACGCAATGTTCCCAAAATTTCCAATTCCTCGAGCCTGTCGCCTTGATATATCTGAAAATGACCCCACTGCTCCAGCGGCACCGGAATCCCCACCAAACAGGTTTTAAATGGATTTGATGGGTCCGTAGTCGACAGACAGATGGAGTCAGTATTCAGTGTTTGGGCTAAATTAATCAAAAAATTCTTTGATGTTGATAATGCCCACGTAGGTACTATCGGAATTTGAGTGGGTCTAGTTGTAGTTGGCACTTTAACAGGAAAAACCTGTAGTGGGACTTGTCCTTTTGCTACCATAATTATACCACCCGATGTTATGATTATCCAAAGAGCGAAGAAAGGCCCCAGTCGTCTTCTTCCACCGACGTTGCCCATCCCGCCACGGTGTCCTTTTGATGAAACCTGATGCACCTAGACGGGATCTACCGAGGGCCAGACCCTGTGGAAACACATGCATGGCCTCTGCCCCATGTGAGTAATGGAACAGGGCCTTCCCATTCTCCAGTGGCGACGTCACTGAAACCACACCTTTGCTTCGCCCTTTTTCAGTTTTTCGACTCTGAAGTGCCGCTCAATTGGAAAGCAATCATTGTGTAATCTATTCAAAAAGTTAAGGACATATATTGCTTTATTTAGTCTTTCTTGTGGAGAGCGCCCTGCAGCCGAATTATTCTGTTTAGTGAGCATGTTTTTTAGTGTGAGATGGGCTCTCTCTATGATTGCCTGGCCCTGGGGCGAATGTGGGATTCCGGTGGTGTGCTTGATGCCCCAGAGAGAGAAGAAATCTCTTATCGCAGAGGAAACGTAGGCTGGACCATTATCTGTTTTTATCTGCTTCGGGACGCCCATGACAGAGAAGGCCGAGAAGAAGTGTCGCTTAACATCTTTAGCCTTCTCCCCAGCATGGGCTGTAGCAACTAAGAGTCCCGAGCAGGTGTCCACGGGCACATGTACAAATCGCAGGTGGCCGAATTGTGGCACATGTGTCACGTCTGACTGCCAGAGGTCGAGTGGGTGCAATCCTCTGGCATTGACCCCTTCCTGAGGAACTGGAGTGACCTTTTGGCAATCAGGACACGTGGACACAATGGCCCTTGCCTGGGTGATAGATAAGTTGAAGTTTTTTCTGAGCGACTCAGCACTTTGATGAAAAAATTTATGAGAAATTTGTGCCTGCTCAAACATGTTTGGAACCGGAGCCAAGTTAATCATCACATCCAAATTGGTCGCTCTATCTGCCACCCTATTACCTTCTACGATAGGTCCAGGCAAATCTGTATGTGATCTTACATGTTGGATGTAAAATGGATGCTCTCTGCATTGAACTGCATTTAAGAGTTTGCTGAACATCTGAAATAAAGTCTGATTAGGAATATCTTTGAGGTAGCTATTTTCGATTCTTGTTACAACTCCCACTACATAGGCTGAGTCAGAGACTATATTAAGCGGCTGTGGGAATAAATAAAAGGCTCTTAATACCGTTGACAACTCAACCAATTGTGAAGATCCGGAAACTAAACGAATGTTTGTCTTCCATTACGAACCATCGGTCCATGCGACAACTTCTTTCCCTGTTTTACCTGAGCCATCTGTGAAGACGGTACGTGCATGTGGGATAGGCACATGGGAAAGCATAAATTTAAGTCGGGGTTGTGAGACGGAAAGAAACTGTAGAAAAGGAATAGAGGGCAAATGATACACGACTTTTCCAATGAAATCTGCCATAACAACCTGAAAATCAAAAATATGAACATCAAAATACTGCAACTGAGATTTCGTTAAAGGTAAATAAAGAAAATCAGGGTCTTTCCCAATTAGATCCCAAAACCTTAAACGACCTTTGTGGCACACTTTGGCCAACATCTCAGGGAAAGTGGTAATTGTCTTCTGAAACTGAAAGCTAAGAAAAATCCATTCCCAAAACACGAAGTCTTTCCTTATGTTATCCATCTGTCCCATGACAGCATACGGTTGCTGTTGTCCTCTAAAAACAACCAAGGCAGTTGGAAGCCCAGGTTTCATCCTTCTGGCCTGACATGACGAAATGCAATGATTAATTGTTTCTAAAACTTCCCGTGCTTCTTGAGTGAGAACTCGGGGGGAGGACAAGTCTGAATCTCCTTTCAACAGTTTAAATAATGGTGCTAAAAAATCTGTCGATAGTCCCAAATAGGATCGTACCCAGTTGATATTTCCCAACAATGTCTGCAATTGATTTAAAGTTTTTACATCACCCGAAATCTGTATCTTCTGTGGAACAAAGGTGTGTGATGATAAAAGCAGTCCCAGGTAACGCCAAGGTGCAGTTGTTTGGGTTTTATCTGGCGCCACCTCGAGACCTGATGACATGAGTGCATTCACCACTGCATTATAAACTTCTTGCAATTTTGTAGAATGGCTAGCAGCAATTAAAATATCATCCATATAATGATATATGATAGTTTCAGAATATTTAGTTCTTACAGGGCTTAATATGTTGGAAACCACAGATTGGCAGATGGTCGGACTATTCTTCATTCCCTGAGGGAGAACAGCCCAATGAAATCTTTTGGCTGGCTCCTCTGCATTTAATGATGGTATAGTAAATGCAAACCTGTGAGCATCCTTCAGGTGGAGGTAGATATTAAAAAAGCAATCTTTGATATCCATGATCACAATGGGCCAATTTTCTGGGAGAAGTGCCGGGGATGGTAATCCGGACTGCAATGGACCCATTGGTTCTATTAGATTATTAGCCTCCCGCAGGTCATGGAGGAGTCGCCATTTCCCAGATGATTTTTGGATGGTGAATATGGGAAAGTTCCATGGGCTGTCAGTGGGGACTAATCTGTTTTTCACCAATTGCTCGTCAATTAGTTCATGTAAATGCCGCAATTTGTCTCCCCTTAAGGGCCACTGATTCACCCAGACTGGGGTGTCTGTGGTCCAGGTGAGGGGAGGAGCTTTCGGTGCCCCAGTGGCCCCCATTACAAATTTGGAATTTTTAGTGTAAGTCCCCACTGAGAGATGACATCTCGCCCCCATAAGGTAACCGGAATATTAAGAATGAAGGGTCATGACGACGTCAATCGACCCTCGGGTCCTTCAACCAGGAGGGGGGAGGAACTTTGCCGAGGGATTTGAATTCCTCCCACCCCCCCGGATGTCTATAGATGGTGAGAAGGTGGGCCCGTCTCTTGGCCAATCCTTTTCTGCTATGATGGTAACATTGGCCCCGGTATCTAGCAGGCCTAAAATTTTAGTTTTTTGATCTCTGTTGGGAAAAGTGATTTCACATGTTAACATAGGTCTTTGTAATGTTACCAACTGGGTCCAAGCTACTTGAACACCTTCTTCCACGGATGATGAGGTAGATATAGGTAAAAGTTGAGCGATGACATCTTCTATACTCAGTTCCACAGGTACAAAGGTAGGCTTAATGAAAACTGAAACAACATTAGCTTTAATTAATTTAACCAAGGTAGATATAACAACAAGACCCAGTTCGATCGCTTTCTGTGTTCCTGTAACTAAAAAGATACCATTATAAGTTTTAGTCTCTTGAACAATTAACAAAACAGTTTGAAAGGTAATATCATTCAAAGTCACTGTGGTGGTAACTGCCAACTCCAGGTGAGGCCCATTTGCGACGGTTCTCCCTCCGGAATTGGTGGTAAGAGGCGGCGAGTCGCATCGTTGTTGGAATCCTGGGTGATTTGTGTCCTCACGCCGTCCTGGGCGCTCCATGGGCCGTTTCCCGATGGCAGTGTTCGCCCCTGGCGGTCAAACTGCGAACGGCACTCCGACGCCCAATGCCTCCCTTTTTTACATTTGGGGCATAGGCCCGGAGGCGCAGGGCTTTTGGTCTCAGCTGCTTTAGGACAATTGGTCTTAAAATGTCCAGTCTGCCCACAACCAAAGCTCTTGGCCTGGAAGGGTTGGACTGTAGCAGCTAAGGCATGAGAATCTTCTTTTGCTACTTCTTTAGCTAATTGTTTGTTATTTTTCGCCATTCGAGAACTGAAATTTTTGCCCATAGAGATTTTGGGTTTGGGCAAGGGTATTGGCCAACTTGTCCGTGGTGGCCTTAACCACCTGTCCTTGCAGGCCTTAACCATGTCCAGGGGCGTTGGATCTTTGAGCGCGCGCAGGACTGGTTGGCACTGCGCATTTGCATTCGAGATAGCTATTTGTTTAAAAATAATGTCCTGAACATGTTTTTCTTTTGTCTCTCTAGCTATGGCCTCCTTTAATCTTTCGGCAAACCTCATGAAAGGTTCGTCCGGTTCTTGAAAGACAGATGTAAAAGGTGGGGTAACTTGGGAGGCCTCTGCAATTGTTCGCAGTGCTTGGAAGGCGAGATTTTTTGTTGTTAATAGGTCCTGAGTGTCAATTGTCATTTGCTGAGCGTTATATGCCCATCTCCCAACACCGAACAGCATGTCTATAGTGTCCGGAACTGGCCTGTTAGTAACACCAGCTGTTTCGTGAGCGTATTTTCGAACATTAGCATACCAGGTGTCTAAAAACATCGTAATCTCCATATTTTTCAATAATGTTCTTGCCAAGTCTTTCAAATCATTGGGTGTAAAAGTGAATGCTTGTAAGAGTGCGCCAATAACTCCCATCGCATATGCCGATGATAGGCCATATTCCGCTACTGCCTTCTTTGCATCTTTTATTAGAGGAATTGGTAACGGTTCCCAGTGAGGCTGATTAGCACCATCGGAAAACACCGGGAAAGCTTGAATGGCTTGGAGTTCAGTAAGGTCCTTGGCCTGTAATGCTCCTTGCTCCATTCTGGATAAGGGAGCCGGCTGCCGGCAAGCCACCGAAAGATCTGTCGTTTTGGACGCTGCCGTGAAAGTTGGGCTGAATGGATTGGTGAATGGCGCCGTGGGAGAGGGACTGAATGGGTTGGTGGATGATAGCCCGGTAGGCCCATGGCTTGGGCCTACTCCCAGGGCGCCGCCATTTTGGGCCGGATGATGGGAGGGTCCTGAGCTGCCCGTGATGTAAGAGGGCGGATCTAGACGCGGAGGGTCATAGGGACCGTCCATGAAGGGAGACGGCCCCTCCCCTCCTGACATCACCAGCAAGGGGTAGACACTAGGCACCTCCTCTCGTCTACTCCGGACACCATTTTGTGTGTCTGAGTCCTTGCCACCATTTTGTGGTAGTGTAACACATGCGGTTGGGGAAGAAGGTGTGGTGGTGGTCACTGTGTTCATAATGGCCCCAAGGTTTGAGAGAACGGTCGTGGTGCAAGGGGGATTCTGGTGTCCCGACGCCATTCGCGTGCTTCGACTGCAACTCCCTGATGTAGCTGTTCCTGGGGCCCCCTGGATCCCCAATCCCTGGTCTGCTTCTAGGATGGACTGGATTAGGGTCCAAGCCACTAAGGCACATGTGGCGTTTTTATCTTTTTTGTTCGCCGCTGCCCATAGTTTATGTCCAAGAGAGTCCCATTCATCAATGGTGAGGTTGCGAGGCAGGGAATAGGCTTCTTTGGACATGCACTTCATTAGTGATTTTACAGCTGCTTTGTCCACCTCACGATTAGCTTCGGTTATTAGGGACTTCAAGCGGCGATAATCGGTTTTTTCTCTCTTGGAGAGAATCCCATCCATTTTGAAAAAATGAGAAATGTGTAACGGGGAGAGGAACTTCCCGGGGAGCTACCTACCTCCAGGGCAGGCTGAGGAACGGTCCTTCAGTCCCGCGTCAAATCAACGGGGGATGATCAGCAGAGCTGAAGGAATGCCGACGTGCTCTGTCCAGGCGCTGTCTCCGGGGTTCACCGATGGCCAAGGGTTTCACCCACCCTATGGCTGTAACTGCTCTGCGGCGTGGAGAATGTCACCACGCACGTTGGGCGCCAATTATCAGTGAATGATTGATATCCACCGATACGGTGAATTAGGGCGGCGCTCCTAGGAACAGGGCTCGAAGAGCAATAGCAAGTGCTCTTGAGGGACCAGCTCCTTGGAAGCTCAGGGATGGCTCCTCCCGCTCCCAACCCGGCGACGATTCCCCGAAGGAAGAGGTCCACACAAGTCGAGAGTCCATGAAGAGAAGCAAAGTTTATTGGGGTGCCCAGACTTATATAGGGGAGCATGGGACTTTCCAGAACATGGGCGGAGTAAGGGGAGGAGACAGGGAGGAGCAATACATCTCATTGGTGAGCATGCAAATTAAGGGGAGGAACGAGGGAAGAACCAATAGGAGAACATAACCATATAAGGGAAATGTTGCACTGCACCAAATGGGGACCAATCAGGATAGGGTTGGCGGGAGAATGCCCTGAGAGTCTGTGGGAAGGAGAAACCTGGACAGGGATGACTATGGGAAAAAAGACAAGGGTAGCCATCTTAGGGTATATAACAATCAAACTGGGGAAATGTCCAAGTAACTCTTAAAGCCCCCATGATCCTTATTGAGCTTCTTTTGAGGTTTTCCTGGTTCTTGGACTTCTGCATCTTCATCCACCCAGTGCTTGTAATACTTTTGCCATTTAATAAAATCCTCATCCACTAGGTCTCCTCCGACAATTACTAACATTTTTAATCCCTTCTGGTTTTTGAGACAGGTCCCAGGTTTCCATTTATGCCCCAAAAGGAAATTGGTCCACTGGATAATGTCCCACCTTCCAGTACTACCTGGGTAAATGGGCATGAACAGCTGCCTATTTACAGTCTGTCACTGGCAGAATATGGGACTAACAAGCTTTCTTTTTTTCTGCTAATTATCTTATTTAGTTTTACAGATGCCATTTGGCAGCCTCATTCTCTCCTGATCTGGCCTTGTTTCAATGGGAGGGCTTCTGATGTGACCATAGGGTGTGCAGCTTGTAAACCACTAGGAGATCCTTTTCTGTGAGAGGCACTTTCTGATACAAACCAGAGTTTTCTAAGCTGTGGTGTGCACAAAGTGATCTGTACAGAGCAGCAGCTGCCATTACCAAATTTGTTGCCACCACTGAGGGTCATGATATGCAGCAATCCCTGTACTGCTTCTCAGAAAAGAGTTCCCTATAAAGGACAAAAATCCCACATCTGTGTCTTGTTGTAAGCCATTGATGTTTTCCCTGGATTACAGCTGAGGTGAACACTGTAAAAAAATGAAAAACACAGTGTAGTAATTTGCATCTTCAGTGCATCTCTTCAGGATCTGTATTCTTTGCAACTGCTCAAAAAACTTGATTTGTCCCAGTTTGGCAGATTGGTTATAACAGTCAAAGTTCTGTCTTTCTTTCAAAGTAGCACAATCTACTGGTCCAGGGCGACTGCATGCATAGAGATGAGGTTACTTCAGTTCGTTTTCCCCCAGTGAGATTATAATATGTTTCTCTACGCCATGAGTTATTAATCTTTCTAAAAAATATTCCTTCTACTGTGCAAAAGGAAAAATAAAATGGAGCCAAAATAGGCTGGATCTTAGCAAAATTAATTGGAAATAATTTTCTTTTAAATAAGTTGCATATGTGTTGCCCTGCTTAGTATTCACAATGTACAGCAGAGATGCTTTCAGAAATGATCTCATTTTAAAAAGAGATAGATTTACACACACCACAATGAAAGCAGTCACTGGCAGTATTGTATACCATATCAAATCAGTGACTGTTGGTACATATTTGAAGTTAATTTGACACTGAAGTAAACAAATCAAAGTGTGTTTATAGAATAATTAGACCATATTCTCTGTATTGTGGCTACAAAATTTTGTCACTGCTATTGAAGTACTCTGTGGTTTTATTTGGTTTGTTTACAGAATTCCTTAGCAACACAAAGAAAACTGTCAGAATTACCTAAGAATAATTGTCATGGTAAAACCTGTCTGCATAATAGCCACAGAGCAGCCATATAAATCATAACCAGTGGCATTTCTTGGCTTCATATTTATGATTCTGGAAGCATAAGCAAATATATTTGTGAGTTAAAAAGAGTTTGAAGAAAAATTGTGAAGATTTATTTTACGCAACTGAAGAAAATAGAAAAAAACCCCAAACAAAATAGAAATAAGCTCAAACTTTTTGCCAATATTCTATGCATTTTTCTACAGCATAAATCCACAATACTTTAACATACATAATATATTACCACATACATTCTTTTCATTTGGTGTTTTTCAGTCATATTATTGTGTGGTTTTTCATCCCTCAGGATCCCCTGACTGTAAAGACAGACTAAACTGACAGCAATGTGAAGGTTTTTTTAACATCCAACCTCTTCCTGAAAATGGACATGTAACTGTGTTTGAAGAAATGATAAAAAGAGTCTAGACTATCCAAAGCTGAGAATACACCTTTTTTTTTTTAGGTTTCTAAGTCAGACAAAGATACTTTCTGTTATTTCCACTCTTCTCTTTTAGGGTTCATGTTACCATTTGTCACTTTTGTTGCCTGTCTAGAATGAAAGGCAGCTGCTGTTGGTTGATTTGGACCTGCAAACTATGTAGATTAATTTGGTTCTGCTTGGGGGTTCTTGGTTCTTCTCAGAAGCAGTTCTCAGAATTACAAACTTCCTTCTTCATCTTATGCATGTACGATAAAATAACAGTGCATGCACGTCTGGATCTGAGAGTAGGTGTTCCTTACCTGTATGGAAAAAGCTCTTAAGAGAAACAGAAGTAACACAAAGAGGCAGAAAGAGTAAAGAATTAGAGGCGAAGTCTGCACTTTTTGAAACCAATGAGAAGTTTGTCACTTGCTTCAGTGGTTCACCCCCCACCACACTCTGCTCTGGGAATGGCTGCCTACCTTTACTGTATCCCTGTGGTTAGGATGCCTTTTTGTCCTGTCTTTCAGTGAAAGGATTTTTACAACAAATATTTACTGATGAGAGTTGTTTCTCTAAAATGACACAATTCTCCAGTAAATTATTTCAGAATCACCTTCCTGGAGTCCTCAAGTGAAAAAAATGTTCAGCTGTTGTTTTGTGTGCATGAGCGGGGAAGCTTTATTTGGAATACAACTTCACAACCTGTGAATTTTCCCTGCCAGTGTTCCTGCTTCCTGCACACTTGGGATCTCTATGTCCTGAGAGTCTATTTTTTTCAACATTGAACTTTCTACTCCAGAAAATGATGTACCCAGCTGTTTGCTCAGGTTACAGGGCTTCAGATGTTGGCAGTTCATGGTGCAATCTGGTGTCAGCCTGGAACTGGCCTTTCTGCAAGTAGCCAGACTCCTTTCCATTCCTCCACACTGTGTCCTTCTCACAATGGGGCCGAACTCCAGGAGGCATCCCACAGCAGTGGATGGAATACCACTGTTTATATATTACAGGTCTGGTTCTTGTTTACCCCAAAGCCCTTTCCAAATCATAGTCAAATGAGGATCCAGGTATCCACGTGGCTGGTTAAGAGTTGCTGCCATCTGGATTCCTAGTAAGGTAGCACCTGGAGCCTAGCTTTGCTTCAGTTCTTCTCTTGCTAGGAGTTTTGGAAAGCACATGTCACGTAGTCTTCTTCTAGAGATGGCAAGTTTCTAGGGTTGAAGGGTAATAGATGAAGACGGTAATTAACAAATGACTTAAGTGTCTCCTAACTCTTTCCTTTTGTTGGAGAAGAGATGCTATAAAAACCAAACAGGAATCTCCTGCGTTGTTTACTTTGTTTATCAAGATTATGTAAAAAAATCAATATCTAATTTTTCTATTATACTTTAGCACTGCATCTTCCTAGCCCTTCAGAATCATATCCTATTGATTCTACCTTTAATGACTTTGAAATTTTCAGTGATTTGTTTGTGGAGAATACTGTGCTTGATATAGATTTCTCCATGTTAGTTTAAATGCTCGTACTATACTTGGTGAATTAATGAAATAAAAATAGCTTTGTCAATAAGCAAAAGTGAAGCCACTTCCAACATTTGTTCTGTAACCACTGCTTTCTGCAACTGCTGCCTACACAAAATTAGTTGGTGGGATTAAAGAATATATTCCTCTTTTATCCCATGTTTGAGTACTTGATCACAGAGGCATAGTTTAATCCAAACATCAATAGCATCTCATCAATTCAGTCAGATGCAGCTGTCAAAGTGGACTTTTGGTTTGTTTAGAGCTTTGAGATTTATCCTTTTTTAAGGTCATAGAATATTTTCTTTGATTTTTGATGCTGAAATCTTTCTTAATCTTCTAAACTTGAGAAACATCTGTTAAGATTTAATGGGGTGACTTTTGTCTTCAAATCAGAGTTCGTGTTGCAAATCTTTGGTTTTGAAAAATAGGAGAGAAGTGCAAGCACATATTCCTCAACAGTTATAAGTCCTGCTTGGTCAGCAGGTGATTAAACTAGTTAAAATGGAGCAGCAGGCAGTGCAGTTGTATTTAAGCAGCGTTTCAGTGGACTGTGATTTCAAATTTGTTTCGTTTCACATTGGCATTAGCCATTTCCCTTTACTGTGGCACTTAGTGAGGATTCGAGTGGCAGATTTGTGAGAGCTTTCCAATAATGAGACAGTGATGTAACCGAGTGATGCAGAAGCAGAAAGAAATTTAACCTGCATTCTTAAGCTGTGGAGATTTGGAGCACTTTGAAAGAATGTAGTAGTTAATATGTTTGGAGATAAATGGCATCTAAAAATACATGCCCCTAAAAACATACCGACAGCTGTCACGTCTACTGCCTGAATATATTAGTCATTATCCTCATTAACAGATGCAAAATCATCCCTGTTTTCATAATGTAAGCATTTCATATCAGGTAATTTGTAGTAATTTTTTATGGGGCTGGATTCTTCAGCTCTCATGTGAGTTGGTGTTTTGAAGCAGGATACAACTGAGAACTGCACGATCAGGTCCACACATCTTTCCTGTGCCTTCTTGAGCTTTCTTATCTACTCCAGCCTAAGACCATCTTTGCCAGTAATTTAGCACATGGGTTTGCTTTTTTTCAAAGCATAATATTGCCTCATCAGCTTTTTGTGTAGCTGGCAGCCATGCGTGTCTAATATGTTTGATGTGAAGTTTTGCCTGCTGTCTTCTTCACTTTCATTTCAGCAGCAATGTTACCTGGATGAAAAACACAGGATGTGTGGCTTTCTGAATATAAATGCTCTTTTCTCTTTTTCAGCTCATAGAGAAGAGCATGTTGTCCTATAATTGCAGAGACAGCACTGGCACAACTTGTAAACCTCTGCAAAAAGTACTGCAGGGCTGCCATTGATAAGTACCAAGAGCTAAGTACAGCATGAAAAGCATGAGGGCCTGCCAAGTTTCTTGCCACTTCCTCCTACTTCTGACAAGGTTTTCAATTAACAGCTTGTAGGGGCCCAGCTTGTGGTCCTATTTTCATGCAATATGCATAACTTAATTCCCTAGAAGAGGCTGCAACTGCAGAGGAAAGGAAAATACACATGGGTTTGTAATGTTATATACTGGAAGAAAACCGTTTACTAACAGTGTGATTCTGGGAAGTGGAAAGAAAGGAGGGCACCAGAAAAAGGAAGAAACACCAGAGTGGGTCTTGAAAGTGATGAAATCTCCCTGAATCTTTTCTGTTCAAAAGCATAGGAGCCCAGCATATTTCCTCTCTGCAGACCTTGTGTAGTCCTTGTCTAAGTTTAACCTTAAGCAGCACCTTGAGGAAGACAGATGCACATTCTAAACGAAGCCCCATGTCTGCCTAAGCTGCTAAATTAGCACTGCTTTGTTACATTTGGCAACGTTTTCCAGGTTCTCCATCTTCTGCCTGTCACTGCAAACAGAGGAATCCTCACATACCGGGCTAAATAAAGAACTGGCTTGAGCCCTGGTTGTACAGTCCTGTCTCCAGGTAGGAACCTCTCTCTCCCAGTAGGGGAGGTCAGGTGAGAGCAATTGTGTAATATGAGTACAAATACACCCACTGAAAATTGATGCAAAAAGGTGGGGCTGCTGAACTGTTCTTCAGGTTTTGGCTCTAGTAATCCATGATGTGTCTGTGCATAGAGTGCACTGTGGCAGCACATCAACAGCCTGGTAAAAGCACAGGTAATGTAAGGGAGGTTCCCAACGGACAGAGGAAATCTTATGGCCAGGCAGGGAGGAAAAGAGCCATCCTGAGTCCCTGTGGTCATAAGAATGTCTTAAAACAGATGTCTGTCTGTGAGCTCTCATAAAAACAGAGTGAGGGAGTGTGGCCATGGAAGGCTGTCCTTGGGGAGCTGCTACTCACCATGACTAAAGTGGATTGTTTCTTCAAAGCCCAGGGTGGAACCACAGGCGAGTTCCTCTGTGTTGCACCAGGATGATCCTGGTTCTTTACTATCCAGTATACGTAGAAGTACAAAGACTTGTGAAAGACATATTTACCTTTGCCTCCTTGTCTCTTTTCCTCAGCTGAGAGCTCCAGTGGAAACAGATAAGCTGATTTATGGCAAGTGTATACACAGCTGCAGTGGAAGCCTTGAAGCAAGACTGAAATAACACAACTACAGTGCTGAAAGTGCCAAGAAAGATATGAACTTTGTGGACAAGAACTTACATCTGTGACATGTAGGTGTGGCTGCTGTTGTGAAAATTGGCCTAATCCTCAGTGATGCAGCAACCAAAGCTCAGACTTCACCTATTGCACTGCTGAAAGTGCTGAAAGTGCCAAGAAAGATATGAACTTTGTGGACAAGAACTTACATCTGTGACATGTAGGTGTGGCTGCTGTTGTGAAAATTGGCCTAATCCTCAGTGATGCAGCAACTAAAGCTCAGACTTCACCTATTGCACTGCCATGAGACCCACTAGACAGCTTCACTCAAGCTGAATCATCTGCAGCCTGGTCTAGTGAAGGATGTCCGTGTCTGTGGCAGGGAGTTTGAACTAGACAGTGTCTGAAGGTCCCTTGCAACCCAAGCCATTCTATTCCCTATATACTGTTAAAAAATTAAGGAAAAAAAGCTGCCCTGAGGGTTACAAGTAGAATTCCCATTTTCTGACTTTAAGGAGCCAACCATAGCTGGTTTCCTTGTACCTTGTATAAATGCTGGAGAGGGAGAACAGATCCTCCATAGGGCAATTCAGAGCATCTCCTTGTCTCCTGCCTGAAGCTGGGCTCTGGAGGAGAATTCTTCACACAGTGAGGTGCTAAGCCTGTTTCCTTGGGTGTGGAAACAGGGCTCAGAACACTGGGCTCTCTCTCTGTGCCAGGGCAACATGCCCACCCCACTTGTGGAGGGTGAGTTTTGGAGAGGTGCTGCTACGGGGAACAGTACGGCTTGGCCATAAGTTTGTGAGCACTGTCCCTGTAGTCCTCTAGTAAAAGAAGGAGATGTTGTGAATTTCATACATAAAAGGAAAAGTATCACATTTTCCCCAAATTCTTCAGGAAATTACTCTCATATACAACCCCAGAATTTGGCTGCCTTACAGAGACAGAGTGTCATTTGCATGCCATTACCAGGCTGTAAAAGTCTCATGGTAACTGCCTACTATACATTTGCAATCTTTAGGGATCCTATGAGGGTCAGCCCTGAGGTCAGGTTTGTTTAGTCTGTTCCATAACGGTGTAAAGTGGACTTGAATGTGTACTCTGCTCAAATAATACACAATCTGATTGATACTTAAACATCAGTAAGTGTTGTATATATGTTGCAGTTTCTAATGTTCCAGGCAGAGGCAACCCTGTATTTGCTAACAAATTGTTTCTACAAACAACCTGATGTGGCTTTGAAAAGTGAGTCAAAATAGGGAATGAAATGTACCCTCAAAATTCTGATAAGAAAATCTTCATTTTTTTCTTTTCCTTGAGAAAAGTTGTGGCAATCTTTTTCTTCTGGAAATCCCTCTGATCCCTCCCTGTATTTGGAATTCTTCCTCCTGTTTACTTTTAATTCACTCACCATCCATTCACTGATTGCCTTGCAGTTCAAAAGCCAGGTTCCTTATGTTGCATTGTTCAAAGATGGCTTAATTAAAAATAGATCACATCTTCTCTGTTGTGCCTAATAAGCATTGTGCTGATTGGCTTCATAGAGGCCTGGATGCTATTTCAGCCCTTTACAGATCTTTCAAAAGGAATAATAAAAAGAAAGGGAGAGGAGCAAACCAATGTGAAATCTTTTTCATTCTTAATATGTCATGATTTAGTAGGCAAAAATTATTACTTAACACAGGCTAAGGGGAATGAAGAGGGAATAGAGAAAAGCTGATATATGAGTGACTTTGCTCTATTTCTTTATATTTAAAATACTGTAATAGAATAATCTATTGTGAAGATGAGCCTCACCATATTTTTCTAGTATTTCTTTCTCAACAAGGCTTCCATGATGAAAATATAAATAAAAAGTGACATAAAATTATACAGCTCAGCACAAAACTGGTTGAGGCAAAATGTTCTTATTGCCATTTTTATGGCTATACCATAAAGTTACAAGCAATTAGTTATTAAGTTTTCTCATTTTTTTTAAATCCTGTGTCACGTACAAGGGCTCAGAGAGGTATTCCCTCTCTTTGTTCATTTCTGGATCAATAATCTCTGTGTGATGCTATTTTCAATTTGATTCTCTCTTGCATTAAGAAGTTTAATTGTTTTGCTCCATCTAGTGAAGAAATTGTTACTAGAGAACATATACAAGAGCATGACTCTTCAGATGTAAATTGTACTTCTGGGTTAAACCTGATCAGCCTCCCCCAACACTTCTGGCTTTTTTTGGTTTGTTTAGATTTTTTGTTTGTTTTAATTTTTAAAGCAGCAGTAATGTAACATTAGCTATGCTGTAGTCCAGCAAAGCTACTTATTGTGTTTATGGAAGTGCTATTTGCAGGTGCAAAAGAAGAAGTGAAATTCCTCTACTGTGGGCAGGACAACTAGCACTGCCTGATAGGAGCCAGCTGAGGATCTTCCTTTCTCATGCAAATAAAAGCCCAATGATTGGCTGTTCAACTGCTGATCCTGCCCAGTCCCAGCTGAGCAGAGTTTTCTCAGCAGAGCATAAAAACCCTCAGGAGGAACTCTTGCCTTACTTGTGGGAGGTTTCAGGTACTGCCTTGTGGAGGTTTGTGTCTTTGACCCAGGCTTGCTGTGGGGCCAATGGACTAAGGGAATGCTCCCTGACATTGCTGCTCTGTGCTGTGACTGTGCTCAGCCTTTCTGTAAAGGTAGCTCAGGTGTTTCTGAGCTGTGTTGTCCTGCAGTGCAGGCACGTTCCATGGGAGAGGCTCTAATGGATCAGGTGAGCAGAACTGTGGTCAAGGCCTACTTTGAGAAAATCTAAGATGATAATTTTCTTGTCCTTTTGTGCCCCTTTGTTGTCCTCTCCTCCACCTAAAAGTTTTGTCATCCAAAGAGACAGAGCCCCTTTTTATCAGCTCTGGTTGGGTTTACTTCTGGTTAGCCCATCCCTGGCTTTTTTGCCTTTCTATCTATTTCTAGACACAGCCCTTTGTAGCCTTTATTCTTCCTAGGATCTGGTTTAGGAAGAGAAGGTTGGATTTGACTCTGAGCTGTCAAATTCTGATTTTCAGTAACTTTCAAAGCATTCCTGCAGAAAGCGATGACATGGGGAGTCCCCTTGCCAAAATGTAATCATGCAGAAAATGCAAAATTGAGATCACCATATAGATTATTTCATAATGTGGTCACATGAGAGCAGATGGCATAGAAACCAGAAACAGAACAGCCAGTGCAACAAACTCTAGATTGTTGTAATTTGATTCACATAAGGGAATTGTGTTAGCTTTTTGGCTGTGGTCTTGATGTTCTGTTTGGATATGTATGATGTCATTGTACCAAGCAAATCACAGCAAAAGGCTGCTTGTATTTATGTTGGCTAAAAGTTTAACCAAGTGTACATGGCAAGCTTAATTTATTGCTACTTTAACTTTGTTTAGTCACTGAAGGGCTTTATTTATGCTGGTAAATTCAAATAGTGGCTAACAGTGACCACACAGCTGAAGAAATTGCAAGAGTCATTATCACTAAATCACTTCGTTGCTGAGTTCCCTTAATTAAGAAGGGGTGAGGAGGAAAATTGAATCCCTGGACATTCAATAGAGAACATGGTGGGAAAAGAGAGTGATTAATTGAGATATCAGTTGCTTTCCTTAGGAAACTAAATTTCTGTGCCCTACTATGGCAAAGCAAGAATGAAAATAAAACTCAAGCGTCATCTAAACTGCTGAATTAATTGAAGGCATATTAAAAAGTTTTATAGATTCTCTATAAAGTAAAATAAATAGCAAGAAAGCTATATTCTTTATGCAAACATTTTTCATTACAGTACATGTTGGTCCCTTGGTGAGAGCTCATTAACTTTTTAAAAATTACCTTTAATGGGCTACTCATTATCATCACCATCAAATGCTTCACTTGTCCGACATTCTAGCATTTAGTGCAGATTAAAGCCAGAATTACCCTCTAGATACAGGGCATATTCAGCTACACAGGAAAAAAAATAAAATCATTCTGTAAAGTCATGGCTTATAAACAGTGAAAATTAGCAATGTTGAAAGCAGCCTTTTTTAAAGCTCAGAAATATGTCTCAGTGTGGTAGCTGTGGTTTTGAGCAATATAAAAAAAATGAAAACGTTCCTCATTTTTAAGTCCCTCATTGAAAAGCTATTTGGTTAAGTAATTATGAAACAGGCACCCTGAAGCCTGATCTCCAGGGCTTGGACATATCCTTGTTTGGCTCTTGTTTAACTAACAGACTTAAACAAGTCACTTCTTCCTTTGCCTGAATTAAAACCTGTTGGTAATGACCTCTCCTTTGCCAGGGACTGCAAACCTCTTCAAGAAAGCTGCTTTAAGAGATAACTGTTTCATTGTTACTCATCCTGCAAGAGCTCTGCATGATGTAAAAACCACTCTAAGCAGGAGCAGAAACAGTACAAGATTCAAAATTTTTAGCTTGTTTATATTGGCTGAAACTTCTTGATTTCAGTGGAAGTTCACTCATTTGCACCAGCAGGGAAATTGGCACCCACTCTGTTTTTTTCTAAGGGTGGTGTGGCAGGAGAGTGTAAATTCAAAAGTGTTCATTAAGAATTACAGACATGTGGCATGTTTTGATTTACTGGGGACTGCAGTGCTCCAGTGTGCTTGTTGTGATGAATAGCAAGGTTCATCAAGGTTGCTTTAGCAAGGCAAGGCCAAAAGGTTTTCTAAGATTATAATTTTATTTGCTCTCTTGAAGAGAAAACTAACATATGAGCGGGGCTCACTCTTTAGCTGCCTGAAGGTGTTCTGAAATCGTCTTGTCCACTCACAATGTTCTTTTTAGCCCTTCATCTGAAAAGATTCTGCAGATTTCTTTTCTGGCACTTTGTCTGATGAAGGAAGTATCTGAAGATGGGTGAAAAGTTGCAGACATCCTGGTGCAAGAATAAAAGAAGCTTCAGAACATTTCAATTGATTGAGCTGGACTGTTCTCCAAATCTTCCAGAAGTGTTGCTGGGGAGATTCAAAGCTTGCCCCAAAGAATGATGTTTATGCCCCTGTAATTTTTCATGTTTTTAAGCCTGCAAGTTGTAGCATTGCACATACATTGGTAGGTCCTCATGGCATGCAGATTCAGATGCTCTTCACAGGTCTGAAGCATTCTCCAGTCACTGTTTTTTTCAATCCACTACTTATCTGGCAATGTACAGGCCAGCTGGATAATTTTTTAAAAGCAGACAAACATGTAGTTTTTATCATGCTGGTACATTCTCTTGCTGCTGCATCTCTGCTGCACTTGGAAACTAAGGCAGTGTAATTGCCTAACAATTATCTTGTCAGCTTGTAACAGAATGCAAAATTTGGTTTGAGGTAGGGAATGAGAGTGCATCTAAACACTGGGCTCTTGTGATACGGTGTTCATTTATTTTCCATGCTAATTTTGGGACTGGGTAATGAGGTAGATGTGTGTGTTTAAGCTAAATAGGCTGTAGTGGCTGTACAGAGCACAGGAGAGTTGTTGGCCATGTAAAACCTCATTGTACCTACTCATGCTACACGAGTGGGGGGGGGGGGGGGGGGGGGGGCAGACTTCCTGCACTGCATCACTCTATTTTCCTGGTGTCAGGAATGGAGTGGCCACTGCTAGCATTTTCAGGTAGTTTGAAGTCTATGGGAAGTAGGGTGGGATTGTGTTTTTGTCTGGTGGAAGAAGGGACAGTCTCTTTTCCATGGAGCCACTGAGGCAGCTTGGCTCTAAGTATATGCCTGGATTGTCCGTCCCTCTTCTCTGTCAATCCTGATTATGTTGCAGCCTAAACAGGAGGCAGCAGTACATGAAGAACGGTTCTTATTTTTCAGCCCTTCATTTTTGGTTCTTGCCCGTGTAGATGCCTGTTGAAGGCTCCCTTAAACACAGGGATGCTAGCTGAGATAAATTATGATTATTTGCCATTGATTTGTGCGTTTTTGGAGAGGAAACAGTATTTTCAGGGTTTAAATCTCAGCAATGTTAAGCATCATTGCTTTCTGACTCAGAATATGCCTTTGGGCAAACCTTTGCCGAGTAGATGTTCTCCTTATATCTCTCAGAAAATACTTTCCTGATGGAGAGAGAGAGGGCTCTGGGAGTGTGACAGTCCTAAGCTCATGCAACAGTACTTTTACAACTGGTATTGCCACAAATTCCAGCTGTTCTGCATTGGTGAGACACAGCTACAAAGCAGGCTTATTTTTCACCCTGATCAGTTTACAGCTTTTTTCCCTCCTGACTTTGCATAGCTTGAGAGACATCTTAGCAAGTATACCAGTCAACACAGAAAAGAACATGAGAAGTGACTTTCAGCTGACAGACTCTGATGGGTCCTGATCTGGTATCAATACACTTGAAGAGTATTCAAAACAAATGCTGTTTCTGTCAATGCAGCTCTGTTCACACTTTGGCATTTAAAGGCTTAAGCCTCCTGCCTTTAGTTGGTAGTGTGGGATTTTGGAGATTAGAGAGCATCATATTATGAGTTGCTAAGTGGTTTGCATTTCGAAGTCAGCTGCAAGTTAAGATATATCCTGGCAGAAGCTTGGGCCAGGCTTCCAAATACCATACAGGCTGCCTGTTGCAAAGGACTTATCCTTCTGGTATAGGCAGTCATGTTGCACTGCAGAATGCTTTGCATGGCAAGAATGATATAAGAGTAGTCCAGGAGGTATTGAGATGTGGCTTCACAATCTAAGTACTTTGTTTTGGTTTTTGTTTCATGCAGTGTGGTGAATATTGCACTGAAACTGTTTTGATTTTGCACTGTTTCCTAGGGATAAAACATCATTCTTCACCATTGCACATGTTCTTGAGGCCTTGACCTTTTATATTGCTGTGAGTACTGTGAACATTTGCAAGGCTTTCTGAATAATAAAGAGAGTGAAGGACGTTAAGTGCACTTTTCACTAGTTTAAAAAAAAATCACTTAGTTGTGTCTGGAGTACAGGAATGGTATGTTGCCCTTCATGCAGCCCAAGTGGGGCAGGAAGCCTGGGGTTCAAAAGGAGAGGAAGAAACCCAGGGAAAGGCAGAAAGCAGCAGCAGCCAACTTATGCACACAACCTGACCCTCCTGCACTGCCCATCCCCTCACCAAAGAAGTTGGGATAGACTGTGTGACCCGTGGTGAAAGCAAAGATGCCTTAAACTGGGAAGAGAGGAGAAAAGGTGTTTACTTAAGTGTTTAATTACTTGCTTTCTTTTTTTGTCATTATTCAAATCAGTGATTAGAAGTTTGAGTTAATTTGCAGTAAGTTAAGTAAAAATTCCCCCAGTGGAAGTTGTCCTGCTAGGAACAGTAAGTGTGCCCAGGACAGTAGTTGTTGGAAAATGCAGACCAGGCATGGTCTGGGGCTGGAATATTGAATGAGACTGAGGCTCAACAGGGAACCTTGGTTCTGGTAGTGGGAGTCTGAGCTATAAGTGGTTCAGCTGTTACATCTTGGAGGGGGAACAATATGTAAGAAAGTGGAAAATAGTTTGAAGCTACATGAACAAGGTTCTAGGGGTTGGGAAGAGATGTCTGTCAACTTTATCACAGTTTGAGCATACATACTCTCCACAGACTTTCACCCTCATCCTAGTGGACTAGAATGTATGGGTTAATATTGTAACAATCTGAATTCTGCATTACATCTGCCCCTTGCTCCTACAGATGGCATTAATTGGCTTAACATAATTGAGCATTTACCACAATTTTCATAGCTTGTTCTTGCAAAACACGAAGCAAAGAGTACAATAGGATTTTTAATTTATTTACTGTACTCTAGCATACAAAGCAGATGATGAAGATAACCACCACTGCTGGGAGGTACCAGCAAAATAGGTTCAAGTAGGTTCATGAGTCAAATAGCTGTAGGGCTTTTCCCAGACCTAAAATGTATGGTGAACAGTGTTCTCTTAATGCAACATGGGTGTTTCTCAACCTGGGCAATAAAATAGTGCATCAAATGGCTCAGCTGTTCTGGATGTTGCTCCATATCCTGAACAATGTTAGCTGAGCCTTCTGTTTTCCCTGCATCTGCAATTCCTTAATTCTCAGCTTTGAAGGGCTTTCTACCTCACTTCATCCTTGTCTGTCCCTGTTCTTTCTGGAACAGTCCCAATATGGACTGCAAGTCCCAGTGTGGCAGCCAAGAGAATTCTCAGACCTTTTTGACACTGTTTCCCACATCAACCATACCACTGGCCTTTCAGAATTGTCATTGCTGCTCATCTCACACCCATCTTCTGGCATGCTTCCCTTGCATGATGATGTATTTAGGTCACTCCTAGATCAATGGGGTTCCCCACCTAGCTCATAGTAGAAGGGAATTAGTAACTGTCAGGAGCTGTGGGAGTTTTCAGGCAGCAGGGTGCCTTCAGGCTGCAGTCCCTCAAGGGTGTCCCTGCTCTGGTGTGGGTCACTCATGGGTCACAGTCCCTTAGGGACACCATTCAGGCATGGAGTGCCTCCTTCTCTGAGCAGGTCTCCCCTTCTGCATTAACACTGTTGTATGTCCCTCTGTGTGTCTTTCTTTTGTGCCTGCTGCTCTCTCTTACATATATCTGTGATGGGGCATTGTAGGCTCCTTTGAGGACCTGTCATTTGGGGATGCCATGGGCAGTTCCACCAGCTGCCACCTGCACAGAGTCATCCATGGCCACCTCCCACACTGGCCCTGCTGCAGTCTCTGCTGAAACCTGCAACGTGTCAGTGCAGCACTCATGAGACCATCAGGCACTCATGCATGCACTGAGTGCTCACACAGGAGTAAATTGGGTTTTTGTGAGCTGTGGGATCATGCATGAAATGGTTGGGTTCTCATGCATGATTTCAGTGTTCATGTGTGACCTGAATGTGCAGTCCTGTGTGAACTGGCAGGGCATCTTGAACCAACTGGATGCCCTTGTGTGAGCTAATTGGGTTCTCAAGCATGAATTAATTGTGCCTCCATGCAGGGATTAATTGGATAATCAAGTGTAAATTTGCAGGACACTCATGCATGAACTAACTGGGCACTCATGCATGAACTACTTGTGTGGTGTGGCATAAATTGATTTGGCACTTGGATGTGAATTAATTGTACACCCATGTCTGATTTATTGGGCACTTGAGGATGAACTGACTGGACCCTCATGCTGAACTGATAGCTCAGTCAGGTGTGAATTATTTAAGTGCTCATGCATAACTGATTGGGCACTCATGCATGTATTTACTGGATGCTCATGCATGAGCTTATTGAACATTCAAGCAAGAACTAACTGGGCATCCCTGTGACTTCATGGGACACTCATGCATGAATACAGTGATTCCTGTAATGCATGCCCTGAGGGGCATAATAATACTTATTCAGGCTGAGTATTAATCCCTATGGTCTGATCCATGGGGAAGGGACTTGAAATCTGTGAAGAGTATGTGTAGTCACTGTGATAAAAGTTGACCCCAACAGTCTAGCCCACAAGGTCAGATGAAAGTTGAGACTGGTGATATTGATAACCCCTGTAGTTTGACTCCCTGGGGCAGGGGTAGAATTTTACTAAGTGCATATGCACCTAGTTATGGTATTAACCCATTCCATTCTGATCCACCAGAACAAGAGGTAGAGATTGTGATGGGTGAGGTATTCTGACTATGTGGGAATGGGGCGCAGGGACATGATTTAGTGGTGGACTTGGTACTGTTAGGTAAAGGGTTGGACTCAAGAATTTTAAGGGTGTTTTTCAGCCTTAACATTTGTATGATGTGAGCTGCTGTAGTGTGATTTGTGGGGCAAGGAACAAAATTTTAGAGAACGCGTGTACAGGTTGCTATGATGTTAATCCCTATTGTCCTGCAGGGAGGAAGTATGAAGTTCATAATTGCTGAGTATACAGATTGTGAGGATGTTGAAAGTAGCGATAGTTGTGTGTTGAAATATCTCTTAGGTATGTGTTTTGCAGAGGTAAGGGGTGAAAGGTATTAAGATTAAATTGTAGGGTTTGTGCATGGGCACCTAATTAGCTCATGCATGAGTGCCAGTTTAGTCTGTGCATGGGATGGGCACCCAATTAACTCATGCGTGATTGTCCTATTAGTTCATGCCTGATCACACAATTACTTCACACATGGGTGCCCAATTAGTGCACGCTTTATTGCTTAAATAGTTCATGCATGAGCCCCCAATTAGTTCATGCTTGAGAGCCCAATCAAGTCATGCTTGAGTCCAATTACATCTGGATGAGCACCCAATTTGCTCATGCATGAATGCTCAATTAGTACATGCATGGGCACCCAATGAATTCAACTCCAAGCGCACCATAAATTCGCCCCAGTGCCACACTGGACACATGTGGCAGGGTTTGGCACCTGAGGGTTCCAGCATAACCAGTGTGAGAGGTGGCTGTGAACTGCCCTGTGCAGGGGAAAGCTGGCTCTGAAGCTGACATGCTGTCCCAGAATGCCAGAGGGGGTGGTGTGCTGGAGGAGACATACAGGCAGGAAGATGGCAGAGAAGACATGTATGAAAGAGGATGTTCCTGAACCACTGGGGCAGGGAGGCTGTGAATGTGTCCATGGATGATGTATGCCAGCACAGTGACACTGGGAAGACAGGAGAGGGGCAGAGACCTAGTGAGACACATGAAGCAGAGGTAGACAGAAGGAACTGCTGAGTACACAGCCCCCAGCCTCCTGCACTGCCCAGTGGTTCAATGAGATGGTTAGGACAAACCAAGTGTAACCTGTGGTGCAAATAAGAGGAGATGAGATTAGGAAGATATATTTGGCTTAAGTGGAGTCCAGGAAATTGGGAGAAAAGATGCTTTCTTAAGCATTTTAATTGCTTATATTTTATTCTCTCTTACTGCTTGAGCCTGGTTAGACAGATGTTTATGTTAACTAGCAGTAACTTCAGAAAAAGTTCCCCCAGCAGAGGTAGGTTTGTGCACTACAGTAATTAGTGGAGAATGCAGGCAGCACCCACATCTGACATGGCCTGGAACTGCAACATTTTGAGTGATCTGGAGGCTCAGTAAGCAGTGTTGATTATGATATTGGGAATTTGGGGGGTTGTGGTGTCCTGAGGGGGTAGGTACAAACAGTGTGTAAGCAGGTGGGAAATGGAGATTTCAAGGCTAGTGGAAACAGGTCCTGAGGGATGGGAAGGTAGCATTGGGTTAGCTTCGAGCCCCTGCCACAGTGACCTTCAGCCAGAGATTTGAGAACACTTTCCCTGGAGAGTCAGTGTGGAAAAGCCTGGGAAACCCATGTGCTTCTGTGCAATAGGATGTGGAGAGACTGTCCTCTGAGCAGGTCTCTAGAGAGCTCAGAAGCACTTGGCAGACCTGGGGACCTGAGCTGAGGGTCCCTTATTTTACAATAAAAGAAGCCTGCTAAAAGAAGTGTTAACAAGTGCTCTGAGCAAGAGGGAGGCTCTTGTTCATTATGAGCAGCTTTGCATTGCTGTGCTGGTCAAAGTGTGCACCACACAGTGCTTATTCCTACTGCCTGCTCCAGGGGGTAAGAGTGAAGTTTAGAATTTGTGTATATTAAGATTGTGATGATGTTGAAAGTAAGAGTTCCTAATGGATTGGTGTTGAAACAGTTCCAATGTGTTTTTCACCGAAGCCAAGGGTTGAATGTACTGGGCATACACTGCAGGGTTTTCTGCATTCATAGTTGTTCACACTTGAGTGCCCCATGAGTTTGTGCTTCAGTGCCCCATCAGCTCACACTGGAGCACAGAATTAGCTGCTGCTTGCATGCCCAGTTAATTAATGCATGGGTGCCCAATTGATTCATGCATGAGAACCCAATTTCTTCGTGCTTGCATGCCCAATTAATTTATGTATGAGTGCCCAATTGGGTTATGCATGAGTGCTTAATTAATTTCATAAGAGTTCAGGGAAGTGCCACTTCTAGGAACCCTGAAACTGAAGCCAGATGCAAATTAAAGCCACACCCCTTAAAGGACCCCTGGATGACTTCATCTGGGCTGAAAACCAGTCCTGTGGTTTGTATTGAAAAGAAATGAAAACCAGCTCTCATTCTACACCTGGGTATCATTAGTACAACTTCAACTTGGATCCTTTTTTGGTAACCAGAGAGCAGCTGTGTGGGATGCTTTCTCCACTCAGAGTTCTAACCTTTCTGTTGCCATTTGGGGTTTTTGTTTTGTTTCAAGCACTAATCATTAAAATGTAATTTCCCATCATGTAGCTTCCTCATCCAGCATGAAATGTCTGTGGAAGCAAAGATATTTGAAGTGAAAGAGCAAAGTTAAAACAGGAGAAAAATTTAGGAATGTAGGGCAGTTCCCTGTCTATTCCAGTAGGAAGGAGCAGTGATGCATTCTGACCTCCAATGGGTGCTGTAAAAGAGGGTACATTAGCAATGCCTGGGCATGGTCTTTATAAAACTAAATTATTTTGGTTAGTAAAGGCCTAGAGCAAGAGAATACAAAAGTATATTATTTCTTAGCTGTGCTGTCCTTTTGCTTTTTTTATTTCATGACTTTTGTGATGATGACAGTTCTATCACCCAATTTTCATTTCTTGGAGGAGATCTCTGTTCTCCCAGCATTGGTTCCTCTCTGCTGGATGGCGTAGTTCCTCCAGTCATGTCAGAGAAATGAAATAGCCTTTGGAGGTCAAAGTAGCAGCTGATAACAGTCCTGTTCCCTCATCCAGCAGATGTTTGCTCTGGGAGTTGGGAGGCACTCAAGAGGGTGTTTTTTCTGTTTTTAGACTCAACCTGTTGATGCTTCTAAACTGACCTTTCTTATCTCAGTGGTGCTCTTATGGAAGTTTTAGCTAATGTCTGTAGGTTGCTTCTAGTGGCAACACAAAAGTTTCACCAACTCACACCACCTTTTGAATCTATTGTTCCTTAGAAATGGGCCAAATCTTATGTCATACATAGCCAGATTGCAGCTTGGCACTCCAAAACTACCAGTCTGGGATGGAAATCAAGCAGTTGTCATTGCAATTTGACTGGAAAATGAACAGGAAACCATAAGCTTGTCCATATGCCACTTTTTTACTTGCTCTCAACTGTATAATACCTGATGCATGCAGAGAGTTATATATTTGGGCTGCATAATTCAGTGGCTTTGTCACTGATTTTGAATCACTCTTTTTAAAAGTGGAAGCTACTTTTTGTTCCATCTGTGTCACCTCCTGTAGTAAAACAAAATCCCTGGTATGGCTCACTTTTCACTGATTGCAACATTTGGATCGTATCAGCTTGGGGTTTTTATTTTTTTTTCCCCTTATGATAGTGAAACTTTTTTTAATGGTAGGCTAAAGGAAAAAAATGGCAAAAATATCAGACATGCTTGGGCATCTCCTGATGTGATTCAATATTGTGGTTTCTCCACCTCAAATTGAAAGACTGACAAGATAGAGCTGTTTGGGCTTGAAGAAGCAGAGGGTAAATCTCCCTTGGGGGCAAAGTTCTGCCATTCCTACTTAGCTTGAACTCTTGTGTGGTGTCCCTGATTTAGAGCATACTTAGCAGGTGCAACATGCCTGGAATGAGGCAACATAACAAGCTATGTAGGAGTAGAGAGGAGTCACTGTTTTGAAAAGGAGACATGAAATGGGTTACTGCACACAGAATGAAGAAGGGGCATTCACAGACTCTGCAACTCTTTTGGAAGGTGTTTCTGGTACCACTTCTATTTCATTTTAATCTGGAAGCATTTGTCTTCCTTCCCAAGTGGAAGGCCTTTACTTAAGGTGTCATAGGTCTCTTTTGAAACATTTATTCACAGCAGGACCTAGCTGCACCTCTGGTGATGGAGGCTTAGGGACACTGTTGAATGTAATTCTCTGCAGCATCACATGTGCCAGCAGCTTGGAGAATAGGGAGGAAATGCTCTTACCTTCCTCAGGGGCATGAGGGCTCTGTGCACTGCTCATGTTGAGTCTGGCAGCTAACTAAGAAGCTTCCCATCAGACTGCCAGAGTTGCACTGCCCTCTTGGGCACTGAGTTAGTGCCAGCATAACTACGTGGAAGGAAAAGATTAACTAAGTATGAGGGACTCCAAGCCATCTTTTCATTTTGGGCTGATATGCTTTTGCTGCCTAAGATTAATGTTGCAATGTAGTGACTGGGTGCCAAAATGCTGTGCTGCCCACACACTGAACTGTGAGGTCTTAGGAGAGAGTGTGGGAAGAAAAACCAAAGAGGGAAAAGTCTATTATAATTTCAGATAGTAAAAAATTTTATTGCACCTTTCACACATTCCAGGGTATGCAAGGCATTTCAGATTGGGCTGTGTAAACTTCTGTGTCCTGAAGACAGGTGTGATGTTGGAGTGATGTTTGGATATACCTTTTTCATGAAGGATGAAAGAATAAACTGACATTCAGTTTGGATCCACAATTAGTTCTCTCCTTGGCTCCGAAGTTAAATGAGGATGGAGGATGTGTAGGTCTTAGAAGTCCTCCCTCTGCCTTTTGCTCTAACTCTTCTTCCTGCAGGGACTTAGGGTGGAGATGAGCTGGCTTCTGAACACTAAATAAAAAAAAAGTTTGGAACCCGTGGTCACAGAGAAGAGACTGAATTTGAGGTTTGAGAACTTACTCTCTTTAGCTGACAGGTAACTTTTGAACCTTGCTGTAACAGACGCTGGTTTTGCCCTCAGCAGTTTTTCTTTTATTCTACCTCATTGTTGCTGGCGTTCACAATGAGTAGCAATGGAGCAAACAACCTGGTCTGTAAAACCCTTCTTTCTATCTCATGTTCTTTCCTTAGAGCAGCAGTGAGAGACAACTGATGGAGGGCCTGAGCCATCAGAGCTGTCAGGCTTGGGCACAGACCTCTTCCAGGAGTTCATCTGGCTGGGTTAGACAGTTTAGTTGGCAGAGTCCAGGGTCAACTCCTTCACTGATAAGAGTTGTGAAGAAAGCTAGAAGTGATGGCCTGCCCCTCCTTTCCTTTAGGAACTGCTTTTAGGCTAAGGCTTTACTGCTGGCCCTACCTGTGCTCCACTGCAGCAGCTGTGTCTGTGATGGTTTCTTAATACCACAGCTCTGACCCAGACCTGAACCTGCTGTATGATCACTGGACTATGACTGGTCAGTGCCTGCTGCTCTGATCCTGACCTGTACCTGCTGATTTCTGCCCCAGCTCTGTTGGTGAGGTCAGTGCTTGCACCTCTATGAGCTTTCTCTGTTCCCAACTTGCCATCCCTTGCAGAGCAGCCAGCCCTCACTGCTCCCTGACAGCAAGAGTGGGGACTTGTAAAGCTTCAGGTTAGAAGTGGTTCCCAAGGGAAATGAGGGGCAGGTCTTTGCTTCTGGCTTTCTTCACAACAGCTCTTATCAGTGACAGAGTTCAGCCAGCTAAACTCTGGCTTAGCCAACTAACTCCTAGGAGGGGGTGTATTCTGGTCCCTGAGAAGAGTATCATACCTGGCTGAGCACCACTATTCCCCAGGCTTTTCTGGCACATTCTGGCTGGATGGCTCACAGACACTTGCAAGACTCCATGTTCAATAATCCTGCTCCCTTGGTCTTCCACAGCTGCATGTTCCTTGCTCCATGTCCAGCATTGCATACGGCTCTTCCTGTTACTAGGAATTTTGTGGTCCCAGGGCCCCTCTTGCTCTTGTTTCAGTCTTTATTGAAAAGTTTAACAACCAGTATAACACACTTTTAACTTTAATAACTCAGAGTTGTAACATGCTGCCAGAGAGATCCCACTGAATTCCACTGCCTCAGGCCTTAAAATGCCTCCCAGCCCCCACTTGTTGTGAGGGTTAGGGTAATTTGATGAACATGCCCCTGCTGGAGTGGAAGGTGTCCTGACTCTCCCTGAGGCACGAAGTACCAACTCTTGCAAGAGCCTCATGACTTAAATATTTATCTTCTGCTTCATTGCTGAAGCTGTGCTGAAGACTGTTTATTTTGGTCACTGGTTTTGGGTGATGGAGAGAAGAAACAAATTACCACCAGGTTTTTGGTGTAATCTGTGGCTGGACCAGGTGTAGAAGTGTCTGGGGTGGAGAGTTCCTCTGGCAGGTAAGGAGATCATCTCAGCCTGGTTTTTATTTAATGTAAACCTGACACTAGTCTCTTGAGACCTCCCATCAGCCCAGTAAAATAGCGACTCTCCTTATTTTTTTAGTAGATACCCTATCATATGTGGGTTATGCAGGGTGATAGAATTACTTAGTTCCAGTGTCCAAGACTTCTTGCCTCTCTTTTCTTGCTTTGTTGATGTGTTTACCTGATGGACAGCTCAAACTTCTTATCTTTTAAGGGGTAGAGTGCAAGTCCAAATAGAGGAGGGGAACAAGTCCAAACAATGTAAGTGAGGACAGTAAATTTATTCTCACTCTTGTGGATGGAACATCAACAGAACTTGAACAGGATGCTTTCACCTCTCTCTTCCTTTTCCACCACATTGTGTTAATGTTACTCCTACTCTAGGTTATATTCCTAAATGCCTTATATTTCTTCATCGTTAGTTATTTTATCATATCCTCATGTACATTCTTTTGCTCTGCAAGACAGGGAGATGTTTTTCTTCTGAGCCTCTTTTTATGTGCATTTTTATGCAACCAGAAAAAGGAAATTTGTCAGCCCTGTTAAGGCAGAGTTTGAGATCAATCGCAAAATGCAAAAGATGGTTGAATCAGTATCTACACTTTTTTGGTTTTGAATCTTCATTTAGAAGTTGATAAACCCAGTGAAAAGACTGATGAAATATTGAGTATTTGGAAGCACAGAGGTAATGACAGGGACATGCTTGTAAGGATGGGGGTGTGTGGGGTGTGAGTCTGTCAGGTAGACCTAGTTAAACTAGCTTTAAATGAACTAGGGACAGCCAGGGTAAATTAGACTGCACTGAGCTCCACACAGCCACATCTACAGCAGCACCTGGTCTGGTGAGTTCTATAGCTAACTCAGGTACCTCTGCACTACAGACATACCCTGAGGTAAAGAGAATATAAATAGGGTTGGAAGGCGAGGGGCAGAGGAGCTGGGATCAAAACTGCTACTGATGCTTTGAAAGTCATGAAAAGCCATAGCCTTAGTTTGCTCACACAGGCACAACTCCTCTGGGCTTCAGGGAGAAAGTGTCTGAGAGGCGCTCAGAGTATATGTGGGCCAGGCTTGTTGTGCTAAAAAACAAGCTCTGATTAACTGTGCATGTGGCAGGAATTTTGCATTGCCACTAAAGGAATGAAAAGTCCTGAAAGGTTTCCATGACATTAATTTTAGTTCATTTGAGGTAATCCATGTAGGGCTTAAATAATACATGAGATTTATGCCATCGAAGATATGCAGTGTATCTCAGCCTTAGTGAAAAGAAATCTGCCTTGTTGACACCAACCAGGCAAACCAGGAGACAGGACAGAACTAGTTTTTCATCCGCATCTTGCTGCCTGTTTCTTCTCCTGGCTTTCATCTCTCACTCCCTTTCTTTCCTGCCTCCCCTTTTTTTGTTGATTGGTGTCACCTCACATGCTTAGGATGTCTGCCTGTCTGCTCAGAGTGTGAACACATTCCTCAGAATGCTGATTTGTTCGTTTCACGCCAGTGTCAAGATGACTTATTAAATTCGGCACCTCCTGATACTCGGTGCCTGATGTGTTGCTATCCAAACATTAAATGACAATAAGCATATGCAGCTGCTGGGCCTAGCAAACTCATTTACTCTGATAAAAATGTCATGGCAATATGCTTTAAATCACTGTCCTTTTCATCATTGTTAATTGCTAGCTATAGAACTCTTTCCTGTGCTTAGTGCAAGTGTTAGGATGCTGCTCCTTCCAGCCTGATTAAACATTTTTTTCCCCTAACTGTAGAAATGTCTTTTAGTGGCAGTGTTATTTCATCAAGAGATGGATTTTGCTCTTAATTAGCCAACATGCCACCAGGGATAGTTCAGTCAGGGGTGTGAAAAAGCCTCCAGCAGAAGATCATTCTCTGGGATTAAAAAAAGAACAACAAATGTATCAGTGACTTGGGGATAATTGGCAGCTTCGGTGATGGTAAGTTGGCTCTAGCACTGACTATGTTCTGGTGTAATATCAGTTACCTGCTTCTGTCTGCTTTCCAGTTGGCTCACTTCAGACTCAACAAGAGCAGTTCTATGTACAACGATGTATGACATTAGATGCTGGGGGTGGGGAACCATTCCCCACCTTTTTTTGCTGTCACTGGTGAGCTGCACAGCTTTCACAAGGCATTGTGAAATGCCAAACATAGGGTTTGGCTTCTCTTCAGCAGAAATGTACCACCTTCTCTACCATCCATAGAAAGTTTACAAAAATAAAGAAATCCTTGTACATTTAAAATCATCAGCAAAAACCTCTGGCAGGTGAGATCCTGTTCCCACTTTAAGCTGCTGGTAAGTTTCCAGATGTCATATGGTGTTTTCCCCTGAGGCAGGATCAGCTCTCCTGGTGCTGCTCTGCAGAAAGCAGAGTCCTCGAAGGCCACCACTGGTAGAGCCTCTGTTGTTTCAGACTGCAGCAATCTGTTCCCAAGCTTCAGTTCTCTAATCATTAGAAACCTTCAAGTTCACCGCCCTCACTGTCTTCCCCTGAATCTTCTGCTGTAGCAAGCTAAGTATTTAACCTCTTGATCTATTTATTGTGGAAAAGGAGAACAGATTTTTATTTGCAACAGTCTTGTTCACACTGGAAGACTATTATCCCATACCCCTCAGTCTGTTCTTCAGACTTGCCTGTCCACAGGTTTTCCTACCTTTTCTTAAAGTTTCTTGTTTGTTTTGTTTTTGTAGATGCAGGGTTTCAATTTATGTTAATTTCTTGCTGCTACTCATATGCTTAATTTTGACTTCTGCTTTACTTTTACCTTTAAGCACTAGATGCTTCTGTGCTCAGAAAGGTTTTACCTATGCATCCCTGTCCATATTTTGCATGTCTAAAGCTGGCCTAATTTTCAGTGCATGAAAGGAATTTCTGCCAAATACAGGAGGAATAAAACTTTGAAAACCAAAAAGAGACTCCTCCCATTTCTAGGTAATTGGTTGCGGTACAGATGCTGTGAGAGAATAGAATTTGGGACATCTCTGTAAAGATAACAATTTCACACTCCTGGGATGACTTTCAAATGAACTGTCTCAGAGCTTGACCAGAAGTAGGATCTGAAAGAATGATTCAGCCTAGCTGAATTAAAAAAAAAATCTGTCTTGCATAGAAGTAAGAATTTTATTAATAAAATACTTTTGTGTTTTAAATCAAGTTCTATAAAGTGGGCCAATTATATGTGTGTGGGGAAGGAAACCCATTCTGCTTAACATGTGGAAGTATGAGAGTATTTAAGTCAGTGTGCTGCTACCTGAACCTGTTGTAGCATTTACAGACTCAATTTATTTCCTTGAAGAAATCAAAACCAAACAGTCTCAACTGGTAAACATGTGCTTGATCTAAAGCTTGCTGAAATCAATGGCAAGTTGTGGGATGTGATTCTAATTGTCAAGAAGAATTTCTAATTACTTAGCACATTTTCTAAAGAGAGAGAGATACAATTTCAGCAATCAAAGATGTTCTTTTTCAAATGGAATGAACTCTAACACATCCTTCACACTGTAAGCCTGTCAAGCTGTAGTAGAAAGATATGTGATCAGGCATCTGGAGGTGCCTGTCTTGTAGCAGTGAAGCAGAGGCTGTTGCTCTGGTGTCAAATGAAATGAGGAGATGGTTGGACTTCACAGGGTCTATCTTCTCTAGATAAAAGGCCAGTGACCTTTTCACATCAAGCCTGGAGAGAAGGGTCTGGTTAAGGGTGATATGCAAAAGTGCTGGCAATGAGGCCAGTTCATTAGGGCTGAACCTCCTTTCTCTCACCTTAGGGAAGCAATTTAAGATGTGTCTATCACATTGCTGTATCCTCACAGGGATGGTGGATTATTCTTTAAAAGCAGAAACACAAGGAGAAGCATTCTGAAATAAAGTAATAACTTTCTTTCATTTAGGGAAATGCAGAGTATTTTTTCTTTGAGCTTTTGAATATTTTGAAGTTCCTTACTTTCAAAATTAGCTGCCCATAAGAATGAATTAATCAAAAAATGAAACTGAATAGTTTCAGTGGACTACAAAATCTTTCACTAAGAAGAAATACTGGAAGTTGTATTTTGATCTTTGTTTTCCTTTGGTTAGATGAAATCCAAAGAATTAAGAAAAGTATTGTTGTTTCTCTTCCCATCTTCAATTCAGTCACAAAATTAAAGACCTTGTTTATGTTATTGCTAGTAGGAACCCAGTTTTCTATAAATGCTTTTGTGTGGTACTGTCCTGGTTCAGCAGGTGGGACCAGTTATCACTGTGTGGGGGTGATCAAGCTGTGTATTCTACCCCCACCATTTGCAGCAGCTGCCCAGGGAGTCATTAGCACCTTCACACCCAGCCTGGGGGGGTGTGGCTGCTCATGGGCCATCAACAGTTCAGGGATTCCCCATGACTCCCAGAGTTAATCACCCATGGTGTGAGTTCCCACCCTGGGGCAGGGACTGGGTGCTCCCTGAGGGTACATAAGTGGTGGGTAAGAAGACCTTGAGAGCCACTTGTCGGATCCAGAGGAGCAGCAGGACCTCGACAGGAGAAAACCACCACTCTCGTCCAGACTATGACCGCCACTCTTGACCAGACCACAGCCATCACCTGCACCAACAGGTTTTTCACTTCCTTTTGCTTCGGACTTGGGGGAACCACGTGGGTCTCAGCACAAGGACTAACAAACCCCTTTGGGTTTGTGCCCCAGGACACTGGGTTATACTGCTGGGTTTTGTGAGTTGAAAGCAATTTCTCTTTGTGTCAGTGTATTTAGTGTAATATTATTATTAAATTGTAGCTCTGACTTATAATCTCTCTCATGTTGAGTTCATTTCTCCTGCTGGTTTACCTTTAAACCAGCACAGATAGCCCACCAGACAATGTTGGTTATAGGCCAGTCTTGTAGTCCCTTCTAGATGTGTTAGAAAAGCTTGAATTACTTCCTTACTAAGAGAAGAGGTTGCATCTGTGTACCTGATAGAGTAATTATTTACACCTGAAGTGGCAGAAAAGAACAACTCATGCTCGTCAACCATTTCAAACATCTTTCCTTTATCATTCTACAGGTAGCTTGTCTGTGCCAACAGGTATTTATCAGTAAGCCTTTCCACTTAGGTGTGCAAAATTTGGTTTGTAGTATGAATAAAGCATTGGGTGATATAAAGCAAAGTAACTTTGTTCATTTTTTTGACCAGTTGGTGTCAGCCTGCATTACCTCACTGGACTCAAATGGTGTTTGGGCAGGAGATTGGAATTTGCTAAGAGGTTGCACCTGTGTGCCTGATACAGTAAAACTACTTACACCTGGAGTGGAGAAAAACTGCTCAGCATCAGTTTCTCTCATGCTCTAGTAATTCATTGTGGATTATCGAGATCACCTGGGGAAGGTAATACTCTTGTAACACTCCAGCAAAGGGTGGGAAAGAAAGGAGAAAGAAACTTCAGGCAGCAGTTGGCATTTATCTTGTGATGTGGACGGTGAGTATGATAAATCTTGTAAAAGGGAAGAGCAAGCATGAAAAAAGTCGAAATGACAATAATAGGATGTTGCAGAAGGTACATTAGTGTTTCTGATGACAAAGTTGATCTTTGGTGCCTTTTTGTGTGCCATTCAAGTAGCATATTGTTACAAATAATGCTTTATTTTCAGTATTTTATAGGCCACCTGGAGAAGTAACTGAATATACTCATTTTGAGAAAGAATGGAAGGTTCAGAGAAGACATCTAAGTCTGGTAGGATACTGAGATGAAAGTGCTTTTGGAAAGGCTGCAATAAGCTTGAGTTAAACCAATGCTGACTGCTCACTAAAAGATCCTGCCTTGTTTATGGAGAAAACTTAAGATTATCCTGTGTTTATTTCTTCTCTGGTGTGCAATGGCAAGGCAGTATTGGAAGTCTTTTGTGAAGGTATAGAAATACAAATGGGGTTTATGATCACCTTTTAAGTTCCACTACTACTTCCATAGTTTTGATTTAATTCTCATTCATCAAACAGTTTGGATGTGATATTTGAGTTGATAGAGGTGAGTAGCAAAGTGGAGTGAAAATACTCATATCAAAGAAGACACTGAAAAAATGTGGAAATTGGGCCGACTCAGGTTTCCATAGTTAGATTAAGAATCCCTCACATAAACAAGCAGAAAATTGTTCTCTCTCTGGTGCCTGTGAGTCTGTTGAAGTGAAGTAGAACTGACAGAGCTACTCAGTGTCTCTGTTTGAGGTAACAGTGGTGCCATTCAGATAACAGACAGAAGGTCTTCTGCATATTCACATGCATATTTTTGGAAAGAAGTCTTCACTTTTGCTGAACCATTATTGGAAAACTACCCCAGCAGTTTGTAAATGATGTTGAAAATAGCATAACTATACCCCTTTGCACTGTATGTTGCTTTAGCTCAAAACACTTTGATGGAAAAGGATCTCAGGAAAGTTCTCCCATGCAAGGAAAGCATAGTGAGAGTTGATGGCCACCAGGAAGAACGATTTGCTCGTTTGTTTGTGATGAATGGTAAACAGTTAAGTGAAACTGGGAAACTGTTTGTGGCATTGCTGCTGTGTGCTGTATTCTGTTCAAAATCTATTGTCACAGCTTTATTATCCAGGTAATCAGATGTGATATTGGCTGTGTAGCCCCTCCTGCCCGCTTTCTCCTAGTTTACTGTGGGAAGAAGCAGAGTAGTGAGAGAAAGAAAGGGAACAGAAGCTTTTACTTGGTCTGAAGTGCTGTTAAAAGGACATCTATGGGCCTCTTGGTTCATATGGTTTCATTCTGTAAATGCCACTTGAACTAAAATATTCCCTTTCATCTTTCTGACAGAAATATGACACAGTAATTCTTTGTGAAAATGTAGATGATACGCTGTAGTAGTTACAGTGAGTTAGGATTAAGTGGCAAATGCCTACTCTTAAAGGCTTAATTAAAGACACAATAGTTCTGGGAGGTCATTATTGTAATTACAGTGCTGCCTACATTGTTGTAGCCAAGTACATGGTTGTAGTGTCATGTTATCTCTACATAGCATCCCGGTTTGATGAGGCATCTATTGCATACATTCCATGGACTATGATTAGCATGAGCCTTGTGCTACTCTATTTAAGCTTGAAAATCTAATTCAGAGCTCAGTTTACTTTTACCAGTTTTATATGAGTATGATTTCATTAATGTAAGTGTGGCCATCTTAGAATTTTTTTTGTCCCCATGTGCTGGAGGAAAATTAGGCCTTCTGGCTTCAGTTACAAACTTCAGACAGTAAGAAAAGATCTGAAACATGACAATTCTCTTAATGTTCTCTGTGTATGTAGAGATTAAAAAATAATAGTTCTCATCCTCACTTAAACAACAGAGGAAACGAGTGGGCCTGTGTAAAATTAAATCTTGGTGTTGAAGAATATAACAGTCATTTTCAGCAATGTATCTGAGGGCTGTCCAACATATTTAACTTTTCTAGAGGTGAGATTTTTTTTCCCTACAGCATTTTTCCAGTACTCTGACCAGTCTTACTTTAAAGTGTTTAATTAGTATGACTGTTGTTTACCTTGGTGGGCAACTCCACATCTGACTGATTTCATGCCTGGGAGTATTTTAATCTGAGTGTTTGGGAAGGGAGTTATAGTACTAGTAAACAAAGCAAAGGTAAAACAGTGTGGGTACATATTTGAGTGTAGTCAGGGCAAGACAGATCTTAGGGGGCTCTATCTGCCAGCAATAGACTTGTGTGGACTGCTGAAAGCACAGTTTACCAGTGTATGATGAAATCCAAGTGAGCTTGGAATTGTGCTGGAAAGGGGCTGAAATTCATTCACTGAGATGTCTTCTCTGAGAGGACTGAAAGAAAGGTGAGACCAGGTATCCAGCCTTTAGTCGTCTCCTCCAATGTTTAATTTATTTTTTATTTTTTAAAAAAAATCTTTGTGTATTCAAACAGGGCCTGCAAAATGGAACGTGGTTAACAGGACAGGTGAACTTGCCCCAGAAGATGATGCCTTTGCTCTGGGATGTGGGAGGCTGAACTTGAGATCACCTCATGTAAAAGCAGCTGTTTCAATGCTTCCAGCATGCAGCAGTATCGTATCTTTGAGGCTATTGTCTAAGAGTTGGCCACAGCTCTTACTTTCCTTAGCTTATATTGCAAGTGCCCAACAATAAAAACAGAAGTTCTTTTTACATTTTAATCTTGGGGTAGTATTTGCCTCATTTTAGCTATCTTTAAAATGTGGGTTGCTGTTAAGAATAAACCAGATGTGTATTTACTTTTATCCATTTGCAGCTCCTGCAGGTTCTGGTCTCATTATTTTAACTCCTTAGTTAAAATAAGAGTCTACTTAGCTTTCTGACTACTTCTGTTCTTCCTTTTAATTAATAACAATCCTCATACTATCATACCCACAAATTAATGTAAAGATCCTGGATCTGAGCTGTGTAGCATGAGAGTTACCAGCCTTGTGCTCTCTGCTGGGATATTGTCTGCTACAAAATATTGTCTTGGCTTTTGTGCATGCAATAACATTGTCTTTCCAGCTCTGTCCTATATATTGCTTTCACTGAGATTGTCTTATTAGTCTTGCTTGGGTTTCTTCTCTCCATGATGCAAGTAATTTTTTAGGTTATGTTCCCTCCAAAGCCTTGAACAATATCTTGTCAAGGGGTAACAAGGTTTCTGACAAAGATCCACTGTAAGGAAGACATAAAATAAACATTTGATTTTTTCAAGAGATTTTTTTGAATGCATGGGATTGTGTTCCTATCCTGGAAATAACTCTTTTGGTCGTGTCTTTTTTCCCCTCTGTGTTTCTTTATGTCAGGGTAAATCCCTTCCTCAGTAGAAGTGGGAAGGTACTGAATTCTTGTGAAAAGCAGGTTGGTTAAGGCTTGAAATAGCAGCATCTATGGAAAGAGGGGTGCTGAGAGAATTATACATTCCTCTAATCAGCACAGATGAATCTGGTGCTGAGCTCTGTACACCTGAATTAATGAGAAATTTCTAGCTGTGGTGTCCATTCAGGACATATCCATTTTAAAGGGACTGTTGTGCAAGGAATTAGTTATGTGCCAGTGCTGGTAAGAAAGCTGCCTGTACATGCTATGGTAGGAGTTTGGCAGAGAATATTTGGATGTTATTCCACAATTGATTTTTAGCTCCTCTCCTAATTTTTTTCCCTGTCCTATATGTGACAAGTAGATGAAAAGACAGGAAACTCTGAGCTTAAATGAAAACTGATGCTTTTTCATACCTTTAGTTTATTGCCCCTGACAATTAGACCATTGATATTATTGGGCTGTACTAAAATTAAGGGATGTGCTTAAGGGTACAGTTTGCTCACTCAGAACTGAGGGATGCAGTTGCATCCCTCTACTAAGCTTCTACTTTTATGTGGAGTGATTGTTTTTAAAGAAATGCTCAAGCTACATGGGCTTTCAGCTCACAGCGTCTCTTGCCAGTTCTGTCAGGATCTCTGAGGCTGATCTGGCTGCACCCTGAAAAGTAGATTGATGTGAGAGGAGGTGACCATTGGCAATGGTGTTTCATTTGAGCCTGGGAAGTATTGCCTGCTCTGGCAATGCTTGGAGCTTGGAAATTTGGGAAAACGATCTCATCTGTTCTGCAAGTTATTTTGATTTTAATTCTCTGTACCCCTTCCCTAGCCTCTAGTTTTTTCTGCTTTATTTTTTCTTTAATGAAATGCTTTTGTAGGCTTTTCAGTCCCTAAAATGGAGGAGGCTGGGACTTCTTTACTTTTATTAGTTGTTAGAGGCAAAAGAGATGGAGGAGGAAAACAGAGGAACACAGACTAGAATATTAATTTTTTTTTAAATAGGGGAAATGCTGTCCCAAATCCCCATTAAACATGTGTTTTTCATGCATAGCTATTGCTTTAAGAAAGCAAAAAACTTATTCATTGAAAAATAACAAAGTTGGGAGAGCACTGAACAGCTCTAATTGAGTGCTCCACTTGATTGCTGACATATGTTTGGGAGAATGAAGTCCATGCTCCTTGCTGGCCAGCCTCTCTCATGCTAGCCAAAATCTCATGGTGGCTACTGTTGTCTCTTGCTTTTTTCATAACCTGAGAATAGGAATAGGCCAAGAGAGCACACTTGGGTTCCAAACAACTGCATTTGCTGAATATGTGCAAACATGAATCCTAGTGACATAAGTATGACTTTCATAGTTGGCTTCTGGCAGTTTTTGAAAATATGGGGTGAGCACTAATTGATGATCTAAAAGCTATGGCAAAGGATCCATCTTCATTCTTTATAATGACTCTAGTTGTAAGTATTTGGTGGGTATTCTGATATCTGCCAGGAGTCATTCTATTGGATGTAGTGCTTTATACTCTTAGAAAACTCTTAAAACCCCCTCTGTTCTTACGCTGGCACTGTATGAAAATCAGGGCAGACCTTATCATTTTCTGTGCTCTGTGATGCTTTGTAGTTCACATTGCATTAATCTACTTGGCAGAAAAGGCAAGTTCATTAGGAAGAAAGACTGAATATTTAGTTTGTGGCATGCCATGCTGCAATTCTTTTATTATTTAGATATTGCCTTGAAATGTAGTTTTTTTGCAGACTGCCTAGGTCTAAATTCTTCTTGTGGGTGTTCAACCTGTTTGAATTCAGTCTGCCATATTCTGGGTTGGTTTATGGGTTGCATAACACATAAACCACAGATTGCATTGAGGTAACATGTCTGGGTCTTTGATATTTGGTAAGACAAAAAATGTGTCTGAGTGTTAGTTTTGGAAATATTTTTTTCTCTCTTTGGAAGTATGCCCATTTTACAGAATACTCTGAGTAAACAGACTGGGAATTCACAGTAGCTTGAGCACATCCAACATCCAGCTTTGTTTGAGGCCATAATGAAGCTGATTAAAAGATTTTTTTGGTGCTAAAAATGTAGGCGTTGTTGCCTGAATTCACTGAACAAAGCTAATTGAGAAGTCGGCTGTTGCTTCAACCTCATATGTGTATCAGATGCTAGAGGGGAACAAAGTTGACATTCCCACAGAAAAGAACTCCAGGGAGATTTCAGGGAAGTGTTGCCAAATACCAGGCTCCTTTGCTGAATGCTTCTACTCTGCCTCAAGAATCCAGAGTATAACATTTGGATACAGAAACACTTGTTTCATTTTATGACAAAAATCCCAAGTTTCTTCTGGAGTATTTACTCAAGTCAATGGCCTTTGAATTCCAAGTGCCATTGTGTGTTTGTATTCATGCTGTATCCTGTGGCTCTCCAGCTGCATATACATCTTCCAGAGAGTGAGAATTTGAATTTCTGGAGAAATTACTTACAGGGGAAGTAAATCTTGTCCTCCAAATCCCTCATCAGTGCCTGCTCCCCTCAGTGCATCTCAGTGGCTCCAAATGCTCAAATCTAAGTACAACTTTAAAAATAAAAACAACTAATGAAACCAATATATAGTCTAATGTTACTACCCCAAATCACTGTTGTTAATGCCATTAGTATGCATTAGAGGACTATGAAATTCCATATATGCAAAATGAGGAGCTTCCTAAGCAAATGAAAGGCAATTCAAGCTGGACCATATGTTACCAAAGCCAGAGATGCCAAAAAGGCATCATTAGGTGGCTCTTCACTTACCTCCTTTATTGTGTGACTTTTTTTTCTAGTCTTCATCTGAGACCCTTCCTCAGCAGGTTTACCTGGGCAGACCATTCTACCATGGCCCTGATAAGGCTATGCCAGCTACATTAATACTCTTCTCCACTTCTGTTGGCACTGACTTGCCTGTGATCCAGTGTTACATATTCTTCATGCTCCGGTCACAAGACGAGTTGTTCTCCATGTCCATAGAAGCATTAACAGGGTGAGTTTATCCCTTTTGGTCTCTGGCTCCATAGTGTTTCAGGATTTGCTACAAAAAGTTTTACTTTTAAATAGTTTCACTGCTTCTCCTCATGTCACCTCCTTATCTAATTATTTCCCCAGTGCCTGTCATGCTATTTTCATCAGAAGGATGTTTCTTTCAGCAAGACTAGCCTTTGGACTCCTCCTTTTCTTAAGTGTCATGCCTAGCTCAGCATTTCATTAGTTCAAATCCATTGTGATTTCTCTGCAAGTTTTCTTTCCTTTTTTAAAATATTTTCTTTTCTGTCTTACTTATTCCTATGCAACACACACTTATGTTTGTTTAACATTCCATGTGGTGGTATCTTAAACTTCTTAATTTAACCTGCTGTTTCCAGGTAATAAACTCCATACTGCTGCCCTCACCTAGGGACTCAGGCTACTAGTGATCTCTCCTGCATTCTTTCTAAAGCTCACTTTAGATCTGGGCTTTCTCTGGTAAAGGGTGAAAATTGTCTAGTGCTGGGGAATGTTTGTAGGGGTGTGCAGTTGTGGGAAAATGTTACGTGACTATGCAGGACTCTGACCCATTATATATTTTTTTAGTGATATCTCCCTATGCAAACACTGAATTTTTGACCATACTTTGGAGAAAAGCTACTCTGTGCTTTTCTTCTCACCCCTTTGTTATTTGCTGTCAAAATAAGTACACAGAATTGTTTAATATGGCAAAATATAGCCCCCAGATTTTGCTGATCCCACCATTATGCCCAAATGCTCATTATCAGACTTGTTCAACTATCCAAAAAATTGCCCTGTGTATGAAGAGTCATTTCTGAAAACTCAGGATATCACAATTTACTTGTCAGGGCTAAATGAGGGGGTTTAATGAATTCCAACACAAAAATTCCTAGGGTGGTTGTACTAACAGCAAGTTGCTTTAAAAGGACTATTTTCCTCTACAGGGATTTCAGTAAAGAGACAATGTTTATTTTTTCAGTGGAAAATTGATTGTAACTAAGAGGATACTTGGCTTGAAAGTGGGGAATTATCATATCATATGATTAAATGAAAGCTTACCTTGTTATAAGGTAACTAGACATATCCCAATAGAATTGAGACAATGTTTGATTAAGCCAGATTTTCCTACTTTATATTCAAGGAACAAATTAAAGAATAATTGAGATCCTTTTCAGATCTTTTATAAGCTGAATATATAAAGCTGCAGCTCCAGGTGGCAAAGCAATTAGCTGATGAATAAAATCAACCACACTGTCATTCGTCAGATGTTTAAATTCTATAAGCCAGATAAATTAATGTGTTCCTTAAGCCAAATAAACGGTCATGCTCTTCATGTTACCACTGAGTTCCCCTGGGAATGGGCTTGGGAACATGTTGATAGAAAACCGAGGAACTGTCTCATCAGAAGGGTCATAATTAAGTTGCCTGGTTTTGCATGTCTAAAATAAATGTTCCTTTTCAATAAAAAGATGACTGTAATGATGTGCTATGCTTTATCAAATGGGAAGATAAGAATGGTAGGATAAGAATTTGAATCCAAAGATTTATGCCTCTCTTGCTGGAGATGGGATTTTTGGCTTCTGATCATCTGGTTACAGCCTGGGAATGACACAATCCGTAGCAGTTTCATTTGCTTGTGCTACTGCTGTTTGGCTTTAGAAGTAATATTGGGGCAGTCAAGTGAGACTTATTAATCTGAAAGGACCTATTTATCTATCAGCAGCTGAACTGGAAATGTGTTTTTAACCTTAGCCTTTTTATGGTTGAGTTTAGAATGTGGGATTATACTGTAAAAGGTATTTCTTCTGGTACTGAGGAGTCTGCCTGCAGTGGCAATGTGGCTGCCCAGGCTGTTTGATAGCCGGTGTCCAGCCAATACTTTTAAAGAGTTGGTTGACACAAACTATCTCTTTGCATATAGACCTGCTGTCATAGATGATCTTGCAAGTGTTTAACTCTTTACAGCATTGAGAACAGGAAGGAGATAGACCTTCCTCTGTGTGATGAGCCCACAGAGAGTGAAAATGCAAACTCTTGATTATTTTTACACTCGTTTTCATCATTACAAACCTTGGATAAGTTCTTCAGGTGACTAATAACCCAAGTACCATTGAATGGGTGATAATTGGGTAAAGGTAGTTTTGCACTGCAGTTACTCACCCCTAGTGAAACACTGCTCCTCATAGTGCTAACTCAGTATTGGTGTTCCTGTCTAATATAGTTTCAAGGTGCTTGATATCTGGTTTGAGTGATGGGGATGTATCTGCTTTCTCTCAGTGTTTTATAACCTGCCAGCTGGTTTATAACTAATGGTGAACACTGCTGTTCCTTAAAACTCTTCCTTATTTTCTTAAAACAAGAAAAACTGTAAACAGAGAATGCTTTGAAATGTAGTATATGTTCTGTTCCAAATGCTTGAATTTTGCTCAAGAAGTGTTTTTTTTTTCCCTGACTGAATGTTCTTCCTTTTATGTAACATGAGTTAATTTTCTGTATGCTTCTGGTTTCAGACATTTAGAAACAGAAATAACGGAACAGTTATCCTCTGCCCAGGATTTAAGAAAACCTGGAAATGCACTGCTGAGTGCAGAACTGCATGATGACGCAGCTGTCATAACTCACTTGAGGCAGAATGGGTGGCCATTTGAGGGCCATTTGATTTGATCTTTCATATCTGTTTGATGCACTTCAGTTCTTTAGTAGTGAGCAAATATCATTAATCCATGTTGGAAAATGTGAGCTTTAACTTCTATTTAAACATCTCCTACTCCAGGCAGATAAAAGTGTCAGTAGGAGGTATTTATTTTGAGAATAGTAAGATGCTGGCAATCAGCGTAAAACAGCAAGTGTTGACAGACTTTATTTATGGGTGCATTTCACAGAAATTTGATAGAAATTTCAGAGAACTTGTCAGTACAGCATCTGCCTTTGTGCAGCTTGGTGCAGCTCAGTGACACTCAAGTCTCAGAACTTGCAGTGGAAACATTTATGTCCTATGACAGGGAGGAAAGGGAGATTAAAACCACTTGGGCTGCTCTGCAAAAGGAATTGGAAGCAGAAAATCTCTTGATGCAAAGATTGCTTAAGCAGTCTACTTTCTTCTTTGTAGGCCTGTTATACAGAAACATTTATTCTGAGGCCTTCTGCTCACTGTGCTTTGCATCCAGTAGTTTGCTGTGCAGACTTTTGCATGTACCAGAAGTCTTTCTATGAAATTACGTTCTAGGGAGACAGTTCAATTTGTTTTCTTGGCAATTTTTTATTTTTTTTTTCCTGGGACTTCTTGAAGATGAAAAGGGAAGATGAAATAGGTTTTATTAGAGCAGCATGCGTTATTTGGACTTTCTGATCAACTTAGAAAGCAGAAAAAGCTCTCAAATCAAGCTCTTTTTGGTGCTTACTCCAGAGAAAGGTATGTCCTGTGGGAGAACAGTTTCCCCAGCCTGCTTATGGTATCTGACAAAAGGAAGGAAGACACTTCTCATGGTCTAGAATCTCCAAAGAGTGGGATCTTGCAACTTCTGTATCATTGTGACAGCAGTTTAGTGTGTCTTGTACTGAACAGGAAGGAGATGGGCAGGAATGAGCATGTATAATTCTAGTGATGTCGTTAGATGTGTCTGAACAGAGGACTTACTCTTCAGCATTTTAAATAAATTCAATAAGTAAAATAATAAAATAAATAATAATGAAAAAAGTAGACCCCCTACCAAACCCCAGATATTTCAATGACCAACAGTATTTCATTGCTATTTTTGTCCTCTAGGGTAACCTGGAAAGATTTATTGTGAATAATGGTAGCCACAAAATAAAGCTTTTATCAAATAACTCTGTGTTCAGTTTGGATTGTATGTGTAAGATATTGTCTTACTTGCAGGTTTAAAAGGAAATTTTTTGGTAGAAAGCTTAGCTATACTTGTAAGTAGATGAGTACACAAAATGTGGTCATCATCTCAGCACTGATAATCACTGCAAAGAACAAATCTGTGGTTTTAAAATTGGCAAAAATGTGAAAACATTTGACCAAATGTAAACAATCCCCTCTCACAGGACTTACTGAAATCAGGGTAAAAGCATAAGAGTTTTCCCCCTATCACAGGAGAGCAGTTATACAAAAAAATTACTCTGAATTTCTTCTTCATAAAAGCAAGTGAGTAGAAAAATCTTTGTTTGCTCAATGTGGCTGAGTACAGTTGTGGATTTGTGGGCTTGAGGGAAAAATGGATGATAGTCCCCATATTAGTATTTACTCATTTTTCACATCTGCTCTGTCAGTTGAGTGATATTTATTACAAAAAAGTTTTCAAGGCATGCCTAGCTAGAATCTTCTGACTTCTTGCGTGTTAGTTGAGATAATGTTCTTGCTCAACATTTAAGTAGTTGAAGTAGTTTGCTGAATCTGAGCACCCTTGTCTTTACAAAAAGAACAGGAAACAGAAGCCCCTTTCTCCACTTACACTGTTAAGGAGGTGTGAAATGTTTGGGTGCCACTATATTTATAATTTGACTTTGCAGGTCAGTAGCCTACTTAGAAGCTTTCAGTATTCACCCTTAGAGATATGTAAAACTTAGTAAATGTAAAATTTTGTATGGTGTATGCTAAAATGTCTTTCTGTATTTATCTCTTCATTTGCCTCCTATCTCCCTCAGTCTCTGTAGTATTCAGGTATCTGTAAGGGAAATTGTAAATGTTTGACTTGTGTGCAACTTAAGGTGTGTACACAGCCAAAATCTGTTTTCCTTCCTTCCCCCAGATGAATAACCCAAACATCACTGAAGAGTTTTCCCACACTTTGCAAAAATGCATCTTTTTTGATGGCATTTTGGAGGCCAATTTAAGCTCCTAATGAAGACACTTTTTCTTCTCCTGCTTCCTGGAAGTTTTCTGCTACTGGAAAACAGTTTAACAGAAGCTGCAGTGCAGCTGTTACCAACTTAGTATTAAAAAAAGGCAAGAAAATGAGGCCCTAGGTTATATTAATAATGTATTAGCAGAAATAGAGGTAATAATAGCATTGTTGTGAAAGGAGCAATTATATAGTTTACAGATAGCTGAGCAAGGCAGGAACCTCAGGGTAGTCTTGTGCACTTCTGCATCTTCTGAGGGGTGATGCAGTAAATGGTTTATACTCATCTTTATGTGCTATTTGTATACATGTATCCTCTTTGCTTATTCCATGATTAAAAGTCTATCTGTGAGCCACAGGAACGATGCAGCAGACTGCAGTCATGATAGATTCAGTTATGAGGTGTTATGGGCAAGTTCTAACGGCGTTAAAGGATCCTTTCTTTTGCTGTTTCAAATATTTTGCATGTTGTATCTGATGGCAGAGTTGTTTCACAGCTGGTGGATGGTGAGGTTGGGTACAGCCCCTGTTTGCTTCCACTGGGGAGATGACCTTCATTGTGCCCCTGTTTTCAGGAAGAAAATACGATGGCAAGTTCAGTCAAAAATTATCAGCTCAATGTCACCAAAATTAGTTTAGTTTCAGTTTAGCTTTTCAGCAAATTGTTTATCGTGGGTGAATTTGAGACCTAAAGAGTAGTTTGAAATTATTTTTAGACATTTTAAGCAATTCTGGCCTGACTATCCTTGCTTTCTTTTTTTTAGAAAAGGTAAAGAGCTCAAATATTGAGATTAAATAAGTTTGAAATAGCTAGTTATGACACTTTTGGCATAGGAAAAAAAAGAGTAACTTCAGAAATACTGATTTCTGTTGATCTGTGTTATAACTATTATATGTCAGCAGGTTTTTTTTGTCAGAGAAATGCTGATGAAGGCTCAATTTCTTCTCTGTGGGTTTTCCTCTTTGGGCTGGAACAAGCTGCTTCCTTAAGGTGCTGCCCAAAAAAAAGAGGGTGCAAGGGTTTATCTTGAGGAAAAATACACATAAAAATTTTGGAATAGGCAACTGAGAGATTTGTGTGCTTATCCAAGAGCTCTTGGGAATGTCCTGCAGTGGATTTGGCTATTTGGCAGTGCAGTACTCTAAGGGTTACTGAGTTTTCCAAGGGAGTTTTTCCCTTACCTGGTGCAGCTCTGGGTTTGTCTCCGCTTAAACCTCTACTTGCTCCTGGCTTTGGCAGATGTAGAAGGATACAAATAAGGCTTCCATGTGATCAGGTGGAAAGTTTGGTGACAGTGGTACCCTGTAACAGAGGGAATGAAGGGATGTAGCTGTCCTCCATGGGAATATTGCACTTAAAAGGAAAATAACTCTTCTCCAGCTCTGTGCCAGTCATCACACAGGTGAACCAGGCCAGGAGAGTAGCTGGGTTGTCCCAACAGGACACATTTCCTGCTGGCCTGACTCCCTGCTCCACCCCTTCTTGTATATTATCACAGTGTAAGGCCCTGTGTATCAAGACTGAAATTTGGCACAAGAAAAAGAGATGGTCTCCAAATGGTGTGTGCAGTTCCCATATAACATCCTCCTTATCCTACTCACTAAACTGTATAACAAATAATCTGTGGTGGCAATGGGATTAACACATTTGACCCTTAATGGCTCTGAAGGAATAATCGTGATGTCTTGGGTCAATAACTGTGTGAACTAAGGAGGATTTGCTTGATGCACCATAACATCTTCTTCAGAGCCATTCATCCCTTTTGAGGGTCTATGAACCATTTGAACTTTTAAGTCTGTGTTCATTATGCTCTGTCCTCAATGTGCATGTGGTTAAGACCTGGTATGCGTTAAAAGTAAACTCTCCAGAACGCTGACAGATCCCCTGATTTGGTTCTAAGATACCACATTTCTGTCTGATTCACAAATATCTTTTTTAATTGAAATGAGGCCTGCAAGCAATCTGAGATGATACAGTAACAGGCTCTGGGATAGCCATTCCTTCTACAATCCAGTTGGAATTTCTGTTCGTTCTTGTCTTCTCCATGCTAAAGTTGTTTGCTCTATTTATATGAACTGTCAGTCTGCTGGTTTTCCATAGAAGGGGGAAGGGGGCAGCTGGATAGAGTAAGCTTTTGGGTTTTGAGATTTCTTCTGTAAAGCTTGTTTCCATATTGATTTATTTCTTTCAGCTTTCTTTCACTCCCCCATCCCACGCCTCCTGTCTGCATATCCTGCAGATAAGGGTACATATGTCTGCATGTCTCCCAAATAAGGGTAAATAGCTTTTCAGTTTGACTTTGATGAGGACAAGCCTTTCTAATAGAAAAGGTTAAAAAGTACTTTTACTCTGAAAAATAACATGTTATTTTCACCATATCTTTGCAGATATAGTTTGGGTATGAGAACAATTTAGGTCAATGGGAAAAGAATCTGCTGAACTGATGTAAATTTAGCTGTGTGAAACTCAGGAAAATGATACGTATTTACAGGAAATGCTATTGGTCTTAGCACATATTGAAAGACCACCCCTGTCCAGCATGCATTTATTTTTCTGATAATTTTTCTATTGTGGTCAGCATTAATGTTTCTGATTCCCTAATACTTCTATCTGCCACCTCATTTGATGTAATTGTGCATTATGGATTAAATACTTTGCAAGTGAAAGACCTGATCCTGGAAGTGCTTTCTCTGGACCGCTGTTTGGTCATCAATAGCATTTAACTTCTCAGACATCTCAGGAGGAGAATGCTTTGTACTCTTACTAGAAATGTTTGCTGCATTTGGGATTGAATGCTTGCAGGAATCATTCCCACTGTTTGATGTGCGAGAGCAGCAGCCAAATGGCAAAGGTTGCCTGACACAGATGGATGTCATCATCATTCTTGGGGTGGTCCTGTGCAGGACCAGGAGTTGGACTTGGATCCTTGAGGGTCCCTTCCAACTCGGGGTATTTTATGATTCTATGTCTCTGGGTGCTGATGTGCAGCATTTCTTGTGGAATCTCATGGATTCTCATGGGTCTCCTGTGGGTGAAGCAGACCAGACCTCTGATTTGAAGTGTCTCAGGAGATGATCTCAGCAGGTGCAGAGTTCTGTCTTTACTTCTGGTGTGAAAGTCAGCCAAGTGCTACCAGCCAAGTGTGGAGCAGTTGGATGCTTCGCTACTCAAGAGAACTTTGTACTTACACTGATATTACAGTGGATTAAAAAAAAAAATCCTCTGCTTGAAATTTGCCATTGTCACTTTTATTTTGTCTGGTGTCAAGAGAATGCATAGTGCCATCTAAGAAACATATGAAGTGCCTGATTTATACAAGCTGGGGGTGAAGAGTTTCTGGGCAGAACTGTGTTGTTTCAGCCGGTTCTGTTTTCCACAGAAACCACACGGGAGCAGTGTGGTCCAGCCTTTTAGAAAGGCACTGCTACTCTTTCTGCTGATGACTGAACTTATCTTTCAGAGGATGTCTCAGTCTGAGATATAAGAACACAAAACTGATGACAAGTAAAATATTTCACAGAATATCCATCTTTCACTTTGCAAATACTCCTTTGTGAGAAATCAGATTGTCAGTAAGGGCTACTCAGGGTACTTACTATATTGAATGAAATAAAGAATAAAGACTGTATTTTGTGCTGATACATTCCATGATTGGATAATATTAAGTAAAAAAGAAGAAAAATCCTGTGATGATGAGTCCATTAGCTATAATCAACTCACAAATGGAAGATACCAATACCAGTTCATATCTTTGAGAAAGTATAGCTCCCAAGAAGTGGAAAGAAATACCTTGGGAGAGAATGCTCAGGAACCTTCTGGGTGAAGATATAGGTGCAAGTGTTAAAATGTTTGTCTTTGTGTATACTTATAATTTTGAAATTATTTGAGATTGAGAATCTCTGTGCAGGCTTTGCATTAAGATTAATAACTTTGCCTGTCAAAGGTGTGCACTGAATCATTTCTGAAAGATCAGGTGCAAGTGCAGCACAGAGGAAAAGGTCTTTGTAGTATCTGGTACTCCTAGGAAAAGGGGAGCAAAAGGTTGTTGTTGCATTTAGCCCCATCATATGGGGTCAGAAGATGGGGGCATCAGAATGTGCTGTAGGGGAAGATGCCATTGCTAGATGCAGAAGCACTGATTGTTTGCCTGAGGCTTGTTACAGAGAATGAAAGATCTCTCCTGCCCAGCCAGCCCTGGGGCTAATCCTTTTCTGTCTCTGTAGGGGTTGGCCTAGAGGGGCTCAATGCTCAAACTCCTGGCAACATCTACACAGGCCTTCCAGAGGAAACCAGCCTAGAGGCCAAAAATAAAATGTGAAAAACAGTCTTGAGGGTGGTTGCTGCTGTTCTTTCCCTGGTTAGGGGAAGGCAGACTAGGGCACTGGTCAAGATGGCTTTCAATGGAAAAACTTGGGACCAAATGTCAGGTCTGAGGAGACGTGCAAGCATTTTCTGGTTTAGAGTCTTGGGGAACCTTAGAGAGAGAGTAATGTTGGCATCAAATTAGATTTCCACCTGGACTGAAATTTCAGAGCCTTAAAGTATGTTTTTGTTTGGACTCAAAACCTTTTTGTTACTTGCTCTTCAAAGCCTGAAACAATAGCACAGAGTGCCTGGGGAGCATCAGGCACAGCATCACCAGCCAGTCGAGGGAGGGGATTGTCCTGCTCTGCTGTGCACTGGGGTGGCCTCACCTCAAATATTGTGTGCAGTTTGGCTGTCACGATATAAAAGAGACATTAAGCTATGAGAGAGTGTCCAAAGGAGGGCCATGAGCATGGTGGAGGGTCTGGAGGGGAAGCCATATGAGGAGTGTCTGAGGTCACTTGTCTGTTCAGCTGGAGAAATGGAGATTGAGGGTAGACCTCATTGCAATTACAACTTCCTCCTGAGGGGAAGAGGAGGGGCAGGCACTGAGCTCTCCTCTGTCTGGTGTCCAGTGACGGGACCCAGGGGAATGGCATGAAGCTGTGTCAGGGAAGGCTTAGGCTGGATATTAGGAAAAGGTTTTTCACCCAGAGGGTGGCTGGGCACTGGAACAGGCTCCCCAGGGAAGTGGTCACAGCACCAAGCCTGACAGAGTTAAAGAGCATTTGGACAATGCTCACAGGCACATGATGTGATTCCTGGGATTGTCCTGCAGAGGGCCCGAGTGGGACTTTGATGATCCTTGTGGGTCTCTTTCAGCTGACGAGATTTTATGACTGAAATTCATGTTTTGCTATTCTAATTTGTGCCTCAACTGGATCACCTGATCTTGAGTACTTGGCAAATACCAGAATTGACATAACTGAGCACTTAATTCTTGCTGTATTTGCCTCCTCTCAAAGCAGTGAACAAGGTAAATGATTCTTCATTGACAAGAGTGATTTTATGTCAATGATCTTTAGTCCCTTGTTTATATGTAGAAAGGAAGACCCCTTATTGTTTTGATATAACTGCCAAGGTCACTTTTGGGTTGGTTAGTTGTTTTTGGCTAATGCTAAAAGGGGCTGTGGTTTTTTCCAGGAAGCCCCACCTCCTGGAGTCGAGTGTGAGGATATTTATTTAAAAAAATGAAATTGCAAACAGAGTATTTTCCATTGATTTTGGGGTGAAGTACAGAAAAATTGAAGGAAAATGTGTTTACTAGTGAGCATTAAAAATAATGGAAAGCAAATCAAGAACTCAGTCCTCTTGGAGCCTGCCCCCCACTCAGGATAACACTGCAAGCATCATCTCCTCTGACCACAGCATTAAATAACACCTGTCAAAGCACTAGATCCCAATTCAGCAGTTTCTCTGGGGTTGGTTAAATTCTGATATGCAAAGTACATTAGGGAATTTGCAGCATTTTTTCTTCCAAAACTTTGAGGAAACACCAATATGTTTCTGAAATAAGCAATCAAATACAATCATTGTATTTGCAAAAGCAGCAATGGTGGCATACAAAAGAGTTATGGTGTCAACAGTTCTAAATCAGGAGATTCTGAACAGGATTCTAAATCAGAATATTCAGAATTCAGTCTTTTCTTGATTTAGGAAAATCTTTGTGCTAAAGGTGGCTTTAGGGTAGATCCTCTTGGTGCCCCTGTTCAGAAAAAGTCTTGAGCAAAAGCCTGTCTGGAATGGAGATCCTGTGATCATTATTTGGAATAACTGTTTGCAATAAATATACTTGCATTGCTCAGGAATGCTACCTGGAGTGGTTCAGCTTGCCTAGGTTTCTGGCCAGTTTTTGTCAGGTTCTCACAAAGTTTTTTTTTTTCAGTACCATCTCCCTCCTTCCCACCTTGTATTTTTCTTTTCTTTTTTTAATAAATCTTTCACTATTTTTTGCTACTCTTTTCAAAGTGTATGTCTATCAAAACAACCATCTCAGCAGTCTGACACTTAAAGAAAGCAGTGTAAGGTGCTTTGTGTTGCCTAAATTTTTGCTGCTGTACAGCTGTTTTGTGGTTCAAAAACTCCCTGATAGTTTGATCCTAATT